>NC_082684.1:86667875-87267875 GCF_949987515.2 Delphinus delphis
AAGAGTGGGAAATACCAGAGGAGACAACTGAGGAAGCAAACTCCAGGAAGAAGAAATATAGGTTGGGACCAAGAGGCTAGGTAGAGACATCACTTTTAGAAAGAGGAAAATGAAAGAGACCAATAGTGAAGATATATATAGAAACTCAGTGAATTGACTATAGTGAGATGTACAGAGAAACTGGAGAAGATGAAAGAATTTGACTTAGATAATGTTAATTTTCTCAGAACAGAAATAAATGAGGTCATCTTCTCCAAAGGGAGTCTGGAGTAGGATTACGTGTTTAAAGAGCATTATGGTCTAAAATTATTGCTTAACGAGGGGACTCTGCTGGAGGTCCAGTGGTTAAGAATCAGCCGTCCAATGCAGGGGACATGGGTTCAATCCCTGGTTGGTGAACTAAGATCCCACATACCATGGGGCAACTAAGCCCACACGCCGCAACTACTGAGCATGCAGGCCACAACTAGAGAAGACCACACACTGCAAAGAGGAGGATGCATGCCACAGCAGAGGATCCCACATGCCACAACGAAGATCCCATGTGCCGCAACTAAAACCCAACACAGCCAAAAATAAAATAAATACTTTTTAAAATAAATAAAATAAAATTATTGCTTAAGGAAAAACATTAGTTCTATATTTTAAAATTAATTTTCTTGGACTTCCCTGGTGGCACAGTCGTTAAAAATCTGCCTGCTAGGGGCTTCCCTGGTGGCGCAGTGGTTGAGAGTCTGCCTGCCAATGCAGGGAACATGGGTTCGAGCCTTGGTCTGGGAAGATCCCACATGCCGCGGAGCAACTGGGCCCGTGAGCCACAACTACTGAGCCTGCGCGTCTGGAGCCTGTCCTCTGCAACAAGAGAGGCCGCGACAGTGAGAGGCCCGTGCACAGCGATGAAGAGTGGCCCCCGCTCGCTGCAACTAGAGAAAGCCCTCACACAGAAACGAAGACCCAACACAGCCAAAAATAAATAAATGAATTTATTTAAAAAAAGAATCTGCCTGCCAATGAAGGGGACGTGGGTTCGAGCCCTGCTCCAGGAAGATCTCACATGCTGTGGTGCAACTAAGCCCAAGCGCCACAACTACTGAGCCTGAGCTCTAGACCCTGAGAGCCACAACTACTGAGCCTGCATGCCACAACTACTGAAGCCCACGCGCCTAGAGCCTGTGCTCTGCAACAAGAGAAGCCACTGCAATGAGAAGCCCGCACACTGCAATGAAGAGTAGCCCCCGCTCGCCGCAACTAGAGAAAGCCTGTACACAGCAACGAAGACCCAACGCAGCCAAAAATAAATTAATTAATTAAAAAATAAATAACTAAAATTAATTTTCTTAATGGTTTAACTCACATAACAAGGCTCTTGATTGAATTAATATCTACACCCCTCCACTGTTGGAATATTTAAAAGTCTAGTCCTAATTTTATTATTAATATTCATGTCCAAGGAAATAAATTTATCAATAAATAATTTATTAATTGATTAGTGTGTGCTGTATTTTTTAAACTCCACTATTCCCAAAGGTAAATGGAATGCCATGGAGCACATTTTCTAATTAAGTGTAAAAAACTACAAATTTAATAAGATAATTCAAACATATAAGAAACTATTTAAGCAATAAAACTTTACATCAAGGAAGTTGCAGCATAAAACTATACTATTAATAACAATCAGAACACTTAAAAAGGCACGGATCCTTCTAACAAATTTTACTTACATCACAAGCGCACCACTCTTGGAACATTAGTAAAATGTTCTTCAATTGCATCTGTATAGCAATGGCAGCCTCCCAGTCAGGATCCACTTCTATGTGTTGCCCAACCTGTCTTCTGATTTCTTCCATTCCCTACAAGAAAAGAGTGGTTAACATATACATATGGGCCCTCTTTCTTTGCTCTTCCACTGGCAAAATATAAAATCATCAGGATTTATATTCATGTATGTGTAGTTTTTTAACATAGCTGTTACACTAGGTCAGAACGCACGGGTTCAAATCATAACTCTGTCACTTTTCTAGCTGTATGACCCTGGTCAAATTATTTCTAAGCTATGATTCCCTTATAGGTAAAAGGGGGATAATAATAGTAACTACCTCATAAGATTGCTATGAAGCTCAAAAGAAAGAATGCATGAAAGTGCTTACTACAGTTATCACATGGTAAGCATAAATAAACATTAATAGTAACAACTGCAGTTAACTAAGCTATTCAGAAAGATCTATTAAAGCAGAATCAGTGAGGCAGTGTTTAAATTTTACTTCTATTTTGCTAGATTTATCCTTTCTCAAATAAAAAACATAATTTGCTCAAAACAAAACAAAACATTAAAGATTGGGGTTAAATTTTTTTAAATAAATTTATCTTACTGATGTACAGAAGAACTATCATACCTGCATACAGGTAAGAATCTTCAAAAAAGATCTAAAGCCTTCAAGGAACTGCATTCTTAATCTTTCCGTCCACACTGCAGGCTTGCTGATCAGGATATACCTATCATTTCAAGAGACAAAGAAACATTTCACTTTCCTATTTTGGGATAATTTTAAGGTTCTCAGGGCTATAGATAATGTTGATTCATCAAAATTATGAATTCTAATTTCTTATAACTCTAGGCAGTGCTAGAATTACACCAGCAAAATGTGAATGCTCTACCTATGAGAGGCAGATGTCAAAGCTAAGCCTGACTTCTCCACTCAAAAGTTAGTCTGATTAAGTGAATCTAGCCTGTCACAGCTGGACAACCACAGTACAAATTTTCTAGAACTGTTCATACCCTTCACCCAAAGGACCAGTTGAAATCCCTTCAGCCTCAAAATGCATGTCAAAACTACATGTGCATGATGTATGCTGGTTGTGCAAACTATTTCAGAATATTTTGTAAGTTATAAAATATTTTTGTGCATTAAAATGACACACATTTTCCCCTAAAGCATGCAGTCATGAGAATTATAGTAGTTTGGCCTGAGGATTCAATACCTTTGTTACTGCTGCTCAGTATGTAATGACTAAAGATTTGTACAACTTTGTGTGACTATTCTGCACTGGTTCCCAGAGCCATTCATTCCTGCTACCTGATTTCAGTACCATAGATATACTACCGCTGGTGGGTCAGGAAATTTGGAACAGACTTCCTACCTCCAGGCTTTCTTCGCCCAGAACCCAGAAGAAGGATATAAGCACCTATGTCATCGTGGCCTACATATCAGAATGTATTTGTTTCATAAGATAAACAGACCCATTTTAGCCTATAATTTACAAGACCAATACTTCTTTTGGCTGTAAAGACAATGGCTGTTTTCATATCCAGTGGGAACATGGTTTATCACAAAATAACTTCTCAGGAAGGAATCATTAACAATTGTTAAAAATTATTTTGCACTCAGTCAACCAAAATCAATTCCTATTACACACCAGGTATCAGGAACATAAACATGAACCAGACACCCTACTCTTGAGGTTCAAAGTGCAGATGGGAAAACAGATATGTATACTGGAAACTGTAATCCAATGTTAAGCTCCCAAAAAAAGGGCACAAAGGAAGTAATGCTGAACATAAAAGACATGGCAAAAAGATGGAGGAAAAATTAGTTTTATTCATAAAGATAGTAAGGATTGTGGTTTAATTTTCCCTTTCTTTAAATACCCATTAATATGTTGAAAGTTAAAATACAATCATCAGGGGCTTCCCTGGTGGCGCAGTGGATGAGTGTCTGCCTGCTGATGCAGGGGACATGGGTTCGTGCCCCGGTCCGGGAGGATCCCACATGCCGCGGAGCGGCTGGGCCCGTGAGCCATGGCCACTAAGCCTGCGCGTTCGGAGCCTGTGCTCCGCAACGGGAGAGGCCACAACAGTGAGAGGCCGGCGTACCGCAAAACAAAAAACAAAAAAAAAACAATCATCAGGACTTTATCAAAGAAATAACTTTGAAATATACTAATTACATTCTAAATCTTCCTTTTAAAGTAAAAAAGACTAAAGTTTAAACTCTACCACAATGAACAAATGGCATCAAAGTTTGGCTGTTTTCTAGAGCACTGCTACTCAAAAGGTTGGTTCACAAACCAGAAGCATCAGCATCAACTGAATCTTTAGAAATGCAGAATCTACTGAGTAATAATCTGCATTTTAACAAGCTCCCATAAAGATTTGCATTCATATTAATATTTGAGAAGCACTGATCTAGAGAAGAAAATTTACATTTCTAGTTTCACATAGTTCATGCCTGACCCCTGTAGGAGACCTAGGAAGTAAAGAAGATGTAAGAGATAGGAAGAAAGGAAAGAGTAAGGAAGGAAAGGAAAAGAAAAGCAGTCTGCAGATAAAAATAGGTGGTAAAAGCAGTGGAAGGAGAGGGTGGGACAGAGTAGGAGAGGAAGAGGGTGACTTGCATTGAGAATATGCTATACTTTTCAGAAAAAGGAAGGAATAAGTTAGAGTAATAAAAGGACAATATTCACTTAACAGAACCAAGGTTCAACTGCATCTCTTTTCTAAGTTTCATTTCCATAATATCCCAACAGATACCTTCCATAGAGTGAGTGACAAATGAAACTAAATTAATACAGGTGTATTTATTTAGAATGAGAGAGGTAATAATCCCTTCCTTCTACTACACAGACCTCAGAGTACTGTGTTCATTTCTTGGCATATACCTTAAGTGGTACACAGTCAACTAAAACAGCTTCAGTAGAGAAGGACAATAATGTAGAAGGAATTTTAAATATGAAATGGGTATATTTAAAGAAAATGATGCAACTTAACATAAAAAAGAGTTGTCAGATATGCCTGCTGTCTTCAAATACGTCAAGTTAAATGAGCACTGAGTTGCTCTGAATGGACAAAGGGTGAGCTACAGCCACATAATGAAAGCTACAAAGACAGATTTCAATATAAAATAAACTTTCTAAAAGTTGGAAGGGGTTACTCAAGGGTTAGAATGCACTGCTTTGAGAGAATGAAAATTTCCTGAGGCAGGCTGAACAGAGCTTCTGCTAGGACCAATAAACTTATTTCATGCTGAGGTACAGTCAGATAAGTAGTATATAAAGTGAGACTATGAAGAGCTACAAATTCTGGAAGAATCTGTACTTTATTCTAGAAACAGTTAAAAGGCATTAAGTATTTGTGGTTATTTCTAACTGATTTAAAAATAAGCAGGGCTTCAGGAAGAAGTGGTGAATGAGTAAGTATATGGGGAAATAATAAGAATGACTACAAAATTTCTACAATGAGAGACTGAGAAATGGGGTTCAGTAATTATTTGTTAAATGAAGGGTATATCTGATTGGTGCTTTAGGCCAGGTTTCAGAGAAGGCTTTGTTGTTGTTTATGTAGTCTGTGAAGCTACATAATGTAGTGAAAGGAACATGAGTATTACAGATAAATAGCGTTAGGCTCAAATCCAAATTCTGCCACTTACTAGTTTTGTGACCTTAGGCAAATAATTATAATCTACAAATAAAGATATCACCTACCTTATGAGAATGTTGCAAGAATAAAATGAAGTAAAATAAGTAAAGCTTCTTAGCACATAGCAGTTACTAATAAATAACACAGGACCCTTGTGAGAGTGAATTACACGAGAAGTCTAACACAATATCTGCTAATCAGGTCCTCAAAAGACATTAATTTTCCCTTCTCCTTGTCATTAGAGATATCTCTACTTATGTAAGGATGTAGGAGAGCAGTTGTGAGCATCAGATGAGTGGGAAAACTTTAAAATTACCTTCCCAACCAGGGACCCTAAAGTTTTACCATAGGGGTAAGTATCTAGGGATGCATTAACTCTAAATTATTTACCACAGAGAATAATTATAGTCAGAGATCCACAAAATAATATAAGACAAAACAATGATGTGATTATGCACTTCTCTGGATAGAAAAATAACTCTGTTATAAGAATACTTCAGAGTAATGAGAACCACAGAAAGAGATTTTTCCTATACAGTAGACCAAAGGAATGATAAATACACTGATTTAACACTAAACTTTAAGTACTGCCATTTAGAGTTTTTGTATATTTTTTGTTTGTTTTGCATATTGTAAATTATGCATAATTTGTGAATCACACTGGCTAAATGGCAATTCACTACTGAACTCATCACCATCTCAACTTGTACTGAAGATATGATAACATAACTATTTATTGAACTTTAAAGAAAGAATTACATGTCATAATCATGTTTAGAAATTGCAGAATTTGAAAGGGTCTGGAAACATTTTTCTGAGTAATATCAAGGATCCAATGCATAGTTCCAGAAATCTGTCAAATGTATTTTTCTAACTAGAGTAAACTATTTCTAGGTTGGTTTAGAAACTTGTTTCCAGCTCTCTATACTTTACATGGTCACTAGAAGAAGTGGACAAAATTAGAATGATTTTATTCACGTAGGGACTAGAATAAGTAATCATATATATCTTAGAGCTCTTTTTTTAATAGTGAACTAAATGAAACATTTTGTCTTAATATATTCTTAAAATAATTAAGTTTATGATTTATTGAATACTTTATACAGCATAATCCTTATAGTAGTCACCATCTATTTCTAAAAAAATTAGAAATTTATTTCCTTTTAGGTCCAATGATCCCAAATATGACCTATCATATGATTCCAACTTTACTTTAAAAGGAAACTCCATTTCTTCAGGGAGAAAAACTTAAGAAACCCCTGATGAATACTTGGTCATATGTATGAAAAAGGAGTTAAAAAAATTCACATCAACAAGATCATCTGAAACTAAGCACAAAGAGACTATGCAAGAGGGGCAGAACCAAAATACATGAGTGGAAGTGAGTGGAAGGCATGGTGACCATGATGGAGATTCATTTGGTGACCCCAAGAGACCCTAAGTTCCTGTGAGAGGCCCTTCCTCAGTACCTTCTTTACTGACCTGATTTTAACTCTATAAGAAGCCTTCACTTAAAACATTTATTGACATCACAGTAACAGTTCTTTGTCCTTGCCATCATTATAAAGATTCCAAGATAACCAAAAGGATCAGATGTTTATATATAGGACAGAATAAACACAACTGTGTTTAACAGGTACCCTCACCTTTTTACTCGAACAACTTACTTTAGATCACATATTACTGCATATACTCTTCCCAATTTGTCCTGGCTATAACCCTGGAAGTTGAATTTATTGTTCCTATCCAAGTACTCAGGCAAAACTTCCAGCAGAGTTTCAGTGATGACAGAGATAACATTTTGCTCTTCAATAAGATGTCGAGCCTGCAGAACATGTGAAGAATATTGTCTTTAGTATTAACTCATTATAGTATGGACTTTACTTATTTATTCATTTGGTTGGTAAATCATTTTGAATAAATGTTTGTTGAGCATCAAACATACTCCTTAGTCTCACAGGATAGCAATTTCTGAGAAATTATTTTCTAAAAGTAAAAATTCCCTACTCCTCAGCAACTAGAAAACACCTGTCTGAACACCCCAAGCCCATTACACAGGTTACACAGTATCTGTGTAACATTCATTTACATGAATGTTTACCACTGTTAATCACACAGTGAGCAAAGCAGAACAAACAGATATACTTCAGGCTTCTGTCATATATATTTTCTATTCTGACATCTCCCCCTTAATCGCAATCCAATTTCTCTTCCCCATTCTTTTCTCTGGCCTTTGAAAAGAGAAAGTAGGAACTTTCCAGAAGAAACAGGAAAAGTAGCAGGATAAAAAGGAAGCAGAATCCTCCACCCTCCTCCTCCCAGGCCTATGCAGCTCCATCTCATGCAAATGCTCAACAGTTATACTCTCCTCCTGTTTTGTTTTGTCTTACTCTATTCCCCCACCCTAACAATGATTTAAAAAAAAAAAAACCTAAAGAACAAGAGAATAGCACACAAAAAAATTTTTGGTATTAAAAAGGCACTGTTCCTAAGTTACTCTAGACACTGAGAAACCATCCCTAGGTTTCACCTGCAGGAATAAGCACTTTTGGACCAAGGTAGTGCCATCACTCCCACTCCACAAATTACCTAGCCCTTGGGTATCATTAAAGCATTTTCACGTGCAGATACCACTGAAGCATTATTCAATTTTCCACGTGTAATTAGACCAGCATAGTGACTCAGAAATTGTTTTAATTCAATTCAACACTAACTAAAATTCTTAAATAATAAAATAAATATTACTTAGAAAGATTGCCAAGACTAATTAATACATACCAAAGTAGGAACAGTAAACATCTGAACTGAGAGTGCGGTTATAGAGATACTTCTGTCATGATCATCACTGATATAGTCTTTCTGTAGCTGCTTATAATACTGGAAGATAAAACAATAAGTGGAGAAGCAATTATAAATAAGTACTGAAAACTTTTAAAATCCCAATTTTAACAGCTGCTATATTTGTTCCTATGTATAAAATGGCAAGTAGTATAACTCCTATTTATTAAGGGGAGATACTACGGTCAACAAAAATTTACTAGAGAATAACAAAAGACTGAATATGAATTCAGCTACCCAAACTAGCATAGTTGGATACTGAGAACTATTTTTAAAAAACACAACAAACACACACACACACACACACACACACACACACACACACACACGTAAAAATCACAGAGGACTGCAAAGGTGTAGTATATACTTTCTCAAACAGAATCTGGGGCAATTTTTAGCAGATTTTACCCCAATGGAATAGGGCAGGGACTATATTGAAAGTATTTAAAAGCTGATATGACCCAGAAAACCAACCATCAGATTCAACCCAGCCTTAAACAGAATGGATGCTGGCTGTACATAACTTCTTATACATACTGGTGCATACCAGCTGAAAATCAATCCTGATATCTTGGGAGAACAAAAATAATAATACATCCAGTCATGCATCAAGCATCTATTATATGTAAGCACAGTGTTAGATCCCTGACCTACATATTTAATTTCAACCATTAGAATTCATACAAAGTTTAAGAGGTAACCATGGTATACAGAAAAACATCATATAAGGAGGGAGAACTGCTGTTGTATAAGGAAAAAACTTCATTTCAGATCACAGATATGGTCCAATATTCTATCTCTAATGAGTTTTAGAAGAATAGAGTTGATAATTTGAGTTGTCATCACCTTTAAAGAAACCAAATGTCTTAGTTGCTTTTAACAATCTACTTATAAAATCCAGGAAGTGCAGGTATCTTATCCCATAGTATCATTTGCCTATGACAATCATTATTTCACTCTCTGCTTCCAATTCCATCCTGGGTCTACCTCTGTCCTAAGTTTTACAGAATTTCCTGCCACTCAAAATCAGAGTAAACTAACAAGTATTTACTGGATACCTCTGTATAAGGCAAAGCAGAAGGTTAAAGAAGTACATGTTCTAACTAGTCTAACTTGAGAGAGAGAGAGACAAAAAATATAACAATATAAGGGATATACAATAGATCAATAAAACAATATTAAAAAGCTATAAGATTTATCTTTATATTCTAGCCTCAAATAGTTAAGTATAACTCTTGCCCATCAGATATCTGCCTCCTTTTAGCATGTATATCTGTTCCTTTTCCCTGCTATGCCTTTCAGCTAGTCACTGCTCTTGTTATAATTTTACTAACAAATGATTAGAAAAGATAAATGTATTCATGAATGTGATAACTTCCTACTGCTTTTTCTAGGCAAACAATAGGTCATTTTCCACCTATCTCCTCTCTCAGACTACTGTTTCCATACTACCAAACGTGAAAATAAATGAACTTTTTGACAAAGAAATGAACTATAAAATTAAATTCTTACTTCATAATTATCCCCTTTGTTTCCATTATTTCACTTACAAAAATGGTTTTCTATTTCTATTTATTGATATCTATTTATAAAGAGCAATTACCTTCACAAATTCCATAGCAAAGAATTTTTTGTATTCCATCTCCATAAAAAAACTGCTGAAGATCAATTCGTGAAGGATCTTACGGGCACCTATACATCATTTTTTAGGGAGGTGGGAGGAGTATCACCAAGGCAAAAAAAACATTCCAGCTATTAGTAGTGGCAGAATATTATAAAAATATTTCACATGCTAATAGACCTCAAGGACTCAAATGTTAGTGGCATTTATTGCATTAATATTTAATAGCTAGAATTTAAAATACATACATGTAATGCCTTTCCCCTCTTTTTCTGTACCCCTCTCACTCCTGTACCTTACTTCATCCTACTTCTCCCACCTTTCTCCATTCCTTTTCATTCTGTTTCACTAAAGACTATTCTTACTCTGTACTTTCCCTTCTCCATCCCCTTTAACCTTTCTCTCACCTTTTACTTTTGGTTCTTCATTTAAATTTTAAAAATGAAAATTAACATAGCTTTTATAATGGCACTACTGCAAGAATGCATACATACTCTTTTTACTGGTTCTGAGTAAATGAAAAGGCACTATAATTAAAAGGCAATATCCCGGGGTTTTAACACAGAATACATATTGATTGGTTAACCTCACCTTCAAAGTATAATATCTTATCAAGTTCACTGATTTAATAAACAAAAGAGATTAAACTCCACTTTAAGGTCTTAATATTCCTCTGCTTCATGGCAAGAAGCACAAGTAAAGATCTACCTACCTTTATAAAGCTTTGCATCCCAAAGCATTAACCTGCTTATGAGACAGGGATTCTCAGAGCCAGGTTCTTCTCTAAGGCATGCTTGGCAAAAGATCTGTCTGAAGTCACCTACAAACAAAAAAAGTCATATAATTTTTATTCTTAAAGTATTTTCTCCCAAAAGTACATTTCCTATAATAACATATGAAAAAACTAACAGTAATCATCCTACACTTGATATCAAGAATTATTCTGTCAATATCAAAGAATCAAGAGCCAATGAAACATTATTCACAGCATCTGAAATGCAATCCTGAAAATAAGCAAAATGTATAAAAACAAACAAAAACCATTTTATTTTATACTCAATGACATTTGTGGCTATTTAAAAAGACAATAGTTTATGAAAAATAAGAAAAATAGGCTATATACTTACTTGAATAGCTCATAATTTTATTCATCCAGGACCCCAGACGCAAAGCAAATTTCTGATGAGCCATAACCTCAGAGTGTAATACTTCTACATGAAGTGGATGTTGAGAGACATTTTCTGAATGACTCTAGAAATGAAAGGAATATTAAAAACAAACTAGTTTTAAAATTTTTGTTGTAACTAAGTAATCTACTCTTCAAAAAAAGAAATCATATAACTGTTGCAGTTCCAAATCTCTGGGTCTAAATGTTCCAATCTTATCTTTACTTAGGATGTCAAACCACTTCAACAATATAATTGTTTTACTTGGGCTCTTGTAATGTGCATTCCTCTTAAAATTCTCTCTTTGACTCTAATTCAGAAAATTACCTTTATATCTTCCTTTGCTTCCTGGCAAGCAGCAAAAGCACCTGCTTTAACAGCCCGACGGCCCTAATTATAGACAAACATGAGAATTAGGTGGTAGTAGATTGACAATCCCAATCAATAAGTAATATAAAGCCCAAAGACCCAATAAGCTCTTAATTATCAATCATTTGTTGACTGTCTAAAAGTCCTAAGATTGACAATACCTAGAAGATAAACATAAATGTTTAGCAGCTTTATGTAGCTTCAGAACTTTCAATACCACTAGTGGAGAGTATCTATACTTTAGGATTCTAGATTTCCTGCTTGGCAAGAATGTCAATTATTTACTTATTGTAGTATATTCTATTTCTATCAGATAATAATAAGTTAGGTTTACTAAACTCCTATTATATGTCTTAGATAGTTTTCATGAGTAAACTTAAAATTCTTCATCATGTGTTCCATATCACACTTTTGGTCCACTAGTGGGTTAGAGGTATGGCCAGGATATTGATTCCTCAAGTCCTAGAATCACAATGCTAATTACTAGTGCCATGATGTTTCTTCTACCATCTTACCCTCCTCTTGAGGGTAGGGATTAGGTTAATGTTCCTTCTGCATACCCGAAGAACACATTTTGCTTTGGATGGGTGTTAAATAAAAGTTGAGCCATGCTATCAATATTATTCTAAAAACAGTTTTAATAGATGATGTTAACTAACCAACTTCTCATAATTCATGCATTTATTCATTCATTCAATAATTATAGAAACAGACTGAGGTTGAGCTGACATTCTTTTTTTTTTTTTTTGGCGGTACACGGGCCTCTCACTGTTGTGGCCCCTCCCATTGCGGAGCACAGGCTCCGGATGCACAGGCTCAGCGGCCATGGCTCACAGGCCCAGCCGCTCCGCGGTATGTGGGATCTTCCCGGACCGGGGCACGACCCTGCGTCCCCTGCATCGGCAGGCAGACTCTCAACCACTGCGCCACCAGGGAAGCCCGAGCTGACATTCTTAACTACTCTTTGCCAAGTATATTCAGTAACTTTCTAATTATTTAGAACAAAAGAGGAAAATTAGTCATCTTAAACTGTTAAACACACACAGAAAAATCAAGTTTCAACCAATTTACTTAGGCTATAAAGGATAAATGAAGAGGGTGGTTGTACCTAACACAATACTAAGGCACTTGGCAAGGGCCAGTCAACACCCAATTTCCAGGAAGCTGATGAAGACAGCATAATAATTCAAATGACACTCACGAACCTCTTTGTCTATGGCAGTGGTGTGCAACTGTGCCTCTGCGAGCTCACAGTCAAGAGCTCTTTGTAGACTGTATATGACATGGTCATATGAATGGTGTTCATCATTGAAAAGGACACAGTAGTAGCTATCATTTTTCTCTCTGTTTTAAAAAAAAGATATATATTCAGACACTGCAACAAATAAACAAAGGAAAACACGAAATACAGGCTAAAATAATATATGCCATGTGATGAAGCAGCACCATGTAGTTTCCTACGTATGGGAAAGTACCTCTGTAATACTACTATAGGAGGTGATTTTAAGTGGTACAGTGCCATAAAATTTAAAAACCCTGACAAAAGTATTACCTTTTCGATGTTTGTCCCCCAATTTTTCTAACTTTCAGAATTAAAATATTATTCTCAGTAAGTGGCAGTATGTCTTTAACACCATTCTTAAATCTTGCTAATCTCCCACTTTGACAAAAGGAGACAGGCCTCAGGCTCAGAACCTTCAAGCAGGCAACGACAGACAGATTTTATTAACATTTAGTTTTTATTTAACTTATTTTTGTTTTTACCTTCTATTTATTTTAAGTGATACTGGTTTTATAGCACATTTAAGTTTTTTTTAAAAAGGTATATAGATTTAAAGTGCCAGAACTACCATTTGACTGAGAGGCCTTAGACAAATCACTTAAGCATTTAATCTTGCTGAGATGACAGTAGCTTTTCCACCTCTAAGAAGAGTATAATATCTACATTTGAGAGTGGTGTGAGGATCTTATAAAATACGTGAAAGTGGCTGTCATGGGCTACACAAATGTCAGAAGTTATTATCAGTTTTAAACAGTTTATAATAACCTTTCACTAAATACTCAATTGATCCTCATAACTCTAAGAGGCAGCTTTTCTCAGGCCTCTTATACCTTAGGAAATAGAGGCTCAAAAAGACTTCTCTATGGTCCCAAAGCCAATAAGCAGTGAGAATTAGAACTCAGATCTGTGAATTTGAAGTCCAGTGCAGTCTACATACATGACCACACTCAAGCAACCCACCCTTTTTAGACAGGCATATTGCTAGTATTATGTTTACCAACACAAAGTTTCTTAAAGCATTTAACTGATGCTATCAAAATATCTGAAATTAAAACCTTTGTGGACACAATCTCTGATGATCGTTATTTTTATAAACAGTTTATGGCCCAGCAAAAGTCAAAACAATACATTTAATGTTTTTAAAAACTGAAATTCTTAATTCTCTCTCATAGAATAATACAAATACACCCAATAAACTAAAAAAACTGTACTTAGGTTCGTGAAACTCCTAATATTACTCAGGTAGAAAAATTCCTACAAGCCCCAAACTGTATTTCATATCAGGTCTAGAATCCTCTTTTGCATTTGTAAATTAAGAGCAAATATTACTGTCACTAAAAGACATATGGTTGTTAGAAATTGCTGGGTTTTAGCTAAAAAAAAACTGTTAAGGGAATTACCTTGTGGCGCAGTGGTTAAGAATCTGCCTGCCAATGCAGGGGGCATGGGTTCGAGCCCTGGTACGGGAAGATCCCAAATGCCACAGAGCAACTAAGCCCGTGTGCCACAACTACTGAGGCTGCGCTCTAGAACCCACGAGCCACAACTACAGAGTCCGCAAGCCACAACTACTGAAGCCCATGCGTCTAGAGTCTGTGCTCCGCAACAAAGACAAGCCACTGCAATGAGAAGCCCACGCACCACAGTGAAGAGCAGCCCCCGTGCACCTCAACGAAGAGCAGCCCCTGCTCGCTGCAACTGGAGAAAGCCCGCGGGTGGCAACGAAGACCCAATGCAGACAAAAATAAATAATAAATAAACTTTTAAAAAAATAACTGTTGGGGCTTCCCTGGTGGCGAAGTGGTTGAGAGTCCGCCTGCTGATGCAGGGGACATGGGTTCATGCCCCAGTCTGGAAAGATCCCACATGCCGTGGAGCGGCTGGGCCCGTGAGCCATGGCCGCTGAGCCTGCACGTCCGGAGCCTGTGCTCCGCAGCGTGAGAGTCCACAACAGTGAGAGGCCCGCGTACCGAAAAAAAACCACAAAAAACTGTTAAATCCCTACACCTGAAATAAATCTAGATCCCAAAGCACAGGGCAAAGGGCTATCTCCTTATTCCTACCATCAAATATTTAAAAAATTTTTTAATTAATTAATTTGGCTGCGTTGGGTCTTTGGTGCAGTGTGCAGGCTTCTCATTGCGTTGGCTTCTCTTGTTCCAGTGCATGGGCTCTAGGCGCACGGGCTTCAGTAGTTGTGGAACATGGGATCTCAACTGCAGGCTCAGGGCTTCCCTGGTGGCGCAGTGGTTGAGAGTCCACCTGCCGATGCAGGGGACATGGGTTCATGCCCCGGTCTGGGAAGATCCCACGTGCCGTGGAGCGGCTGGCCCCTGAGCCGTGGCCGCTGAGCCTGCGCATCCGGAGCCTGTGCTCCACAACGGCAGAGGCCACAACAGTGAGAGGCCAGCATACCAAAAAATAAAAATAAAGTGCAGGCTCAGTAGTTGTGGCACATGGGCTTAGTTGCTCCACGGCATGTGGGATCTTCCTGGACCAGGGCTCACATCCATGTCCCCTGCATTGGCAGGTGGATTGTTAACCACTGCACCACAAGGGAACCCCCATCAAAATATATTTTTTTCTTTTTCTTCTTTTTCTTTTTTTTTTTAAATTAAATTTTATTTTTTATACAGCAAGTTCTTATTAGTCATCCATTTTATACACATCAGTGAATACATGTCAATCCCAATCTCCCAATTCACCACACCATTCCCCCACTCCCAGCTGCTTTCCCCCCTTGGTGTCCATACGTTTGTTCTCTACATCTGTGTCTCTATTTTTGCCCTGCAAACCGGTTCATCTCTGTCATTTTTCTAGGTTCTACAGTTATGCGTTAATATACCCTATTTGTTTTTCTCTTTCTGACTTACTTCACTCTCTATGACAGTCTCTTGATTCACCCACGTCTCCACAAATGACCCAATTTCGTTCCTTTTTATAGCTGAGTAATATTCCATTGCATACAGGTACCACATCTTCTTTATCCATTCATCTGTCGATGGGCATTTAGGTTGCTTCCATAAGCTGGCTACTGGAAATAGTGCAGCAATGAACATTGGGGCGCATGTGTCTTTTTGAATTATGGTTTTCTCTGGGTATATGCCCACTAGTGGGATTGCTGGGTCATATGGTAATTCTATTTTCAGTTTTTTAATGAACCTCCATACTGTTATCCATAGTGGCTGTATCAATTTACATTCCCACCAACAGTGCAAGAGGGCCCCCTTTTCTCCACACCCTCTCCAGCATTTGTTGTTTGTAGATTTTCTGATGATGCCCATTCTGACTGGTGTGAGGTGATACCTCATTGTAGTTTGGATTTGCATTTCTCTAATGATTAGTGATGTTGAGCAGCTTTTCATGTGCTTCTTAGCCACCTGTATGTCCTCTTTGGAGAAATGTCTATTTAGGTCTTCTGCCCATTTTTGGATTGGGTTGTTTGTTTTTTTAATATTGAGCTGCATGAGCTGTTTATATATTTTGGAGATTAATCCCTTGTCTGTTGATTTGTCTACGAGTATGTTTTCCCATTCTGAGGGTTGTCTTTTCGACTTGTGTGTAGTTTCCTTTGCTTTGCAAAAGCTTTTAAGTTTCATTAGGTCCCATTTGTTTACTTTTGTTTTTATTTCCATTACTCTAGGAGGTGGATCAAAAAAGATCTCGCTGTGATTTATACCAAAGAGTGTTCTTCCTATGTTTTCCTCTAAGAGTTTTACAGTGTCCAGTCTTACATTTAGGTCTCTAATCCATTTTGAGTTTAATTTTGGTAATGGTGTTAGGGAGTGTTCTAATTTCATTCTTTTACATGTAGCTGTCCAGTTTCCCCAGTACAGCTTATTGAAGAGACTCTCTTTTCTCCATTGTATATCCTTGCCTCCTTTGTCATAGATTAGTTGACAATAGGTGCATGGGTTTATCTCTGGGCTTTCTATCCTGTTTCATTGATCTATGTTTCTGTTTTTGTGCCAGTACCATATTGTCTTGACTACTGTAGCTTTGTAGTCTAGTCTGAAGTCAGGGAGCCTGATTCCTCCAGCTCTGCTTTTTTCCCCTCAAGACTGCTTTGGCTATTTGGGGTCTTCTGTGTCTCCATACAAAATTTAAGGTTTTTTGTTCTAGTTCTGTAAAAAATGCCATTGGTAATTTTACAAGGATTGCATTGAATCTGTAGATTGCTTTGGGTAGTATAGTCATTTTCACAGTATTGATTCTTCCAATCCAAGAACATGGAATATCTCTCCATCTGTTGGTATCATCTTTAATTTCTTTCAACATTGCCTTATAGTTTTCTGCATACAGGTCTTTTGTCTCCCTAGGTCAGTTTATTCCTAGGTATTTTATTCTTTTTGTTGCAATGGTAAATGGGAGTGTTTCTTAATTTCTCTTTCAGATTTTTCATCATCTGAAGGAATGATGAAAAATCATTGTATAGGATGATGTGTATACGAATGCAAGAGATTTCTGTGCATTAATGTTGTATCCTGCAACTTTAGCAAATACATTAATTAGCTCTAATAGTTTTCTGGTGGCATCTTTAGGATTCTCTATGTATACTATCATGTCATCTGCAAACAGTGACAGTTTTACTTCTTCTTTTCCAGTTTGTATTGCTTTTATTTCTTTTTCTTCTCTGATTGCCTTGGCTAGGACTTCCAAAACTATGTTGAATAATAGTGGTGAGGGTGGACATCCTTGTCTCATTCCTCATCTTAGAGGAAATGCTTTCAGTTTTTCACCATTGAGAATGATGTTTGCTCTGGGTTTGTCATATATGGCCTTTATTATGTTGAGGTAGTTCCCTCTATGCCCACTTTCTGGAAAGTATTTATCATAAATCGGTGTTGAATTTTGTCACAAGCTTTTTCTGCATCTATTGAGATGATCATATGGTTTTTATTCTTCAATTTGCTAATATGCTGTATCACATTGATTAATTTGCATATATTGAAGTATCCTTGCATCCCTGGGATAAATCCCACTTGATCGTGGTGTATGATCCTTTTTATGTGTTTTTGGATTCTGTTTGCTAGTATTTTGTTGAGGATTTTTGCATCTATATTCATCAGTGATATTGGTCTGTAATTTTCTTTTTCTGTAGTATCTTTGTCTGGTTTTGATACCAGGGTGATGGTGGCCTCACAGAATGAGTTTTGGAGCTCTCCTTCCTCTGCTATTTTTTGGAAGAGTTTGAGAAGGATGGGTGTTAGCTCTTCTCTAAACGTTTGACAAAATTCACGTGTGAAACCATCTGGTCCTGGACGTTTGTTAGAAGATTTTTAATCACAGTTTCAACTTCATTACTTGTGATTGGTCTGTTCATATTTTCTATTTCTTCCTGGTTCAGTTTTGGAAGGTTATACCTTTCTAAGAATTTGTCCATTTCTTCTAGGTTGTCTATTTTATTGGCATAGTTGTTTGTCGTAATCTCTTATAATTCTTTGTATTTCTGCCATGTCAGTTGTGATTTCTCCTTTGTCATTTCTAATTTTATTGATTTGAGTCCTCTCCCTCTTTTTCTTGATGAGTCTGGCTAATGGTTTATCAATTTTGTTTATCTTCTCAAAGAACCAGCTTTTAGTTCTATTGATCTTTGCTACGGTTTTCTTTGTTTCTATTTCATTTATTTCTGCTCTGATCTTTATGATTTCTTTCCTTCTGCTAACTTTGGGTTTGGTTTGTTCTTCTTTCTTTAGCTCCTTTAGGTGTAATGTTAGATTGTTACTTGTTTTTGAGGTAGGCTTGTATAGCTATAAACTTCCCTCTTAGAACTGCTTTTGCTGCCTCCCATAGGTTTTGGATCATCGTGTTTTCATTGTCACTTGTCTCTAGGTATTTTTTGATTTCCTCTTTGATTTCCTCAGTGATCTCTTGGTTATTTAGAAACGTAGTGTTTAGCCTCCATGTGTTTGTGCTTTTTACGTTTTTTTCCCCTGTAACTGATTTCTAATCTCATAGCATTGTGGTCAGAAAAGATGCTTGATATGATTTCAATTTTCTTAAATTTATTTAGGCTTGATTTGTGACCCAAGATGTGATCTATCCTGGAGAATGTTCCATGCGCCCTTGAGAAGAAAGTGTAATCTGCTGTTTTTGGATGGAATTTGCTAATATGATTTTGGATGTCTATTAAATCTATCTGGTCTATTGTGTCATTTAAAGCTTGGGTTTCCTTATTAATTTTCTGTTTGAATGGCCTGTCCATTGGTGTTAATGAGGTGTTAAAATCCCCCACTATTATTGTGTTACTGTCGATTTCCTCTTTTAGAGCTGTTAGCAGTTGCCTTAAGTATTGAGGTGCTCCTATGTTGGATGCATATATATTTATAATTGTTATATCTTCTTCTTGGATCGATCCCTTGATCATTATGTAGTGGCCTTCCTTGTCTCTTGTAACATTCTTTATTTTAAAGTCTATTTTATCTGATATGAGTATTGCTACTTCAGCTTTCTTTTGATTTCCATTTGCATGGAATATCTTTTTCCATCCCCTCACTTTCAGTCTGTATGTGTCCCTAGGTCTGAAGTGGGTTCTTGTAGACAGCATATGTATGGGTCTTGTTTTTGTATCCATTCAGCGAGCCTGTGTCTTTTGGTTGTAGTATTTAATCCATTCACATTTAAGGTAATTATTGATATGCATGTTCCTATGACCATTTTCTTAATTGTTTTGGGTTTGTTTTTGTAGGTCCTTTTCTTCTCTTGTGTTTCCCACTTAGAGAAAAGTTCCTTTAGCATTTGTTGTAGAGCTGGTTTGGTGGTGCTGAATTCTCTTAGTTTTTGCTTGTCTGTAAAGCTTTTGATTTCTCCATCAAATGTGAATGAGATCCTTGCTGGGTAGAGTAATCTTGGTTGTAGGTTCTTCCCTTTCATCACTTTAAGTATATCATGCCACTCCCTTCTGGCTTGTACAGTTTCTGCTGAGAAATCAGCTGTTAACCTTATAGGAATTCCCTTGTATGTTATTTGTTGTTTTTCCCTTGCTGCTTCCAATAATTTTTCTTTGTCTTTAATTTTTGCCAATTTGATTACTATGTGTCGCAGTGTGTTTCTCCTTGGGTTTATCCTGTATGGGACTCTGCCTTTCCTGGACTTGGGTGGCTCTTTCCTTTCCCATGTTAGGGAAGTTTTCAACTATAATCTCTTCAAATATTTTCTCGGGTCCTTTCTCTCTCTCTTCTCCTTCTGGGACCCCTATAATGCAAATGTTGTTGCATTTAATGTTGTCCCAGAGGTCTCTTAGGTTGTCTTCATTTCTTTTCATTCTTTTTTCTTTATTCTGTTCCGCAGCAGTGAATTCCACCATTCTGTCTTCCAGGTCACTTATCTGTTCTTTGGCCTCACTTATTCTGTTATTGATTCCTTCTAGTGTAGTTTTCATTTCAGTTATTGTATTGTTCATCTCTTTTTATCTGTTCTTTAATTCTTCTAGGTCTTCGTTAAACATTTCTTGCATCTTCTCGATCTCTGCCTCCATTCTTTTCCCAAGGTCTTGGATCACCTTCACTATCATTATTCTGAATTCTTTTTCTGGAAGGTTGCCTATCTCCACTTCATTTAGTTGTTTTTCTGGGGTTTTATCTTGTTCCTTCATCTGGTACATAGCCCTCTGCCTTTTCATGTCGTCTATTTTTCTGTGAATGTGGCCCCCATCAAAACTTCTGATCAAGAAAATAGCTAAAGACTTGGACTAAAGGGAGACACAGTATTCCGAAGTCCCCACCTTTGTTCACAAACCTCTCAGAGAACCTGGAAGTTGGTCCAGGCCAGTATCACACTGGGCAATTTACTCCCTACTGGGATGAATGGCTGCTAGGACCTTGTAAATCATTTAGAACAAGACCCCCAAAATGTGTTTTCTTAAAAATCTGAAGCTCCTGATTAGGCTCTTCCTTTGGCTTAACTTCTGTATAGTGTCTTAAGAGACCATCTCATATAAATGGGCATTTTGGAAGTATTTCAATGAGGCAATTCTCTATAAAATCTTCATAATGATAGTTAAAGCAGTAAATAACAACAAAGACATTTTTCAAACACCCGTTTGCAATATAAATAACCATCATGAAAACTTCTCCCTTTTAAAAAATCCCCCACCTTATCTGGAGTTGAGGAGGCAGTTCTTTTTCCTCTTCCCATACAGTCATTTCTACAATGTATTTTATCACTGAAGGGAATATTTTCCTGGCTTGGTCAATTACCTCTTCATTCAACGGACAGCGTAAGTTCTGCAAGAAAGTATAGAAAAACATACTACCAATGTTGTATACAAGTAAGTGGATGAGAAAGATAATGTTATTAATTTATAGCAATAATTTCAATGAGTTCATTTACACCATCCTCCAGGAATGAATTTAACTTCAACTCAAGAGGCTGCTATTCACATCAGTTTAGCTTAACTCCTTGTGGCCAAGTTGGTGCTACAGATGACAGAAAGGCAAGAAGGCAAAACCACAGAGGTCTCCTTTATGATGCTCTTCATTATGAATGTTCTTCCCTGCCTGAATAATTATATCATCAGAGAACAATGAGTTATAGGGAGTGGTTATCCCCTCCAGCTGACAAAAACTTTTCTCACTAATTTATTTCAACTGATCCTTATAGCCACTCTGTTAAGGCAGAAAATTAAAGGCATTTAAAAGATAAAGGTCCCATCCAAGGTCAAAAAACCTCTAAACAGATATAAAAAGCAAGACTAAAATCTGGGCTTTTGACTCCCATGGGGGAAAAAAATGTTAATTTCATTACAAAATACAACTTCCTTAATAAAAGGCTTGTTCAAACCAATTAGCTAAAAAAAAACACATTTAAATGCTCTATGTCATAAACCATTATGGAAATGCAAATCAAAACCACAATGAGATACCTCTCTATACTTGCTAAGGTGTCTATAATCAAAAAGGGAGATAACAATAAGTATTGGCCAGGATGTGGAGATATTTGAACCCTATGCACTGCTGGTGGAAATGTAAAATGGTTCAATTTGGAAAACAGTCTGAGAGATGCTCAAAATGTTAAGTATAGTTACCATGTGACCCAGCAATTCTACTCCTAGATATCTATCCAAGAAGTATGAAAACATATATCTGCACAAAAACTTGTACACAAATATTTATAGCAGCATTACTCATAATAGCCAGAAAGTGGAAACGACCTAAATTTCCATACACTGAAGAACGGATAAATAAAATGGTATGTAATCCATACGATGGAATATTATTTGGTCATAAAAAAAAGAATGAAGTACATGTTAAAAAAGCACTAAAGTTATACTTTAAATGGGTGAATTCTTGAATACATTATGCAAGTTACAGCCCAATAAGATGTTTAAACAAAGCAGTAATCAGGAAAAGAAACATAGTAGCTCTTTAAGACACACACACACACACACACACACACACACACACACACACACACACAATCCACTAGAAATTCAGTACAATGCTTTTAATATTCAATTTTAACCTACCTGCTATAGACCGTACTAATGAACTGTATTTTATTCTGTGGTGACCAAAACATTAACCTACACATTTATTCTTTTGCACCTATTCTTTCTCACTCCCCAATGCTTTATTATTTTAATTTCTACCATCTCCTCAATATGTCACCTTTCCTCTGGAGATTCTGCTCAGAAGCTTTTGCTAAAGAGAGAGAAAATAGAGTGCCAAAGGTACTAAGAGCAATATTAATCCACTATGTTCCTATTTCTTATCTTTTTTAGCTCAATATTTCCTTTCAATTCCTCAGAAAAGTAGTCTGAATTAAAGAGTTAAGAGAATCTACTCATTACTTCCATACTGTATCAATCAGAGGCTAAGTTCTTCAGAAGAGGTCTGGTAAGTACAGAAGAAACTTTTTTTTTTTTTAATTTATTTTTTGGTTGTGTTGGGTCTTCATTGCAGCACGCGGGCTTCTCATTGTGGTGGCTTCTCTTGTTGTGGAGCACAGGCCCTAAAGCACACGGGCTTCAGGAATTGTGGAGCGTGGGCTCAGTAGTTGTGGCTCACGGGCTCCAGAACGCAGGCTCAGTAGTTGTGGTGCACAGGCTTAGTTGTTCCAGGACATGTGGGATCTTCCCGGACCAGGGATAGAACCCATGTCCCCTGCACTGGCAGGCAGATTCTTAACCACTGCGCCAGCAGGGAAGTTCAAGTACAGAAGAAACTTTAAAATAAATCATTTATAGCTTAGAAAATAAGAAGGTCCATTAGAGGGAACAAAAGGGTGATAATCAAAATAGATTTTTAAAAACCTTAAAAATTAACCCAGAAATGTACTGCAGGACTAGAAAAAAACTTCTCTTAAATACACTTTAAGAGATACTGCCAAATGCTGGATGATGGGCTGATTAGTATCAGCCAGGTCTAATTACATTTGGTAAATCCCTATTATGGTTGGCACAATGACACACGCCTGGCAGAGTATGGATTTCACATTCACCAAAGCAGAGATGAAACAAATGCGAAATACAAAGGACTGTTGGGTGGCAATTGATTAGTTATATGCTAGCCATAAGTGTCCTTCTCTCACATCTAGATCATGAATCAGATCTAGAGTCATTGCAGAATATCCAGCTTTACCTTCAGAATAAGACTGAATGACCAACTACCTTTGGAATCTAATTAGAAAACCAAAGAAATCCAAGAAGATCAGGTTAGTTCAGGATTAAATTCAGTGTACTGAGGCCATATGACTCAGGAAAACCACCAACAGACTGGAATCCCATGATATAGGAAGAGGGAGGCTAGTTTTGTAAACTCAATGAGCAATTTAACTCCCAAGGATTCTTCAGCTACTTAACACAAAACAGTACGAAAACAATTTTCTAGAATGATTAGTTATGGAATGAAGAGGATATAAAAATCAAGCCACAAAGCCCTCTGACTATATGCTAAAATATTCCAATACCCTTTAAAAAAATATCAGAGGAGGAAATGGAAATAATCAGAATGAAAAGGTTCTTAAAACAGAAACAAGAGGGACTTCCCTGGTGGTACAGTGGTTAAGAATTCGCCTGCCAATGCAGGGGACACAGGTTCAAGCCCTGGTCCGGGAAGATCCCACATGCCATGAAGCAACTAAGCCTGTGCGCCACAACTACTGAGCCTGCACTCTAGAGCCTGTGAGCCACAACTACTGAAGCCTGCGCACCTCTAGCCTTTGCTCTGCAACAGAGACAAGCCACCCCAATGAGAAGCCCACACACCACAATGAAGAGTAGCCCCTCCTCGCCCCAACAAGAGAAAGCCTGTGTGCAGCAATGAGGACCCAATGCAGCCAAAAATAAATAAATAAATTTATTTAAAAAACAAAAAAGAAAGAAACCAGAAACAAGAGAATGAATAGAAAGGGACATCTGGTGATATTTAATCAAGCAAATTTTTTATTTGTCAAATGAAGGAATAATCATTTGGAATCAGGCCAAATAAATGAGTAAGAGAGAAGAGGCAATCTAAAAATAGAGGGCTGAGGGACTTCCTCGTGGTCCAGTGGGTAAGACTCTGCACTCCCAATGCAGGGGGCCCGGGTTCGATTCCTGGTTGGGGAACTAGATCCTGAATGCATGCCACAACTAAGAGTCTGCATGCCGCACCTAAAGATCCGAAATGCCACAACTAAGACCCAGAGCAGCCAAAATAAATAAATAAATATTTTTTAAAAAATAAATAAATAAAAATAGAGTGCTGAACGATAAGGTATACGTTAATGATAGGTGAATGGGTAAAGAGTATATGAATATTCTTTGTACTCTATTTTTGCAACTTTTTACAAATTTGAAATTATTTCCAAATTCAAGGTTAAAAAAAAAAAATGTGCTAGAGCCCAGATTCTAAAGATCTGAATTTTAGTCCCAACTGTCACATTGTCTGGATTACTATGGCTCTTTAATACATTTAAAATCTGTTGGATCTATTCACACTCATAACTCTTCAGTTTTTCCTGGCAATTCTCATAAATTTTTCCAGAAGAACTTCTGATTACTTTTGTCAAGTTCCAAAAGAGAATTTGGCTGTTATTCTGATTGGGAATATAATGAATTTATGGACTAATTTTGGAAAAACTTTTATCGTTTGTAATACTGAACCTTCCAATCCAAGAATGAAATGTGTCTTCTGATTTTTTTTTTTCTTACATGCCCATACTCCTACAGGAGTATAGTTTTAAAACAGACCTGGCAGATTTCTTCTTGGTTTTTTCCCTAGGTATTTTATTTTTTTTGATGGTATAGTAAATGGGATCTTTTCTTTCACTACATTTTCTAAAAGCTATTGCTTTTAAGGACATTCAAGAAATATTTTTTCTGTAACAACCTAAGTGCAAAAAGAATTTGAAAAAGAATAGATACATGTATATGTAAATAAATAAATAAAGTGACTTGCCTGAAAAAAAAATTTTGTTGAATACATTGAACTATGATTTTTAGTATGTAAGTTCCATAACTAACAACCTAACTAAACTCTACTATAGTTTCTAATTCTTTTTCAGTTAATTTTCTTGGGTTGTCAAGGTATAAATCATGACTATTTTGCCTCCTCTCCAATATTTATGTATTTTAGTTCATTCTGTTTGTCTATTTGACTGACTTCCAGAATAGCGGTAAATAATAAGAGCAATAGTGAATTTCCTTATCCTGTCTCTATCTATAATGGGAATACACTAGTGCTTCATCATCAAGCATGATTAACAGCTTTTGATTTGAGGCCAATAATTCTGGAAGAAACTGAAAATCTTATCAAAGAGCTACTTTCCCAAAAAGTGCCAGGCATAAACAGTTTCACAGATGAATTCCAAAAACAGTTCATTCTAGGAACGTAGGCATGATTATATTATTCTGTCAAACTTGATTTTACCTGTTAGTTTTATTTAGGCTTTCAGCATAACAATTATTAATACAACTGATTTATAAATTCCATATTATGTCAGATCTGAAGTCAACATAATGTTGGCTTTATATAACAAATTTGGAAAATTTCCCTCTTCTGCCCTCTGTGTTCAGGAACAATTTGTATGTTTTTGTTATTTGTGTAGTGTTTAAGTAATCGAGTGATTTTTATTTATTTTTTATCTTTTTTTTAAATACAGAGAAACAGAGAAACCGGTATAATAAAAACAACTTTTACCTAAATTTAGTAACTCTTTTTTCCATATATGCTTCCTTTTTTGTTGCTTATTTTAAGGTAAAAAATAGTCATCATGATATTTTACTCCTAAATACTTTAATATTTATTTATTGATTGATTGATTGATTTTTTGTGGTACGCGGGCCTCTCACTGTTGTGGCCTCTCCTGTTGCGGAGCACAGGCTCTGGACGTGCAGGCTCAGCGGCCATGGTTCACGGGCCCAGCCGCTCCGCGGCATGTGGGATCTTCCTGGACCGGGGCACGAACCCGTGTCCCCTGCATCGGCAGGCAGACTCTCAACCACTGCGCCACCAGGGAAGCCCTTTAATATGTATTTAACATGGACATTTCCTTATATAATCTTAATATCCTTATTATAATCTAATAACATTAACAATAACTTTTAAATATTATCTGATATCTTGACCATATTCAAGTTTCCTAATTATTCCCCAAATGTCTATCACATTTGGTTATGCCTCAAGTCATTTACATCTAAATGAATCTCTCATGCCCTCCCCTTGACTTTTCTTCATGACTGAGGTCAGGCCAATTTTTCCTATAAAAAGTCCTACATTCTAGATTTATCTTGAAATGTCCTATATATTATATTTATCTTCCTTGCGGTATTCTTTATCTTGTTCATCTCTCTCCTGTATTTCCTATAAACTAGAAGTTAGATCTCAAGGCTTTATTAAGTTCAGGTAAAACATTTTTAGCAAGAATATGTCATTAGTAAGACTATGTACTTCAATTTCTTAGCAGCTTGAGATAAATTCACATACCATATAATTCACTAAAAATATACTATTCAATGGTTTTTATGTGCAGCTATTACCATAGTCAGTTTTAGAAAATTTTCATCAACTCAAAAAAACATACAAGGGTTTCCCTGGTGGCGCAGTGGTTGAGAGTCCGCCTGCCAGTGCAGGGGACACGGGTTCGTGCCTCGATCTGGGAAGATACCACATGCCGCGGAGCAGCTGCGCCTGTGAGCCATGGCCGCTGAGCCGGCGCGTCCGGAGCCTGTGCTCCGCAACGGGAGAGACCACAACGGTGAGAGGCCCGCATACCGCAAAAAAAAAAAAAAAATACAAAAAACCTTTAATGATCACACCCACAAGGTCTCCATCCTCATAGACCTAAAAAATCACTAATCTAGTTTTTGTCCCTACGGATGTTCTATTCTGGACATTTCATATAACTGAAATCATGTAATATGTGGTCTTTTGTAACTGGCTTCTTTCACTTAGCATAATGTTTTCAGAGAGTTCCTCTAAATTGAAGTATATTTCAGCACTTTATTCCCCTTTATAACCAAATAATATTCCACTGTAATGGATATAACCTAACCACATTTGCTTATCCATTTATCTGCTGATGAACATTTGGACTGTTTCTAATTTTTATTAAGAATAATAATACTATTATTGTATAACACTGTTTTATTATAATAATAACACTATTATGAATAATGCTATGAACTGTCATGTATAAATAATTATTTGAACACCTGTTTTCAATTATTTTGAGTCTGTCTAGGAGTAGAATTGCTGGGGCATGTAGTAACTCTACATTTCACAGGTTGAAGAACTGCCTCTTTCCAAAGTGGGTGCACCATTTTACATTTCCACCAGCAGTGTCTGAGAGTTCGAATAACACTTGTTATTACCTGCTTCTTGATTATAGCCATTAGCGGGTATTAAGAAGTATTTCATTATGGTTTTGGTTTGCATTTCTCTAATGACTTATGATGTTGAGCATCTTTTCATGTGCTTATTGGTTATTTTGTATATTCTCTGAAAAAATTCATATTCAGATCCTTTGCCCATTTTAAAAACTGGGTTGCAAAGAATTCCCCGGCTGTCCAGTGGTTAGGACTCCGCGCTTTAACTGTAGAGGGCACAGGTTCAACCCCTGGTTGGGGAACTAAGATCCTGCAAGTCACACAGTGAAATGAAATGAAATAAAATAAAATAATAAAATGCCACCACTAAAAAAAAAGAAAAAAAAAACTGGGTTGTCTTTTTATTTTTAAGTTTTAAGAGTTCTTTGTAAGTTCAACATACCAGTTCCTTTTACCGGATAATATGACTTGCAAATATCTCTCTCTCATTCTGTGTACTATCTTCTCACTTTCTTGGTAGTGTCCTTTGGAACATAAAAGTGTTTATGTTTAATTTTTTTTTTTTTTTTTTTTTTTGCGGTACGCGGGCCTCTCACTGTTGTGGCCTCTCCTGTTGCGGAGCACAGGCTCCAGATGCGCAGGCTCGGTGGCCATGGCTCACGGGCCCAGCCGCTCCACGGCATGTGGGATCTTCCCGGACCGGGGCACGAACTCGTGTCCCCTGCATCGGCAGGCGGACTCTCAACCACTGCGCCACCAGGGAAGCCCAATAGTGTTTAATTTTGATGAAGTTCAATTTAAGGTTTTTTTTCTTTTATTACTAATGCTTTTGGTGTTACATCTATGAATCTATTGCCAAATCCAAGGTAATAAAGATTTATCCCTATGTTTTCTTGTAAGAGTTTTATCGTTTTTGCTCTTATTTTTAGGTCTTTGATCCATTCTGAGTTAATTTTTGTGGTTGGTGTGAGTTAGGGGTCCAGATTCATTCTTTTGCATGTGGATATCCAGTTGTCCCAGTCCTATTTGGTAAAAAGATTATTCTTACCCTAGTGAATGGTCTTGGTACTCTTGTTGAAAAATGGCTGACCACAGACATGTGGGTTTATTTCTGGGATTTCAAATCTATTCTGTTAATCTATATTTTTTATCATTATGCCAGTACCACACTGTCTTGATTACTGTTGCTTTGTATTAAGTTTTAAAAGAGGGATGTGTGAGTCCTCCAACTTTGTTCTTCTTTTCCAGGGTTGTTTTGGCTATTGTGGGTCCCTTACAATTCCATATGAATTTTAGAGCCATCTTGTCAATTACCTAAAAAAAATTTCCAGCTGGGGAACTGTACTGAATGTGTAGCTGAATTTGGGGAGCATGGCCTTTAATACTGTGATCTATAATAAGAAATATCTTCATCCCAGTTTCTGGCACAGAGCTCCTAAAACCCTTGGAATTTCCCAAGTGAAGAAGTAGGGGCTGTCTTTTGTTATGTTTATGAGGTGACTTTTAGAAAGCACCTAAGGATGCGGGCTGGTTGCCTGGAGACCCAACCTTGTGATTAGAAGGCTGCAACTTTCAGTCCCATCCCCAACCCCAGAGGGGCTAGAGGTTGAATCAATTGCCAATGGCCAATGATTTAACTAATCGTGCTACGTAACAAAGCCTCCATAAAAACAAACAAACAAACAAAAAATCTCCCATAGGCTTCCAGAGAAATACACACAGATGTCTCTAAGTACATAAAAGATCTACTACTGCTAAATTCTTTCCAGGCAACGAAGCTTTCAGCCCCTGCATGCTCATCCCCTAGATACAAAAGGATGCAATGAACACTTTAAAATGACTACTTTTCTCTTCCTTAGGTCAGATAAATTCTGAGGTAAGCCCCGGGTCCCAATTTATTTTTCTTCCCGTTACTTTTATATATAACTGAGTTGATTTGAAGTATCAAGACATGCACATGTTAGCACAAGTTAAGATCTGATCACATCTAAATATGCCTGCACTAAATCCAGAACTGTGACACAACAGCACTTAAGTAAAATCTTTGTAAATCTGCTTCCCTAAATCTGGGACACTGAGAAACAATTAGAAAAATGCAACACTGTCCTTAGAAACTGTACATGTTGAAGGAGTGGATATTCAACAAAAGTCTGTCAATGACCATAAGTACAAAGTAAATACTAAAAATGTTTTAATGCAAGTAAAAAAATATATTCTTGTGAAAATATTTAGGTTTGCCAAAAATTGTCTTGTTAAAACAAGACAGTTTATGCCATGCCCAATTATTTGTTACATGATTTCTGTGCAAATCTTTATAACTGGACAAAGCCTCAGTCCCAAAATGTTCCTCTTTAATTAAAATTTATCCAAATTCAATCAGAAGAGTCCATTTGAATTTATTGTTTTACATAAACAACATTAGAATCTATTTCTTTTTATATTTTTTCTTCCAGTTTTGAGATATAATTGACATAGCACTGTATAAGTTGAAGGTGTACAGGATAATGATATGACTTAAATACATCATGAAATGATTACCACAATAAGTTTAGTCAACATCCACCAAGTCATATAGATACAAAATAAAAGAAAAAATATTTTTTCCTTGTGGTGGGAACTCAGAGTTTACTCTCTTAACAACTTTCACATATAACACACAGCAGTGTTAATTATTTTAATCATGGTGTACATTATACCCCAGTACTTATTTATCTTAGAAGTTTATACTTTTTTGACCACCTTCATCCAATTCCCCCTCCTCCCACCACCTGCCTCTGATACCACAAATCTGATCTCTTTTTCTATGAATTTATTTGTTTGTTTTTGAAGTATAGTTGACCTATAATACTATGTTAGTTCCTGGTATACAACATAGTGATCTGATATATATTTGATAATAAATGGTCACCATCTATCACCATACAAAGATACTATATAATTACTGACTATACTCCCCACACTGTACACTTCATACCCATAACCTATTTTGTAACGGAAAGTTTGTACCTCTTAACCTCCCTCACCTATTTTTTTCCTCCCCCTAACACCATCCCCTCTAGCAAACACTTGTTCTCTGTATCTGTGACTCTGTTTCTGTTTTGTTATGTTTGTTCATTTGTTTTGTTCTTTAGATTCCACATATAAGTGAAATCATACAGTATTTGTCTTTGTCTGATTTATTTCACTTAGCGTAACACCCTCTAGGTCTATCCATTTTGTCTCAAATGGCAATATTTCATTTTTTTATGGCTGAGTAATATTCCATTTTGTGTATGTGTGTATATTTACACAGACACACCACATCTTCTTTATCCATTCAGCTATTGATGGGCACTCAGGTTGATTCCATATCTTGGCTATTGTAAATAATGCTGCAATGAACATTAAGGGTGCATATATCTTCTCAAATTAAATAAATTTTGTACTTCTTTTTTCTTAATTTCATTTTTGTATTGTTCATTACTAATGCATAGACACAAGTAATTTTGTATAATTATCTCATATCCTGCAACTGTGCTGAATTTATTAGTTCTAATAATGTTTTAGTGGATTCCTTAGGATTTTCTATATACAAAATCATGTCATCTGCAAACAGAGCTAGTTTTACTTCTTCCTTTCCAATCTGGGTGCTTTTTATTTCTTTTTCTTGCCTAACTGCCCCAGCTAGAACCTCCACTACAATATTGAATGGATATGCTCTGTGGCAAAAGCAGAATCTGCCTTATTCCTGATCTTAGGGGGAAAGTATACAATATAATTATAGTTGTGAGTTTTTCATAAATGCCCTCTATCAGGTTAAGGAAGTTCTCTTCTATTATAAGTTTACGTCTTTTTTAAAATTTATTTATTTATTTATTCATTTATTTTTGGCTGCGTTGGGTCTTTGTTGCTGTGTGCGGGCTTTCTCTAGTTGAGGCAAGCGGGGGCTACTCTTCGTTGCGGTACGCGGGCTTCTCATTGCGATGGCTTCTCTTGTTGTAGAGCACGGGCTCTAGGCATGCAGGCTTCAGTAGTTATGGTACGTGGGCTCAGTAGTTGTGGCTCGCGGGCTCTGGAGCGCAGGCTCGGTAGTTGTGGCACACAGGCTTAGCTGCTCCACAGCAGGTGGGATCTTCCCAGACCAGGGCTCCAACCCGTGTCCCCTGCACTGGCAGGCGATTCTTAACCACTGTGCCACCAGGGAAGTCCCTATAAGTTTAAGTCTTCTTATCATGAAAGTGTGTTGGATTTAGTCAAAAGCTTTTGCTGCATCTACAGAAATGATCATGTGGCTTTGTTTTTTATTCTATTTATATAGTATTACATTAACTGATTTTCAGATGTTAAACTATGTACTGTATTTTACATCATACGAGGAGGCTCATTATGCCATATCAACCCAATATTCATGATGATGCTAATACTGATGACTGGTTTCAGGTGACAACAGTATGATGCCCTCCCCTGCCCGCCTCACTGTACAGTTTTGTTTTTTCCCTTATGACTAGCAAGTAATCTATGAGATGGTAATTCAGAACCATGCCCATATTGTTCCTCATCAATTCAAGTTTTAAGGGTTTTAGCATCCATTAATGATCTTTGTCTAAATCAAATATTTCCTTAGGGTTTGCAAAATGTTGATTTTTCTAATTCTATTATTCCTTCTCTATTAGCTAGCATTCCTGTAGAAAGAAGAGCTTTACCTCATGAACTGGAGATACTTGCTTACAATGAAATATAATTCCTGTTGTAAAGGTAGAATAAACGTTTAGTCCATTCCCTTCAATTACCAGTTTTTAGAGTAAGGAAATGATACAATAACCACTGCATGGCAACAAACAAGTTTTATTCTATTTAGTTCTTATGTAAGTTTCATTATTAGAAACTCATGGATTTTTATATATTAAGTATGATTCAATCAATCATAGTGGTTATTTATTATTGTTTTTCTGATGCCCCAATTGTCCAACTCAGGTCAGTGGGAGCCTTTTCAAACTGGGTTTTAGGTTTTGACACAAACCCATCCTCACAAGCCTACCTTATCTATTCCCTAACTCACATGTGGAATCAGGCAGTTTTACAAAAAGCCCTGATTTCTTTTAGTGGGAAATGGTACTTAAGAGATCAAAATATATACCCTAAGAGTATTCAACGCTATAGTTATCAGGAACAGTTTAAAGAGTACAAAAACTATTTATTCCTTAAGTTTTGAAAAGGATTCCTCTGTAAAACTATTAGAGCATGGCATTTTTTAGGAAGTACTTTCTTGTGACGATTTTCTAAATTTCTTCAATGGTTACTGCCTATTCAAGTTTTCTCTGTTTTTGAATAAATTATGGCACTTAATACTGTCTGATAAAAGAAGAATCTATTTTCAAATGTATTTGTTCAGAGTCATATAAGGAGCCTTTTACAATCCTTCTGTATCTGTAGTTCTATGGTTATTTTCCCATTCCTTTTTAACGGTCTACATCTGGGCTTGCTCGCAGTTTTTTTTCTTGATTAGGACGTATAGTGGACAATCAGTTTGCTGACGTTTTTTTCTTTAAGAAAAGCAATTATGGAATTTATGTGTCAATTCTACTGTTTTCTAATTCATTATATTCTCCTATCTATTAATAACTACTTCCATTTGCTCTTTTAGGTTAATATATTGTTTACTCATCAAATTGCTTAACAAAAAAGTATTCTAAGTTCATCTTTTCATTGTAAATTCATTCCTTCTTTAGAGAAATATGGAATATAATTATCAAACACTTAAATTCTCTAGAGTCAAATAAAACTCCTTACATTTAAATATTAGAACATAAAAATCAGGATTATCAATGGAATTCGGCTTAACCCATACACATAACATTTATGTCTATTTAATTTCATCAACCTTAAAATAGTTAGCAATTAAAAAAATAGCAATATTCTTACCTCTTTTGTGGTACCTGCTCTTCCAGGTTCATGACTTATACAAAAAGGGCCCGTTTTCCATGCTTCTGTGTCTCCACAGTCACAAAATCCTCCTCCAGTAGAAGTATGCATCTGATAAATGAAAAATGAGTATGTCTTAATTTCAAAACATATCACAAAGCAAAGAAGAATGATAAAGATGACTCAAATAATAAATGTTTCCCTCTATTTCAACCTTAATTGCCTTTAATGTTATAGATATATATCAAAAAATATTTTGATTAGTTAACCAAAAAAAATCCTTAATCACAACAAAACTGAACCTTCAAAATTGATATTTTTGAAACATATTCAAAGTTTTTAAATAATAGTTTTTAAACTTTGTACTAATGGAGAACAGGTTGTGACGTGTGCAAAAAATAATCTATACTTCACCCAGAATGCTTCAGTAGATTTTATGATTAAACAAACTTCTTAAAAATCATTATAATGATACTTGTGTAAGTACTTAAGACATGTATAAAGTATTTTCATCTATACTGATGTTCCACAGCAACTAAAACTTATTCACAACATTGTCCCTGTGAGGGTTCCTGTAAAAAAAAAAAAATTATCTAAAACATCCTAATTTAGATAGAGAAGGATGACAATGACCTGAATTTGAATCTTCCCCAAATCTCCCCCCTCCAAAGCATACAATTAACAAGGAGAACAAATAAAGCCACACATGACTCATGTCTGCAAGATTACTAGGAGACAAAAAATAAATACCACAACCTTCAAATGACTTGCTTTATCAGAGTTCCTGTTGCCTATCACTTCAAGCCTGTGGTTACAGACAATACGAGAGGGAAGCTTAAGTGACCCCATGAAAGAGAACAGAGGGGTACAAACGACTTAGATCAAGCACAAACAAAATCACACTCCAGAAGAGAAAGCCCAATGCCAAGGGACAAATACTGAACACAGGTTAGGACTTGGTGGTTCACAGGGAAAGAGACTGAAAGTAAACAGGACCAGAAGTGGCCACCTCAGAAAAGCATTACTTTTGGAGGAAAATCAAATACATTAAAAAAGGTGGTAACCCATTATAGATGGGGCAGTAAATGAAAGAAGTAAATAAGAAAGAAAATTTAAGGATCCTATGAAACAAGAGAGAAACAAGACATGCCAAACCCTCCCCTCACCTCACCACCATCACCAATATCATCTATAAAATAAGTTAGGGGCTTCCCTGGTGGCGCAGTGGTTGAGAGTCCGCCTGCCGATGCAGGGGACACAGGTTCATGCCCCGGTCTGGGAAGATCCCACATGCCACGGAGCTGCTGGGCCCGTGAGCCATGGCCGCTGAGCCTGCGCGTCCGGAGCCTGTGCTCCGCAACGGGAGAGAGCACAACAGTGAGAGGCTCGCGTACCGCAAAAAAAAAAAAAAACAACAGAGAAGAGGGTAGAACTGACAGAAGAGAGCACTTGTAAACCTATCCATGAAATGAAAAAGAACAGAAAGAAGTACACCATATCCACACAAAACTATTGCAAAAAAAAAAGCCAAAAAATGCAAATAAGAGCCAAAACCCAATTATGAAGCTGGAGAAAACTATACAATGCTCCAAACTGAATTACACAGCCTCAAACAAGCATTAAAAACCCTTAATCAGACTAAACACCTTTAATCATAAATATAAGAACTAAGAACAGAAACGGACAAAGAAATAGGAATAAATAAAATGAGACTCGAGTGAACTAAGGGGAAAAACCAGGAAGAAAACGATATCATATCAGAAATGAATTTTTTTAAATTACAAGATGATAGACTCAAATGAAAAGTTAATAAATAGCATTGAAACAAAGCAGGAAAACAAGAGAATGAAAATAAGATGAAGTAAAGAAATACAGGGTCAGAGAAAAAGTGGTTGAAATAGAAGATAGGCCTAATAGAGGCAGATGAGTATAACTGGAATCACCAAAGAAAAATCAAAACAATGGAACAGAGGTAATACTTAAAACTGTAATCTAAGAAAACTTCCTGGAAATAAAAGACCTGAATCTACACAGTCAAACGGCCAAAAGTGACTAAGAGAAAACTCACTCAGTATGATCAACTCCAAAGTATACCCTCCTAAAACTACTGGATTTTAAAGATAAAAGTCCTGAGGCCCTAGGCAAAAAGATGAAATAACATAATCACAAGAAAATTAGACTGGCATCAGACTTCTCAATAACAACTCATAAAGCAAGACAACAGCAGAGCAGCATTTTCAAGGAAAGAAACTGCAAACCAAGAATACTGTCTACAGCCGAGCTATAATATAATTTTGAACATGTCAGAACTTAAGAAACACAGTATACATGCGACCTTCCTGAGGAATCTACCTGAGCAGTGATCAGCAAACTTCCTGTGTAAAGGAACAGACAGTAAATATTTTAGTCTTTGCAGGCCATGGAATCTCTGTTGAATTACTCTATTCTGCTCTGGCAGTGAAGCATCAGCCACAGACAATAAATAAATGAACCAGCATAGCCACATTCCAATGAGACTTTATTTATAGGCACTGAAATTTTAATTTCATATAATTTTCATTTATCATGAAATATTATTCTTCTCATCTTTTTTCCCAACCATCTGAAAATATAAAAACCAAGCTAAGGGACTTCCCTGGAGGTCCAGAGGTTAAGACTCTGCGCTTCCACTTCAGGGGGCACAGGTTTGATACCTGGTTGGGGAACTAAGATTCCGTATGCCTTGCGGTACAGCCAAAAGAAAAGAAGAAAAGAATAAAAACCAAGCTTAGCTTGCAGGCAATACAAAAACAGATGGTGAGCCAGATTTGACCCACAAACTGTAGTTTACTGACCCCTAGAGGATGCACTTCAGCTGACCAAGCAGTGACTGGGGAACTTCAGAAAAAGGACAGATGGCGGACATTTTATGTATTTAATTGTAGCGCTAAGAACAAATCAAGGGTGTTGAAAGATACATGGATAGAACATTATCCATGAACATTATATGATCTCACAATCAGAAAGACTACAACTAAAAAGTGGGAGAAGGGAAAGAGAAGGCAACATAAGATTATCAACTATTAAATAGGTAATAGGAGGGAGTCAAAGATAGCATTAAAACTGACAGACTAGATAATAAAAAGTTACATAAGGGAGTAAAAAGGAACTAAAGGCATTATAAAAATTATTAGTACAAACATTATCACTAGAACAATAGTAACAAAAGAAATTAGAATATACAAATCAATTTTATATACTGAAGAATGCTAGACTCATCCATGATTACTAAAAATGTAGTTGTTTCAAATGAAAGTAAAAGCATAACCTTAGTATAGGGAATGCCATGGAAGCAAGGCACAAAATCCAGAAGCATTAAAAAAAAAAAACTGGCAAATTTGACAACATATAAATTAAAATGTCAGTAAGGCAAATGATAGCATATATCAAGTTTAAAAGACAGAAAATAGATTTTATACAGTCAAAAAATACACTTAATTTATAATCCAGCAATATCACCCTGAGGTTACCCAAGAAAAATTAAAACAAATGCCCACACAAAGACATGTACTTGAATGTTTGTAACAGCTTTATTTAAAAGCTGGAAACAAGACAAATATTCATCAACTGATGAACAGGTAATATATTGTGGCATATCCATACAACGGCATACTACTCAGCAATAAAAAGGAACAAACTGCTGAGACATGAGAGGATCTCAAAGGCACTATGCTAAGTGAATATAACCAGATAGGAAACACTACATACTATATATAGATTTCAGTTATATGACATTTGGAAAAGCCAAAACTATAGGGACAGAAAACTGATCAGTGACTGCCAGGAGCTGGGGTAAGTGGGCAAGAGGACTGCCTGCAAACAGGAGAACTTCTGGGAATGGTATGTTTTATATATTGATTATTGTGGTGGTTACTGAACTGTATGTCTGTGAAAACTCATGGAACTACACTTACAAGGGTAGATTTTATTGTATATAAATTATATCTCAAAAAAATCTGACTTTAAAAATTATTAAAGACAAGCATAGTAAGAGAAAATATTTGTAACGTATATAACAGTAAGAAAAAGGCAAAAGAAAAATTAAGGATAAAAACAGGCAATACACAGAAGAAATTAAACATACAATTAAAAAATGAAAAGATGTTAATACTAGTAATAGAAATGCAAATTAAAATGAGATTATTTGACTAACTGATTGGCAAAAAGTAAAAAGACTGACTAAATAAACTTTGGGGATGTAGATAAAGAACAGTCTCATATCCTTTTTTTATTTTTATTTTTGGCTGTGTTGGGTCTTTGTTGCTGTGCGCAGGCTCCCTCTGGTTGTGGCGAGTGGGGGCTACTCTTCGTTGCAGTGCACGGGCTTCTCATTGCAGTGGCTTCTCTTGTTGTGGAGCACAGGCTCTAGGCGCGCGGGCTTCAGCAGTTGTGGCAAGCGAGCTCTAGAGTGCAGGCTCAGTAGTTGTGGTGCGTGGGCTTGGTTGCTCCGCAGCATGTGGGATCTTCCCAGACCAGGGCTCGAACCCATGTCCCCTGCATTGGCAGGTGGATTCTTAACCACTGCGCCACCAGGGAAGCCCCTCATATCCTTTTAATGGGACTGTAAATTGACACAGCAATTCAGGAAAAACATTTGGCAAAATCTATGAAAATTTTAAATGCATGTACCCTTCAATCCAGAAAATCTACCTCTAAGAATCTAGTCTCAAGCATTCTTTAATATATACACTGGTTTATATTAAAACAAAGGTATATGTGTATGTTCCATTATTTGTTGATCAGTGAAAGCTGGAAACAGTGTAATTATCTAGAAAAGGGTGATGGGTTAAATATTTGATGACATATTCCCACAAAGGAATACATGCAGCAATTAAATAAGGCAAGAGTTATTATATATATCAACACAGAATTATCTCCATGATATATTAAGTTAAAATCAAGTTGCAGGGAGTTCCCTGGTGACCTAGTGGTTAGGATTCCAGGCTTTCACTGCTGTGGCCCAGGTTCAATCCCTGGTCGGGGAACTGAGATCCTGCAAACTGTGCAGCATGGCCAAAAAAAAAAGTTGCAAAACAAAATATATAGTAGGATCCCATTTGTACACACACAAACATCCTCCTAAACATATAAATATATATATGAGTGTACATGCATAAAGATCTGTAAGGATGTGCACTAAATTGTGTTCAGTTTAACAAAGAAAGTATGATGGGACAGAAAGGCAACAAAAATTTTTATTTGTATTCTTTTGTATTATTTGAATTTTTAAAAGGTAAGTTTTATTGCATTGCCTAAATTATTTTTTTTAATGTTGTGTTTCAAAGATAATATATGAATACAAATTCTCATCATGTAGGATTATAGCAGGCTGTTAAAATAGACCCTGATCGTTATTTTTATACCTCAGAAAATACTGAGTTCTCATATATCCCTCCTTTTCCCTACCCACAGTTTCCCCTATTATGAACATCTTGCAATAGTGTGGCACATTTGTTGCAATTGAGGAGTCAATGTTGATACATTATTTTTTTTAAATTAAGTGATTTATTTTTGGCTGCTTTGACTCTTAGTTGCTGCACGCGGGCTTTTCACTGCAGTGGCTTCTCTTGTCGCGGAGCACAGGTTCTAGGCACATGGGCTCAGTAGTTGTGGCACACGGGCTTAGTTGATCTGTGCCATGTGGGATCTTCTGGGACCAGGGCTTGAACCCGTGTCCCCTGCATTGGCAGGCAGATTCTTAACCACTGTGCCACCAGGGAAGTAAGTCCCTGATACATTAACTAAAGTCCATAATTTACATTTGGGTTCTCTCTTTGTGTTGTACATTTTGGGGGTCTTGACAAATGTATAATGACGTATATACACCACTACAGTATCACACAGGGTAGTTTTACTGCACTAAAAATTCCCTGTACTCCACCTATTCATCCCTCTATCCCTCCCACCATCATCTCCCAGCCTCAGCATCCACTGATCTTCTTACTGTCTCCATAGTGCTGCCTTTTCCAGAATGTCATACAGCTGGAACCATACAGTATATAGCCTTTTCACAATGGCTTCTTTCATTTAGAAACATGCATTTAAGGTCCTGCCATATCTTTTCATAGCTTGATAGATCATTTCTTTTTAGCACTGAATAATATTCCATTGTAGGACTTCCCTGGTGGTGGGCGCAGTGGTTAAGATTCTGCCTGCCAATGCAGGGGACACAGGTTCGAGCCCTGGTCCAGGAAGATCCCACGTGCCGTGGAGCAACCAAGCCTGTGTGCCACAACTACTGAGCCTGCACTCTACAGCCCGTGAGCCACAACTACTGAGCCCGTGTGCCACAACTACTGAAGCCCGTGTGCCCTATAGCCCATGCTCCGCAACAAGAGAAGCCACCACACTGAGAAGTCCGTGCACCACAACGAAGAGTAGCCCCCACTCGCTGGAACTAAAGAAAGCCTGCGCACAGCAACGAAGACCCAACGCAGCCAAAAATAAAAATAAAATAAATAAATAAAACATTTTTTAAAAATTCCATTGTATCAACGTACCAAAGTTTTTTCACCCATTCACCAACTGAAAGACATCTTGGTTGCATCCAAGTTTCAGCAAATATGAATAAAACTGCCATAAACATTTCTGTGCAGGTTTTTTGTGTGTTTTTTGTGGATATAAGTTTTCAATTCATTTGGGTAAATACCAAGGAGCATGATTGCTGGATTATGTGGTTACAGTGTATTTATTTCTATAAGAAACTGCCAAACTGTCTTCCAAAGTGGCTGTATCGTTTTGCATTCCCAACCCAGCAATGAATAGGAGTTCCTGTTCCTCCACATCCTCACCAGCATTTGGTATTGTCAATATTTTGGATTTCTGCCATTCTAATAGGTATGTAGTGGTATCTCACTATGGTTTTAATTTGTAATTCTCTAATGACATATGATGTTTTGCATCTTTTTGTGTGCTTATTGCCATTTACGTATCTTCTTGGTGAAGTGTCTGTTTCAGATCTTTTGCCCATTTTTAAAGCTGAGTTGTTCATTTTCTTACTGTTGAGTTTTAAGAGTTTTTTGTATATAGTGGATAACAATCCTTTATCAGATACATGTTTTGCAAAGCCTTCCACCCAGTCTGTGGCTTGTCTTTTTATTCTCTGAAAGGTCTCTATTTTTTAATCCAGTAATTCCACTTCTGAGAACCTAGCCTAAAAAATAATCTTACATATAGAAAAATGATTTACATATAAAGATATTTATAGCAATATTGCTTACAATTAAAAAAAACTGAAACCTGAACAAATTCTCCAATAGGTAAGCAGTTAAAATATATTATGGTTTAATATTATATACCCAATAAGTTCTAAAAGAAACATAATTGAATGCAAAATTGAATCCAAAAATTGAATGCATAATTATACATATTGTGCTTTTTCCATTTAAAAGTATATTCTTCCTTTTACAACTCTGTAAGCTTCATTTGAAAACTGTTTTTTTCTGATTAGAGGAAACAGCTGTATGAATATACTATTTTTGTAACTCACTATTCTCATTTAACAACAAAAAGGAAACATTTATGGAGTTAAAAATAATCTTTGGGACTTCCCTGGCAGTACAGTGGTTAAGACTCCATGTTTCCATTGCAGGGGGCACAGATTCGATCCCTGGTCGGGGAACTAAGATCCCACATACCACGTGGTGCAGTCAAAAAAATAATAATAATAATCTTAAACAGTGGGTGTTTTTATTTTGAGGATAAAAATGCAGAGGTTTACTGAAAGTTTTTTTAAAGATAGTACTTCAGTATATTCTTTCTTGTTTCATGGTTACCTTTTTGTGTGTATGTAAGAATGTTTAAGTTCTACTCTCTAAGCAAATTTCAATCATACAATAATACAGTGTTATCAACTATAGTCACCATGTTAAATACATTAGATCCTCAGACCTTATTTATCTTACTGTAGCTTTTTTTAAGGGATAAACTACTGAAAAGCTGGATATCACAAAGAAGGGTCACGTTACACACAGCAGAACAAAAAGCTCCAATTTTTATCTGTTATTTTCCTGTTCTCAAAAGGTTTTTGTTTTGTTTTGTTTCTTGTTTTTTATGCCTCTACTTTACTTTCAATTCTCATCTTGGATTGTGCAAGATCACAGAGAAAACTCTTTGGAATGGGATATAAGTTTTACACATAAGGGAAAATTCAATTTTTGGCTCTTTGGTATTAAATTAAAATTTATATGAACACATGAAGTTTGACACTTAAAAACAACCTCAACAGGGCTTCCCTGGTGGCGCAGTGGTTAAGAATCCGCCTGCCAATGCAGGGGACATGGGTTCGAGCCCTGGTCCGGGAAGATCCCACATGCCGCAGAGCAACTAAGCCCACGCACCACAACTACTGAGCCTGCGCTCTACAGCCTGCGAGCCACAACTACTGAAGCCTGCGCACCTAGAGCCCGTGCTCCGCAACAAGAGAAGCCACTGCAATGAGAAGCCCACGCACCACAACAAAGAGCAGCCCCCACTCACTGCAACTAGAGAAAGCCCACGCGCAGCAACAAAGACCCAATGCAGCCAAAAATAAAATTTTAAAAAAAACAATAAAAAGTTAAGATAGTTAAGTATTCATTGATATGATTTTTTATCATAAACAATATATAATCAAGACGAACTATTTTTGTGTCTGCAAGTCAGGTGCTATCAAGCAAACAGCAATCCTTTTTAAATGTTTAACTCAAAGACAAATAGGAAGACTCAATAAATTTTAATTTTCCAAATGTTCTCAGAAAGAATTATCAGAAGCATCCTCCAGTTATAAAACACAGTTGGGTAATCCATTTACCCCAAATGAAACACCTGTGTGTGTTGTGAGGTAGCAATGATAGAACTATGATCTTCTGTGGTGATAACACCCGCAACGCAGAAGCATTCTCTCTTCACATGAAGAGTGTGAATAACAAGAAGGGATGGAGAGTCACCTTTCATTATTTCATCAACTATTGGTGTTTTCACAGTATTTTAAATGCCTGATTTCAATTTTACAACAACAATACCAATATTTATTCTGAAAGGTAATCGTATGTTCCAAGTAGCAGAACTTCCAACACGATCTCTAAGAATAATTCAAAGTTCTTTTTTTGGCCGCACTGTGTGGCTTGCAGGATCTCAGTTCCCTAACCAGGGACTGAACTCGGGCCATAGCAGTGAAAGCACTGAGTCCTAACCGCTAGACCACCAGAGAACTCCCTAATTCGCAGTTCTGAACCATGCTTCAGAAAAACATTTCCAGCAGTGCAGGATTTATTCCTATTTCATCGTTGGTAATAACTGCACATGTCACTGCAGGAACTTTACATTCTTCTGCCGCAGACTTTAAGACTGCTGTGAAAGGTGTACTTTTGGGAACACTGAGTACTCCGTAAGGCAGACAGCAGCGTGACTTTAAAGGAAAACTTGGACATGGTGGAGCAGGTCTGGACAGAGTTGCCATGCCATCTCCATGCAGCAGCCCCACTTCCTCTGTGGTGCCGGGGACTGCAAAAGTTGTTCTGTGCTATTCTGTGACAAAAGGTTTTTCTTGGTGCTTTCTTCACATAGTACCTGATCTTGGGTCTGCATCCCCATCGTTATTCTTTTCTTCCCCTTCTCTGCAGCAACACAGATCCCTTCTTATTTCTTCTCATCTTTTTTTTAAATGGCTTCATTTTTTCTTTTATTATGTTTTTTATTATAAAAAGAATATACACAATGTATAGGCAAGTTACAAAGTATAATAATAAAATGATCTAGCATCTAACACAAGAGAATATTAATACTGTTGATGTTCCCTCTGTGATCATCCACTTGCCCTGGAGGTTACTATTATGTGAATTGTATTTATTAGTCATTCCCTCACTTTTCTTTAAAAATTTCACCACACATAGTAGGTATTCCAGAAAGACTCTACCAAATTATTCTCCCACCAAAAGTCTTCTGTTCTCTTCACACTCACTTTTGAAGGGTAATATTTTTAAAAGCTTATGAACATAATTTTTTATTAGTTACATAACAGCCCATCCTTCTGAAAACTCAAAGGTTCCTGAGTAAGCTGTGTACGCACCCTCTACAAGAAGAGCTCTGCAAAAACCTAAAGATGATAAACCTAAGCATGCTTCATAAAAGAGTGCTTTGTGGTGGCAGTGTAGACTGGTAAACTTTCAATACTCAAAGGTAGCTTAGTGAAGAAGTTCCTAAAATTTAACAGACAAGTTTTACCAGTCCACGGAAAATCAGAAAAGGAAGGAATAAGGAATGTGATGAGCTCTTTAACAGAGCTACATGTATGCAATCTAAAGACCTGCTCTTTAGTCTGAGATTATCCTACTTTCTTGGAATTAAATTTTCTTTTTCTTCATAAAATGATAGGAGATGGTAGGTATTTTTTGGTTGCTGTTCATGTGCTCTTTTTAAAATTAAAATTGAACTTCCCTAGCCAAATAAAAATTTGAAAACCCTATGTCTTACCCAAGTCTTGTGAAATTGTACTGGACCACAAAATCCCAAAGTTTGGCAACTGGAAAACTCTGGCCTTGAGACTTCAGCATCTCTCCCCCTTAACATCCCAGAGTAAAACTAAGAAGAAATTAACAACTTCCTCATTGTCTCTACTTCTGGCATCCTTTCTTGAGTTCTCCAACATAAGGAAAAAACTATAATAAATGGAGACGACTGGGAAATATGAAATTAACCAATGATCAACTTTGTAAATTCCATCACTGATTAGCTTTGCAATGTTAGGAAAACATTTTAACCACACTACATGATAGGCTCCTCATGTTTTTTCTTTTGCACAATAATAAAAATACATATATATATATAACATATATCTATAGCTTATCATTTCCTGAGATAGAAGCACTAATGTTGAAGCCAGTCTAAAAACATGAATCACACTTTCAGCTCTATGGAAGAAATAGTCTACATAACTTTAAGATGTTATTTACATTTACATGGGACCTTCGGCATATTATATGTACAAAGAGAAACATCAATTATTATATCTGCCCAAGCCCAGAGCACAGAACCAATACTGTTACTTGAAAAATACATTTCAGCTCAAAATAACAAAGTTGTCTGAAGATGTCACAGGAGAGGCAAATCCCTCAACCTCACTACTAATTAAGAAAATTAAACTAAGACCACCATGTGATACCATTATATACCCACCAAACTGGCTAAAATTTAAAAGACTAGCAACACCAAATCTTGTAAGTGTGTGTTGGTATAACCACTTTGGAAAACACTATCTACTATGACTTAAGATATACCCTAGAACTCAGCAATTCTATTCCAGATATATACCCTGGATAAACTCCTGTACATGTGTACCAAAATACACAAATAAGAATGTCCACAGCAGAATTGTTTTAATACAATAACAGTCCCAAATTGGAAACAATCTACATATCTATATACAGTACAATGAATAAAGACAATATGGATTATTAAACCCTATAAGGTAAATGGACAAAATATATATATGCGTATATATATATAAGTATATACTTAATGCCGAGTGAAAGCTACTCAACAAGAAAAAGATACAGAATGACTCCATCTGTACAGAATTCAAAAACAGAACCATTCAATATGATTTGGGTGATAAACTAAAAGGGAAATCAAGGAAACCATTATCACAAAACACAGGAGAGAGAGATTATCACAAAGGAGGAGAGAAGGATGGTGATCCAGAAGGAACAAATGGGAGGCCACTGAGAGCTGGAAATGTCTCATTTCTTGACCTAAGTAGTGGTTACACAGGTGTTCATTTTATAGTTATTCTTTAAGCTGTTCATATGCTTTATACAATCTTCTGCATCAAAATGATGTATCTCAAAAATTAAAAAATTGTAAGGAGCTGCATCTTGAAGTAGTAGATGTCTTATCACATGATATGTTTAACCAGAGCTAAAGGTTTACAAATCAGGTCTGTTACAGCAGGAACTCGAGTACTAGTCAGGAATTTGGACTAGCTGGCCATCAGACTCCTGCCAATCTAGAGATTTTAGGCATCTATTTTCATACCTTGTAACGATGATTTTTATGAACACTATTCTGGAAGCAGTCCATACAGAGTACACATGTTGGATCAATTGCACAGTCCCTGAAAAAGATTAAAAATCAGACTCCAAAATTTACATGACTCCTGCTGATGCTCAAGGTATGACTATAAAGTAATGTGAATGAATTTCCTATATCATGCACAAACTGATTATGAAAATACTTTAAAAACTGAATTCCAGGGACTTCCCTGGCAGTCCAGTGGTTAAGACTTCACCTTCCAAGGCAGGGGGTGTGGGTTCAATCCCTGATCGGGGAGCTAAGATTCCCACATGCCTTGTGGCCAAAAAACCAATACATAAAACAGAAGCAGTATTGTTAACAAATTCAATAAAGACTTTAAAGTCAAAAAGACACGTGCACCCCAATGTTCACTGAAGCACTATTTTCAATAGCCAGGTCATGGAAGCAACCTAAACGCCCATCGACAGACGAATGGATAAAGACGTTGTGGTACATATATACAGTGGAATATTACTCAGCCATAAAAAGGAACGAAATTGGGTCATTTGTAGAGACACGGATGGACCTAGAGACTGTCATACAGAGTGAAGTAAGTCAGAAAGAGAAAAACAAATATTGTATATTAATGCATATATGTGGAATCTAAAAAATGGTACAGATGAACCGGTTTGCAAGGCAGAAATAGAGACACAGATGTAGAGAACAAACATATGGACACAAAGGGGGGAAAGTTGGGGGTGGTAGGGGTGGTGTGATGAATTGGGATTGACATATATACACTAATATGTATAAAATAGATAACTAGTAAGAACCTGATGTATAAAAAATAAATAAAATTAAAAAAAAATTCATTTTCTGGTGCTCCATTTGGTAGCACATATACCAAGATTAGTTTTCTGAAAAATCATCAGCTTTTTTTCATTCTCTGCATCATCTTACCCTATTACAGTTATGAATGTATTTTACAGACACTGATTGTTCACTGGTAAATGAGGCTTGGTTAAAGACAAAATTCATTAGAATGTAAGCAACATAAATTAAAGGATTTTAATTTATTTTATTATAATGATATGTCCCAAGCATGTAGATCAGTGCCTGGCACACAACAGGTATTCAATGAATATTTACTGAATAAATTAAATTCAATCTCTCTTAATCTCTTTCCTAATAAAAACTTCTAAAATGTAAAATTTTATTTAATACTTTCAAGGAAACATTAACAATAATATATATTAGTGCAAAGTGCAAAATTAATTTTTAAAATATTTATTTAGAAAAGTTGAAGAGATGGAATTCGGCAGTTTTAAAAATGAATTTTTATAGGCTAATAAATAAAAACTGACTAATAATAGCCTCTAAAATATAATATCATCTACTAACCTATTCAGAGCAGGATTTGTCAACCTCAGCAGTACTGACATTTTGAACTGAATAATTATTTGCTGGCGATATAGGTGACTGTCCGTGTGCCATAGGATGTTTAAGCAGCAACCCTGGTCTCTACCCACTAGATGCCAGTACCATTCCCCTAGCTGTGACAATTAAAAATGCCTCCATGACCCTTTTGAAGAAATGAGGTCTACAAATATCTACTATGCTTTAGCTGAAATTGACCAGGCTTCAGCTAAAAATATATAACAAGATAAATGAAACTTACTGTCATATAGCAAAATAGAAATAAAATACTAAAGCTGACTGTTTCCTGAGAAAGGAAGAGAATAAAGAAAAACAGTATGTTCTAGACAACTGTTAACTATACATAAACCAGTCAAACCTAGAATTACAGTGAAGCAAAAAACAATTCTCTGTATAAAATCTAAAACTTCACATTCCTAACCTAAACAACCTCTAATAAAAGAAAGAAAAGGGCCTCCCTGGTGGCGCAGTGGTTGAGAGTCCGCCTGCTGATGCAGGGGACACGGGTTCGTGCCCCGGTCCGGGAGGATCCCACATGCCACGGAGCGGCTGGGCCCGTGAGCCATGGTCGCTGAGCCTGCACGTCCGGAGCCTGTGCTCCCCAACAGGAGAAGCCACAACAGTGAGAGTCCCGCGTACCGCAAAAAAAAAAAGAAGAAAGAAAAAAAAACTAAAAGTGTTGTTAAGATCTAAAAGTTAAAAGTTTCAGGCAGGAGTAGAGAATAAAAAAGTTCTCTGTGTTACCATGCTGTGTTAAGTCAATCTCTCTCACAAAAGGCAAAAAAAAAGCCTAAAGCTGTTTCCAGTTTCCTTACCACTGGCCTCTTCTATCCAACTAAATTACAAATGCTCCTACAGGTCCACAACCCTCTGATACCAAATCTCACTTGGTGGCGGAAAAATGACCTGAAATGACAAGGGACTATAGACTTTATTTATACCACTTGCTGTGAACAGTCATAGGTTTCTTACAGAAATGCTCTGTTTGATTACAGGATCCTGACCTGACTCCACTAGGGAAGTATTCAGAATTCTGAAATACATGTGGCGCCAAGAGTTTCAGATAAGGGTGTATGGACTATGTTATAAACAAGGCAAAAATATATCTCTTATATACTTCTGGAGAACAGGAAGAAAAAGTGAGAGAACTGTTTAAGTCATATATTTAAAAACAAGCTGTATTAGCAAAAACAAACTTATAGTGCACAATAAAACAAAGTAAATTATGTAGAATTAAATATATTATAAATAGTAATATACCAAGAAAGGTACATCATAAAATACATACAGAACACCAAGTTGTTATTATAACCAATCCTGTACATTTCTAAATCTTACCTACAAGAATATGTTGTCTCTCCACTTTTGAAAACCTTCCCACAGAGTTGAAATGCTCCACTGTGCTTCAATTTCTCTAAGCAAATATCTGGATCTTCTCCAAATAAGTACCATTCCAGTGGAGTGACTATTGACATTTGTATATTCTCCTCCTGCTTTTCCAAGTCTGGTTCCATTTCAGCAAAATAAATTTCGGGCACCAATCGTGCCAAATGGTTCAAGAAAGTAGTATGAAAATCAATTTGCTGATGCCACCACTGAAAAACAAAACAAAACAAAAATTAAACTTTGTTACAAGTTCCTTCTTAAAAATCTAGGGGCACCAGTAATTGTGTAGTTTCAGAGGAACTGATTTACAATATATTCTTCCTTTATACTTCACCAATACAAAAGGAAAGTAAATGATTTTTTTTTTAAAAAAAGGCTTGGAAATAAGTGGTTGTCCCCATATCACAGATATCTGGAAAAAAGAAGTGCAGCTATAGTGGATGGAGAATTACTCTTCCCTTCTGAAATGGTCAACTCCTGGTGTGTGAAGATTCTATTATCAGTCAAAGGCTGTAGAGACAAAGTATTCCCCATACCAGTAGTTCAACTATTTTATTTTCTTCTTACAATTTTATTGAGATATAATTGACATATAGCACTTATAAGTTTAAGGTATACAGCATAATTATCTGACTTACATATATCATGAAATGATCACCACAATAGTTTTAGTGAACATCCATCATCTCACACAGAAACAAAATTAAATGAATAGAAAAAAAAAAAGTGTTTTTCCTTGTGATAAAAACTCTTAGGATTTACTCTCTAGTAGTTTAATTATTTAAAGGAACCATAGCGTTTAATGAGAGATCAAAATGAATGAGTGCCAGAGTTTTCAGAACACAAAAAGCACTAACCATAAAAGAAAAAAACAGATAAATTGGACCTCAGCAAAAGTAAAACCTTCTGCTCTTCAAAAGAAACTGTTACAGATGGCATTTCTGCCATGCTTATTTATACATGAAAACATGTTCAACATCATTAAATCATTAGAGAAGCGCAAATTAAGACAACAATGAGGAGAAACCAAGATGGCGGCAGAGTAGAAGGACGTGGAGTTCATCTCTCTCCACAAAAGCATCAAGAATACATCTACAGATGGAACAATTCTCAAAGAACACCGGCTGAACACTAGCAGAAGACCTCGGACACCAGAAACGACAAGAAACACCCCTGCATAACCGGGTAGGATGAAAGTAAGAAGGGAAAAATAAGAGGAGAAAAAGTGGGACAGGATCTGTGCCCCTCAGGGGAGCTGAAGCACAGAGGTTCCCGCATCCGGGGAAGCCCCCTCACTGATGGGGAAATCACTTGGGACAGAAGGCGAACATCTGAGGCTGTCAGAGGAGGATGAAATGGCTGGTCTGTAGCAGACGGGACAGAGTGAGACCTACACAGATGGTCAGTGCCACAGGCCTGTGTGCCCCAGACTGGGACGTGTGTCTGCCAGTTCACACGGGGGCTGAGAGCTGGAACATGGGGATTAGAAAGCAAACCTAGGGGGAGAACTGCTGTTGGCTGCAAGGAGACAGCCTGAGGGGACAGGAGGGAGGAAATCAGCAACCGGGACACTTATGAAGGAAACCCAAACTGCCATAGAAGCAAGGCACCACTGTTGAATGACGTGCAGTGGGTGGAACCACCACAGCAGCCTCTCTCTCCCCACGCACTGACCCCTGCCCCAACAGGCGCTAGGAAAAGCTGCCAGAACTGACCTTCTCATGCCGGTCACCAGGCGCTAGGAAAGGCTCCCACTAGGGCCAGATCTCTCATGCCCGTGGCCACCAGTTTTCCTGCGTACCTGTCGCTGCCAGGGCCCCCAAGACCCAGGCAGTCATGCCACCTCCGCGCCCTGTCCTCACCAGAGCAGACCTGAGGGCTCCAAGGCAGCCTCGGAAGCAGACTCTGGTGGGTGGCACACACGCAAAGGTGGGGTTAAAACCACAGCTGAGCCCCAGGGGCGGGGCGACTAAAGAAGAGGAACAAAAATCTTTCCGTGCAGCTACACAAACTGCACGTTAAATCCCCGCGATCGTCTTGGTAAATCCTCCATCTATGAAATATCTGAACGGACAACGAGTGTTCCCAGAACAGAAACCAGTCTAGTGCTAGCAGCTATGGACTTTGGGGACTAGTACACCCAAGAGTTGGGCCATGTCAGAGTCCTAGCTGTCCCCCAGTACCCAGAGAGAGACCAGAAACCTACCTAGAGGTTTTGGAGGGTGGCCTGGGGATACAGAGGTTGGCTGTGACTCAAGGTGAGGGCAAGGACACTGACAGTTGAGACCCCAGGAAAATATAATTATTACTATTTTTTTAATGTTTTGTTTTGTCCTGTATATTTTATTATTTGTTTTTATTTAGTTTTTTAAATTTATAATATATTTTTTCTATTTCTACATTACTTTTTTGTTGTTCTGTGTTTTTAACTTGCTTTTTTTTTCTTTGTGCTATTTAACTTTTATTTATTGTTTTTGTGTGTTTGTTTTGTATTCCTTGCTTTTCCCTTCAATTTGCATTCTGCTTTTGTTTTTGTTTTTCTGGTTAGTTTTGCTTTTAATTGTTTAATTTTGTTTTGGGATTCTTTTGTTGGTCTGGCTGTTCTTTTTCATTTTCTCTGTTTTATGTTTTGGTTTCTTATTTTGTACGTGTGTGTGTGTGTGTGTGTGTGTGTGTGTGTGTGATTATTTTTGTTTCTGTTTGGTTTTACTTTTACCATTTGGGGTTTTGTTTGTCTCTTCCTTTGTTTGTTTCTTTCTTTTTAATTGTTGCTGTTGCTTCTTGCTTGTTTTTGTCTTTGCTATTTGTCCCGAGTTTTGTATGTCTGTTTGTTTTCATTTGTTTTCTTCCTACCCTTTTATTTCTTTCTTTTTTCTTTTCTTTTTTTTTCCCCCATTTTTGCTGAGCTGTGTGGCATGCGGGGTCTTGGTTTCCAGGCAGGGGGTCAGGCCTGAGCCTCTGAGGTGGGAGTGCCGAGCCCAGGAAACTGGAATGCCAGAGAATTCCTGGCCCCAGAGCTCTCCCGGGAGTCTCCATCTCAACTCCAAGACCCGACTCCACCCAACTGCCTGCAGGCTCCACTGCTGGACACCCCATGACAAACAACAAACAAGACAGGAACACAAACCCAACCATCAGCAGACAGGCTGCCTAAAGTCGTACTAAGGCCACAGACACCCCAAAACACACCACCTGACACAGCCCTGTCCATCACAGGGAAAAGATCCAGCTCCACCCACCAAAACGCAGGCGCCAGTCCTTCCCACCAGGAAGCCTAAACAGGTCACTGGACCAAACTCACCCACTGGGGGCAGACACCAGAAGCAAGAGGAACTATGACCCTGCAACCTGCGGAAAGGAGACCTCAAACACAGTAAGTTAGACAAAGGAGAAGATACAGAAATACGCAGCAGATGAAGGAGCAAGGTAAAAACCCACCAGACCAAACAAATGAAGAGGAAATAGGCAGTCCACATGAAAAGAATTCAGAGTAATGATAGTAAAGATGACCCAAAATCTTGGAAACAGAATGGAGAAAATACAAGAAATGTTTAACAGAGACCTATAAAAACTAAAGAACAAACAAACAGTGATGAACAACACAATAACTGAAATTAAAAAACAAAATAGAAGGAATCAATAGCAGAATAACTGAGGCAGAAGAACGGATAAGTGACCTGGAAGATAGAATGGTGGAACTAACAGCCAAGGAGCAGAATAAAGAAAAAAGAATGAAAAGAATTGAAGACAGTCTCAGAGACCACTGGGACAACATTAAACGCACCAACATTCGAATTATAGTGGTCCCAGAGGAAGAACAGAAAGAGAAAGGGTCTGAAAAAAATGTGAAGAGATTATTGTTGAAAACTTTCCTAACATGGGAAAGGAAATAGTCAATCAAGTCCAGGAAGCGCAGGGAGTCCAGGCAGGATAAACCCAAGGAGAAAAATGCTGAGACACATATTAATCAAACTATCAAAAATTAAATACAAAGAAAAAATATTAAAAGCAGCAAGGGAAAAACAACAAATAACATACAAGGGAATCCATGCAAGGTTATCAGCTGATCTTTCAGCAGAAACTCTATAGGCCAGAAGAGAGTGGCAGGATATATTTAAAGTGATGAAAGGGAAAAATCTACAACCAAGATTACTCTAGCCAGCAAGGCTCTCACTCAGATCTCACAGAGAAATCAAAAGCTTTACAGACAAGCAAAAGCTAAGAGAATTCAGCACCACCAGACCAACTTTACAACAAATGCTAAAAGAACTTCTCTAGGTAGGAAACACAAGACAAGAAAAAGACCTACAAAAACAAACCCAAAACAATTTAAAAAATGGTAACAGGAACATACATATTGATAATTACTTTATATGTAAATGGATTAAATGCTCCAACCAAAAGACACAAAGTGGCTGAATGAATATAAAAACAAGATCTGTATATATGTTGCCCACAAAACACCCACTTCAGACCTAGGGACACATACAAACTGAAAGTGAGGGGATGGAAAAAGATATTCCATGCAAATAGAAATCAAAAGAAAGCTGGAGTAGCAATACTCATATAAGACAAAATAGACTTTAAAATAAAGACTGTTACAACAAAGGACACAACATAATGATAAAGGGATCAATCCAAGAGGATATAACAATTGTAAATATGTACGCACCCAACACAGAAGCACTTCAATACATAAGGCAAATGCTGACAGCCAAAATAGTGGAAATTGACAGTAACACAATAGTGAGGGACTTCAACACTACACTTACACCAACAGATAGATCATCCAGAAAGAAAACTAATAAGGAGTCACAAGCCTTATATGACACATTAAACCAGATAGACGTAATTGATATCTATAGGACAATCCATCCGAAAGCAGCAAAATACACTTTCTTCTGAAGTGCACATGGAACATTCTCCAGGACAGATCACATCTTGGGTCACAAATCAACCCTTGGTAAATTTAAGAAAACTGAAATCGTATCAAGCATCTTTTCTGACCACGATACTATGAGATTAGAAATCAATTACGGAGAAAAAAACCGTAAAAAACACAAACACACGGAGGCTAAACAATATGCTACTAAAGAACCAAAAGATCACTGAAGAAATCAAAGACGAAATCAAAAAATACCTACAAACAAATTACAACAAAAACACGACGATCCAAAACCTATGGGATGCAGCAAAAGCAGTTCTAAGAGGGAAGTTTACAGAAACACAAGCCTACGTCAAGAAACAGGAAAAATCTCAAATAAACAATTTAACCTTACACCTAAAGGAACTACAGAAAGTGGAACAAACAAAACACAAAGTTAGCAGAAGGAAAGAAATCATAAAGATCAGAGCAGAAATAAATGAAATAGAAACAAAGAAAACAACAGCAAAGATCAATAAAACTAAAAGCTGGTTCTCTGTGGTTTCCCTGGTGGCGCAGTGGTTGAGAGTCCGCCTGCCGATGCAGGGGACACAGGTTCGTGTCCCGGTCCAGGAAGATCCCACAGGCCGCGGAGCGGCTGGGCCCGTGAGCCATGGCCGCTGAGCCTGCGCGTCCAGAGCCTGTGCTCCGCAACGGGAGAGGCCACAACAGTGAGAGGCCCGCGTACCGCAAAAAAAAAAAAAAAAAAATCTTCCAACAAACAAAAGCCCAGAACCAGATGGCTTCACAGGTGAATTCTACAAAACATTTAGAGAAGAGCTAACACCCATCCTTCTCAAACTCTTGCAAAAACTTGCAGAGGAAGGAACACTCCAAAACTCATTCTATGAAGCCACCATCACCCTGATACAAAAACCAGACAAAGATACTACAAAAAAAGGAAATTACAGACCAATATCACTGATGAATATAGATGCAAAAATCCTCAACAAAATACTAGCAAACAGAATCCAACAACACATTAAAAGGATCATACACCATGATCAAGTGGGATTTATCCCAGGGATGCAAGGATTCTTCAATATATGCGAATCAATCAATGCAATACACCATATTAACAAATTGAAGAATAAAAACCATATGATCATCTCAATAGATGCAGAAAAAGCTTTTGACAAAATTCAACACCCAATTATGATAAAAACTCTCCAGAAAGTGGGCATAGAGGGAACCTACCTCAACATAAGAAAGGCCATATATGACAAACCAACAGCAAACATCATTCTCAATGGTGAAAAACTGAAAGCATTTCCTCTAAGATCAGGAACAAGCCAAGGATGTCCACTCTCACCACTATTAATCAACATAGTTTTAGAAGTGCTAGCCACAGCAGTCAGAGAAGAAAAAGAAATAAAAGGAATATCAATTGGAAAAGAAGAAGTAAAACTGTCACTGTTTGCAGATGACATGATACTATACATAGAGAATCCTAAAGATGCTACCAGAAAACTACCAGAGCTAATCAATGAATTTGGTAAAGTTCCAGGATACAAAATTAATGCACAGAAATCTCCTGCATTCCTATACACTAACAACGAAAGATCAGAAAGAGAAATTAAGGAAATAATCTCATTCACCATAGCAACAAAAAGAATAAAATACCTAAGAATAAACCTACCTAAGGAGACAAAAGACCTGTATGCAGAAAACTATAAGACACTGATGAAAGAAACCAAAGATGACACAAACAGATGGAGAGATATACCATGTTCTTGGATTGGAAGAATCAATATTGTGAAGATGACTACACTACCCAAAGCAATCTACAGATTCAATGCAATCCCTATCAAATTACCAATGGCATCTTTTACAGAACTGGAACAAAAAATCTTAAAATTTCTATGGAGACACAAAAGACCCCAAAGAGCCAAAGCAGTCTCGAGGGAAAAAAATGGAGCTGGAGGAATCAGACCCCCTGACTTCAGATTAGACTACAAAGCTACAGTAATCAAGATAATATGGTACTGGCACAAAAACAGAAACAAAGATCAATGGAATACGATAGAAAGCCCAGAGATAAACCCACACACCCATGATCAACTAATCTATGACAAAGGAGGCAAGGATATACAATGGAGAAAAGACAGTCTCTTCAACAAGTGGTGCTGGGAAAACTGGACAGCTACATGTAAAAGATGAAATTAGAGCACTCCCTAACACCATACACAAAAATAAATTCAAAATGGATTAGAGACCTAAATGTAAGACCAGACACTATAAAACTCTTAGAGGAAAACATAGGAAGAACGCTCTTTGACATAAATCACAGAATCACAGCAAGATCTTTTTTGATCCACCTCCTAGAGTAATGGAAATAAAAACAAACAAATGGGACCTAATGAAACTTAAAAGCTTTTGCAAAGCAAAGGAAACTACAAACAAGACGAAAAGACAACCCTCAGAATGGGAGAAAATATTTGCAAACATATCAATGGACAAAGGATTAATCTCCAAAATATATAAACAGCTCATGCAGCTCAATATTAAAAAAACAAACAACCTAATCAAAAAATGGGCAGAAGACCTAAATAGACATTTCTCCAAAGAGGACATACAGATGGCCAAGAAGCACATGAAAAAAGCTGCTCAACATCACTAATATTAGAGAAATGCAAATCAAAACTACAATGAGGTATCACCTGACACCAGTCAGAATGGGCATCATCAGAAAATCTACAAACCACAAATGCTGGAGAGGGTGTGGAGAAAAGGGGACCCTCTTGCACTGTTGGTGGGAATGTAAATTGATACAGCCACTATGGAGAACAGTATGGAGGTTCTTTAAAAAACTAAAAATAGAACTACCATGTGACCCAGTAATCCCACTACTGGGCATACACCCAGAGAAAACCATAATTCGAAAAGACACATGCACCCCATGGAAGCAACCTAAATGCCCATCGACAGACGAATGGATAAAGAAGATGTGGTACATATATACACTGGAATATTACTCAGCCATAAAACAGAACGAAATTGGGTCACTTGTAGAGATGTGGATGGATCTAGAGACTGTCATAGAGAGTGAAGTTAAGTCAGAAAGAAAAAAACAAAAATCATATATTAATGCATATATGTGGAACCTAGAAAAATGGTACTGATAAAACGTTTTGCAGGGCACAAATAGAGACACAGATGTATAGAAGAAACGTATGGACACCAAGGGAGCAAAGTGGCGAGGAGGTAGGTAGTGGTGGGATGAATTGGGAGATTGGGATTGACATATATACACTAATATGTATAAAATAGATAACTAATAAGAAATTGCTGTTTTAAAAAATAAAATTTGAATGAGAAAATAATAATAAAATGGTAGCTCTAATGTCAACCACATCAATAATTACATTAAATTTTTTTAATTAAAAAAAGAAGTAACAAAGGATTAATCTGCAAAATATACAAACAGATCATATATCTCAATATCAAAAGCAAACAAACCAATCTAAAAATGGGCAGAAGCCCCAAAGAGACATTTCACCAAAGAAGATATGGAGATGGCCAAGAGGCACATGAAAAGATGCTCAACATCACTAATAATTAGAAAAAGGCAAATCAAAACTACGAGATATCACCTCACACCAGTCAGAATGGCCATCATCATGAAATCTATAAACAATAAATGCTGGAGAGGGTGTGGAAAAAATGGAACCCTCTTGCACTTTTGGTGGGAATGTAAATTGATACAGCCTCTGTGGAGAACAGTATGGAGGTTCCTTAAAAAACTAAAAAATAGAACTACCATGTGACCCAGCAATCCCATTCCTGGGCATATATCCAGAGAAAACCATAATTCGAAAGACACGTGCGCCCCAATGTTCATTGCAGCACTATTTACAATAGCCATGACATGGAAACAACATAAATGTTCATCAACAGAGGAATGGATAAAGAAGATGTGGTACAGATATACAATGGAATATTACTCAGCCATAAAAAGGAACAAAATTGGGTCATTTGTACAGATGTGGATGGACCTAGAGACTGTCATACACAGTGAAGTAAGTTAGAAAAACAAGTATCGTATATTAACGTATATATATGTAATCTGAAAAAATTGGTATAGACAATCGCATTTACAAAGCAGAATAGAGACAAAGACGTAGAGAACAAACGTATGGATACCAAGGGGTTGCGGGAGTAGGTAGGATGAATTGGGAGATTGGGATTGACATATATACACTACTGATACTATGTATAAAATAGATAATTAATGAGAACCTACTGTGTAGCATAGAGAACTCTATTCAATGCTCTGTGGTAACCTAAATGGGATGGAAATCCAAAAAAGAGGGGATATATGTGTACGTATAGCTGATTCACTTTGCTGTACAGTAGAAACTAACGCAACATTGTAAAGCAACTATACTCCAATAAAAATTTTTTTTAAATGACAGTGAGATACACCTATAATACCTAAATAAACATTTGGCAATACCAAGTATCAACAAGGATGCAGAAAACTGGAAAAGGAATGTGCTGGTAGGAACTCAAAATGTTATACATCCACTTTACAAAAGAGTTTAGCAGTTTCTTACAAAGTTAAATATATACTTACTATATGACCCAGCAATCAAACTCCTAGTTATCTACCCAAGAACTTATGTTCACAGACAATTGTACATGAAGTTATAGCAATTTTATTCATTATCGCTCAAAACTAGAAATGATTCAGGTGTCCTTCAACTGGTGGATTATAAACAAACTGTACATCCAAACCATAGAATACTGCTCAACAATAAAAGGACTGAATTATCAATGCATGCAACATCAAAAGAAGTCAAACTCAAGAGGCTATGTCCTACTGCCTCTTAGCAGTTGGGACCATGTTCATGTTGTCAGCGTATCTGTGAACTGAGCAAAGCCCACCTCTGTGCCAAATTCCTGATTCCCATTATAAGTGGCTTTGGTGTTTTTCCTTTTTTGGCTGTGCTGCAAGGCATGTGGGATCTTACTTCCCCGACCAGGGATCGAACCCACGCCCCCTGCAGTGGGAGTGCAGAGTCTTAACCACTGGACTGCCAGGAAAGTCCCTATAAGTGGGTTTAACAGACACTATATGCAGATTTCAATACCACCACCCTTATCTTCAATCAAACAAGAGAGCTTTCTAAGTATCAAGAAATGCCCTGTTAAAAGACTTTCATGGATTACTCGTTGGCAATTTGGCCTTAAATGTGAAGTGATTACCTCAAACCACACAGCCAGCTCAACATTTTTAATGCCACTCAGTAACAGCAGGCCTAAAAGAGAGGTAGGAGAAACAGAACTCTCTAGTATCAAACCAACAGTGGTGATTTCAGTTGCAGTTAATATCCTTCCAATTAAATTAATACTGTTCATTTGAAATACGTTGGCTTTCTGGTTTTATTAGAATTTCATGTTTGTTTTATACTTAAATTAAAACTGTAAGTATAAGGCATTCATAGTAGTTTTATATTTGTACACATTTAAGTTATATTATAAATTTTTAAAAAATTTTTAAAGGCTATATGCTATATAATTCCATTTATATAACATTCCAGAAAAGGCAAAACTACTCGAGATAGAGGATAGCAAAGTGGTTGCGAGGGGCTGACTACAAAGTAGCAGCAATGTAATTTTTGAGGGCAATGGAACTGTTCTGTAGTATCTATTATGGTGACGGTTACACAACTGTTGGCAACTGTCAAAACTCATAGAACTGTAGAATAAACAGTTATTTACTTTATGTAAATTTTCACAGTGAATAAAAAAGAACATAGTTTGAAAAAGAAAAGGAGAAACAGGTTGAGAGAAAATATTTGCAATAATACATTCCCTCCAAAGATCAGGGATGAAGCAAGGATATCTGTTCTCTTCTATTCAATATTGTACTACAGGTCATAGCTAGTGAAATAAAACAAGAAAAATAAATAAAAGGCATGATGATTGCAAAGGAAAAAGTAAAGCTGTCTCTATTCACAAACAATATGATTACTCTTCATAAAAAACTCTAAGGAATCAGTTAAAAAACACACATAAAAATGGTAAGTGAATTGAGCAAACTCATTAGATATAAGATCAACAGATAAAGATCACCTGTATTTCTATACACTAGCAACAAAAAACTGGAAAATGAAATTTTTAAAAAAACAGCATTTACAATAGCATCAAAAAACATAAAGTACTTGGGAGTTAATTTAATAAAGATTGTGAAAAACCCCTACACTGAAAACTACTAAACATTATTGAGAGAAATTTCTAAAACACCTAAAAAAATGAAGAGCTACATCATGTTCATTACTTAAAAGATTCAATACTGAGATGTCTATACTTCCTAAACTGAGCTACAGATTCTACACAATCCCAGAAAGCTTTCTTGTAGAATTGACAAGCTGATTCCAAAATGAATATGGAGGGAATTCCCTGGCATTCCAGTGGTTACAACTCGGCCCTTTCATTGCCATGGCCCAGGTTCAATACCTGGTTGGGGAACTAAAATCCCACAAGCTGCACAGCACAGCCAAGAAAAAAAAAATGTAAAGGACTTAGAAAAGACTTAACACTACATGATTTCGGGACTTACTATAAAAGATATAAGAAATGAGACTGTGGAATTAGCACTGAGATAAATATATATATATATATTTTGAGATAAATATATTTATCAATGGAACTAAGAGAGAGTTTAAAAATGAATCCACACATATAAAGACAACTGATTTTTTTAAAAGGAACCAACATAATTCAAAAGAGACAGCATTTTCAAAAACTGGTGCAGGAGTAATTAGATATCCTTATGGCATCAACCCGTACTTCACACCACACACAAAAATTAATTCAAAATGAATAAAAGATTTAAATATTAAAAAATAAAACTGTTGGGACTTCCCTGGTGGCGCGGTGGTTAAGAATCCACCTGCTAATGCAGGGGACACAGGTTTGATCCCTGGTCCAGGAAGATCCCACATGCCACGGAGCAACTAAGCCCATGTGCCACAACTACTGAGCCTGTGCTCTAGGGCCCACGAGCCACAACAACTGAAGCCCACACACCTAGAGCCTGTGCTCTGCAACAAGAGAAGCCAACACGATGAGAAGGCCGTGCACTGCAATGAAGAGTAGCCCCCACTTGCCACAACTAGAGAAAGCAGGTGTGCAGAAGCGAAGACCCAATGCAGCCAAAAATAAATAAATAAAATAAATAAATTTTTTAAAAAAATAAAATAAAACTAAAATTTCTTGACAAAAACATAGGAGAAAACTCTTTGACATCCTATGGGTGGGCAAAGAGTTCTTGGACAGGGCAGAAAAAGCACCAACCATGAAAAAAATGGATAAATTTTTTATTTTAATCAAAATTAAAACCTTCTGTTACTCAAAATGAACATGAGTAACTGTTACCCAATACTGCTACTCACTGTGCATTTTTCAAATTTTTCATACAACCAAATACTGAAAGATGAATTTTAGAATGGATCTATATTAAAATGAACATGCCCCTACTTCTTAAATTAAGCTACCCCTTCTATGAAATTACACAGAAATAGGAGGAAACTAAGAAGTATATTTATCATACACTAACCCAACTTGCCAGTAGAGCATAGGGCACCAACCCACAGCTATCTATGGTAGCTAAGGTCCTGGCCCTTTTGGCACAGGAACACCCTTGTGCCAAGATGTGAGACTGATTATTCAGACCACTGGGTAGTGTTATCTAGGCAAAAACTTACCAAAAGAATGAAGGAATCCTAGAAAAAATAATAGGGATGGAAAATTAGGACTCTTCAGTCTGTAAAAACAAAGGCTAGATAACGTTTATAAAATCATAAAGAGTTTCGACACAGTTAACATATACTTGTCCACTATATCTTAAAGTAAATTAACAGGTGTCCCCTTGAAGTGTTAAAAAACAATTTTCAAGGCAAAGAAAAGGAATGAGAATTCTATTCAGCTATGATAAACTAATAAAACTTGTCTAAGGAGTTTTCTAACCTGACATTTAATTAGAATTAAGAATTTACAAGGCAGGGAGACCTTCAAGATGGCAAAGGAGTAAGACGTGGAGATCACCTTCCTCCCCACAAATACATCAGATATACATCTACATGTGGAACAACTCCTACAGAACACCTACTGAACGCTGGCAGAAGACCTCAGACTTCCCAAAAGGCAAAAAACTCCCTGCATACCTGAGTAGGGCAAAAGAAAAAAGAAAAAACAGACAAAAGAATAGGGTCAGGACCTGTACCTCTGGGAGGGAGCTGTGAAGGAGGAAAAGTTTCGACACACTAGGAAGCCGCTTCACTGGTGGAGACGTGGGGTGAAAGGGGGGAAGCTTCGGAGCCATGGAGGAGAGCACAGCAACAGGGGTGCAGAAGGCGAAGTGGAGAGATTCCCACAAAGAGGATCAGTGTGGACCAGCACTTACCAGCCTGAGAGGCTTGTCTGCTCACCCACCGGGACGGGTCGGGGCTGGGAGCTAAGGCTCGGGCTTCGGAGGTCAGATCCCAGGGAGAGGACTGGGGTTGGCGGCGTGAACACAGCCTGAAGCGGGCTGGTGCGCCACAGCTAGTTGGGAGACAGTCCAGGAAAAAGTCTGGAACTGGCTAAGAGACAAGAGACCATTGTTTCGGGGTGAGTGAGGAGAGGGGATTCAGAGCACTGCCTAAACGAACTCTACAGATGGGCGCGAGCCGCGGCTATCAGCGCGGACACTAGAGACAGGCAGGAAACGCTAAGGCTGCTACTGCAGCCACCAAGAAGCCTGTGTGCAAGCACAGGTCACTATCCACATCCCCCCTCCTGGGAGCCTGTGCAGCCCGCCACTGCCAAGGTCCCGTGATCCAGGGACAACTTCCCAGGGAGAACACATGGCACACCTCAGGCTGTTGCAAGGTCAGGCTGGCCTCTGCCGCTGCAGGCTTGCCCCACATTCCATACCCCTCCCTTCCCCCAGGCTGAGTGAGCCAGAGCCCCCTAATCACTTGCTAATTTAACCTCGTCCTGTCTCGGGGAACAGACGCCCTTAGGCGACCTACACGCAGAGGCGGGGCCAAATCCAAAGCTGAACCCCAAGAGCTGTGTGAACAAAGAAGAGAAAGGGAAATCTCTCCCAGCAGCCTCAGGAGCAGTGGGTTAAATCCTCACAATCAACGTGATGTACCCTGCATCTGTGGAATACCTGAATATACAACGAATCATCTCAAAATTGAAGCGGGAGACTTTGGGAGCAACTGTAGACTTGAGGTTTGCTTTCTGCATCTAATTTGTTTCTGGTTTTATGTTTATCTTAGTTTAGTATTTAGAGTTTATTATCATTGGTAGATTTGTTTATTGAGTTGGTTGCTCTCTTCCTCCTTTTTTTTTTTGTATATAGATATATATTTTTTTCCCTTTTCTCTTTTTGTGAGTGTGTGTGTGTATGCTTCTTTGTGTGATTTTTGTCTGTCTTTGCTTTTATCATTTCTTCTAGGGTTCTGTCTGTGCGTTTTTGATTTTCTTTTTTGTTTTAGTATAGCTTTTAGCACTTGTTACCATTGGTGGATTTGTTTTTTGGTTTGGTTGCTCTCATTTCTTTCTTTCTTTTTTTATTACTTTTTAATTTTTTTATTTTTAATAATTATTTTTTATTATAATAACTCTATTTTACCTTATTTTTTTCTTTATTTTTTTCTCCCTTTTCTTCTGAGCCATGTGGCTGACAGGGTCATGGTGCTCTGGCCGGGTGTCAGGCCTGTGGCTCTGAGGTGGGAGAACCGAGTTCAGGACATTGGTCCACCAGAGACCTCCTGGCTCCATTTAATGTCAAACAACAAACGCTCTCCAAGAGATCTCCACCTCAATGCTAAGACACAGCTCCACGCAACGACCAGCAGGCTACAGTGCCGGACACCCTATGCCAAACACTAGCAAGACAGGAACACAAACCCACCCATTAACAGACAGGCAGCCTAAAATCATAATAAGGTAACACACACCCCAAAGCACACCACCGGACGTAGTCCTGCCCACCAAAAAGACAAGATCCACCATCATGCACCAGAACACAGGCACCAGTCCCCTCCACCAGGAAGCCTACACAACCCAACTAAACGAACCTTAGCCTCTGGGAGAAGACACCAAAAACAGTGGGAACTAAGAACATGCAGCCTGCGAAAAAGAGACCCCAAACACAGTAACTTAAGCAAAATGAGAAGACAGAGAAATACACAGTAGCTGAAGGAGCAAGGTAAAAACCAACCAGACCAAACAAATGAAGAGGAAATAGGCAGTCTACCTGAAATTGAATTCAGAGTAATGAGAGTAAAGATGATCCAAAATCTTGGAAAGAGAATGGAGAAAATACAAGAAACCCTTAACAAGGACCTAGAAGAACTAAAGAGCAAACAAACAATGATGAACAACACAATAAGTGAAATTAAAATTGCTCTAGAAGGAAGCAAAAGCAGAATAACTGAGGCAGAAGAACGGATAAGTGACCTGGAAGATAAAACAGTGGAAATAAGTACTGCATAGAAGAATAAAGAAAAAAGAGTTAAAAGAATTGAGGACAGTTTCAGAGACCTCTGGGACAACATTAAATGCGCACCAACATTCGAAGTATAGGGGTCCCAGAAGAAGAAGGAAAAAAAAAAGGGACTGAGAAAATATTTGAAGAGATTTTAGTTCAAAACTTGCCTAATATGGGATAGGAAATAGTTAATCAAGCCCAGAAAGCCCAGAGTGTCCCATACAGGATAAATCCAAAGAGAAACATGCCAAGACTCATATTAATCAAACTATCAAAAACTAAAAACAAAGAAAAAATATTAAAAGCAGCAAGGGAAAAACAACAAACAAACAAGGGAATCCCCATAAGGTTAACAGCTCATCTTTCAGCAGGAAGTCTGCAAGCCAAAAGGGAGTGACAAGACATATTTAAAGAGATGAAAGGGAAAAACCTACAACCAAGATTACTCTGCCCAGCAAGGATCTCATTCAGATTCAATAGAGAAATTAAAACCTTTACAGACAATCAAGAGCTAAGAGAATACAGCATCACCAAACCAGCTTTACAACAAATGCTAAAGGAACTTCTTTAGGCAGGAACACAAGAGAAGAAAAAGATCTACAATAACAAACACAAAACAATTAAGAAAATAGTAGTAGGAAGATACATATTGATAACTACCTTAAATGTAAATGAATTAAATACTCCAAAAGACACAGACTAGCTGAATGGATACAAAAACAACACCCATATACATGCTGTCTACAAGAGAACCACTTCAGACCTAGGGACACATACAGACTGGAAGTAAGGGGATGGGAAAAGATATTCCATGCAAACGGAAATCAAAAGAAAGCTGGAGTAGCAATTCTCATATCAGGCAAAATAGACTTTAAAATAAAGACTATTACAAGGGAAAAAGAAGGACACTACATAATGATCACGGGCTCAATCCAAGAAGATATAACAATTGTAAATATTTATGCACCCAACATAGGAGCACCTCCATACATAAGGCAAAGGCTAACAGCCATAAAAGGGGACATCGAGAGTAACACAACCATAGTAGGGGACTTTAACACCACACTTTCACCAATGGACAGATCATCCAAAATGAAAATAAATAAGGAAATACAAGCTTTAAATGATACATTAAACAAGATAGACTTAATTGATATTTATGGGACATTCCATTCCAAAACAGCAGAATACACTTTCTTCTCAAGTGCTCATGCAACATTCTCGAGGCCACATCATATCTTGGGTCACAAACCAAGCACTGGTAAATTTAAGAAAACTGAAATTGTATCAGGTATCTTTTCTGACTACAATGCCATGAGACTAGATACCAATTACAAGAAAAAAATCTGTAAAAAATACAAACACATGGAGGCTAAACAACACTGCTAAATAACCAAGAGATCACTGAAGAAATCAAAGAGGAAACCAAAAAATACCTAGAAACAAATGACACTGAAAACACGACACTTCAAAACCTATGGGATGCAGCATAAACAGTTCTGAGAGGGAAGTTTACAGCAATACAATCCTACCTCAAGAAACAAGAAACATCTCAAATAGACAACCTAACCTTACACCTAAAGCAATTAGAGAAAGAAGAACAAGAAAACCCCAAAGTTAGCAGAAGGAAAGAAATTATAAAGATCAGATAAGAAAGAAATGAAGGAAACGATAGCAAGGATCAATAAAACTAAAAGCTGGTTTTGGGGCTTCCCTGGTGGCGCAGTGGTTGAGAGTCCACCTGCTGATGCAGGGGACACAGGTTTGTGCACCGGTCCGGGAAGATCCCACATGCCGCAGAGCGGCTGGGCCTGTGAGCCATGGCTACTGAGCCTGCACGTCCGGAGCCTGTGCTCCACAACGGGAGAGGCCACAACAGTGAGAGGCCCGCGTACCACAAAAAAATAAACAAATAAAATAAAATAAAAGCTGACTTTTTCAGAAGATAAACAAAATTGATAAACCATTAGCCAGACTCATCAGGAAAAAAAGGGAGATGGCTCAGATCAACAGAATTAGAAATGAAAAAGGAAAAGTAACAACTGACACTGCAGAAATACAAAGGATCATAAGAGATTACTACAAGCAACTATATGCCAATAAAATGGACAACCTGGAAGAAATGGACAAATTCTTAGAAAAGCACAACCTTCTGAGACTGAACTAGGAAGAATTAGAAAATAAAAACAGACCAATCGCAAGCACTGAAATTGAGACTGTGATTAAAAATCTTCCAATAATCAAAAACCCAGGACCAGATGGCTTCACAGGTGAATTCTATCAAGCATTTAGAGAAGTGCTAACACCTGTCCTTCGCAAAGTCTTCCAAAATATAGCAGAGGGAGGAACACTCCCAAACTCATTCTACAAGGCCACCATGACCTTGATACCAAAACCAGACAAGGATGTCACAAAGAAAGAAAACTACAGGCCAATATCACCAATGAACACAGATGCAAAACTCCTGAACAAAATACTAGCAAACAGAATCCAACAGCACATTAAAAGGATCATACACTATGATCAAGTAAGGTTTCTCCCAGGAATGAAAGCATTCCTCAATATATGCAAACCAATCAATGTGATACACCATATAAACAAATCGAAGCAGAAAAACCATATGATCATCTCAACAGATGTATTAAAATCTTTCAACAAAATTCAACACCGTTTATGATAAAAACCCTCAAGAAAGTAGGCATACAGGGTACTTACCTCAACATAATAAAGGCCATATATGAGAAACCAACAGCCAACATTGTTCTCAATGGTGAAAAAATGAAACCATTTCCACTAAGATCAGGAACAAGACAAGGTTGTCCACTCTCACCACTGTTTTTCAACATAGTTTTGGAAGTTTTAGCCACGGCAATCAGAGAAGAAAAAGAAATAAAAGGAATCCAAATCGGAAAAGAAGAAGGAAAACTGCCACTGTTTGCAGATGACATGATACTACACATAGAGAATCCTAAAGATGCTACCGGAAAACTACTAGAGCTAATCAATGAATGTGGTAAAGTAGCAGGATACAAAATTAATGCACAGAAATCTCTTGCATTCCTACACACTAATGATGAAAAATCTGAAAGAGAAATTATGGAAACACTCCCATTTACCATTGCAACAAAAAGAATAAAATACCTAGGAATAAACCTACCTAGGGAGACAAAAGACCTGTATGCAGAAAACTATAAGACACTGATGATAGAAATTAAAGATGATACCAACAGATGGAGAAACAGATATACCATGTTCTTGGACTGGAAGAATCAATACTGTGAAAATGACTATACTACCCAAAGCAATCTATAGATTCAATGAAATCCCTATCAAATTACCAATGGCATTTTTTATGGAACTAGAACAAATCACCCTAAAATTTGTATGGAGACACAAAAGACCTGGAATAGCCAAAGCAGTCTTGAGAGAAAAAAAAACGGAGCTGGAGGAATCAGACTCCCTGACTTCAGACTAGACTACAAAGCTACAGTAATCAAGACAATATGGTACTGGCGCAAAAACAGAAACATAGATCAACAAAACAAGATAGAAAGCCCAGAGATACACCCATGCACCTATGGTCAACTAATCTATGACAAAGGAGGCAAAGATATACAATGGAGAAAAGACAGTCTCTTCAACAAGTGGTGCTGGGAAAACTGGACAGCTACATGTAAAAGAATGAAATTAGAACACTCCCTAACACCATACACAAAAATAAATTCAAAATAGATTAAAGATCTAAATGTTAAGCCCAGACACTATAAAACTCTTAGAGGAAAACAAAGGCAGAACACTCTATGACATAAATCACAGCAAGATCCTTTTTGACCCACCTCCCAGAGAAATGGAAATAAAAACAAAAATAAACAAATGGGACCTAATGACACTTAAAAGCTTTTGCACAGCAAAGGAAACCATAAACAAGATGAAAAGATAACCCTCAGAATGGGAGAAAATATTTGCAAATGAAGCAACTGACAAATTATTAATCTCCAAAATTTACAAGCAGTTCATGCAGCTCAATATCAAAAAAACAAACAACCCAATCCAAAAATGGGCAGAAGACCTAAATAGACATTTATCCAAGGAAGATATACAGATTGTCAACAAACACATGAAAGGATGCTCAACATCACTAATCATTAGAGAAATGCAAATCAAAACTACAATGAAGTATCACCTCACACCAGTCAGAATGGCCATCATCAAAAAATCTACAAACAAGAAATGCTGGAGAGGATGTGGAGAAAAGGGAACCCTCACCCTCTTGCACTGTGGTGGGAATGTAAATTGGTACAGCCACTATGGAGAACAGCATGGAGGTTCCTTAAAAAACTAAAAATAGAACTATCATATGACCCAGCAATCCCACTACTGGGCATATACCCTGAGAAAACCGTAATTCAGAAAGAGACATATACCACAGTGTTCACTGCAGCTCTATGTACAATAGCCAGGACATGGAAGCAACCAAGGTGTCCCTGGACAGATGAATGAATAAAGAAGATATGGCACATACATAAAATGGAATATTACTCAGCCATAAAAAGAAACGAAATTCAGTTATTTGTAGTGAGGTGGATGGACCTCGAGTCTGTCATACAGAGTGAAGTCAGAAAGAGAAAAACAAATACCGTATGCTAACACATATATATGGAATCTAAAAAAAAAAAGGTTCTTATGAACCTAGGGGCAGAACTGGAATAAAGATGCAGATGTAGAGAATGGACTTGAGGACACAGGTAGGGGGAAGGGTGAGCTGGGACGAAATGCGAGAGTGGTATGGACTAATATAAACTACCAAATGTAAAATAGCTAGCTAGTGGGAAGCAGCCACATAGCACAGGGAGATCAGCTCAGTGCTTTGTGACCACCTAGAGGGGTGGGATAGGGAGTGTGGCAGGGAGACGCAAGAGGGAGGAGATATGGGGATATATGTATACATATAGCTGATTCACTTTGTTATAAAGCAGTAATTAACACACCATTGTAAAGTAATTATACTCCAATAAAGATATTAAAAGATATTTTTAAAAAAAGATATTACACACTACTACCTATAAAATAAATAACGAATAAGAACCTACTGTAGAGCAGAGGGAACTCTACTCAATACTTTGTAATAGCCTCTATGGGAAAAGAATCTAAAAAAAGAGTGGATATATGTATAACTGATTCATATTGATGTACACCTGAAACTAACACATCATTGTAAATCACCTATACTCCAATAAAAATTTTTTTAAAAATTTACATAAAGTTCCATCACAGGTAAGTAAGGAAGGTTACACATATTTGATTATATATAAGGCTTTCTGAGTTTGCTCTCCTGAAGCTCAATATGGCTCTATAAATGAGCTGAACTCAATAAAACTTCATGTAAAACATTATGTTAAAACTAGATATTATTAGGAACTTCCCTGGTGGCACAGCGGTTAAGAATCCTCCTGCCATTGCAGGAGACATGGGTTCAATCCCTGGTCCGGGAAGACCCCACCTGCTGTGGAGCAACCAAGCCCGTGAGCCACAACTACTGAGCCTGCACTCTAGAGCCCGCATGCCACAACTACTGAGCCCGTGTGCTGGAACTACTGAAGCCAGCCCTCCTATAGCCCATGCTCTGAAACAAGAGAAGCCACCACAATGAGAAGCCCACACACCACAAAGAAGAGTAGCCCCCGCTCGCCGCAACTAGAGAAAGCCTGCACTCAGCAACGAAGACCCAACAGAGCCAAAACTTTAAAAAACAAATAATAATAATAAAAAAATTTTTAATTAGGTATCATTGTAGAAATTAAATTAGCCTATCCTCTCAGAAGGACAATTTTGATAGTTATTAAAAGTTTTAATTTATATAACCTTTGACTCAGAAATTCCCACTTCTAGGAATTTGTACCTCAGATAAACTCAAATATGTAAAAAGAAATACATACAAGTATTTTTTTTACAGCATTATTTATAATAATAAAAGACTGGACATGTGCCCATGTAAGGAGCCCGCCTGCCGTAACTAAGGAGCCCCATTTGCGGCAACTAAGGAGCCCACGCGTGGCAACTAAGGAGCCCACCTGCCGCAACTAAGACCCAGCGCAACTAAATAAATTATTTTTTAAATAATAAATAAAAAAAAATAAAATTTAAATTAAAAAAAATAAATAAATAAGAGACTGGAAACAACCTAAATGCTCCATAAGAAGAGTTGAATAAATCATGGTACATAAATTCAATGCAGCCATTATAAAAAAGGGGGGCAGATATCAATATGTACTGCTATGGAACATTCCTCAAGTTATATTTTTAAAGAAGAAAAAAAAGGTGGGAGGAACCAAGATGGCTGAGTAGAAGGACGTGCTCTCACTCCCTCTTGCGAGAACACCAGAATCACAACTAGCTGCTGGACAATCATCGGCAGAAATACACTGGAACTCACCAAAAAAGACACCCCACATCCAAAGACAAAGGAGAAACCACACTGAGATGGTAGGAGGGGCACAATCACAGTAAACTCCAATCCCATAACGGCGGGATGGGTGACTCACAGACTGGAGAACGCTTATACCACAGAAGTCCACCCACTGGAGTGAAGGTTCTGAGCCCCACGTCAGGCTTCCCAACCGGGGTCCGGCAATGGGAGGAGGAATTCCTAGAGAATCAGACTTTGAAGCCTAGAGGGAATTGATTGCAGGATTTCGACAGGACTGGGGGAAACAGAGACTCCACTCTTGGAGGACACACACAAAGTAGTGTGCATATTGGGACCCAGGGGAGACTGAACCAGACCTACCTGCAACTGTTGGCGGGTCTCCTGCAGTGGCGGGGGGTGGCACTGTTTCACCGTGGAGACAAGGACACTGTCAGCAGAAGTTCTGGGAAGTACTCCTTGGCGTGAGCCCTCTCAGAGTCTGCCATTAGCCCCACCAAAGAGCCCAGGTAGGCTCCAGGGTTGGGTTGCCTCAGGCCAAACAACCAACAGGGAGGGAACCCATCCCCACCCATTAACAGTCAAGTGGATTAAAGTTTTACTGAGCTCTGCCCACCAGAGCAACAGTCAGCTCTATCCACCACCAGTCCCTCCCATCAAGCCTCTTAGATAGCCTCATCCACCACAGGGCAGAGAGCAGAAGCAAGAAGAACTACAATCCTGCAGCCTGTGGAACAAAAACCACATTCACAGAAAGATAGACAAGATGAAAAGACAAAGGGCTATATACCAGATAAAGGAACAAGATAAAAACCCAGAAAAACAACTAAATGAAGTGGAGATAGGCAACCTTCCAGAAAAAGAATTGAGAATAATGATAGTGAAGTTGATCCAAGACCTTGGAAAAAGAATGGAGGCAAAGATCAAGAAGATGTAAGAAATGTTTAACAAAAACCTAGAAGAATTAAAGAACAAACAAACAGAGATGAACAATACAATAACTGAAATGAAAACTACAGTTGAAGGAATCAATAGCAGAATAACTGAGGCAGAAGAACGGATAAGTGACCTGGAAGACAGAATGGTGGAATTCACTGCTGCGGAACAGACTAAAGAAAAAAGAATGAAAAGAAATGAAGACAGTCTAAGAGACCTCTGGGACAACATTAAATGCAACAACCTTCACATTATGGGGGTCCCAGAAAGAGAAGAGAGGGAAAAAGGACCCAAGAAAATATTTGAAGAGATTATAGCTGAAAACTTCCCTAACATGGGAAAGGAAAGAGCCACCCAAGTCCAGGAAGCTCAGTGAGTCCCATACAGGATAAACCAAAGGGGAAACACATCGCGACACATAGTAATCAAATTGGCAAAAAAAAAGACAAAGAAAAATTATTGAAAGCAGCAAGGGAAAAATGACAAATAACATACAAGGGAACTCCCATAAGGTTAACAGCTGATTTCTCAGCAGAAACTCTACAAGCCAGAAGGGAGTGGCATGATATACTTAAAGTGATGAAAGGGAAGAACCTACAACCAAGATTACTCTACCCAGCAAGGATCTCATTCACATTCGATGGAGAAATCAAAAGCTTTACAGACAAGCAAAAGCTAAGAGAATTCAGCACCACCAAATCAGCTCTACAACAAATGCTAAAGAAACTTTTCTCTAAGTGGGAAACACAAGAGAAGAAAAGGACCTACAAAAACAAACCCAAAACAATTAAGAAAATGGTCATAAAACATACATACTGATAATTACCTTAAACGTGAATGGATTAAATGCTCCAACCAAAAGACACAGGCTCGCTGAATGGATACAAAAATAAGACCCATATATATGCTGTCTACAAGAGACCTACTTCAGACCTAGGGACACATACAGACTGAAAGTGAGGGGATGGAAAAAGATATTCCATGAAAATCAAAAGAAAGCTGGAGTAGCTATACTCATATCAGATAAAATAGACTTTAAAATAAAGAATGTTACAAGAGACAAGGAAGGCCACTACATGATGATCAAAGGATCAATCCAAGAAGAAGATATAACAATTATAAATATATATGCACCCAACATAGGAGCACCTCAATACATAAAGCAACTGCTAACAGCTATAGAAGAGGAAATCGACAGTAACGCAATAATAGTGAGAGACTTTAACACCTCACTTACACCAATGGACAGATCATCCAAAATGAAAACAAATAAGGACACATAAGCTTTAAATATCACAATACACCAGATAGATTGAATTGATATTTATAGGACATTCCATCCAAAACAGCAGATTACACTTTCTTCTCAAGTGCGCATGGAACATTCTCCAGGATAGATCACATCTTGGGTCACAAATCAAGCCTCAGTAAATTTAAGAAAAGTGAAATCATTTCAAGCATCTTTTCTAACCACAACACTAAGAGATTAGAAATGAATTACAGGGAAAAAAATGTAAAAAACACAAACACTTCGAGGATAAACAATACATTACTAAATAACCAAGAGATCACTGAAGAAATCAAAGAGGAAATCAAAAAATACCGAGAGACAAGTGACAATGAAAACACAACGACCCAAAACCTGTGGGAGGCAGCAAAAGCAGTTCTAAGGGGAAGCGTATAGCTATACAAGCCTACATCAAGAAACAAGAAAAATCTCAGGTAAACAATCTAAACTTACACCTAAATGAACTAGAGAAAGAAGAACAAACATACCCCAAGCTACCAGAAGAAATCCTAAAGATCAGAGCAGAAATAAATGAAATAGAAACAAAGAAAACAATAGCAAAGATTAATAAAACTAAAAGCTGGTTTTTTGAGAAGATAAACAAAATTGATAAACCTTTAGCCAGCCTCATCAAGAAAAAGAGGGAGAAGATTCAAATCAATAAAATTAGAAATGAAAAAGGAGAAGTTACAACAGACACCGCAGAAATACAGAGCATCCTAAGAGAACACTACAAACAACTATATGCCAAAAAAATGGACCAACTGGAAGAAATGGACAAACTCTTAGAAAGGTGTAACCTTCCAAGACTGAACCAGGAAGAAATAGAAAATATGAACAGACCAATCACAAGTTATGAAATTGAAACTGTGATTTAAAATCTTCCAACAAACAATAGTCCAGGACCAAATGACTTCACAGGTGAATTCTATCAAACATTTAGAGAAGAGCTAACACCCATCCTTCTCAAATTCTTCCAAAATATTGCAGAGAAAGGAACACTCCAAAACTCATTCTATGAGGCCATCATCACCCTGATACCAAAACCAGACAAAGATATTACACAAAAAGAAAATTACAGACCAATATCACTGATGAATATAGACGCAAAAATCCTCAACAAAATACTAGCAAACAGAATCCAGCAACACATTAAAAGGATCATACACCACGATCAAGTGGGATTTATCCTAGGGATGCAAGGATTCTTCAATATATGCAAATCAATCAATGTGATACAGCATATTAGCAAATTGAAGAATAAAAACCATATGATCATCTCAATAGATGCAGAAAAAGCTTGTGACAAAATTCAACACCCATTTATGATAAATACTCTCCAGAGAGTGGGCATAGAGGGAACCTACCTCAACATAATAAAGGCCATATACGACAAACCCACAGCAAACATCATTCTCAATGGTGAAAAACTGAAAGCATTTCCTCTAAGATCAGGAACGAGACAAGGATGTCCACTCTTACCACTATTATTCAACATAATTTTGGAAGTCCTAGCCAAGGCAATCAGAGAAGAAAAAGAAATAAAAGCAATACAAATTGGAAAAGAAGAAGGAAAACTGTCACTGTTTGCAGATGACATGATAATGATAGTATACATAGAGAATCCTAAAAATGCCACCAGAAAACTACTAGAGCTAATCAGTGAATTTGGTAAAGTTGCAGGATAGAAAATTAATGCACAGAAATCTCTTGCATTCCTACACACTAATGATGAAAAATCTGAAAGAGAAATTATGGAAACACTCCCATTTACCATTGCAACAAAAAGAATAAAATACCTAGGAATAAACCTACCTAGGGAGACAAAAGACCTGTATGCAGAAAACCATAAGACACTGATGAAAGAAATTAAAGATGATACCAACAGATGGAGAGATAGATATACCATGTTCTTGGACTGGAAGAATCAATACTGTGAAAATGACTATACTACCCAAAGCAATCTATAGATTCAATGCAATCTCTATCAAATTACCAATAACATTTTTTACGGAACTAGAACAAATCATCCCAAAATTTGTATGGAGACACAAAAGACCCCGAATAGCCAAAGCAGTCTTGAGGGAAAAAAATGGAGCTGGAGGAATCAGACCCCCTGACTTCAGACTAGACAAAGCTACAGTAATCAAGACAATATGGTACTGACACAAAAACAGAAAGACAGATCAGTGGAACAAAACAGAAAGCCCAGAGATAAACCCACACACCTATGGTCAACTAATCTATGACAAAGGAGGCAAAGATATACAATGGAGAAAAGACAGTCTCTTCAATGAGTGGTGCTGGGAAAACTGGACAGCTACATGTAAAAGAATAAAATTACAACACTCCCTAACACCATACACAAAAATAAACTCAAAATGTATTCGAGACCTAAATGTAAGACTGGACACTATAAAACTCTCAGAGGGAAACATAGGAAGAACACTCTGACATAAATCACAGCAAGATCTTTTTTGATCCACCTCTTAGAGTAATGGAAATGAAAACAAAAATAAACAAATGGGACCTAATGAAACTTCAAAGCTTTTGCACAGCAAAGGAAACCATAAACAAAATGAAAAGACAACCCTCAGAATGGGAGAAAATATTTGCAAATGAATCAACGGACAAAGGATTAATCTTCAAAATATATAAACAGCTCATGCAGCTCAATATTAAAGAAGCAAACAGCCCAATCCAAAAATGGGCAGAAGACCTAAATAGACATTTCTCCAAAGAAGACATACAGATGGCCAAGAAGTACATGAAAAGCTGCTCAATGTCACTAATTATTAGAGAAATGCAAATCAAAACTACAATGAGGTATCACCTCACACCAGTTAGAATGGGCATCATCAGAAAATCTACAAACAACAAATCCTGGGGAGGGTGCGGAGAAAAGGGAACCTCTTGCACTGTTGTTGGGAATGCAAATTGATACAGCCACTATGGAGAACAGTATGGAGGTTCCTTAAAAAACTAAAAATAGAATTACCATACGATCCAGCAATCCCACTACTGGGCATATACCCAGAGAAAGCCATAATTTATAATGACACATGCACCCCAATGTTCATTGCAGCACTATTTACAATAGCCAGGTCATGGAAGCAACCTAAATGCCCATTAACAGACAAATGGATAAAGAAGTTGTGGTACATATATACAATGGAATATTACTCAGCCATAAAAAGGAACGAAATTGGGTCAGTTTTTGAGACGTGGATGGATCTAGAGACTGTCATACAGAGTGAAGTAAGTCAGAAAGAGAAAAACAAATATCGTATATTAACACATGTATGTGGAACCTAGAAAAATGGTACAGATGAACCAGTTTGCAGGGCAGAAGTTGAGTCACAGATGTAGAGAACAAACGTATGGACACCAAGATGGGAAAACCGCAGTGGGGTGGGGATGTTGGTGTGCTCAATTGGGCGATTGGGATTGACATGCATACACTGATGTGCATAAAATTGATGACTAATAAGAACCTGTAGTATAAAAAAACAAACAAAAAAAACAACTAATACTAAAAAAAACACACAAAAAAACAAAAGGTACAGAACATTAAGTACTGTATGCTACCATTTATAAAGAAGGGAAGAGAATGAAGAGGAGATATATATGTATATGCTTACATTTGAGTAGAAAACCTCTGAAAGGATTCAAAATACATTGTTAACAGTGGAAAGACCCCTGTATTTATTTTTCACTACATACCCATTTTTACTATTTCAATTTTTACTATATAGATTATCTATTAGAAATCATTTTAAAGCTTTTGCCATCTACACATTTCATGTACAAAGTTATTCATATCAGGAAAAAAAACCTGAATGTCCATCAATAGGGGAATAGTTTAAAGAAATGATGGAATCTATCATTTAGCCACACCTGCCCTACTGTGAAAAAAAAAAAAATATATATATATATATATTCCACTGTGTGCACAATGTTACTTGTAACTGTGAAAAAACGTCCACCTAAATGTCTATCAATAAAGATGCATCTATACCATTCTATGCAGTCAGAATATCATAAAATACTGTAGCCCGAAAAAGCAAGTTTAAAATAATAAAATTTCATTTTTGTAAATTAAATGAAAACCTAAATTATATTTACTTTATGTATTTCTACAAATTTGAGTTTCCTAATTCAACATACACACATGTATATAAATGTATAGATATATGTATAGATGTTTCCTAAACATGGAGTTAAGTGTCTAGAAAGAGAAACATCAAACTGTTTACAGTGATTACATGGAGAAAAGGAATTGTGGAGAGGGTCTAAGAATTTTCACTTTTTACTTCAAACAATGTAATTCTGTTTGACCTTGTTTGACAAGTGACAATACCTCTGCAATCAAGGGGCAGGGTGGGGGAGCCACTCAAAAAACTATAGGATATACACCCATTTAAAATGATGCCAAATACACAACATTGTTAAGCAACTATACTCCAATTAAAATCAATTTAAATTTTTTTAAAAATAAAATAAAATGATGCCAAATACACTCAAAGTATCTCCCTTGAAGATACTTATTAACTACAAAGGGAAAAAGATAGTAAGTGTAAAGTAGAGAAACCCTGCAGATACCAACTTAACCAAATGATTAAGATAAATATCACCAGTAATAAGAAATATTGATATCAAGAATCCCTTAATATGATTCACTGAGAACGATATGGTACCATTTTTGTGTTATTCTTGCCAAAAATGTATGCCCTCATTCCTAACTTAAGAAAATATCAAACCCAAATTAAGGAACATGACACAAAATTACTGCTCAATATTCTTGAGTAGTCATGTCAAGGTTATGAAAAACAAGGAAAGACCAAGACACTTACAAACTGGAAGCAGACTATGGAGAAAGTGAGACATTGTTACATACTGGAAGAGACAAACAGGTGGGATGTCAGATGGGATCCTCAATAGGATCCTGGAACAGAAGAAGGATATTAGTAGGAAAACTGGTAAAATTTGAATAAGGTCTGTCATTTAGTTAGTAGCAATATTAATTTCTGGTCCCTAATAATTGTTCTACATTTATGTGAGATGTTAGCATTAGGGGATGCAGGAGTGAGGGATATAAGAGAACTGTCTGTGCTATTTTTCTAAGTTTTCTAAAAGTCTAAAATGAGTTCAAAATAAGAAGTTAGAAAAAAAGAGCTGATAACTGAAGATGTCTATTTCCATCTAATGGAAAGGCATTGAAGATACACAGTACATTAAAGTAGGTTACAAAGCAGTGTGTATAAAATCTCATTTTGGTTAAGTGTTATATATATTAACATGGGGAAAAAGTTAGATGGAATATATACCAAAATGTTAACAGTAGTGGGTAGTGGGATTTTAGCATACTTTCATGGAATTTGTATGTCTGCTTACCTAATACGAATAATATCCTTACAGTGATTCCATATTTTGGGAGTAATTTTTTAACTGTAAAATTTTAAATATTTTACTAAAATCTTTTTTTAAAAAATGAACTAAACCTTCCAATATTCTAACTCCAACTTTTCTAGGATACTCACAAACCAACAATTTGTGTTCTCTGCATACCTGGCAACAACTATAATTAGCAGATTTAATGTTCTATGGAGTACCTAAAGTTCTTTTCTTCAAACAGCACTAAAGAAAAAAAAAATCCTGTATATTCAGTCCTATACACCAAACAAAAACCTTTTTCTGTCCTTCCTAATTATGGAAGGCACAGAACTAGTTTCTGTTCTAGTTTTCAAGAATATTTTCAAGAACATGAGAAACTTGAGAATCACCAAAAACCTAAGGGATCTATTCTGGTTCAAGTCCTTCATTTAAAACTGAGTGACAAGGAAAAAGTAAACTGGCTTGTTCAAGACTGAATACTATCCGGGTCAGGAATAGAACTTAGGTATCCTGACTCCCAGAGTTCAGTGTTCATTCTACTTAACCAAATATAAATACATTATTGTTTTAAATTTACCCTTAAGACTTGCTCAATTTCACTTTAATAGTGAAACAAAACAAAAAACAAAGCTTTGCCTTCTTTTTAATTTTTCCCTCTAAATGAATACCACTAAATATTCTTAAATTATATCCCTGTCATTACATGTCTCAGTCTGAGGAACTGATATTTTAAAATGTTATCTTTACATAATTGGATGATTTGGACAGAATGTCTGGGTGTTGATGCCATCAATGCCCTCTCCATTGACCTTACCACTAGCTCTCTATCCTTCCACCTCCCCCCACCTTAGTTGTTCCTTAAGGTCGATTTAGCTCAAAGCCCACCTCCATGAACACTTCACTGACCCATCTAAGAAAATTTCTCTCCCCTGTAACTCCAATGCAGCACTTACTAAAGAAGGTACTCATTCAGCACCTGTACCTTTGCCAGATAACATTAGTTACCTTTAAATGTGTACATCGAGCCTCTTCAACCAGATTTTCAGCTCCTTGAGGGAAGGAACTTTCCTTCCAAATCCTTGTATTCACACAAGCCTATCTCAAGTACTTAACAAAAGGTCTCAGTCATTGTTGAAAGTTATAGACTTCTTGCTAAAGAGAACAAAGCAAATAATAACATTAAGCCTTCTAAAACTGTTTACGAAATTCTTACAGGAGATAAAGTACAATTACACTGTTTCACAAATATTTTTTCCTAGATGACTGCTGCAAGTATGAAAAAATTTTTTTCAACTAAGATTTCTGGGTTTTTTTTCTAGATAAGAAAAACTATACAGGATGTATTCTACTGGGTGACATGTTCAGGAATTACTGGTGACTGGAGTAGGTTTGATTCTTTGGTTGGTTGCTTTTAGTATTTTCTCCAATTTGAGACATGATTAAATTAAGGAATTTTTATTTTCATGTTCAGGGAAAAAAACTTTTTTCAACATCTGGAGTTAAGGGAAGACTTTCCCAATTGACTGTCCTGTAAAAACAAATTCTCACAACATTTAAATCCCCAAACATTCCAAACATTTTCCTCATCCCCATGGAGATTAAAAAATATGTTTTCAACTCTGACCCAGGGACTGGGATGACTGGTAACATCAGTCTGAAAACAGAACTTACTTTAAGTACACTAGGTTCCTTTTGTTCAAATCACAATTTACCCTTCCTTAGATAACTGATGGACATCTATGGAGGGCCTGTAATTCTGTTTCTAATTCCCCTGTTTTAAAGGCATAACAAAATCTGGAGGCGGCAGAACTGCTCAAAGCAAGTACTGGACTAGTAATTGTAGCACCTCTAGGCACCAAGAAATCTTTTGGTTATACTAAATTTTCTTGTAATACTATTTGACAGGTTTATGAAGTTTAAAAACAAGCAAACAACAAAACCCCTAGTGCACCCACTTATCCCATAGGGAAACCCTGTCTAAAACATATCTGATAATCAGCTCCCTAAGCCTGTCTGAACACATCCACTCAGCCAACTTCCATTCTTACAGCTCATAATTAAACCAAAATCTACCTTCCTGTAACTTTTATCCTATGCTGCCTGAAATAATCCAATACAAATTACTCTGCTCTTTCACCCAACAACCTATCAAATAAATGAAGCTAAATATTATGTCTCTCATTAGTTTCTTTATTCCAGGGCTAAACAGGAATGTAGAAACTAAAGAAATCTGTTCATTCCTAGAAATGAAATTTAGCCATCCCTAATGACATGGTATCCAGCCCACTCTCCATGTTACATAGAACATGCACTCTCTCTCTTACATAGAACATGCACAATATGTCTCTGTACATAGGAGTGGGACTGCTTATTACCTTCCTTATCCAGGACACTAAACTGCTTTAAAAGTTCGCTTTTTTGTTTGTTTGGCAGCCACATCACATTATGACTTAGTGAGTTTGCAGAAAACTAAAACCCTCAAATCATTCACATAAGAGACCTAGTCCTACACACAAATACCCGGTCCTAGACATAGTCTTTACTTTCATGGCAATTAAATTTCACCTTGTTAGTTTTGATGCAAAATTTAGCCTAAGGAGATTTTATGTGTGTGTCCTATAACATATCGGTCCTATGTCTGTTAAGCCTTGTGTTGTTTCGTACATAAGTCTACTATGTCCTCATGGCATTGGTAAAATTAGCCAGAATCAAATATAGAGTAGTGTGACAAATAAGGCCCCTCTCTCTTCTTTCCTGTTGAGATAATATACATATATTCATGCTGTCAGAATTTAGTTTTCGAAAGCATACCATCCCTTCTAAGCCTTTCTCTTCCTTTTCTGCTCTGACCATAGGCTCATGCTCCAATTTTCTAAGCTCTCCTTTAAGTCCCTGGATGAATGAAATCTGGTTTCCTACACTATGGGGTACATATCTCATATTCTCTTTCTACTGTATTGAATATTTCCAATACAACTAAAATTCTTTCTTAGATTGGAAGGCAGAGTATGTATATATAAAAACATAAATGCATAAATTTACAGATTTTTCCCCCTGTGGCTAAAGTCATTTCTAGCTTATCCAACAATATCAAAAGTTCAAAGGACTTTTAAAAGGTAGTCCATAAAGACACATTAAGTGGTTATAGCCCCACTCCTCCAAACAAGTCAAACAGACTTCGTTCTGAAGAATAGCATCAAGTAAACTATTAGAAGGAGAATTACATTCAAGTGATCAAAAACAAACTCCATTCTGGACAGGGCCTATGTCACTCCTGAATATCAAGTAGGCACTTATGGAAGCACAATAACTCTTCTGGGGTCTTTCAATAGCATTATTTAGTAGAGCGTATTTCCATAAGCACTTAGCTTACTACAGGGTATAACAACATTAAAAAAAAAAAAAGCTGTACCAAATGCTTTAAAAAAACAAACTCATGAAATAACTTTTGTTTCTTCAACAGGAGGCATGTTAACCAGAATATCTTAGAAGAACACATAGGAGTTCACAGAAATCACTCAGGACTAAAGAGGTCTTAATAGTTTGTTTTAAGCCATCTGAGTTAAAAGCTTAAAGAAAATTGTTTCACAGAACACAACATACGATTAACACCTTCAAAGAAATCTGAGGTAACCCTCAAAGCCAGCACACACGAAGAAAGGACGGGCAGGATACTGCATTGGTTCATCCTGCATCATTGATTTATATAATATCTACCCAGACAGACACCCTATGCAGTACTGAGGACAAAAACCTCTTTATTTGCAAGACAATGTCTGTTATTAAACATAAGCAGTCAGGCTCAAGCACCAGCTCATCTAGATAAATTACTAGATAAATTACTAGTAGGACTGAAGCTGTCACTCTTTTTTAATTTTTATTTTTTATTTTTATTTATTTATTTATTTTTGGCTGTGTTGGGTCTTCGTTTCTGTGCGAGGGCTTTCTCTAGTTGCGGCAAGCTGGGGCCACTCTTCATCACGGTGCGCGGGCCTCTCACTATCGCGGCCTCTCTTTTTGCGGAGCACAGGCTCCAGACGCGCAGGCTCAGTAGTTGTGTCTCATGGGCCTAGTTGCTCCACAGCACGTGGGATCTTCCCAGACCAGGGCTTGAACCCGTGTCCCCTGCATTGGCAGGCAGATTCTCAACCACGGCGCCACCAGGGAAGCCCGAAGCTGTCACTCTTGACTTGCAGTTTTAAAACTTAACTTCATCGGACTCTACAGAATTTGGTACTGAAAATCAGAATTTTCCCTAGCTGCCTACAATAGAAATTAGGAGATGCTGATGAAAAAATAACTGTCACTAGGTTCTGCTATGGAATCCGCCTGCCAATGCAGGGGACACGGGTTCAATCCCGGGTCCAGGAAGATCCCACGTGCCGTGGAGCAACTAAGCCCGTGTGCCACAACTACTGAGCCCACGTGCCACAACTACTGAGCCCGTGTGCCACAACTACTGAGCCCGCGTGCCACAACTACTGCAGCCCGCATGCCTAGTCAATAAGAGAAGCCACCACAATGAGAAGCCTGCACACCGCAACCAAGAGTAGCCCCCACTCACTGCAACTAGAGAAAGCCTGCACGCAGCAACAAAGACCCAATGCAGCCAAAAATAAATAAATAAATTTATTTATTTTTTAAAAAGAGAGACTTTGGTTTTCATCCTTGTTTTCTCACTCTAAGTATGTTCTTACTACAGAAAGCTGTGCTCTGGCCTAAAATAAGAGATACAGATTTCTAAGGAAAATCACCTCCACTGAAAATAGCATATAACTTCTCATTCCTTCCTCTATATCTCAATATTTTAAAGTCCACTATAAAAAGACTATGTTATCTCTTAAAGATCCCCTATACACATGAGATTGTAGATAATTTTTCCTTGACATGATCAGGAAATGATCATGATCAAGTCAGACATGATCCTTGCCTTCACGGAACTTACATTCTGGTAGGAGAAACAGACATTTAAATAAATAAAGACAATACAGTAATCACAGATTGTAATAAGTGCAGTGGAGGAAATAAACAGGGTGCTTTGACAGAGAATGGTAAAAGGAACCCATCTTTTAGACAAGGTAAGTATCAAGAAAAAACAGAGGAAAAACACTGTATGAAAAAGAACAGCAAGCAAAGGCACAGGCCCTGAAGTAAGACAGAGCTTGGACTTATTTTGGAAGCTAGGGTGGCTAAAAGTAAATGAAGAGAAAGTAACAGAAAATGAGGGGAGATGGAGGGGCTGGATCAGGCCAGATCTTGAAGAACATGTAATGAGTTTAGATTTTTTTCCAAGTAGATGGGAAACCACTGAAGGATTTAGGCAAGAGATTGACATGATCTGATTTAGTCTTACAAAGATTTCTCTGGCTGCTCTGTGGAGAATGGACTGGAAGAGGGCAAAAACAGAAGCTAAGAGACCAGTTAAAAGGCCACTGCAGTTGCCTAGGCAACAGATGGTGGCTAGGACTAAAGAGATGGAGTGGAGACAGACAGAGTTGTTTGTATTCAAGAGCTATTATGGAAGTGTCATCTACTGAGACAGGGATAACAAAACTTGATGTCTCCCTTCTTTGCCCTCCCATAACCTGGTCTTCCCTCTCAGTATATGACACAGCCACAATCATGAATACTTAAGTCAAAAACTGGGGATCCAGATGTCATCTGTTTCTTCCCTTTTCCCTCATGCCTAAACCATAAACAAATCTTTCTACTTCTACCATACTTCTACCATACTCCATACTCCCCAATCCATCCACTTCTCTTCATCTCCAGTGATATCGCTTTAGTACAAGCCACCAGCAACTATGGCTTGGTTACTGTAGTAGCTTCCTAATTGCTTCTCCGTTTGAAACACTTTTCAGACATCCAAGTGGATATGTCAAGTAGGCACACGGACTTGTGACTGTGGAGCTCAAAAGTGAGATGACCCTGAGATACAAATTTGGGAACTGAACGAATACAGATGGTATTTAAAGCCACAGAACTGGATGAAATCACATGGGCAGAGGATGTAGACAGGGAAAAGAAAAGAGTTTAGTACCATACCAGGAGGCATCTTTTGAGATGGACTTAATGAAGAAAATCCAGTTAATGAAGACAGGCAGAAGTTCTGTCAGACCACTCCACATACTATGAATTCCCAATTTTTCTCACTCTTCACCTCCCTAGACCCAATAAACTACCCTCTCCTAGAAACTACACCCTATGACACTGCACTACTCTCACCTCCTACCTGCTTGTCTGCTCCCTTTCTAGCTCCTTCCTCCACTGTCTATCCCTGAAATTCAATCATTCCTGTCTTCCTCGCTTCTCCCTCTCTTCCTCCCTCCCTCTCTGTGTGACCGTCTCTTTCTCTCTGTGTATGTATAAACACACACACAAACACAGACTTTCCTCCTCAAAGATCTTATCCATCCCCACAACCTCAACTTTCAACTCTATACTGAGAACTTCTAAATGTCTCTGGCTAAATCTTACTCTGTGGCCCACAGACCAGGACTTCATTTGCAGTGCATGCTTGTGAAAATGCAAATTCTCAGATCCCACCCTAGACCTACAGAATCAACTCCCCTAATTATTCTTAAGCAATGGCTCTTCTAATAAATGTCCAATAATTCATACCTATTACTTCACTCTAATTGCATGTTATGTGATGTCAGGAATTTGAGAGACTTCATGCCTGTTGATTGCAACATGACAGTAAAAAAAGACCTGGGCTCTAAGAAGGAAGTTTGATTTAAGAATAACAGAAACTATATAATACCCAGGGACAAGACTCTAATGGAATTGGTAAGATTTCTTAGACCTCTGTAACTGTTCCATATTTACTATTTTGTTTTCCCCTGCCTCCCAATGGTGATTTAAGATTCAAATCATTCAAATGTTAAAGAATCTCTGAGATCACTTCACTTAATCGAGAAGAAGAAGTAAACTGGAAAAGCCAGTGTCTTACTCCATTATCAGGATAAAATTGAAGGTGGTATTTTTAAAAAGAATAGGAAACTAGGAAGATGTCTGGAGTTCTAAAATAGAGAGAGCCAAGCCAAAAAAGTGATCAGGAGGCTCACCAGTCACAAGTCTTCATTCACTTACATCACCCTATCTTGTATTAAAACTTGAGCACTTGTCCTACCTGTGTCTCTAGAGTGTGAGTTACCTGAGGCTTTTACACTTCTCTTGTCATCTACCTACTATCTTGCAAAACCCAAAACCTTGCCCAAAGAAATCTAATATTGAAGAGTTTGCAACATAATTCCAGCTGAATTCCTGTACCATTATCTCCAATCTCAAATAAGTAAGATCCAGATTGATGAGGTTTTTTGGTACCACCTGGAAGGAATTAATATATCAAAGCTTAGTCATCTTTAGCAATACAAAATTACGATAACACTTCTGACCACAGCACAGTTTCTCCACTCCTTAGAAAATGTAAGAAGCACAGCTTTACATTAAGACCAGATGTTTCAGCTGCTTCTAAAGTTTCCCTATCTTCTCATTTCTTATCATCTCAAACACATGCTTCCCCCTTCAATACGTGAAATGAGGTTGAACTGCTACTTGGGGTAGAGGATGGTTGCAAGCACTGCCCTAGTTAATGGCCAAACCCTTAGTCCAACTCCTTCCCCACCTGATTTCTGTCTCCCAGCCAGTCTCTTCAGTCCCTGAGGTGGACTCTTTTCTGGAGCTCACTCTGTTCTCTCATAAAACAATGCTCAAGTGTCTGCAGGGTTAAAATACTTCAAAAATGATTTTATTAAAACTACAAACCAAAGAAACTTCAGAAAGAGGTGTAATCCCACACCTTTCTATATGCACCAATAAAGATAAATTAATAAAACTCTTCACAGCATGCAGTGACCAATATTTGAATATTTTCTATATACCTCCCCACTAGGTGCCTGGGGACATCCAGAACATTCCCTAATGTTGCCCCCCTACCTCTTATCCTCCTCAGTCAGCTTTCTCCCTGTAGTCAGACTATTGACTCAAATTTACTCACTATCTCTGCCTTCCCTTTTCTTTTTTTTTTTTTGGTTTTCAAAATACAAGGGCAAAGTATAGATTCCGATATTAATTAATGGTATCGCTCTGACTTGAAATGTCTGAAAGTCTGTTCTTCACCTGTAAAAAGCAACGACAGATGATGGGTTTCTCCACGGAGGATTAGGCCTGGGTTCTCAAGATGCTACAACGAAGGACTACAACTCCTACACCCTATATCTTGACGTGAGTTGACAGAGGCAGCATTCCCTGTCACTATGAAGCCCCACCCAGCCAGCTATGCAATACAACACTAGGTGCTGCGTCCTGGACGTCTATCGTCTAGGAGGGGTTAACACTACGTCTGTCGGAAAATGGCTCTTCCTCCAAACCCCTACACCAGACCATCTAATAACATTACCAGTTCTTTCTATTTCAGGATAGAGACAAGCTTGAACTCGTCACGGCTAATAAATGACAGTCATTATACACCGGAGACTTGGCCGGCAGGAATGTGGGTGATGACTAACTTTATTCTGTGGCTTCCTTTCTGATCAATCCATACGACTCCCGCTCCCCAGAGCCACCGTAAGGGGTGAAGCCCCACATCCTCCTGAACGCGGTAGGGAAGGACTCGGGGGGACAAAAGCAACTAGCCTACACGGACTTACAGAGGCCAGTCGTTGTGGAGTCTGAGGCAACTCCGTGCTGACTTCCATCCTCTCTGCGTCCCCAGCCTCCTCCTCCGCCATCTTGAGGAAAACTGACACCCGCAAATCCACACGCCCCGCCGGAGGCGCGTGGGACCCTGTGGCCGGTCCCAGAGACGAAGGGCGACAGTTTTACGACGGCCCCTGAAGTCGGGTTTGACGCAGAATCAAACAGCGGTTTCCGGTCCGCTTCCGGAAGCAGGCGTCACGGCCGGTGCGGCTGTTTCTTCCACTTGTTTTTTAGTCACAGTGCTTGGTGGCCGAGTGGTTGTATAGCTGGTTTCGGTGCTGGGAACTGTTGCATCTACGAGGTGAAAAACAAGTTCAGCGTCCATTATGAAAGGAAGAAAACTGTCGGGGCTAAGTGAGAACCTGCTCTGAGTCTCTTTCTGGTCGGGCGGTTGTTGGGTGTGTTTTGCCTTCCTAAGTACCTGCATTGGTTCCCCAGAGCCAACAAAATGAAAAAATACTCAAATATAAGCTCTCTTTAAGAGCGTAGCTTGTGGGAACTTGCACATGCGCGCAAGAAAGCTTGGGCCCCAGCAGCTCTTGGGAGAGGTGGTGAAGAAGTAACGAGAAATGGGAAACCTAGTCATTCAGCGGCAGAGGAAAGACGAAATAAACGTGGTACATCTGCATTATGGAACATCGTGTAGCTCTTAAAGAGAACAAAATAGCTCTGTGTGAAAAGATAAAGATAAATTAAGTGGGAGGAAAATGCAATCAAGTTGCCACAAACTATGGTTTGGCACTTACCTACCTTTTAAATGCGAAAGTAACAGTCTTGAAAGGGAACAGAGCAAACTATTAATAGTTAGCTCTGAGGAACAGGAGAGGAGGGAGGTGGTCTAGAGCTACTTTACCTTCTGTATTGTTGTAAATTGTTTACAAAAGAAGTAATTTTAAAACGTATTTTTTAATAAAAGGAAAAAAGCTAACGTTCTGGAAAGAGTTAATAGTAGTTAACTATTTGGGGAAAGATTAAGTTAGGTCTTTACCTCAAATAGTATATAAAAATAATGAATTGAGGCGTTAACTGCTTTAAAAAAGTAAAGGAATAAGTAAATGTATTTGTATAATATTGGGGTGGAGAAGGCTTTTTAAAGCATGACAGAAAAGGCAGAAAATATAAAATATAGAAAATATTAAATGTCAGAAATATAGACAGATAATATAAAAAGACTGATAGGTAATTTCATCAAAATTAAAAACTTACATATAAAAATAAGTTACACAAAGTTAAAAAGTAAACAAAAACTGGGTAGAAATTTCTGTAACACTCACTCATGACAGACCAAAGGATAAAATCCCAAAGAAGACTCTTCCGATTTTAAAAATGGACAAAATACATAAATACGCATCAATTTGGGGGACTTCCCTGGTGGCACAGTAGTTAAGAATCCTCCTGCCAATGCATTGACACGGGTTTGAGCCCTGGTCTTGGATGATCCCACATGCCGCGGAGCAACTAAGCCCGTGAGCCACAACTACTGAGCCCGCGAGCCACAACTACTGAAGCCTGCGTGCCTAGAGCCCATGCTCCACAACAGGAGAAGCCACCACAATGAGAAGGCTGCGCATCGCAACGAACAGTAGCCCCCGCTAACCACAACTAGAGAAAGCCCACGCTCAGGAACAAAGACCCAACACAGCCAAAAATAAATAAATAAATAAATTTATTAAAAAACAAAATACTCATCATTTTTTATAAATATATGAAAAAAACCTAACTAGTAAGCAAATAAGTGCAAATTAAAGAAAAATGGATTCCATTTATTGCCTGTAAATTTGGTGAGGTTTTTTTGTTTGTTTTCTTAAAGATAATCACCGTTGTTGATAAGCTGGAAGGATACTCATATATTGTTATGTAAAATGCAAGTGTAAATTGGTAAACCTGCAGGAAAGCAATGTGGCAACCTTCCGGATCCTTTTTTTTTTTTTTAATGCATACACTTTGGCCTAGCAATTCCATTTTTAAGACTGTATCCTAGAGAAATAATTCAGGGTGCAAGTGAAGTTTTAACTACATCATTACTGGCAATGGAGAAAAATTAGAAACAACTCAAATGCCCGCAGTAAAGGACACTGGCTAAATAAACTGTGGTCACACATACAGTGTAGTACTCTGTAGCCTTTAAAACTATTTTAGAACATTGGTTCTTAAAGTGTGGCCCACAGACCCCATGAGAGTTCCCAAGATTCGGAAAGTTCGTGAGGTAAAAACTTTTTATGGTAATGGCAAAGAAGTTACGTGTCTTTTTAAACAACCATGTTGGTATTTGTAATTACTGCTGCAGAGGCAATGGTGGATGAAACTGCTGGCTGCAGCACAAAATAAAGGCAGTGGCACCAAAAACAACTAGGCACCAAAGTCACTGGTAATTTCTTCACCACCATTCCCTTGCACTTGAAAAAGTCAGGGGGCCGGGGCGGGGCGGGGGGGGCTGTTTCTCTTAACAATGTTCTTGATGAAACAGTAAAAATTATTAATTTTATTAAATCTCAACCTGTGAGTCTTTTAAATATTCTGTATGATGAAATGGGAAGCACACATAAAACTTTTCTGCTGTATCCAAAGTATGATTGTTGACTTGAAGAGAAACATTTCTGTGATGGAGTTGCTAGCTGAACCAGCCACCATTTTCATGGAACACCATATTTACTTAAAACAACTGACAGATATTCTAGGGTTATGAGATTCTGGAGCAAGTAAAAGATAGAATGAGAAGGCAGGCATTTTCTCAAATATGAACAAATAAGCCATTCTCATCAAGGAAAACAACAGTTTTTGTCTACAATAAAATTCAAGCTTTCAAGTGAATGTTTTGTGGAGAACTTGTATCTGCCACTGTGAGTTTGACAAAGTCCCAGTGAATTTGGTAGGATATTAAAACGTGGTTTTGGGGGGTATTGTGTAATGAAAAGTATTGTCATTTGGAAGATCTGTATAAGTCAATGAACCAATATTTTCCAAATGACAAATGCAGGATGTTATGAAATCCAGCATGGGTAAAAGATCTGTTCACATTGCTAAATAGACCAGTAGAATTTAATGTTATGGAGTACAAAAATTTCAGATTCCGTATTGAATTGATCTTTAAGATTTTACTATTGGCCCAGTTCTGATGTAAATTCAAAGAATAATATCCACAGTTATCTGAAAACACTTAAAATACTCCCTTTTCCAGCTAGGTATCTGTGTGAGGCCAGAGTTTCTTCATATACTTGAACCAAAACAACATATCACAGTAGATGGAATGAAGAAAGAGACACGAGGGCTTCCCTGGTGGCGCAGTGGTTGAGAGTCCGCCTGCCGATGCAGGGGACGCGGGTTCGTGCCCCGGTCTGGGAAGATCCCATATGCCGCGGAGCGGCTGGGCCCGTGAGCCATGGCCGCTGAGCCTGCGCGTCTGGCGCCTGTGCTCCGCAATGGGAGAGGCCACAACAGTGAGAGGCCCACATACCGCAAAAAAAAAAAAAAAAAGAAAGAGACACGAGAACCCAGCTGTCTTCTGTTAAAGGAATTTGCAAAAATGTAAAACATTGCCACACTTTTTGTTTGTTTTGGATAATCTATTTTTCACTTACAATTTTATTTATTTTAACATGTATTGGGTTGGTAATTGTTATTTTAGACAAATTGATATTTTTAAATTTTCCTCCGTTTTAGTTTCTAATACAATAAATATAATAGATATAACCCACATAAACAGAAGAACTTGGAGTTCCCTAATTTTTTTTTTCTTTTTAAAAATTTATTTATTTATTTATTTGGCTGCGTCGGGTCTTAGTTGCAGCATGTGGGATCTTTTGTTGTGGCGCACAGGCTTTTCGTTGTGGCACTCAGGCTCCAGAACACCGGCTCAGTAGTTACAGCACGCAGGCTCCAGACAGCGTGGGCTCAGTAGTTGTGGCACACGGACTTAGTTGCCCCTGTGGCATGTGGGATCTTAGTTCCCCCCATGGCGTGTGGGATCTTAGTTCCCCGACTAGGGATCAAACCCACGTCTCCTGCATTGGAAGGCAGATTCTTAACCACTGGACCACCAGGGAAGTCCCAAGAAAAATGGCTTTAATCTTTGCCTGGCAAAGGGGAAAACACAGCAGGCTAGCACCTCAAGAATCAAGTTCCCTAATTTTTAAGAGTGTAAAAGGACCTTGGACTTCCCTGGCGGTCCAGTGGTTAAGACTCTGCGCTTCCACTGCAGGGGGCATAGGTTCAATCCCTTGTTGGGGAGCTAAGATCTGGCACACTACGTGGCTCAGCTTAAAAAAAAAAAAAAGGTATAAAAGGATCTCGAGACGACAATTTGAGAACTACTGTCGTAGAGGCATTCTTATTGACTTAGGAAGATTTTTTTTTCAGTATTTATTTATTTATTTATTTGGCTGTGCCAGGTCTCAGTTGCGGCAGGCAGGCTCCTTAGTTGTGGCATGCGAACTCTTAGTTGCGGCATGCATGTGGGATCTAGTTCTCTGACCAGGGATCGAACCCGGGCCCCCTGCATTGGGAGCACATCTTAACCACCGCACCACCAGGGAAGTCCCAGAAACTTTTATTTTCTACTTTGTGTATTTTCTAGTTTTTCTTACAATTAATATTTCTTACTTGTGTAAAAAATATTTTAATCTACCTCTTTTTTAAGATAGAAAAAATACTGAATACCCAGCTAGATAGATAGTAGATGGATACCCAATCTATCCAGATCAAAAAGCTTCCTTGATAATGTCTTTCCTGATCTAGCCAGTTGTGGTGGATCTTTCCCTCCCCTTGGAGGAACTAGTAGCTATACCGCTCTAATATGTTAGTTCCTTAAGTGCAGGAACCAAGACACATACATAGAAATGTCAACTACTGCGTGAAAGGTTTTAGATGCATGTTAAAGTATGTTAAAATAACTCTCAAAACAATCCCATGATGTTGTTCTCATTATCACCATTGTACAGACAAGGAAATTAAAGTTTGAACAAGTGAGGTTGCTTGTTCAAACGTGCAATTACTAAGTAATAAAACCTGTATTCAAAACCTAGTTCTGACTAGCTTCAAAATTTGTGCCTTTAGCCACTGCACTCTCCTACCTCCTATTTTTTAAAAAAAGAAACTTAAGTCTCTTTTACCATTTTATATAATATAAATGTCTTCATCAGGTATCTGGCAAACATTTAACATCCTAGCACATTTATATTAGACATTTTACAGGGCATGAACCAGATAAAATAGATACAAACTTATGATTTATCATTGCTCTTTTCTTATCTAGACCAAGGTGTGGTTTGGCCTAGTTTAGAATAAGATTATTAATTTCTTTGATTCTTATGCAAAGACACACTTTTTTCAATTAACATCAGTTCACAGTAACTTTTGTGAGTAAGTAAGCTACAAGGTCATTTTTCAGGTGCCATTTTACTGTTTGACACATTAACAACTGACACTTTCTGGATGCCCCAGGATGACACAGTCAGTTGGGACAGCCATGCTCAGAACGGTTTTCCTTAGAATACTCATATATGGGTTATGCTGTAGGCTTTCAACCCTGGTTACACATTAGGATCACCTGGGATCTTTTTAAAACTTCCAATGCCAGGCCTCATTCTAGTGATTCTGATTTAATTAGAAAGGGGTGAGACCTGAATTTTCATTTTTTTAAACCTCCCCCACGTGATCCTAATAAGCAATCAGAGTTAAGAACCCCTGGGTGATTCCATTTTAACTGATCTCATTCGCTGGGATTATTTTCGTATATAGGATGATAGTAGGGCCTACATAATTCCTCCTGCCTGGTACAAACCCTTGATATTCCTCATCGAGATTAGGGAAGAGCAGCCTTCCTAGTTGGTCTCCTTATTTCCTCTCTCTTGCTCATGTCATCCTCTGTCCTCCTGCCAGAATTATTAAGAATAAATCTGATCATGTGACTCTTACCTAAATGTATTAGACAACTGCTCTAGGATAAAACTTAACCCTTAAGCATGGCATTCAAAGCCCTTCTCAACCTAGCTTGAAATGATTTTTGCTAGTCTTATCTCCCTTGCCACCCCTCTTCTTAAACTATCCACACTGTGTTTTCCACACACCATGCCATCTCATAGTTCTGTGCTTTCACATAGGTTAGTCCCTTGGCCTAGAGTGCCCACCTCCTTCACCACAACTCTTTCTATAAAGAGATTTTGACTGCTTCTTTAGGGATCAGCTTATATATGACTCCCTCTGAGTTTTCTGATTCTCTCATTCTCCAACAGGTGGAATTGTTCTGTGTTTTCATGGCACTTTAAATGCCTCTGGGCCTGTACTTATCATGTGATGGAGTTATTTCAATGCCTGTTAACCCTACTAGGCTGTGAGCTTCTTGAGAGCAGGAAGTCTGTCTCAGCTTTGTATACATAGCACAGAGTGGCTGCCTGCCGTATCATGGACGCTTAAAATTTATGGAAAAAACTCAGAAAAGACTAAAATACTACACGATACAAATTATTGTATTTGAAATTTATAAATGGTTCTTAAAATACAATCTTAAAAAAATCAACTCACAAAATATTCATTGGTCCCACAATAATTTAGAAATCCAGGTTAGAAACTAGCACTTATATTTATTTCATAATCAGAGGCTTCTTTCTAGGGATCTTAGAGTTTTCAGCCTGAGGCCTTCTTAAAATGCAAGTTATATTTGAGGAGGATAACTTCCTATCAGATTACCTTGTAGTAGGGATTAGTTTAACAGATGCCTGAAATCCAAGTTCTATGAATTGTACATGGTGTTAGAGGTTGGGTTTCAAATGAAACTGACTGAAGCAGAGTTTAGCATACAGGTTTATTAGGGAGATTTCTTGGGATCAACACCTGTAGGAAGGGGAAAGAATGGGAAAGAAACATCACTAGGCTGAGGGAGAAGCTGAGCTGCAATGCAGTCTGAATGAAGGACTCAGCCAACTCCCTGGGGATTTCTGAAGCTGGACTCGCTCTTCAGAATTGGGACCAGGGTGGCTAGGCCTTTATATCCTCACATTGATCAGTCCTTAGATGTGGCAGCCATGGCAAGAGGGGTCACCTTGAACAAGGCAGGCCTCTTCAGCAGAGGCAATTATTCCCTTCCAGCTGAGGCAATGCAGCCAGCAGCACTGCCAGCAGCTAGGGAAGTAAGTCCTTCATTCCTGAAGGGGGATTTGGGCTGCACATCATGGTTTCCAACACAGATAGGAATGGTGAGAAACAAAGGGCTGGAAAAAGGCAGCTAAAAAAGCCCAAAGACAAATCTTATCTTCTTCAGTTTAGCCTATGCTCTTGTGAGGCTGTGTGACACGTGGAGACTATGGAACTCCGAATGCCAGCGATTTGAATCCTGATTTCACCACTTCCTACCTGCAAAGAATTAGGTAAGTCTCATAGAGTCTCTCAGCCTCAATTTTCTCATCTATAACTGTGATGAAAAAATTTCCCTGATTAGGTAGTTGCAATAATTAAACAAGAAAACATATGTGAAACTACTTTGTCGATTATCAAGTGCCATACAAATACATGGTGTTGTTACAAATATTTGATTTATTGATTAAGTTAACTAGTTCAAAAACTAAGTATCTGTTTAAGTTCTCTGTTCAAAAACTAGCAGGTAGCAGAGAGGGAGTACAACTCTTTTGTATTGTTTCCTCTTTAGCTCTTGCTCGGTATGCTCCATTGATCCAAGAGGCTGCCAAGATGCCTACCTTAAAATTTCTTTTACTTTTTAAAAAAATTTTATTTATTTATTTTTTGCTGCATTGGGTCTTAGTTGCTGTGTGCAGGCTTTTCTAGTTGTGGCGAGCAGCAGCTAGTCTTAGTTGTGGTGCGCGGGCTTCTCATTGTGCTGGCTTCTCTTGTTGCAGAGCACGGGCTCTAGGTGCATGGGCTTCAGTATTTGTTTCACGCGGGCTCAGTAGTTGTGGCTCACGGGCTCTAGTGCGCAGGCTCAGTAGTTGTGGCACAGAGGCTTAGTTGCTCTGCAGCATGTGGGATCTTCCCGGACCAGGCCCGTGTCCCCTGCGGATTCTTAACCACTGTGCCACTGTAGGCGGATTCTTAACCACTGTGCCACCAGGGAAGCCCTACTATTTTTTTTTAACTTTTTAAAAACCATATTTCAATGCAATAACTTCCTTACCTAACAATGTATGTGGATTTGGTAGTATTGTCTTGGGCCAGAGAAACTGTAATTGAATTATATGTGAGCTATTTCTATATTAACATGTTCCAAGGATATAATTTATGGCCTTTATACATGAAGCTCTAAAGGTGGGGACTGATGATCTCAGAACAGAAGGCAGCTCAGGAACTCAGGAGGAGAATGGCAGAGGATGGAGATACAGAGGAGCTTAAGCTTTTGAGAGATGTGGGGAATGACAAAGCTGAGCTGCTGCTGATTGAAAGGGCTTAGGCAGTGAGCCCATGAGAAAATCCATTAACCCCAAATGTATTATCTCATTTACTCCTTAAAACAGTTTTGTGAAGCAAAGACTGCTATAGTCCTCATTTTAGAGGTAAGATAACAGTGGGTCAAAGAGGTTACAAGATTTGCCTAGTCACACAGCTAAAAAGTGACAGAGCTGGCTTCAACACAGATACGTCTGAGGTTCTTAGCCGCAATAGTATATTGCCTGAAAAGTGTGGTTTCAGCCTGAAACCAACAGGTACTCCTGGAGAAGAGATAATGACAAAGGGAGGGTAGTAGAAGTGGGAAAATAAGTCTATGAATAAAGTAATAAAAGAAAGAATAGTGACCTAAAAAGACCTGGCTAGGTGGGGATAATCATGTGGATAAAAAACCAGGGAGACCCAAAAAAGGCTGCGTGGGATTGAATGGATGTGCTATCTTTACCTAAAATTTCCAAAACTGCCTTATTGTTTCATTAAGGCCAAAACTGAAGGTAGAGAGTGAAAAAGAGGAGAACACAATAATTGTGACTTTGGGGGAAGAAAAAAGAAGAAAGGGAGAATTGAGTGAAAGAAATGGAGACAAGGCATGAAGAAGGCAAGGACTTGTGACCTCTGTGGAAGGGCAAGTGGAGTTGGGTTATAGAAGAGTCTAATGACCTTCCAGGCACGAGACAAAATAAGAAGAAGGGGAAATGAGCAGACAAGAGTGAAAGGAAAAAGGGGATGAAGGAAAATTAGTGGAAACAGAGAAGATAAGCTCTTAACATGATGAGGAAGAAAAAAGGAATATTACATTAATTTATTTTCAGAGTGATAAAAGGGTGACAGAATTGAGTAAATTTACTGAAAGGTCCTGTTCTTGTCATAAATACACACATACATACACTTTTTGTCACAATAATAAAAAGGCAGCAAAACTAAAACAAATTAAGTGACATAGTTTAACACTCCCAGGAACTACTTTAACCAGAACCTATAGTAATCATAAAGGCAAGGATATTGTAATAATTTATCTTACACCATGTCACTTAAGTTATACAAGCTTTTCCTAGGCATCCAATTTCCCAAGAAAACAACATATATGAAAATCTTTCTTTGAGAGTACAAAGATGCTTTAAAATTAAAGATAATTTGTCTTGAATGTAATGCTCTCATTCCATATCTTATTAACATATATCAGGGTTGTTTTGTCGGATTTTTTTTTTTGTTATTGTATTTGTATTAGTTGGCTATGTCAAAATTTTCAGTAACTATTAAGGGTAAACTGTTAAGTTTATGTGTGTGTGTGTGTGTGTTGTTGTTGTTGTTTTTCTATTTTCACTGTACGTTTTTCCTGAATGGATCTTGTAGTGTTTGAATAATTAGGTCCCAAAATATTGCATTTCAGATATGGGCTTTATGTTTTGAAGTTCAAAATAATTTATCTTTGAATATAACCACCTGCATGTAATGAAAGATACTTTTTTGTTCATAGAGATTCACAGTAATTTGATGAGATAAAGGGATCTAAGGCAATAATCTGCTAATAGCTTTTACTAGTAGTCAGCAAACTATGGTTGTCCCAGTGCTTGTATCACTCTGACCTAAGAATGGTTTTTACATTTTTAAGTGGTCATAAAAATCAAGAATAATAATATTTTGTGACCTGTGAAAGTTATTTGAAATTAATATTTCAGTGTCCATAAAGTATTATTGGAACTTTGCCACTTGTCTCTGGCTACTTTCATGTTGCCACAGCAGAGCTGAGTACTTGCTACAGAGATCAGATGGCCCACAAAACCTGAAACATATATTATCTGGTCCTTTACAGAAAGTGTGTCTACCCCTGTCCTAGAAAATGATACAGCTCTGCTCCGAGTAGAAATTACATAGTTACACTGAGGTCAACCCTGAATACTGACTTAACCAAAATTGTGATACAACTGTTTTGGGAGGAGGGGTCTGGGTATGAATTAAGGTAGTCCTTGTGGTGGTTGTGAAAGAGGGTTTGTTCCTAGGTGGGAGTCAGTAGGATATCACTTAATCCTGAGAGCCCAAAACTATCATGATTGGCATGTCAAGAGAGATATGGAGGTTGATAAAAAAGAGTGAGCTCCAGAATTGAAAGTCTCCTCTGGAATTGTGAATGGGGAACACTTGGGACCCAACATTTTCTTGGTAGTAAATGCCACTTTCTTAGTCACAAATCTGTTGAAATATTGATTCCTTAAACTGAGAGCATGTATAATTTTGAGTAAAATAAAAATTATATTAGAAAATAGTGCCATGAAGGGAATCAGGATATAACACCCCAAAATATGCCATTTTAGCATAAGGATTATTTTGAGCTAAAGGCAATTCATAATCAACAGATATAGGAAGGGTTCTCTGCCTTTATCTCTCCAAAATCACGGCATATATTTCCTTTTGTGAAGGTGACATACATTTCCTCCCTCCCTCTCCTGGACCAGGACGAGGAGAGAGACCTTATCACCAGAGACAGAGCCAGCACCAAGATGAGCCTGCATAAACAAATCTTACTAAAAAAAAGTAGCCCCTTATCTTCTATTAGTTCCCCCATATATTTCCTAGTTACTTCCCCACAAATGATCTCCCTTGAAGCCCAAGCCCTTTCTTCGTTAAGAAAGGTATATAAATTCCCAAGCCTAATGGCTTCTGTGAGTTACCTCTTTTCTGTGAACTCCTATGCATGTAAAAAATATTAATAAACTTGTATTCCTTTTCTCCTGTCAATCTGTCTTTTTTCAGTTGAATTCACAGGCTCCCAAATACCAAACTTAAGAGGGTAAATGAAGTTTTCCTCCCAGTCCCTCCACACCAGGTGGCTTAGTCCCATTAACAGTATTCCTGACAGGAGAGCTCAGGTGTCTCTTCACATACCGCCAAAGCCTCGGTTGGGCAGGAAGGGCTATTATTATTTTTTAAATTTATTTATTTTATTTATTTATTTTTGGCTGTGTTGGGTCTTCGTTGTTGCACGCGGACCCTCTGTAGTTGCGGTGAGTGGGGGCCACTCTTCATTGCAGTGCGCGGGCTTCTCACCGTGGTGGCCTCTCTCTTTGTGGAGCACGGGCTCCAGGCACACGGGTCTCAGCAGTTGCAGCACGCGGGCTCACAGGCTCTAGAGCACAGGCTCAGCACTTGTGGCGCACGAGCCTCGTTGCCCTACGCATGTGGGATCTTCCCAGACCAGGGCTCGAACCCGTGTCTCCTGCATGGTCAGGCGGATTCTTAACCACTGCGCCACCAGGGAAGCCCAGGAAGGGCTATTATTTTTATCCAGAGCTCCCAACGTACCTAAATAGAGAAAATATGAAGAAGTTTGGCCTGTACTGCGTCCCCCCACGTCCTTGGTCTTCCCCTAGTCCTGGCTCTGTCCCTTCTGCCCTACTCAACTCCCAACTCCTTCCCTAAGTATTAGTGTTTAACCCCCAACAGTCCTTGGCGCCTGGGGAATTTGGCTTGAGGTCCTTTAATTTGGAACTCCACCTCTCTTTGGGCAGGCCACCCAGGACCACTCCCACCCCAGGCACCGACTTCAGACCCCATTGCTCGAACTCCGGCTCACCAGCACTGGCTCCTCACACTCTGGTTTCCAATGCTCAGGGGATATCATCATATCATGGGTATGACACGGGTAACTGAAGTGACAATGGAAAAAAACTTGGCGCTGTTTATCGTCCCCATGGAAACCGCAGCCTCCCACCACCGACTGGGCGGGGCTTTAAGGGGCGCGGCCAGCGGCAGAGGGGCGGGTTCCACTCGGAACGCCCCGCCCCGCCCCCATAACGTCACTGAAGGGCTGGAGCTTTTGCCAGGAAGCGCTTCCCTAGGAGGCAGAGCAAATTAGTTAATACTGCCTAGTGTCCCTCTTGTGGCTCAATCTCCTGATCACCGTGGGCAGGTCGTGTTGAATGAGGGCTGTCCCCTGGCTCCACATTCAGGGCTTCACTAGACTGTCAAGATTTGAACGTACCTAAAGGAGAATCATGGCCAGGTTCCAAATTCTTGGGTAATAAGATGAATTGTCCTAGATTATGGGAAAAATATATTTTGTGTTTTAAGAAAAGACTACTTCTGGGACTTCCCTGGTGGTCTAGTGGTTAGGACTGTGCGCTTCCACTGCAGGAGGCACGGGTTCGATCCGGATCCCTGATTACGGAACAAAGATCCTGCATGCCACGCGGCGGGGTGCGGTGGGGGAAACCTGGGGGGATTCAGTAGAGGCCAAACTTCTTCATATTTTCTCTGTTCAGGTACGTTGGGAGCTCTGGATAAAAATAATAGCCCTCCCTTCCCAGCCGAGGCTTTGGAGATACGTGAAGAGACACCTGAGCTCTCCTGTCAGGAATACTGTTAATGGGACTAAGCCACCTGGTGTGGAGGGAGTGTGTGTGTGGGGGGAGCAACTTCAGAAAGTTGGGAAAACAAAAAAATCATGTGCAGGCAGAACTTGAATAAATATAAAGGATGTAAAGCTAATATATATGTTTATGTATGTACAAATTAAGCATCTACATTGAATTGAACGTTTCCATTTGTAAAAATTGTCTATTTTTACTATTCTAGTAAGATTATCCCAGCTTCCTGTTAGTCTGTAATTTACATGAGTGGTTATTCTTAGCCTTTTATTTGTCTTGTTCATTGACTAGAGTTCCTGGATTGTCTCAGTTGGGTCATCATGTTCCTTGTCAAGAAATATTTCCTTACTTTTTAACATTAGGGACTGTTTTTTTTCTTTCTTTTTTTTTTTTTTTTCTTTTTGGCTGCACCTCGCAGCATGTGGGATCTTAGTTCCCAGACAAGGGATCAAACCCGTCCTCTGCAGTGGAAGCAGAGTCTTAACCACTGGACCACCAGGGAAGTCTGGGACCAGGCATGATTTCTTAAATGCCAGCAATTTGAATGTTGCAGGGTTGGAACACAGGTGTAAAAATGAAACATGTATGGAAGCAAATCCAGTATACCCTCTGCAAATTTGAAAAGGCATTTATTTACGTATGGTGAATGCTTAGTGGTTTGAATGATGATTGTTTGCTCTGGGATGGAAAAGTTAGCCTGTCTTCAGAGAGGGGGACTCGTCTTATCTCATGATCAGTTTAGAAAACAAAACAATATGAACCTAAGCTGAGTCTTGTGTGTTGTAGTTTCTTAGGACAGGGCGGAAAGTAAGCTCATCACACGAGATGAATTGTGCCAAAGCACAGCAGTAGAGGGCTGCCGCTCGCTCAGGCAAAACAGCGCCGTCTGTCTTGCTGTGGTAACTTTTATTAAAGCATTATCTAGATTTACACTTTAAGACTTGTTTTCTTAACATTTCAGAAGTGCCAAGGCAGCAACCTATGTTTTTATTAATTATACAAGCAATAATTGGCTTTCGTGAGCACCTGCCGTGCTTCGTCCTTGAGCGCAAGAACAGCATAAAGTTCCCACCATTATTTTGATTATACTGAAGTAGCACAAGGACATTTCCTTGCGTTCCCACCACTCTGATTATACTGAGGACATCTCATGGATCAGTGCCCAAAGCACTCAATGCTTCTTTTGCAGGCCCCCGGTTTGCCCGGGGGGGGGGGGGCGCTCGAAGCATTCAGAACTGTTCACAACTCTGGCTTATTCGCATGCCCCCGGTTTGCCGGGGGTGGGGGGGGGTGCTCAAAGCAATCAGGACTGTTTGCAGTTCTGGCTTATTCGCCAGCCTCCAGTTTTCGGGGGGGGGGGGGGCTCATGGGTCACGTCTCCTTTCCATGTCCTCAGTTATCCCACTACATTGTGCTTACTAAAGGAAATATAAATTTTAAAGAAGAAGCAAAGAAAGAAAGAAAATTATAGAATGGTACCACTGTCCTCATTTTCTGATTCAGTTTCTTCGCAGCTTCTACTCCTGCTACCTGTCCCAAAAGTGCTGATTTCTGAGCTGAGAAAAGTGGGACGGGGGAGGGGGGGTGGCTATCTGTCCTCTCAGGGAGGCTGTGGACCATAGCAAACCGATTTGGGGGCAGATTCACTTGAAGAAAGAGGTTCCCATATTAAGCTAAGAAGCAGGGGTCATTGAGGTCAATAGGGTCAAAGGATGTGGAGAGGGTGGTCCACTGTAGTCTTTAGTCTTGGACTAAGATCATTCCCACAGCTGGGATCAACCCTCTGTTAGAATGAGGAAAGTCCTGAGAATGTGGAGAAGTAATCAGGGTTGGAGACATCAGCACCAATTTTGGAAGAATCAGTCCTCAGATCAGAAATTTCATTTCTGAGTTTGGCTTGGCTTGTCAGGGCTAGCTTCATTTTAGAGATAAGGATTTCCACACTCAGGGAATCATTTCTGGAGTGAAACTCAGATTGCTTGTTCAAATTGAGTCAGACATAGGTTAGGGGGCGTAAATAGACCTGGATCTTGGTTTTACTCTAAGCCCTGGATCTAAGCCCTGGATCATTTAGGGCACTCTGGTCAGAGGATGCTGGCACTGCAGGTGATGAAACACAAGAGCATTTCAGCCATAGTGGAGGGGAAAGGGTGTGGAAAAAGAGGATCAGACAAATAAAGAATTTGCCAAAGGTAACACAACTAGGAAGAAATAGAGTCAGGATGTGAATCAAGATCCATAAGACTCTAGGGAATGTGCTCTTCACTGAGGCTCCTGGGCATGGAGATGTGGAAGTGATTGGGAAGGAATGAGACTAAATGCTCAATGGAAAGAACTTTGTTAAGACATGCAGGAAATAGCTCAGTCTACCAGGAGAATAAAGTCTAGTTTGGAGGACTTCTCTGGTGGCACAGTGGTTAGGAATCTGCCTGCTAAGGCAGGGGACACGGGTTCGAGCCCTGGTCCAGGAAGATCCCACATGCCGTGGAGCAATGAAGCCCGTGAGCCACAACTACTGAGCCTGCACTCTGGAGCCCACAAAACACAACTACTGAGCCCTCATGCCACAACTACCGAAGCCCATGTACCTGGAGCCCGTGCTACGCAACAAGAGAAGCCACCACAATGAGAAGCCCTCACGCCGCAACTAGAGAAAGTCCGCGCGTAGCAAAGAAGACCCAACACAGCCAAAAATAAAATATAAATTTTTTAAAAAATCTAGTTTTTTGGAAGGAGTTATATGCCCTAGTTTGCAGACGACTACTTCAATCCTGGGGTTCAAGTGGTTTGGTGAACACATTAAATAGACATGAGCAAATTTCTTTGTCCAGGATCTGAGTAAATTCTAGGAAGAGGACCCACATGGGACCCATGATGGACCCACGATGGTTTGAGAACCTGTCGATGCAGCTTGCCAACCAACTATATATTCTATACAGGCATCTTTTCCCTTAAAATGTGGCAGTGTTCCAATAAAACTTTATGTGTGGTAGGACTTCCCGGATGGTCCAGTGGTAAAGAATCCACCTTCCAATTCAGGGGATGCGGGTTCAATCGCTAGTCAGGGAAGTAAGATCCCACGTGCCATGGGGCAACTAAGTTCATGTCAAAGCTACTGAGCCCGCACGCCTCAACTAGAGAGCCCGCGTGCAGCAAACTGCAGAGCCCATGTGCTCTGGAGCCTGCACACCAAAACTAGAGAAAAGCCCGCACGCCCCATTGAAGATCTTGTGCACCGCAATGGAAGATCCTGCCTGCCGCAACTAAGACATGATGCAACCAAAAATTAATTAATTAATTAATTTAATTTAATTTTAAAAACTTTCTATGTGGACACTGAAACTTGAAAAAATGGAGGTGAGCTGAGTATAAGCAATACATGGAGCACTGTATTACTAACAGAGATAAAAGGCAAAAGAAATCCCTAGGCACAGAGTGAAAGCAGATACCCAGACAACAGCTGTGCACCAGACATGGTGAAAAAACAGACCAGGTTAGAAATTAGAAAGCTCTGGGAGACGCTGCTTCTGAAAAATCAGACTGACACAATACTTGAAGTGTTTAAAAATGCCAAGTAGAAGTTCAGACAATTAGTGCTAAGAACTTGAAAAACAAAACATATAGAAAAACCAAGATAATTCATCACTGTAGGAAAAGGAGTTGTGTAAGATAAGAATAGTTGTCCTAGAGCAGGGGTTAGCAAAATGTGGCCCCCAATCCACCTGCTGCCTGTTTTCGTACAGCCTTCAGGCTAACAATAGTTTTTACATTTCAGATGGTTGAAAAATAAATCAAAAGAAGAATATTTCATAATATATGAAAAATACATGAACTTCAAATTTCAGTGTCCATATGCAAAGTTTTATTGGAACGCTGCCACTTCATTCATTTATGTATTGACTCTGGCTTCTTTTGGGTAGAGTTGAATAATTGCAAAAGAGACAATCTGGTCCATTAAACCTGAAACATTTACTATCAGGTCCTTTATAGAAAAAATTTGCTAACCCAAAACAAACAAAATTTTTTTTCTCTTTACGTGGTCATTGTTAACAACTCAGAAAATATGTATAAGCAAAGAGAAGAAAATATAAATAACCTATAATTTCATAAAATCTCACTATCCCAAGATAAGCATTATTGACAGTTTGCTATACATGTTTCCAGGCTTTTTTCTGTGTGTGTGTGTGTGTGTGTGTGTGTGTGTGTGTATGTGTGTAAAGTGACATTATACTGTACAGCTTTATAAAATACTCATTATGTTATTAACATATTTTCATAACATTAATATTTTTCTTCAAAATTGTTTTAAGATTATTGCATGTAATTCCCTTATATGGCTGTGACATTTTATTTTTAAGACTCTTATTGTGGAACATTTACTGTAGTTTGTTTCTAGTTTTCTCCTATTATAAATTTTGCTTTATTTTTAAATTTTTAAAATTATGTATTTATTTATTTTTTGGCCACGCGACTTCCAGGGATCTTAGTTCCCTGACCAGGGGTTGATCCCTGACCCCAGCAGTGAGAGTGCCAAGTTCTAACCACTGGACCACCAGGGAATTCCTAAATTTTGCTTTAATAAACATACTTACTGGTAAATTTCTATAAACATCCATATTTTTCCGTAGGATAAATTGTAAGTAGAAATACTTAGGATAAGTTGTAAGCTGAATGTACATTTTAATATTTTTTATACTTTGATGGATAAAGTATGAATTTATTATATTTTTATTAAATGTATCTCATAAGAATTTTGTGTTAAATATTTTATACTACTAAAGATTACATGTAACATGTGTACAAGTTAAAGAGTAACGGTAGAGGGCTTCCCAGGTGGCGCAGTGGTTTGGAGTCTGCCTGCCGATGCAGGGGACACGGGTTCATGCCCCAGTCTGGGAAGATCCCACATGCCGCAGAGCGGCTGGGCCCGTGAGCCATGGCCGCTGAGCCTGCGCGTCCGGAGCCTGTGCTCCGCAACAGCAGAGGCCACAACAGTGAGAGGCCCGTGTACCGCAAAAAAAAAAAAAAAAGAATAACGGTAGAATGAATACCAGTGTATCAGCCACCAGCTTAAGAAATAAAGGCTAATTTTTAAAAATATTTATTTATTTATTTGGCAGCACTGGGTCTCAGTTGCAGCACGTGGGATCTTTGTTGTGACATGTGGGCTCTTTAGTTGCAGCATGCGGGATCTTTCATTGCAGCATGCGATCTCTTAGTTGCAGCATGTAGGAGCTAGTTCCCTGACCAGAGATCGAGCCCGGGCCCCCTGCATTGGGAGCTCAGAGTGTTAGCCACTGGACCACCAGGGAAGTCCCAAAGGCTAATTTTTGAATATTAAAAATAAATAATAATAATGTGACCAAAATATTTTTCTGGTAGTATTTAGTTTTAATGACTGATTTTGGTGCTTTTTCTGACTTTTGATGAAGCCATTAGTCCTCTGCATTTTTTTTTTTAATTTAAAGCTTGTGGATTCATGCTTCATTGAAGGGACGGCAGAGTGGTATTTGTATCACAGGAAAGTGAAAGCTGACAATCTTATGATTGTTTGTAAATCTGTTTCATACATTTAAATAGATGTAAAGAATAGATTTGAAGTTAACCAAACTTGCCTTGATTGACTCATTCCAAAGTGGCTATCTGGTCATTGTCTCTTTTACTCAACCGTAAAATGACTTATGAATGGTGATCATTTTAATAGTGACCTAGGTTCAAGCCTCCTACCTCTATTTTTTTTTAGTTTACTACTTATTCTTATTTTAGGAATTGTGGTAAAATATAAATAACACAAAATTTACTATTTTAATTTTTAAAGTGTACATTGTGTACATTTTTGTTGTCGACCCCAAGTCTGTGCACCTGACAAACGGTGATGCCAAACAAACAGAAATGTCAGAGTTCTGAGGAGAGAAAGGTTTATCGCAAGGGCCAAGCAAGAAGTAAAGGTGGCTCATACTCAAGAGACCTGAACTCCCTGATGGTCTTCAGAGAAGGGTTTTTAAAGGCAAATTTTGGGGGAAGGGCTGCAGGATGCATGAACTTCTTCTGATTGTTTGGTGGTGAGGTAACAGGGTGGTGTTTCAGGAATCACAATATTCAGTCTTCTGGTTTCAGCCAGTCTGGGCTCTATGTGCTTGTGCTTGGCATGTAGTCACCATCCTCCACCTAGGTGGGGGCCTTAGTTCCTGTAGAAGAGCTCAAAGATATGTATCAGATTGTTATCTATATCCCTTCAGGAGAAATGAGGACTGCTTTATCACCTCACTATTGTTTCTTGACTTCTTTTCCTTTGTTTCTTCATCCTCTCACTTCCCTAATTAGTAACGGTTTGAATATGCCCTTTGGAGCTCAGGGAAGGTCTAGGAAGGCCTGCAGGGACCTACTTAGTTTTAATCCCCCCTTTTCTTTGATACTCCTCAATCTTTTTTTCTTTTTTTTTCCTGTTACTTTATTTTTAATCTCTTTTAACATTTTTATTAGAGTATAATTGCTTTACAATGTTTTGTTAGTTTCTGCTGTATAACAAAGTGAATCAGCTATACATATACATATATCCACATATCTCCTCCCTCTTGCATCTCCCTCACAACCTGCGTATCCCACCCCTCTAGGTGGTCACAAAGCACAGAGCTGAACTCTCTGTTCTATGCAGCTGCTTCCTACTAGCTATGTATTTCACATTTGGTAGTGTATATATGTCCCTGCCACTCACTCACTTTGTCCCAGCTAATCCTTCCCCCTCCCTGTGTCCTCAAGTCCATTCTTTACGTCTGGGTCTTTATTGCTGTCCTGCCCCTAGATTCTTCAGAACCATTTAAATTTTTTTAGATTCCGTATATATGTGTTAGCGTATGGTATTTGTCTGTCTATTTCTGACTTACTTCACTCTGTATGACAGTCTCTAGGTCCACCCACCTCACTACAAATAACTCAATTTCATTTCTTTTTATGGCTGAGTAATATTCCATTGTATGTATGTGCCACATCTTTATCAATTCATCTGTCGATGGACACTTAGGTTGCTTCCATTTCCTGGCTATTGTAAATAGACCTGCAATGAATATTGCAGTACATGACTCTTTTTGAATTATGGTTTTCTCAGGGTATATGCCCAGTAGTGGGATTGCTGGGTTGTATGGTAGTTCTATTTTTAGTTTTTTAATGAAGCTCCATACTGTTCTCCATAGTGGCTGTATCAATTTACATTCCCACCAACAGTGAAAGAGGGTTCCCTTTTCTCCACATCCTCTCCAGCATTTATTGTTTGTAGATTTTCTGATGATGGCCATTCTGACCGGTGTGAGGTGATACTTCATTGTAGTTTTGATTTGAATTTCTCTGATAATTAGTGCTGTTGAGCATCTTTTCATGTGCCTATTGGCCATCTGTATGTCTTCTTTGCTGAAATGTTTATTTAGATCTTCTGCCCATTTTTTGATTGGGTTGTTTGTTTTTTTGATATTGAGCTGCATGAGTTGTTTGTATAATTTGGAGATTAATCCATTGTCTGTTGCTTCATTTGCAAATATTTTCTCCCATTCTGAGGGTTGCCTTTCATCTTGTTTATGATTTCCCTTGTGCTTTTAAGTGCTTTTAAGTAAAATCTTTTAAGTTTCACTGGGTCCCATTTGTTTATTTTTGTTTTTATTTCCATTTCTCTAGGAGGTGGGCCAAAAAGGATCTTGCTGTGATTTATGTCATAGTGTGTTCTGCCTACGTTTTCTCCTAAGCATTTTATATTGTCTGGCCTTAACATTTAGGTCTTTAATCCATTTTGAGTTATTTTTGTGTATGGTGTTAGGGAGTGTTCTAATTTCATTCTTTAAAATGTAACTGTCCAGTTTTCCCAGCACCACTTATTGAAGAGACTGTCTTTTTTCCATTGTATATTCTTGCCTCCTTTATCAAAGATAAGGTGACCATATGTGCGTGGGTTTATCTCTGGGCTTTCTGTCCTGTTCCATTGATCTATATTTCTGTTTTTGTGCCAGTTCCATATTGTCTTGATTACTGTAGCTTTGTAGTATAGTCTGAAGTCAGGGAGCCTGATTCCTCCAGCTCCATTTTTCTTTCTCAAGATTGCTTTGACTATTCGGGGTCTTTTGTGTTTCCATACAAATTGTGAAATGTTTTGTTCTAGTTCTGTGAAAAATGCCATTGGTGTCTATGCCAATAGATTGCTTTGGGTAGTATAGTAATTTTCACAATGTTGATTCTTCCAATTGAAGTACATGATATATCTTTCCATCTGTTTTTGTATCATCTTTAATTTCTTTCATCAGTGTCTTATAGTTTTCTGCATACAGGTATTTTGTCTCCTTAGGTAGGTTTATTCCTAGGTACTGTATCTTTTTGTTGCAATGATAAATGGGAGTATTTCCTTAATTTCTCTTTCAGATTTTTCATCATTAGTGTAAAGGAATACAAGAGATTTCTGTGCATTAATTTTGTATCCTGCAACTTTACCAAATTCATTGATTAGCTCTAGTAGTTTTCTGGTGGCATCTTTAGGATTCTCTATCTATGGTATCATGTCATCTGCAAACAGTGACAATTTTACTTCTTCTTTTCCATTTTGTATCCTTTTATTTCTTTTTCTTCTCTGATTACTGTGGCTAGGACTTCCAAATCTATGTTGAATAATGGTGGCAAGAGTGGACATCCTCATCTTGTTCCTGACCTTAGAGGAAATGCTTTCAGTTTTTCACCATTGAGAGTGATGTTTGCTGTGGGTTTCTCATATATGGCCTTTATTATGTTGAGGAAAGTACCCTCCATGCCTACTTTCTGGAGGGTTTTTATCATAAATGGGTGTTTAATTTTGTCAAAAGCTTTTTCTGCATCTATTGAGATGATCATATGGTTTTTATTCTTCAGTTTGTTAATATGGTGTATCACATTGAATGATTTAAATATATTGAAGAATCCTTGCATTCCTGGGATAAACTCCACTTGATAATGGTCTATGATCCTTTTAATGTGCTATTGGATTCTGTTTGCTAGTATTTTGCTGGGATTTTTGCATCTATGTTCATCAGTGATATTGGCCTGTAGTTTTCTTTCTTTGTGACATCTTTGTCTGGTTTTGGTATCAGGGTGATGGTGGCCTCATAGAATGAGTTTGGGAGTGTTCCTCCCTCTGCTATTTTGGAAGAGTTTGAGAAGAATAGGTGTTAGCTCTTCTCTAAATGTTTGATAGAATTCGCCTGTGAAGCCATCTGGTCCTGGGTTTTTGATTATTGGAAGATTTTTAATCACAGTCTCAATTTTAGTGCTTGTGATTAGTCTGTTTTTATTTTCTATTTCTTCCTAGTTCAGTCTCAGAAGGTTGTGCTTTTCTAAGAATTTGTCCATTTCTTCCAGGTTGTCCATTTTATTGGCATATAGTTGCTTGTAGTAATCTCTTATGATCCTTTGTATTTCTGCAGTGTCAGTTGTTACTTTTCCTTTTTCATTTCTAATTCTGTTGATCTGAGTCTTCTCCCTTTTTTTCTTGATGAGTCTGGCTAATGGTTTATCAATTTTGTTTATCTTCTGAAAAAGTCAGCTTTTATTTTATTTTATTTATTTATTTTTTTGTGGTACGCGGGCCTCTCACTGTTGTGGCCTCTCCCGTTGTGGAGCACAGGCTCCGGACGTGCAGGCTCAGTAGCCATGGCTCACAGGCCCAGCCGCTCTGCGGCATGTGGGATCTTCCCGGACCGGTGCACAAACCCGTGTCCCCTGCATCAGCAGGTGGACTCTCAACCACTGCGCCACCAGGGAAGCCCCAAAACCAGCTTTTAGTTTTATTGATCCTTGCTATCGTTTCCTTCATTTCTTTCTGATCTGATCTTTATAATTTCTTTCCTTCTGCTAACTTTGGGGTTTTCTTGTTCTTCTTTCTCTAATTGCTTTAGGTGTAAGGTTAGGTTGTCTATTTGAGATGTTTCTTGTTTCTTGAGGTAGGATTGTATTGCTGTAAACTTCCCTCTCAGAACTGTTTATGCTGCATCCCATAGGTTTTGAAGTGTCGTGTTTTCAGTGTCATTTGTTTCTAGGTATTTTTTGGTTTCCTCTTTGATTTCTTCAGTGATCTCTTGGTTATTTAGCAGTGTTGTTTAGCCTCCATGTGTTTGTATTTTTTACAGATTTTTTTCTTGTAATTGATATCTAGTTTCATGGCATTGTAGTCAGAAAAGATACCTGATACAATTCCAGTTTTCTTAAATTTACCAGTGCTTGGTTTGTGACCCAAGATATGATGTGGCCTCGAGAATGTTGCATGAGCACTTGAGAAGAAAGTGTATTCTGCTGTTTTGGGATGGAATGTCCTATAAATATCAATTAAGTCTATCTTGTTTAATGTATCATTTAAAGCTTGTTTTTCCCTTGCTGCTTTTTATAATTCTTCTTTGTATTTAATTTTTGATTGTTTGATTAATATGTGTCTTGGTGTGTTTCTCCTTGGATTTATCCTGTATGGGACTCTCTGCTTTCCTGGATTTGATTGACTCTTTCCTTTCCCATATTCGGGAAGTTTCCAACTATAATCTCTTCCAATATTTTCTCAGTCCCTTCTTTTTGTCTTCTTTTTCTGGGACCCCTATAATTCGAATGTTTGTGCCTTTAATGTTGTCCCACAGGTGTCTGAGACTGTCCTCAATTCTTTTCATTCTTTTTTCTTTATTCTTCTCTGCAGTAGTTATTTCCATTATTTTATCTTCCAGGTCACTTATCCATTCTTCTGCCTCAGTTATTCTGTTATTGATTCCTTGTAGAGAATTTTTAATTTCACTTATTGTGTTGTTCATCATTGTTTGTTCGCTCTTTAATTCTTTTAGGTTCTTGTTAAGGGTTTCTTGTATTTTCTCCATTCTCTTTCCAAGATTTTAGATCATCTTTACTATCATTACTCTGAATTCTTTTTCAGGTAGACTGCCCATTTCATCTTCATTTGTTTGGTCTGCTTGGTTTTTACCTTGCTCCTTCATCTGCTGTGTATTTCTCTGTCTTCTCATTTTGCTTAAGTTACTGTGTTTGGGGTCTCTTTTTCGCAGGCTGCAGGTTTATAGTTCCCATTTTTTTTGGCGTCTTCTCCCAGTGGCTAAGGTTGGTCAAGTGAGTTGTGTAGGCTTCCTGGTGGAGGGTACTAGTGCCTGTGTTCTGGTGGATGAAGCTGGATCTTGTCTTTCTGGTGGGTAGGACCACATCTGGTGGTGTGTTTTGTCGTGTCTTTGAACTTATTATGATTTTAGGCTGCCTCTCTGCTAATGGGTGGGGTTGTGTTCCTGTGTTGCTAATTGTTTGACATAGGGTGTCCAGCCCTGTAGATTGCTGGTCATTGGGTATAGCTGGGTCTTAGCATTGAGATGGAGATCTCTGGGAGAGCTTTTGTCATTTGATATTATGTGGAGCCAGGAGGTCTCTCATGGACCGATGTCCTGAACTTGGCCCTCCCACCTCAGAGGCTCAGGCCTGACACCCAGCTAGAGCACCAAGACCGTGTCAGCCACATGGCTCAGAATAAAAGGGAAAAAAAAGAAAGAAAGGAAATAAAATAAAGTTATTAAAATAAAATAATTATTTAAAATAAAAAATTAAAAGGTAATAAAAAAGAAAGAAAGAGAGCAACCAAACCAACAAACAAATCCACCAGTGATAACAAGTGCTAAAAACTATACTAAAAAAAAAGCAAAAAACGGACACACAGAATCCTAGGACAAATGGCAAAATGAATGCTGTACAGACAAAATCACACAAAGAAGCATACACATACACACACAAAAAGAGAAAAAGGAAAAAAGTATATATATGTATAAAAAAGGAAGAGGGCACCAAATCAATAAACAAATCTGCCAATGATAATAAGCTCTAAATCCTAAACTAAGATAAACATAAAACCAGAAACAAATTAGATGCAGAAATCAAACCCCATGTCTACAGTTGCTCCCAAAGTCCACCACCTCAATTCTGGGATGATTCATTGTCTGTTCAGGTATTCCACAGATGCAGGGTACATGAAGTTGACTGTGGAGATTTAATCCGCTGCTCTTGATGCTGCACAGAGAGATTTTCCTTTCTCTTCTTTGTTCGTGCAGGTCCTGGGGTTCAGCTTTGGATTTGGCCCCGCCTCTTTGTGTAGGTTGCCCTCTGGCATCTGTTCTTCACCCAGACAGCAGGGGGTTAAAGGAGCCGCTGATTAGGGGGCTCTGGCTCACTCAGGCCGGGAGAAGGGAGGGGTACGGAATGTGGGGCGAACCTGTGCTGGCAGAGGCCTGTGTGACATTGGACCAGCCTGAGGCGTGCTGTGTGATATCCCGGGGAAGTTGTCTCTGGATCACGGGACCCTGGCAGTGGCGGGCTGTACAGGCTTCCAGGAGAGGAGTTGCGGATAGTGACCTGTGCTTGCACACAGGCTTCTTGGTGGCTGCAGTAGCAGCCTTAGCGTTTCCTGCCTGTCTCTGGTGTCTGCGCTGATAGCCACGGTTCGCACCCATCTCTGGAGCTCATTTAAGTGGTGCTCTGAATCCCCTCTCCTCGCGCACCCCGAAACAATGGTCTCTTGCCTCTTAGGCAGTTCCAGACTTTTCCCCAGACTCCCTCCCGGCTACCTGTGGCACACCAGCCCGCTTCAGGCTGTGTTTGTGCAGCCAACCCCAGTCCTCTCCCTGGGATCTGACCTCCAAAGCCCGAGCCTCAGTTCCCAGCCCCCACCCGCCCCGTCGGGTGAGCAGACAAGCCTCTCAGGCTGGTGAGTGCTGGTCGGCCCCAATCCTCTGTGCGGGCATGTCTCCACTTTGCCCTCTGCACCCCGTTTCTGTGCTCTCTTCTGTGGCTCTGAAGCTTCCCCCACTGCCACTCCCTGTCTCCTCCTGTGAAGGGGCTTCCTAGTGTGTGGAAACTTTTCCTCCTTCACAGCTCCCTCCCAGAGGTGCAGGTCCCATCCCTGTATTTTGTCTCTTTTCTCTTTTTTCTTTTGCCCTACCCAGGTACACAGGGAGTTTCTTGCCTTTTGGGAAGTCTGAGGTCTTCTACCAGCGTTCAGTAGGTGTTTGGTAGGAGTTGTTCCACATGTAGATATAGTTTTGATGCATTTGTGGGGAGGAAGGTGATCTCCACATCTCACTCCTCTGCCATCTTGAAGGCGCCTCTCCTGATGCTCCTCAATCTTGAGAGAGAACAAGTGTGGGACAGACAGGGCATAAAGTTTTGGATAGAGAGGTTAATTATAAACTCTGCAGAAGAACTTGGCTTTAGGGGAACTCAGTTTGATTTTTAAGTGGACATTGTGGGCATGCACATTTTAAGTGTACAATGGCATTAAATACATTCACATTGTTTTGCAACCATCACTATACCATGCATCTCAAAGACTTTTTTCATCTTGCAAAACTGAAAATCTGTACCTCTTAAACATTATTTCCTCATTTCCCCCTCTCCCCAGCCCCTGGCAACCACCATTCTACTTTCTGTCTCTGTGAATTTTAGTAGTTTTGGTGCCTCACATAAATGGAATTGAAACCTGGACCTGTGGGGCCCTCCTGGGCACAAAAGTCTTTCTGTGTCCCTGTTTCTTTCTTTTTTTGTTTTTAATTGAATTTTAAATACACCCACTTCAATCTGCTCCTTTAACACTTACATTTTAAAAAATTAATTAATTAGTTAATTTATTTTTGGTTCTGTTGGGTTTTCATTGCTGTGCGTAGACTTACTCTAGCTGCCGCAAGCAGGGGCTACTCTTTGTTGTGGTGCACGGGCTTTTCATTGCAGTGGCTTCTCTTGTTGCGGAGCACAGGCTCTAGGTGCACGGGCTTCAGTAGTTGTGGATCCTCGGCTCTAGAGCGCAGGCTCAGTAGTTGTGGTGCACAGGCTTAGTTGCTCCACGGCATGTGGGATGTTCCTGGACCAGGGCTTGAACCCTGTCCCCTGCATTGGCAGGCAGATTCTTAACCACTGCACCACCGGGAAGTCCCCTCCCTGTTTCTTGCTTGTAGGAAATAGGCTTCATTTAGCCTCCTTGACCTTCCCTGAGTTCCACAGGGCAGATTCAAACAGTTGCTAATCAGGGAATGGAGGGGTTGCAGAAACAAGGGAGGAGCAGTCAGGAAACAATAGTTCAGTCTTAGGGCAGGGTCCTGGTTCCTTCTGAGGAAGTATACATAACAATATCTTTGAGTTCTGCAGGAACTAAGGCCCCCCCACCAAGGTGGAGGATGGTAACTTCAGGCAGAGCACCAGATTTCTGGAGCACCACCGTGTTATGTCACCACTAACCAATCAGGAGAAGTCACATACTCTGCAGCCCTTACTCCAAATTCTTCCTATAAAAACTTCTCCCCTAAAACCACTGGGGAGTTTGGGCTTTTGGGGCATGAGCCACCTGTTCTCCTTGCTTGGCCCTGCAATAAACCTTTCTCTGCTACAAATTCCAATGTTTCAGTTTGTTTGGCTTCACTGTGAGTCAGGGACACGAACTTTTTTTTTTTTTTTTTTTTTTTTTTTTTTTTTTTTTTAGGGACACGAACTTTTGTTTGGTAACAGAATCATTCAGTATTTGTCTTTTGTGACTGGCTTAATTTACTGGCATAATGTCCTCAAGCTTCATCCATGTTGTAGTATGCATCAGAATTTCTTTGATCTCTGACACTACTTTTGCAGGTGTTTCAGGTTCCTTATACAGAGCCTTAACTACCTAGATAAAATTCCCCTCAAATTTCTGTTTCCTAAGGAGTTAAAGGAGTGCTCCTTGTGCATCTGTCAATCCCAATTTATTCTCCCCACCATGCACACTATCATATATAAAATAGATAAACAACAAGGACTTACTGTACTGCACAGGGAATTAAATTTAATATCTTGTAATAAACTATTGTGAAATAAAATTCATATTTTATGGCAAGATAAGAAAAATTTAAACATAGAAATTTTTCTTTTAAACATAAAAATTTTTCTATGTCCTTTGGCCTCCTCTTTCCCTGCACTGTGCATTGTTTAACTGCATTATGCATCGACCAAACCTCCCTCATCAGAAATACTTGCTCGATTGTCAAGAGCAACATTCTCCTACCATCAATAAGATGACTCCTTAAAGATAATATTCCTTCTTGATAAGGGGTCCCATGGCACTTAGATCTGGATTGTGTAAACTGTCAATAATATGTAATTTAATGTACAGCCCTCTTTCTTGAAAAACTGACATAACTGTGCCTTGACTTCTAATGGGTGGAAGAGTTCTCAGAGCTTTTGGAGATGCTTTCCCAGGTTATTATCCTCAAATTTGGCTTGAATAAAAATTTCTGTTTCTTTCTTAGATGAACTGATTAATTTTTTGTCAACAGTATAATGGAAGAGAATTAGAAATAGAATATATATATTCATATGTGCGTGTGTGTGTGTGTGTGTGTAACCGAATCACTTTGCTGTACACCTGAAACTAACACAATATTGTAAATCGACTAGACTTCAATTTTTTTAAAAAAGGAGTGTTCCTTAAAAAGCTTTAAAAATATCCGGTACAGGACTTCCCTGGTGGCGCAGTGGTTAAGAATCCACCTGCCAATGCAGGGGACACGGGTTCGAGCCCTGAGCTGGGAAGATCCCACATGCGGCAGAGCAGCTAAGCCTGTGCACCACAACTACTGAGCCCGTGTGCTGCAACTACTGAAGCCTGTGCACCTAGAGCCCGTGCTCCGCAACAAGAGAAGCCACTGCAATGAGAAGGCTGTGCACCGCAACAAAGAGTAGCCTGCTCTCACCCCAACTAGAGAAAGCCCACACGCAGCAATGAAGACCCAAAGCAGCCAAAAATAAATAAATAAATAAATAAATTTATATAAAAAAAAATACCCGGTACATAATGATGTTTAGCAGCATTATTCACAATAGCCCAAAGGTGGAAAGAATCCACATGTCCATTGACAGATTCATGACTAAAGAAAATGTGCTATATTCACATAATGAAATATTATTCATCCTTAAAAAGAAAGGAAATTCTGACATATGCCACAACATGGATGAACCTTGAAAACATTACGTTAAGTGAAATAAGCCAGACACAAAATGACAAATATTGTATGATTCCACTAATATGAGGTACCAAAATGACAAATATTGTATGATTCCACTAATATGAGGTACCTAGAATAATCAAATTCATAAAGACATAAAGTAGAATAGTGGTTACTAGTGGCTTGGGGTAGGGAGGCAAGAATAGGGAATTAATGTTTAATGGTTACACATTTCAGTTTGGAATGCTGAAGAGTTCTGGAGATGGAAAGAGGTGATGGTTGCACAACAAAGTGAATGTATTTAATGCCACTGAATTGTACACTTAAACATTGTTAAGATGTGTAAAACAAGGAATGTTGCCATCCATTCCAGTTCTTCAAGGATTAAGTTGCAACCCACTGCAGTCACCCACCCTGAGGAAAATTCAGGATGGAACAAGAAGCATTCTGTGCTTTGGATATAAGGGCACCTAGATAGTTAAGATGCATATCTAAGGAAAAATTTCTGTGACCCCAGATTCTTGCATCTTCCCATATAGAGAAAAGTGCTAAAATCATTCACTTGAAATATCTGTTCTTTGTGATTAGCAGTAATGTTTTTATGCCTGACTACATGTTTTTCCCTACAGCAAACTACAGCAAAACATTCACATATATCCTGGCTCCTTCCCTGCCTCTTCACAGCAGTTCCTTAGAGCTATCTGAGAGGCTGTCTCCTGGGCTATAGTTCTCAGTCAGGTCTGTAAATAAAATTGAAACATACTGCTCTTAGGTTGTGTGGGTTTTTCAGTTAATAGATATATAACACGTTATATGTATTTTATCATGATTTTGAAAAATAATTTTTAAAAACATTTATATACACGTAAAAGTCTTTTGATTATACTACTTTAGCTTTCTATGGAAATTGAAGCCATGCTCCATAGCGTTAACAGAAGCTGGTAACTAATGAAAATTGTTGAGCTTGTCTTACAGAACAACAGGTGTGGGAACGGCTTGTTAAAACCCCTCTGCCTGTAAATGGCCTTCATTGATTAAGGTTTTCTTCCTTCCTTCCTTCCTTCCTTCCTTCCTTCCCTTCCATCCTTCCTTTCTTCCCTCCCTTCTTCCTTCCTTCCTTTCTCTCTCTCTCTCTCTCTTTCTTTCTTTCTTTCTTTTTTCTTTCCACACCTTCCCATCTTCACACAGCCCAGTTGTTTCACAGAAACTTGCAGTTAGCTCTTGCCCAGTGCAAGCTGGCTGGGGCTGTGTGACCTTTAAAACTGGGCCAGGGCAGGTGTCTGATGAATAGCCTCTTGATGTGAGACAGCTGGAAAACTCCACCCTCTAATCATGCTAAGCAGTTCCATTTTCAATATGCAGAAACATGTAACCCACATGCACCTGCACAGAACACCAATTACCTCAGCTTTTCCCCTACCTCCAATCACCTTTCCCCATGCCTAAGACCACCCTGCTTATCCCATAAATATCCCACCCCCGTCGCCTTTGGGGAGGCAAATCTGAGACTTGTTCTCTCATTTCCTTGTCTGGCTGCCTTGTGAATAAACTCTTTCTCAGCCATAATCCTCAGAGTCTCAGCGTTTGGCTTACTGTGTGTCGAGCAAATGGACCTCACTGGGTAACAAAATGACTTCACAGAACAATGATTTAATAATACAGTTTCAGATTTTAAAATAACGTTAGTATAGAAATAGTGATCTGATGGCAATTGCTATCATAAAGATAGCAAGCAGCAATTTACCATGAAAGCAAACTTTCCTAGAATTAAAGGCAAGGGAGGGGCTTCCCTGGTGATGCGGTAGTTAGGAATCCGGCTGCCAACACAGGGGACACGGGTTCAAGCCCTGGTCCGGGAAGATCCCACATGCCACGGAGCAACTAAGCCTGTGTGCCACAACTACTGAGCCCACACGCCATAACTGCTGAAGCCCGCGTGCCTAGAGCCCGTGCTCTGCCACAAGAGAAGCCACCGCTCTGCAATGAAGAGTAGCCCCCACTCGCCGCAACTAGAGAAAGCCCGTGTGCAGCAACAAAGACTCAACGCAGCCAAAAAAAAATAAAATAATTTAAAAAAAAGTGAAGGGAGAATCCTTCACTTGGACATTTCACAATACAATGTACATTGTCACCAATACTCATGTTTATGAGTCATATAGTTCAATTTATGAGTCTTGATGACAATGTACATTGTATTGTGAAATGTCCAAGTGATAGATTCTCCCTTCACTTTAATTCTAGGAAAGTTTGCTTTCATGGTGAATTGCTGCTTGCTATCTTTATGAGATTACAAGAAATCTACCTTTCTCCTTTGACTGTCAGGAACTGAGAACCAGCTTTTATACTAATTTGTAGTGATTAGCTGGTCAAACCAGTATTTCTCTGGAGAATCATTAACCATCATGACATAAATAAATTCCTGTTTCTACTCACTTTTGTTACCGAACAAAGTTCGTGTGCCCGATGCACAGTGAGGCCAAGTAGATCAAAATGTTGAAGCCTGGAGCAGAGAAAGGTTTACTGCAGGGCCAAGCAAGGAGAACAGGTGGCTCATGCTCAAAAACCCTGGACTCCCTGATGGTTTTGGGGGAAAAGTTTTTATAGGCAAAATTTGGGATGCGGGCTGTATGGTGTGTGGCTTTCTTTTGATTGGTCGGTGGTGAGGTAACAGGGCGGTGTTCCAGGAATCTTGTGCTCAGTCTGAAGTTACCATCCTCCACCTGGGTGGGGGCCTTAGTTCCTGCAGAACTCAAGGTATTGTTATGTATATATTCCTTCCTGAGGAACCAGGACCCTGCCCCAAGGCTGCACTATTGTTTCTTGGTGGCTCCTCCCTTGTCTCTGTATCCCTTCACTTCCCTGATTAGCAACTGTTTGAACCTGCCCTTTGGAACTTAGGGAAGTTTAAGGAGGCTGAATGAAGCCCATCTCCTACAAACAAGAGATGGGGGACACAGAAAGGAGGGATGGCCCCATAGGGTTCTGATCTGTTTCACTTTGAGCACCTTGGGTGAAGCAGCTTGGTTACAATTCAGTGTCTGAAATTCAAACTGCTGGCCTTTGTGACTTTAAACCATGTTTCTCTGTCCAAGATGTCTTTACAGCAAGTCTGTTCCTATCATCTATCACATGGCTTCTTGTTGTATTCCATTTCTGGAAAATGATTTTCATATCTTTGAGGTAGGTTCCTCCAAAACCTCTTCAAATGCATTTTTTATATGCTACATTGCCTGTGTTTTAAATCAGATTATCTCAACCATATCTTCCAAATTTGCTTTAAAGATATTCATCCAGATGTTTTTTAGTGGCACAGTATTAGACAAAACCAAAAACTTTATTCATGTGGACAATGGTCTCTACACATACACTATAGCCCTAGTTTTTTTCATCACTAGAGTTCCAAATTTTATACTAACTTTCAGCTGTCTTTTGTTCTTCCTTCAAATATCCAATCAGCTGTCAAATTCTGTAGTCTCTGTCTTTACAATCCTTCCTTTCTAATCTCAATGTCACACTCTTCCACCTTCCTACTTCAGGCCTTTGTAATTACCCACCACCTGGATATCTTAGTCCATTCAGGCTGCTATAACAGAATATCACAGACTGGGTGGTTTGTAAATAACAGACATTTATTTCTCACTGTTCTGTAGGCTGGAAGTGTAAGATCAGGGTGCCAGTGTGGTCAGGTTCTGGTGAAGACACTCTTCCAGGTTGCAGACTGCTGACTTCTTGCTGTGTCCTTGATCTTGGGTGGCCTAGGCCTGTAGTGGCTTGAAGCAGGATTTTGTTTCCTCATCCAGAGACTGAAGTCAGGCCGTGTCAGTTAGAGTGCTGAATCCTAGCCAATAGACCACCAGGGACAGTGTCCAGCTGTTGCTGAAATGTGGGCTTCCCTGTGCACTGATGCTGAACAGAAATATGGAGACAGGGATTTTGGAGAAAGAGAGAGATGGCTTTATTTTTCTGCCAGGCTGAAGGGAAGACACAGCAGGCTAGTGTCTCAAGAACTGTGTCCCCCAACTCCTTGGGAATCAGGTAAGATTTTATATGTGGGGCTCGCACTCCGGGGTATAAGATAAGGATCAAAGTAGTGAAAGTCTTGCATTCTTCCTTTCTTTTGCATTATTTCAAAACAGTCATAGCTGGGGTCAGGCTGTTGGGTAATTGAGGTCCTGCAGGCTGGTAATTGTGTCTGTTTGCCTCTGGTTTATTGGCCGGTGACCTTGTTTCTGAAATGCAAAAACTACAGGGGGTGATTTGTTACCAGGGGCATATAGAATGTAAGTGCTTGGAGGTAATAAGGTTAGGGGGTGACAGGCATCCTGTGTGAGGATGTAACTCACACAGAGTTGGGGGTGATAGGTGTCAAATGTAAATTACATAGTGTCAGGGAGTGAGATTAGCTTTGTAAAGTACAAATCTAGTTACTACAAATTAGTGACAGTTAAATAAAACAAGGAGTGATTAACTCTTTCAGGCCAGGTTATGTTTCTTCTCTAGCTTGTTTGCTGTTCCCTTTGTTTTCCTTGCTCTCAGGAGAAGAAGAAAGAAAACTCTCACTGCTATTTACATTGCAACATAGTGACAAGGCCCTGGCCCTTGGCTTTGTAGAAATCAATTTCCCCAGGAGACAGAAAGTAGTGAAACAAGTAAAGTGTTAATTAGGAGGAAAAAGAGTACCTGTGAATAGACACACAGGGGCCGTTGCAGAGAGAGAGTTGTGCCCTCATGGTAGTTTGAATCACTTATATGGGGCATTTGTTCTGGGTTTCCTCTGGCCAATCATCTTGCTCTGCCTGGTTCTGAGTCCCTATTTGGTTTATCTCAGGGTCCTCCCATGTGTGCACACATGCACATCTCTTAGCCAAGATGGATTCTAGCGAAGAGGCCTATGGGTAGGTTGACGTCACTCCCTTTTTGACCTCCAAGGAGCCTTTCTGCACATGTGTAGTTGGGAAGGTCTCCTTGACTTCGAGAATGAGAAATATGTGGTCTCTTTATCTTTTATCTGGGCAGGGCTCAGCTCCTCTCTGCTACTGTCACCCCACAGGGGACAAACTCCAGCTGCTCAGCCTGGGGTACACCTATCTCCTGCCTCATCCTCACATGGTGGAAGGGGCCAGGGATCTTTCTAAGGTCTCTTTCATAAAGGCACTAATCCCATTCAGGAGGTTGGAGCCCAAAGCCCCCACCTCCAAATACTATCAACATATGAATTTTGTGGGGACATATTCAGATCGTAACACAGGATTAGTGCAGTATTCTTTTAACAGGACTCTCTGCCACATCCCTCTGTTTAATTGGTTCCCTATGCCATTGCCAGATCTATATTCACTCTTGGCATTTATAGAGGCTTTCTGTTGCGGGAAAAAAAAAAAGGGGGCACAAGAAGAGGGTCATGTCCCAGGTCTTGAGTGAGTCTGTGGGACTGGCCGCCAAGTGAGGGTCCTTGGCTTTGCACAGGAAAGAATTCAAGAGTGAGCCATAGAAAAGTGAAAGCAGGTTTATTTAGAGAGATACACGTTCCATAGACAGAATGCAGTCCATATCAGAAGGTGAGAGTGGCCATGGGAGAAACATACTCCAAAGACAGAATGAAATGTAGTCCCTCTCAGAAAGTGGGAGTGGCCCCGAAATACGGCATGGTTAGTTTTTTATGGGCTGGGTAATTTCATAGGCTAATGAGTGGGAGGATTATTTCAACTATTTTGGGGGAAAGGCAGGGATTTCCAGGAATTGGGCCTCGGCCCACTTTTTGGCCTTTTATGGTCAGCCTCGGAACTGTCATGGCGCCTGTGGGTGTGGTGTGTCATTTAGCATGCTAATATATTACAACGAGCATATAATGAGGCTCAAGGTCTACTGGAAGTTAAATCTCCCGCCATCTTGGACCTAGGTGGTTCTAACCAGTTTTTGTTGTATCCTCAACATCTATGTCATTCTTTTAAAGGTTGTGCCCTGCCCCCTTCCCTCCTGTTTCAGTTCCAGGAGTCTGTCCCCACCTTCCACCCCCCACCACCCAACTGCCAAAACCACTGGGTGCCCAAGTCCCAAACTTGGCCCTCTGTATCTGCAGCTTCCACACCCCTATGGGTTGGTTGAATCCACAGATGCCCAACCCCTGGATAAGGAAGACTCTCACTGTCTCTTCAACATGACCTGCGTTTTCTCACCTTAATGCTCTGGTTCATGTTGTTAGGTCCTGGTGGAAAGTGCTTCTCCCCATCCTGCCCCCAATCTCTGCCACTCAGAAATACTATCCATCCTTTATATGCCACCTCCTTAATTAAACTTTTCCAGAGTCTCTCCAAAGAAGTGATCTCTCCAGGTTTTAACCTTCCTCTAGCATTTTATATCTCAATGTCACTTGTAGCAAAATGGCATGTTCTTCTCAACCTCATTTATGTATTTCTCTCTGCTACATAAACTTCTAAGATAGTGAACTTTTTAGCTACTTACCATTATGTTTCTTTATGTTTTCTGCTTAGATCAATGTCTTGAATTCCAAAGGTACTAAAAAAATATTTAATGAATTGAAATAGGCATAACTTAAATACTGGCAACACAGCCCAATAAAATAACTCAAAAAGGGGTTAAGAAGGGGGCTGTATTCATATAAAACTGTTTATTGAGAACAGAAATATGTTTATCCAGAATATTTTTCAAAACATGTTTATTCAAAAATGTTTATTCAGAACATAATAAACAATCCAAAAGTTCAACAATAAGGGAATGGTTAGATAAATTAAGGGCAGGGCCCTAATGTAATTCTTCTCTTGTACCTGGCCCATAGGAAGTATTTTAAAATGTATTAAATGAATGGCACACCACCGTATTAGACTAGTATGCAACCAAGTGCACATGAAATCAGTTTCAGGAAAAAACAACTTTCACAAAACATACGGATTAAATCTATAGAAAACCTACAGAGCGACTTTGTTAATAATCAGAAGGAACCAGAGAAAGCCACCTGCCACATGTGTGCAGCAATTTTTAAAAGGCGTCCTCATACATACTTTAATTCTCACAACAACCCTGTGAAGTACGCTCGGTAGGTATTAACTCTGGTTTGCAAGGAAACCGATCACCGAGGTCCGGCATGATTGACTAAGGCGGAGTCAGGACGCTAGCCTCCGCCTCCCAGACCCGGGCTCCTTCCCTGCCACCCCAAGGCTACTGCGAGTGGCGCTGGGGGCGGGGGGGGGGGGTGTCAAGGTTTTTTTTTTTTACCCCGCATTGCATTAGCAAACCGAGCCCAGAGCCGCGGGCGGCTTGCAGGTACACAGCCAGGCGCAGGTGCCAGCGCCGGCTGGCCAGACCGGCGCCGTAGGCCCCGCGACCATAGAGTCCGGAAGTGCGGCCAAAGCAGCTCCCGGTGGGCACCGCTCGGTCCCGGCCGGTCCCTGACCCGGCCCCGCACTCGCGTGCTGCGCCCCGGCGGGAATGGTCGCAGCGCTGGCCGTCAGGGTGGTCGCCGGGCTGGCGGCCGCGGCCTTAGCGGCAGTGCTCTTGGAGCACTACGGCCTGGCTGGGCCGCCCTCGCCACTGCCCCAGCCCCGCACCCCCCGGAGCCCGCACCCTGCGCCGGGCCTCGGAGCCAGCAACATCTTCTGGGGTCTGCAGGTGACGCAGCGGGAGCTCAGGCGGGGGCTGGGTGGGTGCAGAGCTGGCGCCGCGCGGTGAGACGCCAGCAGTTAACGCGGGGTCGCGACCCGCTCCTGTTTGGGCCCACACTCTGGGCTGGGGGAGAGGGGGTTGGTGCTCCGTCCTTCCCTGGGGGTTTCGTTGATGCACTGCGTCTTTGCCTTTTACTTCCGCCGGAGAGAGCCGCTGGGTCTCTGTTCGTGCTGCCTCCTCCTGACTCAGATATCTCTGTTTAACACCTGCTTTCGGCAGATATCCGACATTCACCTGAGCAGGTTTCGCGATCCAGGCAGAGCTGTAGACTTAGAGAAGTTCTGTTCTGAAACTATTGACATCATTCAACCAGCTCTCGTCCTAGCAACAGGTAGGGAGGATTGCCGTGCTGTCATGTTGTTCTGTGGTCCGGATGGTAGAATGAAAACAGGGCTGCAGCCTTTTAATTTGGGGACGTTAGGGGAACTTTAGCTACAGCCTCAGGTGAGTCCTCCTCCTGTAGAGGAGATAGGATATTATAATTTCCTTTGTCTATGGATAACTGAGTCAAGATCCGGGCTAAATGACTTGCCATAGCAAGGTTTTGGCCAAGCGGTGGAAGCAAGGCTCATGATTCTCGCGTTAGTGTTCCGTCTGCCGTCTGTTATCTGTTTTTTGTTGTCGTTATTGCAGCTCTGGATTTGAGAGAGACTTAGAGAAAGCCCCTTAACCAGAAATGAAAAGTTCTGCTTCTCCTCCTCTTCCTCTTCTTTTTTTTTTCTTAACTTTTCCATTTTCCTTACAGTATTAATCTTATATTGTCAGTTGTTTGAGGCTTCAGGTAACTCAGGACACTTTTTTTTTTTTTTCCATCCTTTGGTACTTCTGTGAGTTGGTTCCCTAGAGTGTTCAAACAACCCAAACCCTTTGCTCCCAACTGTGTTGGAGAAGCAGCTAAAGGAGCATCTACCCCGGCTCTTGGGGGATTCATCTTTCACCCACCTTACTGAAACACCTCTGCTGATATGATGGAGTCCTCATTTTATAGACAATCTCAATTTCAAATGTCTGTCTAGTTTCCCAGAAATTTTGGTATTTCATTTTCCAAACTACACCTTCCAGATTGTTTCTTGCCATAAAAATAATACTTGGTCAGATCACATATCCTGATTTGGGGTTTGGAAAATAAGGTTACCATAGATATTTACACCTTCCCAAAGTGTTGGAATTTCTTATTAAAGAGTTTTCATTTCATCAGAGTCTCAAGATGCATTTTGTACTGCTCCCTTTAAAGATACATTTTTCACAACCTATTTCTAATATCACAGGAAGTTAAATAGGCACTTGCTAACCTATAAGAAACAAATAAAGCCCGTGCTGAGAATCTTATTTTCAGTGGCTTGCTTTGGACAGAGATGGATTCATAAGTGGTTATGCTAATACATGTTGAGTACTTTAAATATCTTTGTTCTTCAGTGTGCATTAAAAAAAAATTGAACCCCCAGCCCAGCTTTATTTTGCATTGTTATTCAATTCTTATGTAAACCTACAGGAGACCTGACAGACGCCAAAACAAAGGAAAATTTGGGATCTAGGCAGCAGGAGGCAGAATGGCAAACTTACCAGGGTATTCTGAAGAAGACAAGGGTCATGGAAAAAACCAAGTGGCTCGATATCAAAGGAAATCATGGTAAGAGTCAAGTCCCAGTTATAATTAAGACTAGATTTTTTTCCTTCAGGAGCCTAGATTCTCCAATTTAAATTGTAAAATTACAAAATGGGACATTGTAACATAAGCTTAAGTATACTAAAGGCCACAACTGTGAAATTCAATGATAATATGTGATTTTAAAACTTCAGATGTCACTGTTAGACCTTGAGGGGGAAACTGGTATGGTTTCTTTCTTCTTTACATGGAAGAAAAGCATATAGCAAAATCCATGCAGATGGATGTTTAAAAAGATATAATTTTGCTAAGTGAAAGAAGCCAAACCCATAAGTCTACATTACTGTATAATTCCATTTATATGACATTCAAGAAAAGGCAAAACTATAGACAGAGAACAATCTGTGGTTGCAAAGGGTTGAAGATGGAGGGAGAGGCTGACTAAAAAGAGGCATCATGAGATAATTTTGCGGGGTAATAGAACTGTTCTGTATGTTGATTGTGGTGGTAGATACGTGACTATGCATTTGTCAAAATCCATAGAACTGTACATCACAAAGATTGAATTTTGCTGTATATATATTTAAAAATTAAAATTACAAATATATTCCAATATGCATGGAGAGAGAAATGGATAACCCCTTCCCATTTTTTAGACTATGATTGTTGTGTTAATAAGGAATTGAACTGTTTTCCAAGAGTCCTGATGGTAGATCTGTTTGTTTCATAAAGGTTGACTTTCTTATTGGTTACTTAAGTATTTCATTTGTTTGCTTCACTTGATTATTCATTGCTGATGAGTACCTATTTATATATTTTTTAAAAAGCTATCTTTTAAAATTCTATCTGGTGAAATACACAGCTATTGGTTAGATCGAAAAATCCCTCTTTATAAAAACAGTTGACCCTTGAAGAACGTGGGGGTTAGGGGCACTGACCCCCAAGCAGTCAAAAATTCGGATATAACTTTACAGTCGGCCCTATGCATCTGCAGATTCAACCAGCCAAGGATCTATGTAGTACTATAGTATGTATGTATTGAAAAAAATCTGCATATAAGTGGATTGACATAGTTCAAACCTGTGTTGTTCAAGGGTCAACTATAGTTCTTACAAAGCAGCTAGAAATTATAAATTAAAAATAGGATTCTGGCTTACAACTTTCTCTGGTATGTTTACATTCCCTTTTTTCCCTGATCTTAATTAAGGGTACAAGTCAAATTCTTTTGCAATAAAAGCAAATCTGTGTATATTAAAAAAGTTTTCCAAGCCAAACTACTGATATATTTAAAGTAACAAATATCAAATGGAGTTTTGTGATTAAATGATTTGGATAGTCCTTTGGAGTTCATAATCATTTAATTTGACTTGTATAGGCATAAATGCTTATGGTATATATGTGTGTGTGTGCGTGTGTATATATATATATAAATCTTTATTAAGATTTAACTATAATAGGGAGTTCTTTGGTGGTCTAAATGTTAGTATTCGGCACTTCACTGCCGTGGCCTGGATTCAATCCCTGATTCAGAAACTGAGATCCCACAAGCCATGCAGTGTAGCCAAAAAAAAAAAAGAAGATTTAACTCTAACAGAATTGTTCTCTTAGCAAGAGGATTATATACACAATAATATTTCTTTTGGCCTAAATTGAGCTTTCAGCTTACTTTCTAAGGTTATTAGAAATGTTGTGGATTCTTGGAAGTCAAAGCTGATAAACAATTTTAGCCTATTGCAACCAAGCAATCAAGCTCTATGAAATTATTATATTTCCAGATAAGTATTCTATGATGTCCTTAACCTTTTCCCTTACCATTATATAACTTCTTTGTTACTGAATCTTTTTTAAGATTTAAAAAGAGGGGCTTTGGCCCTGTTATCAAAGTCATCTGCTGTTTAGAAGCCCATGACATGGATCCATATATCAGGCATGAATCCAGTCCTTCCTGGCTTCCAGAATCACACAATTAAAACAGCAGCAACAGTGGTCCAGTCTTATAACTTCAAATTGATTTATTCTGAGTAGTACATAATTCAAAATATTTATTGTTCTTCAGTATACTATGTGCTTTAGATAAGTTTCCAGATAACCTGAATTCTATTATCAAGTTTTAAAAATTAAAATTAAATGCCAATCTAATTAATTGGCATCTATCATCTAAAGTGTTATTGAAAGAATTGTCATTTTTCTTTAGTCATTAATATGTTTGCATTTTTCTTTTTAATATAGATGATGTTTGCTCTTTTCTTTTTAATTAGATGCATTCAACATTCCAAGTCTGGAGAGTGTTGAGAATTATTACAGGTACTGTAATGAACAGACGACAGACCACAATGTAGAGTCTGTTACAGGGAGGGTGCAATCAATTCACTGAATGGGTGAAAACATTTTTTAACAGAGAAAAGAACCTCTGGTAATTTAGAAAAGGAGCCTTTTAGTTTATTATTATTATTTTGGTGATTCATTTTTTGTTTGTTTGCTTGGACCTCTTCTTTTTATACTTTTTAAAAAAATATTTATTTATTTTTGGCTGCACTGGGTCTTCGTTGCTGCATGAGGGCTCTCTCTAGTTGCAGTGAGCAGGGGCTACTCATCATTGCGATGCGTGGGCTTCTCATTGCAGTGGCCTCTCTTGTTGTGGAGCATGGGCTCTAGACACACGGGCTTCAGTAGTTGTGGCATGCAGGCTCAGCAGTTGTGGCTCGCGGGCTCAGCAGTTGTGGCTCATGGGCTCTAGAGTGCAGGCTCAGTAGCTGTGGTGCACGGGCTTAGTTGCTTCACGGCAAGTGGGATCTTCCTGGACCAGGGATCGAACCCATGTCCCCTGCATTGGCAGGCGTATTCTCAACCACTGCGCCACCATGGAAGTCCCTTTTATTCTTTTTTTTTTTTTTTTTTTTTTTTTTTTGCAGTACACGGGCCGGGCCTCTCACTGTTGTGGCCTTTCCCGTTGCGGAGCACAGGCTCCGGACGCGCAGGCTCAGCGGCCATGGCTCACGGGCCCAGCCGCTCTGCGGCATGTGGGATCTTCCCAGACCGGGGCACGAACCCGTGTCCCCTGCATCGGCAGGCGGACTCTCAATCACTGTGCCACCAGGGAAGCCCCCTTTTATTTTTATTTCATATACTTTAATGCTTTTTGTCGACTAATGGTACTTTTAATATTCTATAAGACTTTTTTTTTTTTTGCCATGGATGCACAGAATAAACCGTTTAGATCAGAGCTTGTCAACCAGAGTACTGTGGATTTTAATAATGCTGAGATACTGATTCTCTTAGCCTCTGGGGTGGCCGAAGAGCCCAGTTGTTCACCCCTTGCTGGTTTGTCCAGTATGTCATACAAATATTAAAAAAAAATTTTATGTGCATGAATATGAAAAAGGCAATGAATATGAAAGGATATTTAAGTTAGAAAGCCCATTCTCTAGTTTTACTATATTGGAATTCTTCTTTTGGCTGTAATTTCACTTTCTGTTCCAGGGTATTCAGTAGCTTTGTTTTACACTGTCAGTCCGTCAAGTAGCAAGTCTTAAGAGCCTATGATTAGTTGGATAGTGTGAGAGATACAAGAGCTAATATTAAAAAATATGGCCTCTAGCTTCAAGTAAGTCTAGCTACGGGAGATAAAAATTGTTCAGGAAACAATTAGAAAAGAATGTGAAAAAAAAAACCATGAAGGAATGGCTGTGAAATGCTAGATTATTTATTTATTTATTTTTATTTTATTTTATTTTTTTTTTGCGGTACGCGGGCCTCTCACTGTTGTGGCCTCTCCCATTGCGGAACACAGGCTCCAGATGCACAGGCTCAGCAGCCATGGCTCACGGGCCCAGCCGCTACGCGTCATGTGGGATCCTCCCGGACCGGGGCACGAACCCGTGTCCCCTGCATTAGCAGGCGGACTCTCAACCACTGTGCCACCAGGGAAGCCCTAGATTATTTATTACACTTAATTATCACTATGAGAAATCAGAAAAGGCAGAGGTTATCATGGGGTGGACATAGAGCAGCCTTTATTTTTTATTGAGATATAATTGACATATAACATTGTGTAAGTTTAAGGTATACAGTGTGTTCATGTGATACATTTATATATTGCAATATGACTGTCACCATAGGGTTAGCTAATAACCCTATCACAAGTGACACAGTTACTGTTTCTTTTTTTGTGGTGAGAACAATTAAGGTCTGGTCTGTTAGCAACTTTGAAGTTTATAATACAGTATTGTTGACTATAAGTACTATACTGTGCTTTAGATCTCTAGAACTTACTTATCTACTAGCTGCAAGTTAGAGAAGACTTTGTAAAAGAAGTGAAAATTGTGTCCAGTCTTAAAAAAGACGGGTAGCATTTGGAGAAGTAAGAAATTCTGAGGGGTATATTTTGAAAGGATTAGTATAAACAGAGCTTTAGTTGCATGCCACAACTAAAAGATCCTGCATGTTGCAACTGAAAGATCCCACATGCTGCAACGAAGATCCTGCATGCCACAATGAAGACCCGATGCAGCCAAATAAATAAATTTAAAAAATTAAAAAATACATTAAGAAAGCTGGAATGAGCTTTTGGGGGGCAGTAAGGAAACTGCTATCACCAGAATAAAGGTTCATATTGAGGATTGGTGTGACACTGGGTAGATAGTGTAGAGCCAATTTATGGAGGTGTCAAGTGACAAGTGACAAGCACAAAAATTTAGATGTGATGGGTAATAGTTTATAATCCAGTATAGGTTCCTAAGGAGATAAGTAACAATGAAAATAGTATTTTATAAAGGGCAGACACACAACAAAATAGGGATAGGGATAAAAAGAAAAAGAGAGAGATTAGAGTTGTGTAGACCAAATCGAAGAATCCTGCAGCAGTCTAACCATCATAAGGAAAAGGCCTGAAATGAATATAAGACATACCTGTCTGAAAAAGGGTCATGGATATGGGGATGGTGACATTAATTTGAGGATGGTAGGTCAAAAAGCATTAGTTAACATATAACTAGAGTCATCTTAACTTGGAAGAGGAGGTTGTCCTCTTTTGTTAATGTGAGGAAGGAAAAGGACAGAGATGAAAATCTTTCACTTCTTATTAACTGTTTGTATCTTTGATGGCGACTGTGGGAATGGGCTTAACAGACATTTTCAAAGAATCAGTAGGACTTAGGGACTGATTAGTTATTGGGAAGGTAAAATTATTAGTCACTTTAAAGTTTCTTACCTTTATATTTTTGTTTCTAACCACCTAAACTTTATCCGGATTTAATATGTGACATTTTGCTAGAGATGTAGACATTACAGAAATATCAACTGGAAGGAAAAAAATCTTAAGGTTAAATCTTGATCTCTACAATGACTCAGAGATGCCAAAATCCAGAATTCAAAAACTATTGTATATTTTAACCTCTGCTTTCAAGTAGTTGGATTTTATTTTAGATAGTTGGATTTTAATATGTCAAAAATGTAGGAAATAAAACAACATATGTAAGATTATAAGATCCTGAAGAATAACTCTGAAAACAAACTAACCAGGAAAAATATAAATACAAATCTTAATGAGGAAAAAACCCTGAAATAGAAATTCAACATATACCAAGAGGAGCTAATTGACTATTAATTGTAATATCTATGATAATATATTTATTTATGATATATTTGTTGGCTGTTGCTTAAAAATAGCTCCCTGATAGCACATTAAATTTCAGAAGTTTATTTGTATTTTTTTCATATGTGCTCTTAGGTAAAACATCATATAAGACACTTAGATATTTTCTTATAATGTTCTGACATTTGAATAATAAAGGTATGCTCCAAATATAATCTATACTTTCTTTCACATTTATTCAATAAATACTTAATGAGTGCCGACGCTGTGTACTCTGTTACCCATCTTTACTCTCCAACTTTCTGGACACTTGAATACTGTTGATACTTAAGGTGGTGAGGACTTTCATTACTGGATGTGGACCCTGTGTATGTTTTCAATATATTTTTAGGAACCGATAAAAGATTTACTGGCCCAGACCTAACATTTTTCTCCTGGCTTGATGACTTCATCTTTGCAAGGCTTTATTGTGACTTAAGCCTCTGCAGTCCTGTTTCAAGAAGTAAACAGTTGTATCTCACTATACCAAGAATTCTGCTAGGTACTTAGAAGGCCCTCACTAAAATTTTTGATGATTGATAAATACCATTTCCCTGGATTCTGACTAATCTCTTTTAAAATGTTTAGTGGACCACCTAAATTAGCCACGTACTTCTCTGCTTTGCTTGGTGACCTTGTGCTTGGTTACTGATGAATATGTTTGCCTGAATCTTTGGAGACAATGGGAGAAAATCTTTAAAATTTCTTTTAATCGATGTATCCATTGTGGATCTAGTTTTGTGTATTTCTCTGTCAGATCATGGAAATTTCCTTTTCAAAGGGAGGCAAAATATAGTGTGATATTAGGGCAGGAATTTAAACTCATTCTGTTATTTTATGATTACACTAAAACTTTCCTGTCTTGTATTTTTTAGGAAATATTCTGCTGTACGTAGGGATGGCTCTTTCCATTACGTCCACAGTACTCCCTTTGGCAACTATTCTTTCATCTCTTTGGATGCCACCGTAAATCCAGGGCCTAAGAGACCTTTTAATTTCTTTGGAATTTTAGATCAGGTACAGTAAAAAATCTCACTTCCCTTTGCAGCTAACCTATTTTATCTTTTCCCAGATACATGCGGCTCACTTAAAGTTATACTAGGTAAACAAGTTCTTATCTAGAAATGCTTGAGGAAAATTCTGCTGTGGTTACAGGTATGGCTAGAAGAAATTACCGACTACTTGAACCCTATTATTGTTATCCCTGTCCTTGTTCCAAAATCTGGGAAAGCAGTACCTCACATTTTACATTAATTCAGTAAACAGTTGTTAAATATGTACTGGGACTTCCTTGGTGGTCCAGTGGTTAAGACTCCTTGCTCCCAATGTGGGAGACCAGGGTTTGATTCCTGGTCAGGGAACTAGATCCCGCATGCCACAACTAAGAGCCCGCATACTGCAACTAAAAGAGCCCTTATACTAAAACGAAGATCCTGCATGCCGCAACTAACCCAGCGCAGCCAAATAAATATTTTTAAAAAATAAAATAAATATGTACTAAGTGCAGGATGCACTTTGCAAGGCGCAGGGCATACAGCTTTGTATACTATATGGTATATTCCTAAATCCCCACAGTTGCCATTTCTAACTAATGGTCTATATTTTTTTGGTACGAGAAGGGCAACCATCGAAGTAAATGAGTTTTCTTTTTTTTTTTTTTCCCATTTATTTTTTGTCTGCATTGGGTCTTCATTGCTGCATGCGGGCTTTCTATAGTTGTGATGAGCGGGGGCTACTCTTCTTGCGGTGTACTTGCTACTCTTCCTTGCGGTGCACGGGCTTCTCATTGCAGTGGCTTCTCTTGTTGCAGGGTACGGGCTCTAGGTGTGTGGGCTTCAGTAGTTGTGGCACGTGGGCTCTATAGTTGTGGCTCGTGGGCTCTAGAGCCCAGGCTCAGTAGTTGTGGTGCACGGGCTTAGTTGCTCCACGGCATGTGGCATCTTCCCAGATCAGGGATCGAACCTGTGTCCCCTGCATTGGCAGGCAGATTCTTAACCACTGCGCCACCAAGGAAGTCCTAAATAAGTTTCTTTTAAAGTATTTTTCGTTAAGCTCGGTGAAAATTGTTGCTGGATTAAAACTGTATGGAAAGTCTCATCTGAGAACCTCTAATTATTTCTTGGTACGGCAAATGTCAACTCATTATTGAGCACGTGCCCAAATGCAAGACATATGTGTCCATATATAAGAATACAAGGGTGATAAGATCAAGTGCTTGGCCTCTTAGAATATTTAATGTACTGGTGGGGCTTAAGACCTATACAGAAATAACTATAATAAAAGGCAGAATTTGCTAAGTGCTGAAAGATTTAAAGTGATATGAGGGTTCAAAGAAACTTGAGCAGAATATTGTTAAATGCTTTGGGTTTATTAGGCATTTTATTTAAGGAAGGTATATTTTGTTTCCTGTCTACTGAGTGTCTTTAGACAGAGTTGATCAGCTTATTATTTTAAAGCCTACCCCTTAGAATAGTGTTTTTTAAGGTATGATTTGATAATCTGCATGAAAAGCAGCTGTTTTGTAAAATGCAGGTTCCTAGGCTTTGTCTGAGACTTAACGAATTAGAAACTCTGAAAGTAGGGCCCAGGAATTCATTGCTATAAGCACTTTGGAGATAATATTAATGTATATATTTATATATACAAGTTATTTTAGAAATCATCTTTATGAGGGATGGTTTACAGACAATAAAATGCACTCATTTTGAGTATTTGAAGAGCTTTGACAAATGTATATACTGGTGTAACTGTCAGCACAATCAAGACAGAACATTTCCATTACCCCAGAAAGTTCTCTTGTGTTGTTAGTCTTCACCTGCAGTCCCAGGGAACCACTGATGGGTTTTCTGTCAGTATAGATTAGCGCTGTTTGTTCTAGAATTTTACATAAATGAAATCATACAGTAGGTACTCTTGTGTCTGGCCTCTTTTGCTTAGTATGTTTTTGAGATTCATCCCTATTACTGTGTATATCCTTTTTACTGCTGAGTAGTATTCCGTTGTATGGGTATGGATATACTGCAATTTTTTGGTGGTTTCTAGTTTTTGTCTGTTATGAGTAGAATGTTGTAAATATTCAGGTACAAGGCTTTCTGTGGACATATGTTCATCTTGTTTTAGAAGTTTAGTTTCAATATCCTCTTTATTAATTGCACTGTGGTATACAGGGCTGAAAAGATTAGTGGTTCTTCTTCATTGCTGCAAAGAAATTTATAAATAAAGAAAAAAATTTATGTAATTTAAAGATTGTTTATTTCTGTTTCTTTATCTATCAAATGGGAATAATCCCTGTCCTCCTTAGTGCAGAGTTATTTTTAGGATCAAATGAATTGTATGTTTAAACAGTTTGAAACTTACAGAGGTCCATACAGGTCACTGGTTAGTAGGGTTTAAGCTTTAGACGTAATATTATAAAACCTCAAGGGAGTTGTGTAACCTCTTGACATTAGATTTCAGCCTGAGCTCTAATTAAAGCTCCTTCTGTTTTTCTCTGATTTCAGAAACAGATGGAGGATCTTTCATTACTGGCCAAGGAAAGTAGTCGGAGCAACCACAGTATTTGGTTTGGACACTTCACAACATCCACTATCCTTTCTCCATCACCAGGAATTCGGTCCATAATGAGGTGAGGCAAGCTTCCAAAATCAAAATGAATTGCTTTTAATTCTTTTATGTTGTTCTACGTATCTTGCTTTTCTGAAGAGATATTTTTATTAGTTTGGCATCACAAGTTATCTTTGTTCATTTATTTCATTTATTTTTCATTGGTTAGTTCGGCTACAGCTTATTTGTGTGGGCACCTCCACACACTTGGTGGACTGATGCCTGTTTTGCACACTCGTCACTTCCAGGGCACTTTGGAACTTGAGGTGGGAGACTGGAAGGATAACAGAAGGTAAGGGAACTACCCCACAGAATACAACTTATACGTGTAAGTTTTGCTAAAGCAATGATAGTTTTCTGATCACTATCATGAGTGAGTGATCCCAGTTAAGGAAAAACATGTGATATCTCTATGTTTTTGAAGGAATATATGTATCTGGCAGTCTTTATCCTTATGCAAAAACTTTGTTGCAGCAATTATGTTTGCCATCACTATGTTATGTTGGCTTTTCAAATGCATCCTCTAGGAAATAGTTCTCAAAATCTAGTATACACGAGATCTGTGGAGGAGCTTATGAAAAATAAAAATTACCAGGCCCTGTCTCTAGAGATTTTGGGTGTGTTGGTCTGGGTTAGGACACAAGAAACTGCTTTTTTTTAAAAAGCCCACCAGATGCTCAATGGACCATACTTTGAGAAACACTAGGGCTAGAAATACGTCATCTTTTTCCCTGAATTTGATATTTGCCTTTCTAGTTATTGCTACAACATGTTAGTGATTTAAGTTCTTCAAACAGATTATAGTTGGTTTTATTAAGGTTAAAGTCTTTTAAAAATTATTATTATTAAACACTTTTTTAATTGAAGTATAGTTATACAATATTATGTAAGTTACAGTTGTACAGTATAGTGATTCACAATTTTTAAAGGTTATACTCCATTTATAGATATTATAAAATATTGGCTGTATTCCCTGTGCTGTTCAATATATCCTTGTAGCTTATTTTATATGTAATAGTTTGTACCTCTTAACCCCTACCTCTATCTTGCCCCTCCTCCCTTCCTTCTCCCCACTGGTAACCACTAGTTTGTTCTCTATATCTGTAAGTCTGTTTCTTTTTTGTTATATTCCCTAGTTTGTTGTATTTCTTAGATTCCACATGTAAGTGGTATCGTACAACATTTGTCTTTCTCTGTCTGACTTACTCACTTAGCATGATACCCTCCAAGTCCATCACTGTTGCAACTGGCAAAATTTCATTCTTTTTTTATGGCTGAGTAGTATTTCATTGTATATGTACCACATCTTGTTTATCCATTCTTCTGTTGATGGACACTTAGGTTGCTTCCATATCTTGACAATTGTAAATAATTCTGCTATGAACATTGGGCTGCATGTATCTTTTCAAATTGGATATATACCCAGGAGTGGAAATGCTGGGTCATATGGTAGATCTAAGGTTAAAGTCTTCTGAAGAGAAAACATAACTTATTTATCAAAAGGATACAGTATAGTTAAATATATATTTATTGAGAAGAACGAAATAGATATATTGGAGAATAACTAAGTGCAAGTTTAAATATAAATAAGTATCATCTCATTGTTTTTTATCAATTGCTCTTTAACTTAGTCAAACCCAATGCTATGAAGATATTAGGTACTTAGTGAATATTTGTTGAGCTGAATATGTTATCTTTCTAATAACTACAGTTGATCTTTGAGCAACACGGTTTGAACTGTGCAGGTCAACATATACTCAGATGTTTTTCACAAAATACTACAGTACCACACAATCTGTGGTTAGTTGAATCTGTGGATGTGGAACTGAGGATACAGAGGGCTGATTGGGAAATTATACTCGGATTTTCTACTGCTTGGGGGTCGGTGCCCCAACGCCTTCATTGTTCAAGGGTCAACTGTACTCCCATTCATTAAAAAGCAGCTTTATATCTTGGAAGGAACTTATTCATTTCAGTTGGCTTTTCTAGAAACTGTATAAGAGCTATGCTTGAAGCCTGTGATTAGTTGGCAACTGTAATTACTTTAAACTAAGACCTGTCTGTTCATGACTGTGAGGCTGTGGGCTGGGCTGGAATTGCCTTTACCAGGTAGCCTTCCTTACCCTTGATCAGCTTCTTTATTTCTTATAAATGCTACAGTTACAAGTTAAGTGATGTTAATTATGGAGCCATTTCCTTTCTTTCTCTTCCCACCTGCTCTCCTGTATTCCAACCCTGGGGTTTTATTTGGAGTTTGTTTTACTGAAAGGACCTAACCTTTACCTGCCCTTATAAACGTTTAAATTATATTAGTACAATAGAAGAGGTTTTTTTTTTTTTGGCTGTGTCTTGTGGGATCCTAGTTCCCCAACTGGGGATAGAACCCCGGCCCTCAGCAGTGAGAGCATGGAGTCCTAACCATTGGACTGCCAGGGAATTCCCTAGGAGAGTTTTTAAAAACAGTTAGTGTATTAGTAATGTTAGACTAGGCTTTGTTGTGGATGCAAATAAATCTAGAAATATCAATGGCTTAACACAACAGATGTTTATTTTTTCATTTATGTAAATCAGTATAAGTCAGGGAAATTCTCCTCCATGGGGTAACTCAGGGATTCAGACTTCCTCCGTCTTATAATGTGACTATTTCAACACCTCAATTCCAGGGCAGGCAAGAGATCACAGAGAACTCATATCCATCCTTAAGTACTTTGGACCAGAAGTGTGATACGTGTCACTTCTGTTCACAGCCCATTGGCCAGAACTAGTCACATGGCCCCAACCTAATACCAGGGAGACTGGGAAATGCAGGGGAGCACGTGGAGTATTTGGTGAGCACTATTGTTTCTGCCATAGCTAATCATTTCTCTCCTTAGTTCTAAAAGTTAGAAAATACAAAACTTTGGTTACTTTTTAGTGAATAGTTTTACCTTTCATTGTGCATTTAGAAAATCAAAACCACTTAACTTTTGCTGTTTTCTTTGAAATTATAGAAATAAAAGTTTAAAAGAAGAATTAAAGGTTTCTAAGTGTGTTTATTTTAATATTTTATGTAGCATTGTTGATGGGATGAAGAATGTCAGATATTATTAGACTTATGATGAATGTTTTAGGTTCAAAATAGTCTTAAAGTATAGAAATCAAATGACTTAATTCAACAAACATTTATTTAAAAATTAAAGAGTACATGCTATGTACCAGGCATTGTTCTAGGACACAGTAAAAATTCATTGCTTCAGTCAGATCCCAGTTGTGACACATGTCACATGTGCCAAAATGTATAAAGTGATAAGGGCAAGGGAAGAAAGAGGAACAATATTATTTACTCTGCATTCAAATTCATGATCTCAGAAAGTATAGTTTTATCGTTTTACATTTGTTCTGTATATATCCTTCAGGCCGTCTTATAATATGAAGTAACTAAATTACCTTATTGTCCTCTGGTGTCTAGGTACCGGATCTTTGCTTTTGATCATGACCTCTTTAGCTTTGCAGATTTGATCTTTGGCGAGTGGCCTGTGGTTCTTATCACTAATCCTAAATCACTCCTCTATAGTTCTGCTAAACATGAACCACTAGAAAGACTCCTTCACTCAACACACATCAGGTATGTAGCAGTTTTTCAGAATTTACTTTCAGTTTGATATTGATGAAGAGTAAGTTATTGTGATTGCATTCTTATGTGAAAGCTATGAGATGCTCTACTTTAGTTTTCTCAGCAATCTAAACATTATATAAATTGCCTACTGTTTCATTCCTATTCAGTTAAAAAGTATATAATTTTTAAGCTGCTGAAATAAAAAAAATCTAGAAACCCATAATCCTACCATTATTATTTTTGTCTTTTATTCTTGCTTTTTTATATGCATGGTTTTACATTGCTGTAATCATAATGTACCTATTCATTTGTATCCTACTTTAAAAAATTTACATCATATATCAGAAGTATATATTTTTTTGTTTTGCTACATAGCCTTTCAAAAAAGCAAAAGCTATGTAAACCTTCCGGAATTGAAAAATCATTTGGCATATGAATTTGACAGTGCATATAAATAGAATCTTTTTTTTAATTTATTTTTTATTGAAGTATTGTTGAATTACAATGTATTAATTACTTCTGAGAGCAAAGTGACTCAGTTATACATGTATATATTCTTTTTCATATTCTTTTCCATTATGGTTTATCACAGGATATTGAATATAGTTCCCTGTGCTGTACTGTAGGACCTTGCTGTTTACCCATCCCATATATAACAGTTTGCATCTGCTAATCCCAAACTCCCAGTCCTTCCCTCCCCCACCCCCTCCCCCTTGGCAACCACCAGTCTATTTTCTATGTCCCTGATTCTGTTGCTGTTTCATGGATAGGTTAATTTGTGTCATATTTTAGATTCCATATATAAGTGATACTATATGGTATTTGTCTTTCTAACTTCACTTAGTATGGTAATCTCTAGTTGAATGCATGTTGCCGCAGATGGCATTATTTCGTTCTTTTTTATGACTGAGTAGTATTAAATAGAATCTTAATGAGACATTAACATTCCTTTTGCAAAGAGACATAACCTTTTGCAAACATAAGGGCACTTGTTTTAATATACTCTTTTAAATTTTATTTTGAAAAGCAGTACAACATAACTTTTGGAAAATAGAGTAATGGGATTATATGTGTATCCCTGTCCCACTCCCCCCCCATACCCCAATAGAACTATTATTAACATGAGTTTTCCTTCTCAGGCATTCTCTTTCAGGCCTGTATTTACACAGTCGTAATCATAGGGCACCGTGTATTCTAATTGCTATTTTTTTTCTGTCAACAGAGAGAATGGACCACAGTTTAACCATTTTCCTATCTTATTGGTGAACTTTCAGATTTTTTTCTAATTTGAGGATGAACATCTGATGCATATAGATTCTTCCTTCATTTGAATAATTGCTTTAGATAGAGTTCTGGAAATAGGATTCTAGGTGAAATAGTTTGAATTCCTTTGTGACTGTTGATAAAGATTGCCTGATTACTTTTTTTTTTTGCAACTAAAATCATTATTCTTTTTCAGAAAATTGTGGTAAAATATACATAACATAAAATTTACCATGTTAAGCATTTTTAGTGGCAATAAGTACCTTTATATTGTTGTGCAACCATCATCACCATTTTTTTCAGCTTCCAAAACTGCAACTCTGTACCCATTGAACACTAACTCCCTATTCCCCCTCCCCCCAGCCCCTGGCAACCACCAATTCTACTTTCTGTCTCTATGAATTTGACAACTCTAGGTACCTCATAGGAGAATCATACAGTATTTGTCCTTTTGTGACTGGCTTTCTTTCATTTAGCATAATGTCCTCATCCATTTTGAAGCATGTTTCAGAATTTCCTTGCTTTTTAAGGCTGAGTATTCACTGTTTCATTGCATATATACACTACATTTTGTTTATCCATTCATCTGTTGATAGACATTTTTGCTTCTGCCTTTTCACTACTGTAAATAATGCTGCTATGAACATGGGTGTACAAATATGTGTTCCAGTCCCTGCTTTCAGTTCTTTGGGTATATATTCAGAAGTGGGATTGCTAGATCATGTGGTAATTCTATGTTTAATTTTCTGAGGAACCTCCACATTGTTTTCCACAGTGGCTGCGCCATTGCACATTCCCACCAGCAGTGCACAAGGTACCTGATTACTTTTTAAAACAGATACTAATTTATAATGTTACCAAGCAATATGAGTGCCAGTTTCACAGCACTCTTATCATTATTGGATATTGTACTTAAAAAAAAATTTACTAATTATTCTGGAAAAAAAGGGTACCAATACGCTTTAATTTATTTCTTTTGATCACTAGGTAAGTGGAACATACATCTCTTGGTCAGGTTTCTTGATAGGAGCTGGATATCAGATTTAGATTTAGAATAGTTTCTAATTTCTCACCAATTCAGGTTGACTGAATTATACAACTCCAGAAGCCACCATTTAGAAAGAAACCAGATCATATGAAGAGTGTCATATGAACATTTGTACAATGTAATGGTCTGCCTTACCGTTGTCCCTCGGTATCTCTGGGGGATTGGTTCCAGGACCCCCTGGGAATACCAAAGTGTACAGATGCTCAAGTCCTTTATATAAACTGGTGTAGTATTTGCATATAACCTATGCACATCCTCCCTATACTTTAAATCATATCTAGATTATTTATAATACCTAACACAATGTAACTGCTATGTAAATAGTTGCTGGCGAGAGGCAAATTAAAGTTTTGCTTTTGGGAACTTTCTTGAAATTTTTCTTTTCTGAATATTTTCGATCCATGGTTGGTAGAAACCACAGGTTCCACATCCCAGTAACTCGCAGATCAACCAACGGAAGGCCAACTGTACTTACATCTTTTCGGGTTATAATAGGGTTATTCTTCTTTATAAAAACAATGCCAAATACCTAAAACCATGCATTTATGCTCTCATTTTAGAGTCTTGGTGTTTTCCTTATCTTCCATTACTTCAGTCGCAGTTAAGATTGATGGAGTTCATTTAGGGCAAGCTAGTCATTTGTCTGGTCCTATTTTCATACTAAAGTGGAATCCAAGAAACTACAGTAATAGGACACATAACATAGAAGTAATCGTCCAGGTAAGTTAGTAATTTTCAACTTGCTATGTGAATGATTAGGCTGTAACCACATTGAACTCCGATTTGTGTTTTGTTTTGTTTTGTTTTTGTCAATTGATAAGATGAAACTAAGTTAATAAATAATTTGAATACACTGGATTTAGTATGTTCTGAAAATGGACACTCAGGAATAATTCTACTTTTAGACTAAAAACTGGGCAGAGGACATGAGTGTGCAACTACTGGCTATAGTCCCCTCTTTTTATCCCCAGGGAATCATTGTTCTGTTTTCTTCCAACTTTGGCCAGAATCTTTTAATAATGGGAGCACATTCCCCAATATTCCTGAAGATAATAGAATAAGTCAGAAAACATAATATTTACGTATCCACGCCTTTGATTGCTGTCTCCAAGTATAGGAAATTGTGTCACTATTTTGAAAGCTCTAGGATAAATAATTTTTAAGGCATCCATCAAAGGGATTTTTGTTTGGGGAGTGGGCATTGATAGCACATGCAGTAACTGTCTGCCTGTCCCTTTTCTGATTCAGCTTGGGGAGCATTTAATTCACTAGACCTGCCAGAGTAGAAAGTGATCATCATCACCAAAATATAGCAGTTTCATCAACAATTTGAAACACTTTAGGGGATAGACTGTGCTAAAAAATTAGTTTCTGGAAAAAAAAATCTGTCAATTTCTACAACTTTATGATTTGATGAAGTTTTAAACTATTTAATCTTTTAATGTTAAGTCTTGGTTTGAAGATTATCAAGTAATCCTTCGGAAAACACATGTGATTATTTTCATTATCTTTTTTGTATGTGTCACAGAGAAGGATTTAGAGCAGGAAGGAGCTATTTACTGAGCTTCTTCTAAGGAGATGCCAGACACTTAGAATTTTTTACGAAATCTGTATAACAATCTTATGTGGTGGGTAGTTTTATCCCCAATTCATAGATGAGGAAACGAGAGAAGGCACTTTGCAGTACCACCCATCTTTTTTTTTTTGGGGGGTATGCGGGCCTCTCACTGTTGTGGCCTCTCCCGTTGTGGAGCACAGGCTCCGGACGCGCAGACCCTGCGGCCATGTCTCACAGGGCCCAGCTGTTCCGTGGCATGTGGGATCTTCCCGGACCCGGGCACGAACCCATGTTCCCTGCATCGGCAGGCGGACTTTCAACCACTGCACCACCAGGGAAGCCCAATACCACCCATCTTTGAAGGGTTCTGCTTAGGAGGAAGAAGACACTCATGGGTAGAAAGTGGAAGGAGGGACTCCTGGGGTTGAACTCCTTAATGTCTTTCATATTAGAAGTTGGCTCATTTTAAAAAGACTTGAAGGGCTTCCCTGGTGGCGCAGTGAGAGGCCCGCATACCGCAAAAAAAAAAAAAAAAAAAGACTTGAAGATACAAGTGCACATAGAATAAATTGTTCCCTATCTTTACAGTCATGGGGAAGAAGTAGGAGCAACCGTAGGAGACCTGCTCACTGTTGGAATGGGGAACTTCCAAATCTTTGGATTGCTTCCGAACCTCAGCTTCTGTAGTTTTATGAGGAAGAAACCATAGCTCACATTTCTTGAACCTTTCTGCCTGCTTAGTTGAATCCTTAGTAAAAATGTGAAATCACATATACTTTTTATATGTTTAACATTTCTTACGTTATTGAGGTAGAATTTATATTAAAAAACTCCATATATTTAAAGAGTACAATTTTGTGTGTTTTGACTTTCTTATACATCCTTAAAACCATTTCTACAATCAATATGATCTATCACCCTCAAAAGTTTTCTTATGTCCCTTTGCAACTGCCTTCCCTCCACCCTCATTTCCAGGCAACCACTGATCTGTTTTATGTCTATGAGTATAACTTTAAAAAATTAGTCTACTGAATATTAAACAGGGAACCTGTCCCCTCATTCATCAGTGAGAAAGTTCTGTCCTTTTAAATACAGTATACCATAGATAAGTCTGAAAGAAAAATTCATGGGAGAAGACATCGATTTATTATCTTATATTTTACCTATTCACTGTATTTATTGAATATCTGTAAAGTTCTGGGCAGCCTAGTACCAACTGGACCTTTAGATCGGTTCTCAGTGTGGTTTCTGAAGTAGTAGCGTCAGCATCACCTAGGAACTTGTTAGAAATCCCATCCCACACCTATGTATCAGAAACTCTGGAGATGGAACCCAGCCATCTGTTTTGACAGTCCCTCCAGGTGATTCTGATGTGCATTAAAGTTTGAGAACCAGAATTTAAGATTATTGTGCCTCCTTTGCCAATTTAAAGAGCAAACTCTAGAAATCTCTATATCTCAAAATTAAAGAAAATCTCTGCTTTAAAACAAGAACTTAAAAAAAACCCTAAGAACTTGTCATTCAGAGTTAGAACATTTGAGCAATAAAAGTTTGATAAACACCAGTACAAGTTCTTTTTGCTATTTTAAAACTTTTTATGATGAGGAATTTTTAAAATATATGAAAGAGATAATACTATAATAAATCTCCATGTATCCTTCACCCAACTTCAAAGATTATCAACTTTTGACCAGTCTTGTTTCATCTGTACTCCATCCACTTCTCTCCTCCCTGTACCACGATGTCATTTCATCTGTGTAAATATGACAGTATATATCTCTAAAAGATAAGAGCTATTTTAAAAAAAAGTCACCATAGTACCATATCACACCTGAAAAATTAACAGTAATTCCTTAATATCAAACTATCCAGCTAGTGTTCAGTTTTCTTATTTTGTCACATATAATTGCGTTTGGTTGGTTCAAATAAGAATCCAAACAAGGCTCAAATATTGCATTTAGGTGATTGTCTCTTCAGTGTCGTTTAACCTATAGGTTCCCTCTCCACCCTCCTTTTTTTTTCCCCTCTCAATTTGTTTTGCTTTGGAAACTGGATCTTTTATCCTGTACTGTTTCTGTATTCTGGATTTTTGCTGTTTATATCCATGTGTTATCATATAGCATGTTCCTCTACCCCATCTAGTTTCTATTACTGTAGTTAGATTTGAGGTTAGATCAGATCTGAGTCTGTTTTTTGGCAGGAATACTTCATTTGGTGTTTTATGCTTTTATCAGAAGCCTATAGTATCTGGTTGTCTCTCTTTTAATAATGTTAAGATTGATCAATGTATGCAGATATTGTTGACCCTACCCAGTGGTATGCTGGTAAATATTTAACAACCAGCTTGGGGCAGGTTTGAAGGGAGGACCCTGATTTGTAGCGTCTCCCTGATTTATACCAATTTCCATAGTATAAATATTTCTCCTGTAGCTGGTTTTAAGCTACTGACACATCAGCTGGTCTGCAAAATTCCTGAATATGTAGCAGTTGGCCCTTGTGGGTCAGTCAAGCCAGTACCAGCACACTGCAGGCTTATCCTCCATTCAGCTTTTCAGTACTCAACCAGCTTTTCACTGAGGGATTAGCACTTACTGATAATCTCAGTCTAGATCCATTATTTCATCAGAGTTATAAAATGGTGATATTCAAATTACACTCCTAATTATAGGAGTATTAATTAGAATAGTCCCACAAAGAAAAAATTTGCCTCATCTATTTGGTACCGAGATATAGAGTTCATACAGGAAAGGCAAGATAAATCTTCATTCTTCCTCCACCTTTCCTGTTCTAAACCAGTTTTCAAAGTAATGAGTTACTTCTCTAGCTTCTGCCAAAGGTAACTAAATGAGTCTTCTAGTATCATTATTAATTCATAGTTAAAAAATATATATATTTGGTACGTTTCAATCCATTGCATTTATTCTTTTTGATGCTCAATTGTTTGACTAGTGGGAGCCTCTCCAAGTTGGCCACTAAGTCCTTTGATACAATCCCTGTAGTCCTTGTTAGTTTTCTTGCTTTCTGGTAGAAGATGTTTCAAGTTCTTTTGCATTTCTTACTCAAGAACTGGAATCACCTATTTCTCTAAAGAGCACTGGTTTCTTGTAGTGATAAGTTTTATTTTGAGACCAAAATCTGGGCACTAGCCCAGCTAGCTCATTGTTGTTGAGTTCATTATTATTTTTAGGGCTTTTCAGTAAACAGAGGGAAATACAGATTTCTGTTTTTTAAAAGAGAGAATACATTGTAATACATGCTGATATTTCCAGTTCAAATCTAGAATTACAGGGTTTAAAAGAAGTTTTATTTAAAGTGCTTATAGGAAGAATCAAAAGTAAATGAAAAAAATATTGCTTATTCTGAGATAACTGACAAGTTATTGGAAACTTAATCTTGGAACATTGTACGTATTTGTACATGAGGGTTGCTTCTCTGCTGTGCTTATAACTAGGACTCTGCTGGAAGAAGTAAGAGTGTTCACCACATATTTTCTGCTCGAGAGGACATTCACCTCAGGTTTGATCCTCTGGCATCATTTATTCTCCTTACTGACCATTGTACTGTGGTGAGTAAATTCAACTAAGTGTTATGTGTGTTTTTAATTTGGTAGGTCCAAAGTCATAAATAATATAATAATCATGTGATGAGAAAGTGGAACCTTATAAAATTAAAAGTTTAGTTGCTTGTCTAGAAGAATACAGTGATTTTGAAGTGGAGGCATGGACATATAGTACCTGTTTTGGGACCTAGTTCTACCTAGTGCCATAAAACAAGGATAACTAAGGGAATTATAGGGACTGTGCTAAATTGGATTGGGATCTTTCAAAAATAATATTTCTTCCTACATAAATAATACATGCTTAACATAGAAAACTTGGAAAATTTAGAAATAAAGTACAATCAGCCCCACATCATTCTTTTATCACACTAGCCATTATAGCCATTGTATTTCTCATTATGATACTCTCTATTTATTTTTCTCTTATTTACATTAAGATATGAGTTTTTAATATAAAATGGTAATATACTTTTCATTCTCTTTTTTCTGTCTGATTTTTTCTACTGAGGAATTTGACTGTTTTCTCACATCACATTTATTTTATAAATGATGCTTATTGGCTGCATTATATTATCATAGATACGTCTTAATTTATTTTACTATTTCCCTTTTGTTGGACATTTGTTTCCAATTTTTCCCTCTACTATAAAAATACTGCTTATAACTAAGTTTTTGCACATACTAGTTTTTTTTCTTAAACTTTTTATTTTATATTGGAGTATAGTTGACAATGTTGTGATAGTTTCAAGTATACAGCAAAGTGATTCAGTTATACATATGCATGTATCTATCCTTTTTCAAATTCTTTTCCCATTTAGGTTGTTACATAATATTGAGCAGAGTTCCCTGTGCTATATAGTAGAGGTCCTTTTTGGTTATCCATTTTATTTTATTTCTTTTAATATTTATTTATTTATTTAATTTATTTATTTGGTTGCACTGGGTCTTAGTTGCAGCAGGTGGCCTCCTTAGTTGTGGCTCGTCGGCTCCTTAGTTGTGGCATGTGAACTCTTAGTTGCAGCATTGCATGTGGGATCTAGTTCCCTGACCAGGGATTGAACCCTGGCCCCCTGCATTGGGAGCGTGGAGTCTTAACCACTGCGCCACCAGGGAAGTCCCTGGTTATCCATTTTAAATATAGCAGTGTGTACATGTCAATCGCAAACTCTCTAACTATCCCTTCCCCCCACCCTTTGCCCCTGGTTTGTTTTCTAAGTCTGTGAGTCATACATATTAGTTTTTTTGGAAATTTCTGGAAATGAATTGTTGGATCAAATAGTGGACACATTATTCTATATACTTCATTTATTATATAATTACCCAAAATTTTAAATTATTTATTATATTCATTGTTTTTGGTCTGTCCCCCCTCATTAAAATATAAGCCCCATGAGGGCAGAGATCTTTGTCTTTTTGATATGCCTAACACAGGTAGGCCCTCAAATAAATATTTCTTGAATGAATAAATGGGATTTTTTCTTTAATATACACTGTCAAACTGTCTTTCAGAGAAGCTCTGGCAATTTACACTTTATTTTCCTCAGATCTCCCTGTCCTGGGCATTGACATAAAATACGCTACAATGTTCAGAAGAAAATTTAAACCCCCTTTAATTTCATCTTCCAGAGATACCTTAGTATATATCCTCACATACTTAAAATGAATTCCTTATTATTTTAATTTACTTTTATTACTTGTGTGATTGAACTTTTAAAAAATATGACTAATGGGCATTTGCATCTCATTTTTACAAATCTTTTTGTGTCATTTATTTTTCTTTTGGGATTTTTTTTTTTTTTTTTTTTTGCGATACGTCGGCCTCTCTCACTGTTGTGGCCTCTCCCGTTGCGTAGCACAGGCTCCGGACGCGCAGGCTCAGCGGCCATGGCTCACGGGCCCAGCCGCTCCGCGGCATGTGGGATCTTCCCAGACCGGGGCACGAACCCGTGTCCCCTGCATCGGCAGGTGGACTCTCAACCACTGCACGACCAGGGAAGCCCTCTTTTGGGAATTTTTAATGGTCACCTAGATCAGGCTTTGGAAACTTTGGTGTACTTATGAATCACCTGGGAATGTTAATAAGAGGCAGATTCTGATTAGTAGGGCTGAGATGGGGCCTGAGATTCTGCATTCCCAACAGGCTGAAGGTGATTCCAATGATGATCTGGGACCCATACTTTGAGAAACAAGAACCTAGATAAAATGTCTCTTTACTGTGAATTAATCTCCAAGTGAGTGACTTCTTGATAGAGAAAGCATAAGGAAATGCAGTCTCTGTTCACTCAGCCTGCAGTGTACTGTGTACTGTTGTGTTTTTTTCACTCCTATACAACTTTAAATAAAACAGTACAAATTATACTTATCCTAGTACAGTGAAAGTAGACTATTTTAATTTGATCACTTTATATAACTGTATGAAATCACTTAGTTTCAACATTGGTCCAGGTATCATATCCAAATCTTGAAAGAATAATGCTGAGGCAACTTACAATTATCTTTTTTGGTGGGTCAGATGTTCAATTCTCTTTGACTGTATATTTTTCTCATATAGTCATTTCTGCTAATGATGTCATTTCCATTTTTGTTAATTAGGCCATTTAAAAAAACTGAAGCTGTATCCATGTATGTATGTCATGTGAATATCTATTTCTCTGCAGGCCCGGGTCCTTTTTGTGATGATTGTGCTGATCCAGCTCATCATTCTCATTGCTTTTCGTTATCGAGCATATCCAGAGCATAAAGGTTAGTCACCATGGTTCCTTAATCTTAGAAGACTTTACTTTAGTGTATCCCATAATGTCCTCACTATTACCAAGTGATAAATATCAATGCAAATTATCTTTGCCTGAGCTCTGTGAGGTGCATCCTTCAAGCTACCATGCTCACCTCAAACCCTCTTTTCCATACCATTTTCTCCAGCCATTCTAGGTCATAATGAGCGCTTGCTTCTCTGAATCCCAACAGTCCTTCCTGAGGATTAATTCTGTATTTAACTAGCCAATGACCTTGTTTTACATTACCACTTCAAATGTATATACATTTTCTCTTCAATCAGACTGTAATTTCCTCAATATAGGAGCTCTTGTTTTCTACTTCTTTTCTCTTTTCCACGGCACCCAGTTTGTGCATTACAGACAATAAATACTTGTTGGATTAAATGTTCATTATCCCTTCTTGGCTTGGATGAAGTCCCTGGGATCAGGAAGTGATTGTGGGGGAAGTGAGTACTGTAGTAAAGGTTAAACAGTAAAATGATGAACTGAATAGGTAGTATACATATCCTACTGAATGTTTGTCTGCTTATATATATTTTTAAATTCTATGAAAAAGTTCAAGAAGCATTATTGCACACATATATTTTCTTGCCCACAGTATAAATAAATAAATATTTGAGGGAGGGCTCAGCTTCATGTGGGAATACCAGTATTTTTGTATAGTTGTTTAAAATTTACAACATATTTTTACCTACATTATCTCACTTAATCCTTACAACAATCCTGTGAGGTAGGTATTATTGTCCCCATTTTAAAGATTAGAAGACTAAGGACTGCAGGGGTTATGTAGGCTGTCCAATGTCTCATAGCTAATAAGAGACTGACCCCAGGTTAGTTTTTTTCTTTTTCTTTAAACAACACTTATCAACTTTGACTACACCTTAGAATCTCCTGGGGAACTTTTTAACATCTCAGTGTCTACACAACACCCTCAATGTTTACATAGAATCTCTGGGGGTAGGACCTAAGCATCAGTATTTTTTAAAGCACCCCAGATGATTCCAATGTGCAGTCAGGGCTGAGAAGCACGGCTCTGTCTAAAGCATTATTTTCAGTCCTGCTGCCTAGAATCAGCTGGGTTGCTGTCCCAGCTCCCCTCTTCCCCAGGCCAATTAAATCAGAATCTCTGGAGGGTGAGACCTGGGCATAAGTATTTACTAAAAGTTCCCTCAGGTTATTCTAATGTGTAGCCAAAGTAGAGAATCATTGCTTAAAGTTTAAAGCATAGCTGCCTCTAAGGCTAAAGAATGATGTATTTATAATAAATAATAATTACTATAGGTGGATATGTAGATTAATACTTTGAGAAGTACCAGACTAGAACAAGAAAGAAGCTGAGAGATGAATGAGTAGCAAGTATGAAACACACAAAGTGAGAAAGGCCATGCGTTATCAGGCTTTGTCTGAAATTAACTGTCAGGCTGAACAGTTTTATGAGTATAAAATGAATATGCTGGCCTATTAGGGAAGACGTGCTATTTAACTTACATCAGGCTGTCTTTCACTGGAGCCAGTCCTTTAAACCTTTAAATAGTACACCTCTAGCATTGCTCAGTGTGTACTGAGCTTGCCATCATAGTCTTATGCTAACCAGTGTATGATCGGCTGCAGATGAGTGAAATGGCTGGCTGGGGTTGAGGAACTGTGATGCTTTAGTCTGTGGCTGCAGAATGAAGCCCTTATGCTTGGGCTTTCTGGCATTGTATTGTGTGTGTGTGTTTGCCGCACCACACAGCTTGTGGGATCTTAGTTTTCTGACCAGGGAATGAACCTGGGCCCTCGTCAGTGATAGTGCAGAGAGTCCTAACCACTGGACCACCAGGGAATTCCCTTTAAGAGATGATAATTTGGAGTTTTGTGGATCCCTTTCAGTTGGAGTAAGAGGATAGCTGTGAGTTAAGAGCTGTATCATATATGGGAAAGGAATATTTGGACAGATACTCATAGTTAAGATTAAATTTTTTTTTTTTTTTTTTGCGGTACGCGGGCCTCTCACTGTTGTGGCCTCTCCCGTTGCGGAGCCCAGGCTCCGGACGCGCAGGCTCAGCGGTCATGGCTCACGGACGCAGCCGCTCTGCGGCATGTGGGATCTTCCTGGACTGGGGCACGAACCTGTGTCCCCTGCATCGGCAGGCGGACTCTCAACCACTGCGCCACCAGGGAAGCCCAAGATTAAATTTTGATATTTGTTTGATATGCCTTTGATATATATAGTATATATAGTACTATATATATATAGTTTTTAGAAAATTTTATTGGAGTATAGTTGATTTACAATATTGTGTTAGTTTCAGGTGTACAGCAAAGTGATTCAGTTATACATATATGTATATTCATTCTTTCTCAGATTCTTTTCTCATATAGGTTTTACAGAATATTGAGTAGAGTTCCCTGTGCTATACAGTAGGCCCTTGTTGGTTATCTATCTTATATATAGTAGTGTGTGTATGTTAATCCCAAGCTCCTGATTTATCCCTCACCCCCACGTTTCCCCTTTGGTAACCATAAATTTGTTTTCAATATCTGTAAGTCTGTTTCTGTTTTGTAAATAAGTTCATTTGTATCATTTTTTAAAAATTAGATTGCACATATGAGTGATATCATATGATATTTGTCTTTTTCTGTCTGAATTACTTCACTTAGTATGATAATCTCTAGGTCCATCCATGTTGCTGCAAACGGTATTATTTCGTTCTTTTTTATGGCTGAGTAATATTCCATTATATATGTACCACATCTTTATCCATTCCTCTGTCAGTGGATGTTTAGGTTGCTTCTATGTCTTGGCTATTGTGAATGGTGCTGCAATGAACATTGTGGTGGCCTTTGATATATTTTGATGCAACTTTTGGAAGTTTGTACATTTGGATACTAAATCTCATGGAAAACAGGGATTTGATCATCCTTTGAGCACAGAGTATATGTGTGTTTGTGTGTGTGTGTCACAACTACACCATTGCTTTGCCTTTCTACCCTCTGTAATTCTAAGTGAGTTGGTTTATTAGAATTCCTGCCAACTTCTGAATTTAAAGTGGTGTCATCCATATAACAAATGATTTGCTGAAAATGTAGTAGATGCCCATGGAAGTCTTCTAGAAAATATTATAAAAAACTTGAACTTTGCATGTGTTCACTGGATTTTTCAAATTTATTCTGTTTAGGACCTCCAGGATTTGTAAATTTGACCTCATTTTCCCTTCATGTCTTGAGCAAAATAAGCATCTTCTACTATTCTATGTTGTTGCTGACACTCTATACAGTGCTGGGTAAGTCAATTAGGAAACCTGAGATTGTGGAGAATTCTGCCGAAGAATATACTGAGAATTTTAACAGTAGCCATTTAGGTTCTTGAGAGCATAATGACCGGCACACCACTCTTTCATAAGTCATTTCCTGTGACATGATCTTGGGAAATAAAGTTCTTTCCTAACTTAAAGGACATTTAGTCAACACCAAGTTAACTTAAGGGTGCTGAGAGGACCATGACAATTAGTATTTGTGTAGAAACCTAATAGAAGATAGAAGTTCAGCTTCAATGCCATCTCCTCAGAGCAGCCTTCTTTGACCACCTTAAAGCTTTATCCTCTATTTCACCATACTTTTTATTTCTTTCATTACTTTATCAGAATTTATGATTATCTTCTGTATATATCATCTCTCCCCTCATTAGAATATCCATTGATGTCCTGTCTATCTTGTTCCCCTCTATGCCCAGCATTAAGCACAATGCCTAGTATGTAGTTGAGTGACTATTTACTACTGTGTGACTCCTAAAAACTCAGCTCAAAAAAGAGAGAAACTGAGATGAGCAGTGAGTTCAGGCATTTGAGCTCTTCTCTTATGTTAATTATTATACCCAATACTGACAAAATCACTTAGTCACTTATGGAAGCAGAAAGCACTGTGAGTCTCTTTTTAAAGCTTTTTACTAATGTTCCTTACTAAGAGTCATTTAGGAGTAGATTAGACTATTTGTTGCTTAGTCTATGTTTTCTACTTTTAGTCCATCTTTGGACTTTTCTTTCCTCATTAGTAACTCCCACCAGAGAACAGAAAGTAGTTAAAGAAATAATATGACCCTTTACAATGCTGTATAACAAGCTATGCCAGATTCCCCTTTTGAGGTTGGTTTTCTTGTTAGAAGATAGGTTGAAGCTGTTTTACACACTAGTCTTCCACTAGGAGGCAAAGCAGGTGATTTGGTTCCTGGCTGTAAAGGAAAACATTAGAAGGGGAGAAGTTGTTTCATTTTTAAAGGTTGAAACTTAAAGGGGAAACACTTTTTAAAACTAATGTGTATCTAATGGAGTGTATATAATATATATCTGAGAAAATTACCTATGACTTTTTAAAGTTGAACTCTACTCTTTTTTTTTTTTTTAATATTTATTCATTTATTTATTTGGCTGCACCGGGTCTTAGTTGCAGCACGTGGGATCTTCGTTGTGGCATGTGGGATCTTTTAGTTGTGGCATGCAGGATCTAGTTCCCTGACCAGGGATTGAACCCGGGTCCCCTGCATTGGGAGCGTGGAGTCTTAACCACTGGACCACCAGGGAAGTCCCAGTTGAAATCTACCCTTACCAGCAAATGATGGTATAACATTTTGAGAAGGGAAATCCGACTGTCCCTTAATCACTCTTGACAATATAGTAGTTCTAGAAGCCTGAACATTGAGAAGGGGCAGTAAATAATAATACGGGGTAGAGAAAAGTCATTCTGGCATTGCAGATGAAAAATTAAAATAAAGAAGTGAGTTAAACTTTGTACATGTTAACCCTGAGTATGTAGTTGATGTACAAAGTAATGACTGTGGGTCAGCCAGAAAAGGTTAAAATACATTCATTAATATTTATAAGAAAGAAGTGTTTTAGAATGATTAAAGTGGTTGAAGTCTTACTGCGTAAAGGAGTAAATCTCAGTTATCTGGAAAATTAACTGTGGTATCTATGGAGTACCTTTTTGCTTCTTAAAGGAAATGTTAATGCTTTATATTGAGGTTACTACTGTAATAGAAACTTCTAAAATTTGTGAACGTACTCCTATCTGTTTCTGGAATCTATTCCAGGTATAGCACGTACTCAGGCAATTTTATAATCTAGAGAAATATGGAGCAAAGGAGCAAATAATTCGTTAGCTAGGATATTGAGTGCAACACAGAGATTAGCAAAGAAGAAAAGCTATACAAATAAATGCTTATAGATGACTAGTCTCATATTTTTTCATTATTTCTGTAAATGCATGTCATGATGTATGTAATCAGTCATAGTTCTTTAACTTCCTTTCTTGTTCATTGCCTCTTTCAGGACCATGGTTTGTTGGTGAAATCACTAAAGGCAAATTGGGTTGCTGCTTTTCCTTTGGGATCTTTGTTGACGGACATTTCCTACAAGGCAGTGTAACGTTTATAGTTGGAATTCTCCAGGTAAGAAGTCAGAAACGCAATTAAGAACATCTTGGCCTTGTTGGGCTAATTGCATAATAGTTATGAATTAAATCCCAAATCCCAAATTTATCACCATAGATCATGTTTTCTAATTTACTGGCAGGGCAGTCTTTAGTATCTGGTGTTTTGTTTGCTTTTAGAGTGCTTCCTAAGCTCTTTGTTCCACCACTCTTGTAAACATCTAAAATACATTTTTGGCAGGAAGTTTTATAAGAGGTGAAAGAGCTTTTTGTTTTTGTTGTTTGTTTCACTGTGCTTTTTCATCGATAAACAGTGAAAGAAGAGACTTACGGTAGAATAAATGAGACTTCTGGGTAAAACAAAATTGGTTATGATAATGAAGAAGGAAATTGTTTCAGAGGAAAAGAAAAATAGACACACAAGAAAAGTGGGTCAGTTACCCAGTGGTAGCTTTCTAGTGATGTCCTAGCAATACACTTGTTTATGAAACACTGATATGTTAGGTTTACATTTGGATTGACATTCCTTTAGAACAAACACCAATAAAAAACCCAGACCTATAGCAAATTTCTATAAATGGGTTTGAAAACTATTTACCTAACAATTTTTCTCTTGTACTCATCTGATGGGGCTAATGAATCAAAATCTGAGGTGATGATCTAGAGTTGTATAAGAGATCCAAAAACATTGTTTGAAATGAGTTCACAGCCTCATAAGAGGGCAGTAAAACATGATCAGCAGGATTAGAGACAGACAAGTAGGGAAGATCTTTGCCTAGTGAACACTGACCACAGACCAGAATATTCTCTGTTTAGCAGCATTTTATATGTGACTAGATCTGGGTCTAGTTCAGTTTTCTATTATGTAGATGGAGGCTGTCTCTCAGGAGCACTCTTATTCCAAGTAAAACCTGACCCTTACCAAAAGGTGGGCTTATAGTCATATTTTAATAAATAGTACACTAAGAATGGATTTTATGTATCATCTAGGCCCATGGCCCCTAAATCTATAATATCTCTGACCTAGACCTCTTCTCTGCACCTCAGGTGCCTCCAACCACCATTTTGCATCTTCCTTAGATATCTAACAGGAATCTCAACTTAATATACCTCTAACAGGACCTTTAATTTCTATCCCTGAACCTGTTCCTCCCCCAGTTCTTTCCAATTTCAATAAATTATCCAGGATGTATCTTCTCCAGGGTGTATCTTCAATTTTTCTCCTTCCTTTATACTTTATATCTAGTTCATCAGCAAGTAGTACTGTATTTGATCTACCTCCAATACATGTGCTGAATCCACCACTATTACTGTTACCACCACCCTTGTCTAAATAATAATTATTTCTTGCCTGGGCTGCTGCAGTAACCCCCTAACTGTTTTCCCACTGCTGCTCTTGCCTCCCTATTGTCAGTTTGCCACAGAGCATGCACTGTGGTCCTTTTAAAATCTTAATCAGCTCACTCACTTCTCAGCTTAAAACCCTTTAAGCAAATCAGTGACGTGTCTGGGTCATGCTGACTGCCCCAGTTTCCACCTGGCTTACCATGTTCCAGCTAACCTCTCCCACCTCTGGGCTTTTCATTTGTTTCTTCTGCCTGGAATGCACTTCCTTCCACTGACTCATTTCTGTCCTTCAGGCCTCAGAGGGCCCATCTCCCAGTTACCTCCTGTGACCCAGTTATTTTCTTCATTGAATTCATCACAATCTGTAATTATCTTCCCCCTCCTTTTTTTTTTTTCTTTTTGGTTTCTCTTCTCTCTACTAGAATGTAAGCTCTATGATGCATCTTTTCCAACTTGGTCACCCATGTGTGTATCCCTTGTCTAGAGCCTTGCACAGTATCTGCCACATAATGGGTGTTCAATAATTATTTGGTGAATGAGTGACTCATATAGTAGTTAAACTTGGATTATTACTTAAATCTTCTAATTTGTATTCCAGTATTCATTATGCCACTTCACATAAAAATGCAGGGAGAAGAAAAAATACTGATACCCAAGTCCCCCCCACTCTGCCAAAAATAAAAAACAAAAAACAGAGCCCTGTACATATGTGTGTGTGTCTGTACACCCACATATTCAGTTCATTTCTACCTTAAACATTATTTGAGGGCTTCAACATAAATGAAATGACACTTGCCTTTAAGATGAACAAAAGGATACAGGAAAATAAACAACTAACTACAAGTCAACTATTGTGAGTGTTATAAGCAAGTGTGATTGAAGCATAAAGAATCAGTTAACCCCCAAGAGGGAAAGCAACATATTTTTAAGAGCCACCAATAATATGTTAGTGAGACCTGACCCTTCCAGGGCTTGCTAATAAGCTAATGGTCCTGTTCGCTCTTTCCAGCTGGTGTTTTTTAACATCCCCTTGATGGTTTACCTGTGTTGGAGCTTGCTACAGCGGTGCTTTGGTCACAGCTTCAAGTCTCATCTCCATCAAGGAAAATACTTGAAAATTGTACCTGTTCACCTACTTATGTTACTACTGTACATCTGGCAGATTTATTCCTGCTACTTTCTTCATATGACATATGGTACTCTAGCTTTATTATTCTCCCCTCTGCGGACCTGGTTGACACTGGTGACGCCTGTTCTCATTCGTTGTGTGTGGACACTGAACTCTGCCGAGCTTGGAACCTTCATAGTGCAGTTAAAAAGCCACCTGAGCTCCTGAAGGCCATGTCTCATCATCCACCTGTGTTGCCCAGGCCTCTGCCCCAGCAGCAGACGGAAGGCCAATATTGGTGGGCAAGCCTTGGACGTTCCTTGGACGCCTGGGAGTTGAGGGGATTACCCACTACTGATTCCTGCAGAATGGACTGCAGAAAATTCTCTAAATAATGCCATGATTCCTTCCTTCCCCAACAAGGCAAAGGGTTGATTTACTTTTGTGAAGAGAAAGCCCTAATCTAGGAGATCCACAGGCCAGGGGCTGGTGGGTATGGGAGTATCTGCGGCCCACCCAGTGTGTTTTTTACGTTACCTCATGTAAAGTACCTAGCACAGTGTCTGGAACTCAGCAGCCTATAAGGGCGCCACTTTAGGGGCAGGGAACCAGTGCAAACTTGAGCCTGACCCTGACTACCCTTGATTAGTTCTGAGTCCTCTTTTCCAGCAGGGTTATGGGCTGTCTGCTTCCTCAGTCGGGGGTGTTTTCGAGTAATTAAATATCAATAAATGAATGATCATAACTCGGTCTGGGACTTGCCTGTGTCGCCGTGGCGGGGCAGGGCGGGGCGAGAGGAGGTGTAGCCGCGCATTGGAGCGCGGAAGGAGGCGCGGCTGGGCCTCTGGGCAGGGGCGGGGCGGGGCGGGTTGTTGCCGGAAGCGAACCCGCGGCCCGGAAGTGGGGCGGTCACGGCAGTGCGGCTCCCGCAGCGGCTTAGGCCGCGGACTCCTCGCGTCCTGCTGAGATGGCGAGCGCGGCTGCACCTGCAGCCGCAGACTCCACCCTGCCTCCGGCTTTGGAGCAGCTCCGGCACCTAGCAGGGGAGCTGCGGTTCCTCCTTCCTGGAGTGCGGGGTGAGCTGACGTAGTGGGGACGGGCGACGGCCGGGGCGGGCTTGGGTGGGAAGGGGCGAGGCCGTGGCGGCGGCGGGGTCCGGGCGGAGGAGGTGGGGTCTGGAGGTGACTCCGCTTACCTGTGCTCTTTCTTTTGCGGCCGCCCGGTCCGCACGCCGCGCCCACTAGTCGGCGAAGCCCGGGAGACCACCAAGGAGTTTGATCGGGAAACCTTTTGGAGGAGATTCCGTGAGTGCCTCTCCTGTTGCAGGCTGCCATCTCTCATCTCTTGCAGCGTCCCTACCCCTTTCCTTCCTGCTTTCCCCTGCCCCATCCTGTCTGTGGGGATACCTCGCCTTACCCATCCTCGGCACCTCTGAGATTGAGATAGAAAACACTGATTTGGGGTTGTTTTTTTGAGACGTCTTAGCCGGCAAGGGTGGAGAGGGAACGCGTTATCTTCAAAGTCCATGCAGCCGCTGGAGCCTTATCCTTTTGGCACTAACATATTGGCTCCCGCCTCCTCCTCTATCACCTCCCAGGTGAGGCAGCTATGGCAGTGTCAAGGGCAGCCACGACTCTGACCGAAGTCTTCTCTCGACTTCCACTGCCGTCACCACAGGTGGGCTTCACTTTCCTACAGTTCTTGTGATGCCTTGTTATTCCTTAGGAATCCTCTCATTTTCTTTCCACGTTTTACATTGAAAGCAGGGGATTTAATTTCCTCATCTGTCAAGTAAGATGGTGGTTCTCACATTACAGGATTGTTCTGAAGATCAAATTGCCAAATGCAGTAGCTGTCATGGGGTGGGCAACTCTTCTAAATATTGGTTCATTCTGAAGTTCATCCTGGTTATTTCCCTTATGATAATTTTTTTTAAAAAGCACTTGCTATTTGCTAGGTGTTTTCACATACATGATCCCCATCTGACAGATGAGTAAGCAGGCTCAGACGCTCAGGTTAAGGTGGATAAGTAGTGGAGCTAGGATTTAAATTAGGTTCTATCTAATGTCTAAGCTACACCTTTTTTGTTATATTACATAATACTCTTTTACATTGAATTATTTTTTACATTAGTAATAATGTAGACAGTATAAAATTCAAAAGATATCAAAGTTAAATGTGCTAAAAAGTTTATATCTCCTGTCCCTTGTTCCTTTTGTATTATTCCATATACATGCTGTGCATGTACACACTTACGTATATATACCTGCTTCTTTTTACACAAACGATAGGATACCATAAACACTTTTCTGGACCTTTTTAAAAAAAACTAACAACATAGCTTGCAAATTGATTTTTGGGAGCATATATAAAGTTGCTTAGTTTTTTGTAATGGCAGCATGGTATTCAACAGAGTGGACATAACCATAATTTATCTAACCAGTACTGTGTGGACATTTAAGTTGTTTCCAGTTTGTAACTATTATATTATAAATAGTGCTGTGGTAGATTGCCTAATACAGTCTTTGTGTATATCTATATATCGGTAAAAATTCCCAGAAGTGGAATTGCTAGAACAAAGACTCTGTGCTTTATTATAAAACTTTATTATAAAATACTTGAAAGTAAATGTTGTTGGCTGTGGCCAGGTATGCTCTATGCTCAGTTTTTCTAGAGCTAGGTATACTTAATTTGGGAGTAAGTTTGTTTCAAAATGACATATTCATTGCCTTATTTTATTTTCATAGTCAATACTTTCATTCTCTTTCTCAATTATATATCTAGATGTTTTGAAATGAAAAAATCTTCTCTTGCTGCACCTACAGTAGTAAACTCTCTCCACTTACATACCTCAGAGATCTGAGATGAGGAAACAAGAGAATTGTATGAAAGTACTTTAAAAGTTTGTTGAAGAAAGTCAATCTTTATTTCAAAGGGAGTAGTAATGTTACCTTATTTTTCTTATGTGCTGACTCCTTTCTTCCAAATACACTTAGGACTTGTGGCTAAAATTCACAGCTAGTAAGATACCATGAGGAGCAAGAATAGAACTATTTTTCTGTACATGCTCAGGACAGTGGTTTTTTACTCATTGATGAAAAATTAGAATATGGTTTTATTTGAATTATATATATTTGAATCACAATTGCTTTCTTAGGATCTCAGCACATTAGTTCTATTAAAGAATGTTTGGGGGTTTTTTTGTTTTGCTTCATTTTAATTCCAGTTCTTATGGCTTGGTATTTTTATGAAATTATATGTTTGAATGTTGAAACAATGTCAAATTGGCATAAAAGTTTCTAAGTGCTCTCAGTCATTGTATTTATCCATCCCAGACTGGTAACAGACCATTTATGGACTGGCATCAATCTGTGGACCACATTTTGCATAATGCTGGCTTAGAATTGAGCAGAGAAGTGAGGACAAAGAAGGTAAGAGAAAGCCAGTGACTGCTTCGAAGAAAAATAGTCAACATTGAGCATTGTAGAGTCCATGCTAATTACTTTTAGATATACTGAGATTCTGTTAGAAAGAGACAGAGACACACACAGAGGCAGAGAGACAGACAACTGGTTAATGGCCTAAGATAGAGTTGGCAAACTTTTTCTGTAAAGGGCCAGATAGTATACATTTTAGGCTTTGCAGACCTCAACTCTGCCCCTGTAGTGTGAACACAGCTGTAGACAATATGTAAACCAAGAGTGTTGGGACTTCCCTGGTGGTGCAGTGGTTAAGAATCCGCCTACCAATGCAGGTTCGAGCCCTGGTCCGGGAAGATCCCACATGCCACGGAGCAACTAAGCCCGTGCGCCACAACTACTGAGCCTGCGAACCTAGAGCCCGTGCTCCGCAACAAGAGAAGCCACCGCAATGAGAAGCCCACTCACCACAATGAAGAGTAGCCCCCGCTCGCCACAACTAGAGAAAACCTGCACGCAGCAATGAAGACCCAATGTAGCCAAAAAAAAAAAAAAAAAAAAATGTGGCTGTGTCCCAGTAACACTTTATTTACAAAACCTGGCATTGGGCCTGACTGGGCCCTTGGGCCCTAGTTTGCCAACTCCTGGTCTAAGGTATGGTGAATACCTCAAAACAGATCACAAATATCTTGGGATATAGAGTATCAGGAATAAGTTTTTCCTGCTGTTTCTTCATGTCTTAATCAGTTGTCTGCTCAGTATCTGGTATCCAGCTAACTCCTCTCTGGTATGTTATGAGAATAGCACAGGGCCTAACGCATAATAAGACTTCAGAAAATGTTTGATGATGCTGTACAGATGTCTGCTCTCTTCCACAGTAGATGGGTTGACCACATTGATCTAATCCATTTCCTTTTTTCTTTCTGAAATTGGCTTATCACCTCATAGGAAACCCAGAAGTTCTCTGAACAAGTCCATGCTTCCATCAAGGCAATTATTGCAGTATACTATTCGCTTCCCAAGGATCAGGGTAAGCCACTCCATACACGTAAGCATTCAGTTTATGGAATAGATCTTTGCTACTATGACAGCTTCTATCCTGAAACTTCTACCTTTTCCTCATTTTGAGCATGTAATGTAACTTTCTCCCATAAAGTGCAGTCAAAGGTAGTTACGTAATATATGTGACCTCCATAAGTAAGCCTTTGTGCTAAGGTTCAGATACTGTGTTCCCATCTCCCCTGCCTTGCCTGACTCTTTTTTTTTTTTTTAATAAATTTATTTTATTTATTTATTTTTGGCTGCATTGGGTCTTTGTTGCTGAGCGCGGGCTTTCTCTACCTGCAGCGAGCGGGGGCCACTCCTCGTTACGGTGCATGGGCTTCTCATTGCGGTGGCTTCTCTTTTTGTGAAGCACAGGCTCTAGGCATGCGGGCTTCAGTAATTGTGGCTCACGGGCTCTAGAGCATAGGTTCAGTAGTTGTGGCACACGGGCTTAGTTGCTCCGTGGCACGTGGGATCTTCCCGGACCAGGGTTCGAACCTGTGTCCCCTGCGCTGGCAGGCAGCTTCTTAACCACTGTGCCACCAGGGAAGCCCTTGCTTGACTCTTAACATTTTTAATTCTCCCTGGCTCCTCCCTCTCTCTAACATTATAACTGCCACAGATGCTGGTTGGATATCAGCCCCATCCCCAGGCCCAGGCAGTCCCCAGGCTCCTCCACCCATATTACATCACATGCTGTTCCTGAGCTCCCTTATAGGTTAAGTGGCCTCCAGCCCTGCTTGTATATTCATGCCTTGATTATAATCATGCTATAATTATAAATGAGTACATGTCTCATGGATCTTCAGGGCTACTCATGTGGTTTAAATTTAAAGTGTTTTATCCACAGTTGTCAGGAAGCCACTGGTTTTTTTAAAATTTATTTTTGGTGACGACCAGGCTGCTTAGTCTTTGGGTTTGGCTACAGGAATCACCCTGCGAAAGCTGGTACGGAGTGCTACTCTGGACATCGTGGATGGCATGGCTCAGCTTGTGGAAGTGCTTTATATCACTCCAACTCAGAGGTAGTGATGCCACAGTTGGGGTTATTGGTTAATGGGGTTCCTTGCTTCTGGGAGGGGGGAAAAACTCATTTTAACAGCAAAGTTACTGATAACTGACCAGCAGAAAGGACCTTTTAGGAAACAGGAACCTAGGTTATTGATACATCCTTATTCCTTTCTGCAGCCCGGAGAACCTTATTTCCTACAACAGTGTCTGGGAGGCGTGCCAGCAGGTGCCTCGGATCCCAAGAGGTGGGTGAGAGTGCAAAGTGGACATCGACTCTGCTGGCCAAAGCAGATAGACCTCTCATATCTAGCTGCCATTTTTGTAGTATATATGTATTTTTACTTAGATAAAGAGCTTAGTGAAATAGATCTGGTTTATCACCAACATGAAAAGACAGGTATTAATACTTTTTGCCAGTCTTTTTAGTTCTCATAACTTCTAAATTCAAACACTCTCTGGCTGTGGCTCTGTCTCTTGTTGAAAGACATGGTTTCCTCTTCTGGTCCTGCCCCAGGGGCAGTATTTTGAGGACACTGAAACAGTTATGAGGTAGAGCCTGCTAGGCCAAAAGCAGTGGTCATCCAAGAGGACCATGATGAGAAACATCATATGACCATTTTATTTCTTCCTGTGGTGAATGACAAAAAACTTTTCAGCCCCTGTCTGAGTACCCAGAGGATGTATGTGAGAAGAATTTTACATTAAACTGCTGCCCTTGTTGACTGTCCTTGGCACTCTTTTCAAATGGGAACATTGTTGCTTTTTGCAGACTTAAGAGAATTGTTGGGTTTCTTCTCTAATTGTAGTACTTCCAATTCTTCACTCATAGATAACAAAGCTGCAGCCCTTTCAGTGCTGACAAAGAGTGTGGATCTTGTGAAGGATGCACATGAGGAAATGGAGCAGGTGAGGGGACCTCTGTCTTTGATGGTCATCAGAAGGCAACTCTGTGTCTAGATGAGGATCGGTTATAAAGAGAGAAGATGTGCTGAGCGTCGACCAAATAGGTCCCATCCTCACTCCTGTCCTCCATCTCCTATCTCCCACCCCGTGCTGGTGTGTGATTTAGTACCATTCCCCTCTGTTCCACTGCTGCACTAGGAGAGTCAGAAGAGGGTTTATGAAGTAATTCAACTCTGTAGCCATTAGGGAAGTAGCAGGCTAAAGTTTGGGGACAACTCGGACATGATGCTGAAAGTACAACACCTTTTTATTTTTTTGGCATTCACATGTATCATGGCGTGCCTTAGGCTGTGGAAGAATGTGACCCTTACTATGGCCTCTTGAGTGACATTGAGGAGGACAACTCTGACAACCACGGTGATGAGGAGGATATATTGGGATGTCCAAGCAATCGGGACTCGTATTGGTCAGAGGAAGATCAGGAGCTCATAATCCCATGCCTTGCACTGGTGAGAGCATCCAAAGCCTGCCTGAAGAAAATCCGGCTCTCAGTGGCAGAGAATGGGAAGAAGGATCAGGTGGCTCAGCTGGATGACATTGTGGACATTTCTGATGAGATCAGCCCTAGGTAAGCGTGATCTCCACTCAAAACCTCTGAGCAGCAGCATTCTGATGTCAACTTGTGCCGTCAACCCAAGGTTTTTCCCCACCTTTTTATTTTGAAAATTTTCAAACCTACAGGAAGGTTGAAAAAGTATTGCAGTGAGTACCTATACCTCCATCTAGATTCACCTATTGTTCACAATTTTTTCTCTATTGGTTTATTTCTTTATAATTAGAGGTAGCTTTTTAAAAATTGAAGTAGATGTGCCATTTTTATCCCTGAACCATTTGAGAGTAAGTTGCAGACTTTAATGACATTTCACCCCTAAATATTTCAGTGTGTATCTCCTAAGAACAAACATTCTTACTCTTAGTATTACATTTAAAAAATTTATAATAATGTTATCTAATATTCAGATTTCCCCAGTTGTCTCTACAATGTCTTTTATAGCTTTTTTTTTTAATTCAGGGTTCCGTCAAGGTGTCATACCACATTTGGTTGTCTTCTCTTTGGTGTCTTGCAACTACAACAGTCCCTGTCCTTTTTAGCTTCTTTTGACATTGACTATTTTTTTTTAATGTATTTTTTTAACATTGACATTTTTAAAGAATCCGGGTCAGTTGCCATGTAGAATATCCAACAATCTGGATTTATGTGATTGTTTTCTCATAATTATATTCAGGTTAAACACTTTTTGGCAAGAATATCACATAGTTGAGTGTTTTGTGCTTTTCATTGTATCATATCATATCGGGGAGGCACATGGTGTTAGTTTGTCCCATTATTGGTGGTATAGTAATAACTTGATTGCTTGGTTAAAGTGGTGCCCACTTTAGTGGCATTCAGGGATGAACCCTGCCTGTGTTAGTTATTAAATTTATGGTTTCAGATCCTCACATTTTTAACTAAATTAATTATGTCCCATCCTACTGGTCAAGGGAGGTTTTCCCCCCAGCTTCCTAGTGAAACAGGGTATGTATGTATTCCGTAAATACCAGTTGAATTGGTTATTTATTGGTTGCCCAATTTAAGGAACTGATACGCATTTCTGGGAGTCATTTTTTCACTAGTCACATCCTTACTTGTGTACTGGAGACCACCTAGCTGAGCTTTCTTCCTTCTTTGTTAATGGTTATTTTTGCTTTCTCCCCTTAAGTGTGGATGATTTGGCTCTGAGCATATACCCACCCGTGTGCCATCCGACTGTGCGAATCAATGTAAGTACCGGCTTTGAGGGAATAACTACAGACCTAATAGGTAGAATTTCAGTAATCACTAGTATTTCCTTTAAGCTATAGGGAATATGTTTATTTGTTACACTTGGATGCAAGTACAACAGTAATGTCACGATGTGTTTGTGCTTGATCTTTATCAAGCTGAATTTGAATTCTAATAGCCACGAGCTCTGGTAGTACTCTCTTCCATAACCACTTGGGTAATCATTTAGAAAAACCCAAAGACCGTGGAAAATCCTGCTTTGAAAAGAAAGTCTTAATTACTACAGTGTTTTAGGATTCTTTCAACCTAAAGTCACAAGTTTCTAATTTCCTATATAGGCCAAAATAGGTGTTTCAGAAACATACTCTGTTTTAATATCAACACATTGTGTAATTTAACCACAAGGGATAAGCTCTTTATAAAAATCTGATTTTATTGTATTCTTTCAAGTCCTGGGTCCTGTGCTAGAGTTCTATTCTCTTATTTTTATAAACTTCAAGTTCTTATGTCTCATTTTATTGGAAAGAGAAGCAAAACTGCCAGTGGCTTATATTTTACCATCAGATGTATCAATCCTAATAATATTTGGTAAATTCGACAGTGGAAATTAGAGTGATCAAATGTATCTTCACAATGTGCAAACACCTTGGAGTACAATAGGATCCTTTTGGGCATTAACTTTTTTTTTTTCCACATACACTTTTTTAAAAGTTGACTTCATAAGAAATAAACATCTTTAGCAATATGCCTTGTCAGTTACCCCAAATAAAATTTTAAGGAATGCACAGTGTATTGGAAGCATACATACATCCTCATGTTATCTTGTTATTGATATTCCTAAAATTCTGTAAGTAAATTAAAAAAAAAAAAAATCCACGGGCTTCCTGATGGTGCAGTGGTTAAGAATCCACCTGCCAGAAGTCGGAGGAAGATGGCGGAAGAGTAAGACGTGGAGATCACCTTCTTCCCCACAGATACACCAGAAATACATCTACACGTGGAACAACTCCTACAGAACACCTACTGAATGCTGGCAGAAGACCTCAGACCTCCCCAAAGGCAAGAAACACCCCACGTACCTGGGTAGGGCAAAAGAAAAAAGAATAAACAGAGACAAAAGAATAGGGATGGGACCTGCACCAGTGGGAGGGAGCCGTAAAGGAGGAAAGGTTTCCACACACTAGAAGCCCCTTCGCGGATGGAGACTGCGGGTGGCAGAGGCGGGGAGCTTCGGAGCCACGGAGGAGAGCGCAGCAACAGGGGTGCGGAGGGCAAAGCAGAGAGATTCCCGCACAGAGGATCGGTGCCGACTGGCACTCACCAGCCCGAGAGGCTTCTCTGCTCACCTGCCGGGTTGGGCGGGGCTGGGAGCTGAGGCTTGGGCTTCGGTCAGATCTCAGGGAGAGGAGTGGGGGCGTGAGCACAGCCTGAAGGGGTCAGTGCACCACAGCTGGCCAGGAGGGAGTCTGGGGAAAACTCTGGACCTGCCGAAGAGGCAAGAGACTTTTTCCTCCCTCTTTGTTTCCTGGTGCGTGAGGAGAGGGGATTACCAGCGCTGCTTAAAGGAGCTCCAGAGACAGGTGAGAGCCACGGCTATCAGCAGGGACCCCAAAGACGGGCATGAGATGCTAAGGCTGCTGCTGCCGCCACCAAGAAGCCTGTGTGCAAGCACAGGTCACTCTCCACACCTCCCTTCCGGGGAGGCTGTGCAGCCCGCCACTGCCAGGGTGCCGGGATCCAGGGACAACTTCCCCGGGAGAACGTACGGTGCGCCTCAGGCTGGTACAACGTCACGCCGGCCTCTGCCGCCTCAGGGTCGCCCTGCATCCGTACCCCTCCCTCCCCCCGGCCTGAGTGAGCCGGAGCCCCCGAATCAGCGGCTCCTTTAACCCTGTCCTGTCTGAGCAAAGAACAGACGCCCTCCAGGGACCTACACGCAGAGGCGGGGCCAAATCCAAAGCTGAGCCCCGGTAGCTGTGCGAACAAAGAAGAGAAAGGGAAATCTCTCCCAGCAGCCTCAGGAGCAGCGGATTAAATCTCCGCAATCAACTCGATGTACCCTGCATCTGTGGAATACATGAATAGACAACGAATCATCCCAAATTGAGGAGGTGGACTTTGAGAGCAAGATTTATTATTTTTTCCCCTTTTCCTCTTTTTCTGAGTGTGTATGTGTATGCTTCTGTGTGAGATTTTGTCTGTATAGCTTTGCTTTCACCATTTGTCCTAGGGTTCTATCCGTCCGGTTTTTTTTGTTTGTATTGTTACTTTTTAAAAAAAATTTTTTTCTTAATTATTTTTTATTTTAATTATTTTATTTTATCTTTATTTTATTTTACCGTCTTTCTTTCTTTTTCTTTCTTTCTTTCTTTTCTTTTCTTTTCTCTTCTTTCTTACCTTTTCTCCCTTTTATTCTGAGCCATGTGGATGACAGGCTCTTGGTCCTTCAGCCAGCAGTCAGTGCTGTGCCTCCGAGGTGGGAGAGCCAATTTCAGGACACTGGTCCACAAGAGACCTCCCAGCTCCACATAATATCAAACGGCAAAAATCTCCCAGAGATCTCCATCTCAACACCAGCACCCAGCTTCACTCAACGACCAGCAAGCTACAGTGCTGGACACCCTATGCCAAACAACTAGCAAACAGGAACACAACCCCACCCATTAGCAGAGAGGCTGCCTAAAATCATAATAAGTCCACAGACACCCCAAAACACACCACCAGACGTGGACCTGCCCACCAGAAACGCAAGATCTAGCCTCATCCACCAGAACACAGGCAGTAGTCCCCTCCACCAGGAAGCATACACAAGCCACTGAACCAACTTTAGCCACTGGGGACAGACACCAAAAACAATGGGAACTATGAACCTGCAGCCTGCAGAAAGGAGACCCCAAACACAGTAAGATAAGCAAAATGAGAAGACAGAAAAACAAACAGCAGATGAAGGAGCAAGATAAAAACCCACCAGACCTAACAAATGAAGAGGAAATAGGCAGTCTACCTGAAAAAGAATTCAGAATAATGATAGTAAAAATGATCCACAATCTTGGAAATAGAATAGAGAAAATGCAAGAAACATTCAACAAGGACCTACAAGAAGTAAAGATGAAACAAGCAACGATGAACAACACAATAAATGAAATGAAAAATACTCTAGATGGGATCAATAGCAGAATAACTGAGGCAGAAGAACGGATAAGTGACCTAGAAGATAAAATAGTGGAAATAACTACTGCAGAGCAGAATAAAGAAAAAAGAATGAAAAGAACTGAGGACAGTCTCAGAGACCTCTGGGACAACATTAAATGCACCAACATTCGAATTATAGGGGTTCCAGAAGAAGAAGAGAAAAAGAAAGGGACTGAGAAAATATTTGAAGAGATTATAGTTGAAAACTTCCCTAATATGGGAAAGGAAATAGTTAATCAAGTCCAGAAAGCACAGAGAGTCCCACACAGGATAAATCCAAGGAGAAATACGCCAAGACACATATTAATCAAACTGTCAAAAATTAAATACAAAGAAAACATATTAAAAGCAGTAAGGGAAAATAAATAACACACAAGGGAATCCCCATAAGGTTAACAGCTGAACTTTCAGCAGAAACTCTGCAAGCCAGAAGGGACTGGCAGGAAATATTTAAAGTGATGAAGTAGAAAAACCTGCAACCAAGATTACTCTACCCAGCAAGGATCTCATTCAGATTTGATGGAGAAATTAAAACCTTTACAGAGAAGCAAAAGCTGAGAGAGTTCACCACCACCAAACCAGCTTTACAACAAATGCTAAAGGAACTTCTCTATGCAAGAAACACAAGAGAAGGAAAAGACCTACAATAACAAACCCAAAACAATTAAGAAAATGGGAATAGGAACATACATATCGATAATTACCTTAAATGTAAATGGAGTAAATGCTCCTACCAAAAGACACAGATTGGCTAAATGTATACAAAAACAAGACCATATATATGCTGTCTACAAGAGACTCACTTCAGACCTAGGGACACATACAGACTGAAAGTAAGGGGATGGAAAAAGATATCCCATGCAAATGGAAACCAAAAGAAAGCTGGAGTAGCAATTCTCGTATCAGACAAAATAGACTTTAAAACAAAGACTATTATAAGAGAGAAAGAAGGACAGTACATAATGATCAAGGGATCGAGCCAAGAAGAAGATATAACAATTGTAAATATTTATGCACCCAACATAGGAGCACCTCAATACATAAGGCAAATACTAACAGCCATAAAAGGGGAAATCGACAGTAACACATTCATAGTAGGGGACTTTAACACCCCACTTTCACCAATGGACAGATCATCCAAAATGAAAGTAAATAGGAAACACAAACTTTAAATGATACATTAAACAAGATGGACTTAATTGATATTTATAGGACATTCCATCCAAAAACAACAGAATACATGTTTTTCTCAAGTACTCATGGAACGTTCTCCAGAATAGATAATATCTTGGGTCACAAATCAACCCTTGGTAAATTTAAGAAAATTGAAATTGTATCAAGTATCTTTTCCGACCACAATGCCATGAGACTAGATATCAATTACAGGAAAAGAACTGTAAAAAATACAAACACATGGAGGCTGAACAATACACTACTTAATAACGAAGTGATCACTGAAGAAATCAAAGAGGAAATCAAAAAATACCTAGAAACAAATGACAATGGAGACACGACGACCCAAAACCTATGGGATGCAGCAAAAGCAGTTCGAAGAGGGAAGTTTATAGCAATACAATCCTACCTTAAGAAACAGGAAACATCTCGAATAAACAACCTAACCTTGCACCTAAAGCAATTAGAGAAAGAAGAACAAAAAACCCCCAAAGTTAGCAGAAGGAAAGAAATCATAAAGATCAGATCAGAAATAAATGAAAAAGAAATGAAGGAAACAAAGCAAAGATCAATAAAACTAAAAGCTGGTTCTTTGAGAACATAAACAAAATTGATAAACCATTAGCCAGACTCATCAAGAAAAAAAGGGAGAAGACTCAAATCAATAGAGTTAGAAATGAAAAAGGAGAAGTAACAAATGACACTGCAGAAATACAAAAGATCATGAGAGATTACTACAAGCAACTCTATGCCAATAAAATGGACAACCTGGAAGAAATGGACCAATTCTTAGAAATGCACAGCCTGCCAAAACTGAATCAGGAAGAAATAGAAAATATGAACAGACCAATCACAAGCACTGAAATTGCAACTGTGATTAAAAATCTTCAACAAACAAAAGCCCAGGACCAGATGGCTTCACAGGTGAATTCTATCAAACATTTAGAGAAGAGCTAACACCTATCCTTCTCGAACTCTTCCAAAATATAGCAGAGGGAGGAACACTCCCAAACTCATTCTGGGAGGCCACCATCACCCTGATACCAAAACCAGACAAGGATGTCACAAAGAAAGAAAACTACAGGCCAGTGTCACTGATGAACATAGATGCAAGAATCCTCAACAAAATACTAGCAAACAGAATCCAACAGCACATTAAAAGGATCATAGGCCATTATAAACTGAGGTTTATCCCAGGAATGCAAGTATTCTTCAATATACACAAATCATTCAACGTGATACACCATATTAACAAATTGAAGGAGAAAAACCATATGATCATCTCAATAGATGCAGAGAAAGCTTTTGACAAAATTCAACACCCATTTATGATAAAAAACCCTGCAGAAAGTAGGAATAGAGGGAACGTTCCTCAACATAATAAAGGCCATATATGACAAACCCACAGCCAACATCGTCCTCAGTGGTGAAAAACTGAAACCATTTCCACTAAGATCAGGAACAAGACAAGGTTGCCCACTCTCACCACTCTTATTCAACATAGTTTTGGAATCAGAGAAGAAAAGGAAATAAAAGAAATCCAGATCGAATCCAAATCGAAAAAGAAGTAAAGCATGTCACTGTTTGCAGATGACATGATACTATACATAGAGAATCCTAAAGATGCTACCAGAAAACTACTAGAGCTAATCAATGAATTTGGTAAAGTAGCAGGATACAAAATTAATGCACAGAAATCTCTGGCATTCCTATATACTAATGATGAAAAATCTGAAAGTGAAATCAAGAAAACACTCCCATTTACCATTGCAACAAAAAGAATAAAATATCTATGAATAAACCTACCTAAGGAGACAAAAAACCTGTATGCAGAAAATTATAAGACACGGATGAAAGAAATTAAAGATGATACAGACAGATGGAGAGATATACCATGTTCTTGGATTGGAAGAATCAACATTGTGAAAATGACTCTACTACCCAAAGCAATCTGCAGATTCAATGCAATCCCTATCAAACTACCACTGGCATTTTTCACAGAACTAGAACAAAAAATTTCACAATTTGTATGGAAACACAAAAGACCCCGAATAGCCAAAGCAATCTTGACAACGAAAAACGAGCTGGAGGAATCAGGCTCCCTGACTTCAGGGTATACTACAAAGCTACAGTAATCAAGACAGTATGGTACTGGCACAAAAACAGAAATATAGATCAATGGAACAGGATAGAAAGCCCAGAGATAAACCCACGCACATATGGTCACCTTATCTTTGATCAAGGAGGCAGGAATGTACAGTGGAGAAAGGACAGCCTCTTCAATAAGTGGTGCCGGGAAAACTGGACAGGTACATATAAAAGTATGAGATTAGAACAATCCCTAACACCATACACAAAAATAAGCTCAAAATGGATTAAAGACCTAAATGTAAGGCCAGACACTATCAAACTCTTGGAGGAAAACACAGGCAGAACACTCTATGGCACAAATCACAGCAAGATCCTTTTTGACCCACCTCCTAGAGCAATGGAAATAAAAACAAAAATAAACAAATGGGACCTAAAGAAACTTCAAAGCTTTTGCACAGCAAAGGAAGCCATAAACAAGACCAAAAGACAACCCTCAGAATGGGAGAAGATATTTGCAAATGAAGCAACTGACAAAGGATTAATCTCCAAAATTTACAAGCAGCTCATGCAGCTCAATAACAAAAAAAACAAACAACCCAATCCAAAAATGGGCAGAAGACCTAAATAGACATTTCTCCAAAGAAGATATACAGATTGCCAACAAACACATGAAAGAATGCTCAACATCAGTAATCATTAGAGAAATGCAGATCAGAACTACAGTGAGATATCATCTCACACCAGTCAGAATGGCCATCATCAAAAAATCTAGAAACAAATGCTGGAGAGGGTGTGGAGAAAAGGGAACACTCTTGCACTGCTGGTGGGAATGTGAATTGGTACAGGCACGGTGGAGAACAGTATGGAGGTCCTTAAAAAACTACAAATAGGGGCTTTCCTGGTGTCGCAGTGGTTGAGAATCTTCCTGCTAATGCAGGGAACATGGGTTCGAGCCCTGGTCTGGGAAGATCCGACATGTCACGGAGCAACTGGGCCCATGAGCCACAACTACTGAGCCTGCGCGTCTGGAGCCTGTGCTCCGCAACAAGAGAGGCCACGATAGTGAGAGGCCCACGCATCGCGATGAAGAGTGGCCCCTGCTTGCCACAATTAGAGAAAGCCCTCCCACAGAAACGAAGACCCAACACAGCAAAAATAAATAAATTAATTAATTTATTAAAAAAACTACAAATAGAACTACCATATGACCTAGCAATCCCACTATTGGGCATATACCCTGAGAAAACCATAATTCAAAAAGAGTCATGTACCAAAATGTTCATTGCAGCTCTATTTACAATAGCCAGGAGATGGAAACAACCTAAGTGTCCATCGTTGGATGAATGGATAAAGAAGATGTGGCACATATATACAATGGAATATTACTCAGCCTTAAAAAGAAATGAAATTGAGTTATTTGTGGTGAGGTGGATGGGCCTAGAGTCTGTCAAACAGTGTGAAGTCAGAAAAAGACAAATACCGTATGCTAACACATATATATGGAATCCAAGAAAAAAAAATGTCATGAAGAACCTAGGGGTAAGACAGGAATAAAGACACAGACCTACTACTAGAGAATGGACTTGATGATATGGGGAGTGGGAAGGGTAAGCTGTGACAAAGTGAGAGGGTGCAATGGTCATATATACATTACCAAACATAAAATAGATAGGTAGTGGGAAGCAGCCGCATAGCACAGGGAAATCAGCTTGGTGCTTTGTGACCACCTGAAGCCCACGCACCTGGAGTCCATGCTCCACAACAAGAGAAGCCACTGCAGTGAGAATCCTGCGCACCACAGTGAAGAGTATCCCCCGCTCACCGCAACTAAAGAAAGCCTGTGCAGCAAGGAAGACCCAATGCAGCCAAAAAAAAAAAAAAAAAAAAAAATCCAGTTGTTTCTGCTATTATATATCCTGAGCTATCAGCAATTGGGACAAATTCAGGTTATATTCTTCCTTTTTCTGTTTTCTTTAATTAAAAAATATTTTAAATATAGAAAAACTTACAAAGATGTTATAGCTGGCTTCCCTGGTGGTGCAGTGGTTAAGAATCCGCCTGCGAATGCAGGGGACACGGGTTCAAGCCCTGGTCTGGGAACATCCCACATGCCGCAGAGCAACTAAGCCCGAGCGCCACAACTACTGAGCCTGCGCCCTAGAGCCTGCGAGCCACAACTGAGCTCACATGCCACAACTACTGAAGCCTGCGTGCCTAGAGCCCATGCTCTACAACAAGAGAAGCCACTGCAATGAGAAGACTGCACACCACAATGAAGACTAGCCCCTGCTCACCGCAACTAGAGAAAGCCGGCACAGCAACGGAAGACCCAATGCAGCCAAAAGTAAATAAATAAGTTTATTTTTTAAAAAAAGATGTTATAGCAACAGTATTAATAAGATTTTGCTAAATAGAGAAGAATCCATGATCCCACCACCCTAATCTAATCAACATTTTTGTTTTTCACTGTTTTCTCCAATGGATTTTTTATTACTTGATTATTAAGTAATAATACTTAATGACTTTTTAACAGTGACTTTTTATTACTTGAGTATTAAAATATTTTAGCTCTCCTTCCCCCCCACCCCCTATTTTTCCCTCCTTTCCTTTTTATGGTGGGGCTCAGGGTGAGTAACTTCTCTTGTTTTTTTCTAGTGTGCAAAACTTGTATCCGTTTTAAAGAAGGCACTTGAAATTACAAAGTGAGTATGAAGACTTATCCCCAAATAGCTTTTTGAGAATAAACCTATATAGCCATTCTCAACTCCCAAACCCCCATTTTGAGGAGTAGAAGGTGAGTGTAGTGTTTTCTTTCAACTTTACCTGTGGAGCAGCTGTATTTCTGCAGAGAAACTTGCCTTTTCTTACTGTAATTTTCCCTGTGCTCCCTTTTGAGGATAGGTTTTTCCTTGACAGTATAATAAATTTAACTTCTGGTTTTCCCATTCCATTTGCAGAGCAAGTCATGTGACCCCACAGCCAGAAGATAGTTGGATCCCTTTACTTATTAATGCTGTTGATCATTGCATGAACAGAATCAAGGAGCTCACTCAGCATGAAGTTGAATTATGAATTTTCAGGCTCATTTGTACTCGCCTCTCTCCCTTTCTTACTGTCGCAGCCAAGCTCTGATGTCTGCTTTTAGAATGGGGCTAGGATACTTTCTGGATCGAAAGGGAGGTCCCATCTATACTTATCAAGAGACACTATTACCAAAGTTTGTTGATTAGGCCAAACTGGCAATTATTTAAAAACCATATGAATATGATATGTTTTTCTGTGCCAGATATAAAAGATAACTATGAGTTTTTGTTCTTGAGTTGCCTCTCAGAGATTCCTGGGGAAGCTGCCTTATTCCCTATTTGCAATAACGTGTGTCGTTTCATTGTTAAAGATGTTGATAGTCTCAATAAAATGCTAACCTGCTGGTGGTTAAATGAGTACCTTTCCAAAGTCTTTTCTACCAGAAATATGTGGGTTGAGACTAACAACATTGCTTTTGTTTAGGTTTATAGGTCTAAAGATCTGATTCTGCTCAGAAATACATTTAGAAGAAAAAGACTTGACTTTTTTTTAGAGCAGATGTCTCCAGAACCCCTCTTAGTACTTCAGCATGTTATAGAATATAATTATTCTTACCAGAAGGTTCTTCTGAATATTATTCCAGTTTACTCCATGCCTCTATTGGTATTGAGCTTGTGAAAATTAATAAAGGGAAACCTTCTTTAAAATGGAGTTGAGAGGCCAGAAAGGGCGGGGGGGGGGGGGGGGGGGGGGCGGCTCTCATGCAGTACCACTCTAGGTCAATAACAGGAAGGACTGTGAGTTACAGACAGGAATGATGTATATTGCCTCTCCTAGGAGAAACTGACTACCCCAGCTACTAAGCCAGTGAGAACCCCTCATCACCCTGAATTCTTGCTTTCCTCCATGGAATTTTGTTCAGAACTCCAGCTTCCTCCTTTTTACTCCTTCATTTGTGGGACTTGCCTGTGGCTTTTACTATAGCCTGATTGACCCGAATTGCAGTTCTTTGTTATTCCTGAATAAACCCATCTTGCTGGTAAAATAATTGGCTGTTTTTTTAGGTTAACAAGCTCAGTTGTTAGGTTTGTTCACCTTATTGAACAGGGTTGTTTTCCTTATACATACTTGTATTGTTGTTCTCTATTCTGTATTACGTATCCCCAAATGTAAGTACAAAATTTTTATAAATCAAAAAATTTTAAATGTATAAGAGTTTATATAATATTAAGGGCCTCTTCAGTTAATCCTTTTGAAAAACCATCGCCAGTTAATTATATTTTTGCATCAGTCTGGAAAATCACATCTTGGAAAGCATGGTAAACCTGGAAGGTCATATCTTAGAGAGCAAGGTACACAGTGATGTATATTCTGGTGACCTGACTTGGCCTTATGTATGTACTACAGGTCTCCACACTTCTATTGCTGGTCCTTTGTCTTGTATAGATGTACTTCATCACATCTGCCCTTCTGATGTCCCCATGGTCTCTTTAGGTATAATCAGCAACAGCAGCTATCCATTTTTTTAATTCCCACCACCCTTCTTTGTTATCTTCAGTAGTTTGTTGTATTTTTTAGATTCCACATATAAGTGATATCATACAGTATTTATAGTTCTCTGTCTGACTTATTTCACTTAGCATAGTACCCTCCAAGTCCAGCAGCCATTCTTTTGAGAGACTAGTGTGTACTTGGGGTCGAAATTCCTTGAGTCAAGAGTTTTATTTTATTTTATTTTTTAAGAGTTTTAATTTACTTTTATAAAGTGCCATTCTGTACTTTTAAAAAGTGTTATAAGGAAAAGGAACTAAAATCAAACAGAGTATCAAAGCAACAAAATGTAAGCAAACAAAAAAACTTGTAACTTTGTACAAAAGGAGTCCAGTTCTTTTATCTTTCTTTATAGGTCCTATTTTCTTTATACTTAATAATTGTGTATTTCTCTACTGGACCAAATTTATGTTATTAACATCAGACTTAATTGTGGGATATTTAATATTTAATAATATTTAACTCTAATAAGGACTTATCTGTAGCTGAATCTAGAATATCATTCTGTGCTCAGGTCTCATGCTGTGTGTTTTATAACTTTCTTCAGTCATCTTTGGATCTTTAAGGATAATGATCAGGGATGGCACTGGTCAGTGTAATCTTAGGATTACCTAAAAATCATATTTTTAGCTAATATTGTCCCATTTCGTTAGAAATACAAGAATGATTTAAATGTTAGGTTCTTTTCCTTTATAAATTAATGTATGAGTGAACAGTGAATGGTTATGAAGAACCCTGGACTCAAAAAATCTGAATTTACTTATCTGAGTACCTTTACAAAGGCTTCTTTTTATTCCTCAAGCCCAGTAGTTTCCATTCTAAGACAACTAGTCTTCATGGGTGCCTTGAGCTGGGGTGACAGAAATGAATGAATGTCTTTTCTATTGATTTCTGGGAATGTAGTTTTGTTCTTGGTCACTCTTCTGGTCAACCTGAACAGAGATCTACTTGTCTGATAAGCAGAGTTTCTCTTCCCAGCACATTCGATTTTAGATTGTAGATTCAAGGGGTGGTTGGGGAGAGTGATGCTGGAGCTGGAAGTTTAAGCTGGAGTTTCAGGGGCTACCACAGTGACACTTCTGAAGTTGGTTAGGTTCTGGAACATGTTGCAGTCCATTTCCACAGTGAGCCTCTGGAGCCCCACCTGCATTGGTGTGAACTCGAGTTGGGTGCGCAAGGTGTTTCTGGACTGCACCGAACTTAATCTGAAATAAAGGAAAAGGCAGGTGCTAGTTCTGTCCCAGGGTCATTGCTTTGCTGGTCCCAGTGCCTCTGATCCTTACCTGCTTAAAGAAGTGGACTCTGAAGAAATAAACATCCAAGTACCTTGCTGTTAAAACAGAGGAGGTTTGAAGGGGATGGAAGGCAGGAGCCTCCTATGGTGAGCAGTTGTATGTTTGAGAAGAGAAACATCCTATTCTAAGGGCTTCCAAGTTACACCTGTTGTTTCATTTATCACCTGCGACTTCAGTCTGGTCTCGTTCTTAGTAATAGTATGTTTGGGAAGGCTGTTTTGGAACCCTCGTTGCTAACTGCAGTGGGTCCAGTGGGCATATTGAGATGTCAGTATGTCAACAGGTGGTGTTTTGCAGCCCTATTAGCAACCTTCTAGTCTGCCTGTGGACCTTCTTATGTTGACTGAGGGAATGGTGCAGATACTTTTGAGGAGCTTTGCCCCACAGTTGAGCTGGGAGAACACAGAAGTCTGGTTAAATGTTGGTAGTCCCTCCTCTCAACTTACGGGCAAGACTGACCCACTGAGTTTCTTGAGGTTGAGGCAGTGGCTCAACAACCAGACAACCTGTGAGGGACCTCATGGGTGGTAGGAGTAGGCATTGTGAACTCTAAACTGTATGTATGTATTCAGCAGAAGATGCTGTGGACTTCTTGAGAGAAGGAGCAATAATGAACGAAGATACAACATCTAAAACCAACAAGGCACTAATCTAGACTATACAGGGTTTGTGTATATACACACACACACACACACACACACACACACACACACAAATCAACAAGGAAAAAAGGCAGGAACACCAAAAGAAAAGTGGGCAAAGTTAAAAACAAACTATACAGAGGAGGAAATGGAAAAGGCTAATAAACATATGAAGAGTTACAAATTAAAACAATAATGAGATATTACCTTATCCTGTTAGACTGGAAAAAAAGACAAAGCTGGGTATTGCCAAGAATGGAGGAATCGTAGGAAGATAGAAACTGTCAAGTACTGCTGGAGGGAGTTGTAGACTCTTGCAGCCATTATGCAAGCCAATCTGATAGCACGTGGTCAAACCAGGTCATATCCTATGTCTCAGCTACTCCATTCCTGTGCATATTTCCCCCCACCTCCCACAGATTTTCAAGCGAGTATGTAAGGGGACGTATATCTGTAGTGTCTGAGAGTTGGAGGCGCTGTGGAGTGGTGTGGTAGGAAGTCGGGGGTGTACACGATGGAGTAATATGTAGCAGAAGCAATGGACTTGACATGTGGATGAATCGTAAAAACATAGTTCTGAGTGAAAAGAAAAAGAATTAGACGTAACACCGTTTACGTAAGTTACGAATACAGTACTCATGAAGCAACAGTACTCATACATACTAAAAAAGGGATATGAAGGGTGGTAGTGGGAATGGGGGTAGGGAATAGGAGTAAAAGAGAATGTAGAAATAAACAAAATTCTGTATTGTGTTGTCACTAGTAGAATGCAGCTCTCTGGCTTCACTGAGAGGCAGCCTACCCTCCCTGTGGCATTCCCTCCCACCCAGCCCTAACCCCCTCACCTGCATGCACCAGCAATACCCAGGCTCTCCCTGTGTGACCAGAACCGCGGCCAGCGTCAGGTGCCCGAGAGGCACAGAGCCTCCTCCGTCACTCCTGCACCCACATTGGTGGCCCCAGGATGAGAGAGGCCCTAATCCTTTAGTTCAACTCTGGCAGGTATTTTCTCTGTCTCCATAGACAAAGCAAAAAGACAGTCATCGATCTTGGGTTCCTGCCTTTCTGACCAGTTGAGATGTTTTTGTGGGTTGAGAAGCTTGCGGTCTCTTACCTGTAGCTCTTCTCTCTGTGAATGAGTCCCCTTCCGAAGATGGAGATCACACAGCCCTTCAAGGGAGCATCTAAGGAGTTATGGATGCTGACTGAGGCCGTAAGGGGCTGATGTTGCTCTGCTGTCTCTGGCATCTGTGGGAGATGCCAAGAGCACAGAGCTGCAGTCACTCCTTCCCCTCCTGGCCACCCTCCCTGAAGCCTCCTCAGTTACTCTCCTAGCTCTGCCATCCTCACCCAAACTCCACAGCTGACTTCTCTACCCCTCTACCTGCTCTTCCTGCATTTACTCTCACCCTTGACCCATCACTGACAACCTCTGATGGTGCCTTTCCCTCACTTAGAAACTTTGGAGGGTTTCCCATTGTCCTCAGAATCCAGCTTCGGTTGGCATTCAGAGCCCTTCCTGATCTGCTCCCAATCTACCTGCAGGCTCATCTGTTCCTCCCCTGACTGCAAGACACGCCAGCCTCTTCGGGCACCTTCGGAGCCTCAATGTACCCCTCAGGCTCCCCTCCTTTGGGCCTCTTTACTCAGCCTTCTCTCTGCAACGGCCTTCCCCCACCTCTGTACTGAAAGCTTACCCATTTTTCAAGGCCCAACACAAATGCCACATCCTCCATGAAGTCTTCCCCAAACCCACCAGCTGGAATTAATCCCCTTTACTTCACTTGTCCCAGAGCGACTTTGTACCTCTCCTAAAGCTCTGACATAAAAGACCACACGTTGTGTCTCCCTTGCCCAACTGTAATAACCTCTTCCAGAGCAGAGACCAGGTCACATTCGTTTTGGTCTGGGTAGACATGTGGAAAGAGTACTGGACCAAGAGCCCTAAGCCTCTAAAATGTCCTATTTTTATGATTGTGGACATGATGCTCTCTGGGACTGTTTCCTCCTCTGAACAATGGGAACAATTCCACCTCCCAGGGCTTTTGTATTAAAAGAAGTAAAAGAGGTGAAAATACATTGGCACATGTACAAAGTGCTAAATAAACATAAGCTGTTATTATCTCTGTAAGTATAGAGGCAGCAACTGGGAAGACCCCAATTTTAGAAAACTTTACTTAATCTGAACTAAAGTTGGAAGATTTAAACTTTAATAGCATGTATAAGAAACGATCTCTTTCAAGAGAAGGAGCTCTCAACCCAGCGTTTCCTGGTAGTTCTTCAGCACGGTCACCTGCTCTGAAGCTTGAGGGGCTCGGTGCCTTCTGAAATGGGGACCTGAGTAGCGGCAAATGCCAGTGATATGGGGAAGGACTGGTGCCTACCTCGATGGCAAGGTGTGGTCTGCAAATGGCGATGTCTTGCTGAGCAAAGCAGGTAGGGCTGGAGTGTGTTGCCATAGCGGTGAGTCTGAGGAAACTATTCTCTGGCGGGTTTTGTTTAAAATTGGAGAAGGACAGGAACGTGGAGATTTTCTCAGCTGAAACATATGACAGGTGGAGTCAGCACCCAGGGGTGAGTGCACGCGCCCTGGAAACAAGCAGTAGTTTCACACACAACGCAAAGGAGTCGGGACCTCACTGAAGCCAGAAAGATGCCTCATTCCTCACAGCAATTTCAAAATTGAACTCAGTCAAGAACCCACCCGTGACCACCATCCCTGCCGCCACTAACACTCTTGATGGACCACCTCCACAGGGCTGGGGAAAGGGCCCCTGTGAACTAGAACAAGTGAAGCTCTTGGAGCCTGTTTCCTTGTCTAATAACAATGCCTACCTGGAGGGACGGCTTGTGGTTCACGAGACAGTCATTAAGTGCTGGTCTCAGACCTGCCACCCAGCCGTGGCTGAATATATGTATGCTTAGTCCCCTCCCCTTCTCTGCTTCTGCTCTTTCCCTTTTGCAGAGAAAATGAAGCCATCCTTCGTCCTTGAGGAAGCCTCTCGAGCTCATGTTCTCATTCGCAACCTACAGACATAGACATCTACCCGTGCTGTTAACCCCCCCGGAGGGTGAGGCATCCCCCCTGCCCAAGTTCAGTCCTTTGCTTTTTAAATCAGTGCCCCACCCTGATCCCACCACTGCTTAGCTGTGTAACTTCGGGCAAATTATTTAATTCTTTGTGTCGTGGTCTCCTCATCTGTAAAGTGGGATAATAATGGTTCCTGCCTCATAAGGTCGTTATGAAGATAAATGAGATGATGCATATAGAACATTTAACACCATGTTTGCCAAAAACAAGTGCTCGATAAATGTGAGCTATAATTATTCTAGTTGCCTCTCATTTCCCCAAGGATTGCACCATCAATTATAACCCATCTCTCCTGAGGTTTCCGTCCTTTTCTCTCTGCTGATTCTTCCTCAGCATGTAAGTGGATTCTGCTGTCTCTCATCTTAAAAGAAAACAAAGAATACCCTCCTCCCCAGTGTCCCTGGCTTACTACCACCAGGTCTCCCTTCTTTTTCCATCCATTCTTCCAGGAAGGACTGCACACCTTGTCTCACTTCCTCAACTCTCAATCTGTTTAAGCCCCAGGAACCTGGTCTTTGCCATTGCTTCTCTGTCAGACCACTCTGTCAGTGGACGCTTTTCAGCCCTGACCTCTCATGGCCTCTCTGCTGACCTTGCTTCGTGCCCCCATCCTCTCTTTCACTTCTCAGTCTCTCACTCTGCTCTTTCCCTGACTGCCCCCTGCACCCCAACATGCTTGTGCTGCCTGGGTTTCCTCCTCACTCTCTCACAGTCCTCTCCCACTCCCCCCACCCCCAAACAGGCCTTTATCTTGAATACCAGGTTTAGGTTTCCAGCTGCCTACTGGCCGTCACAGCTTGGATGTCTTATGGGCTTTCAAATCCAACATGCCACAAACAGAACTCAACATCTTTCTCCCCAAACCTGCTCTTCCCCATTTGCCCTATTCTGGAGGCTCACCCAAGCTGGAAGCACCGTCTCCCCACATACACGAGTTCAATCTAGCCTACCTCTTCAATATGACTTCATTTGAAAAGTGCAGCTAGTTTAGTTTGTCCTTTATTTCTTGGCTTGATTATTACAAAACCTTCCAACCTCCAATCCAGTGGTTGTCGACATTGGATGTACATTAGAATCATATGGAAAGCTTTATAAAACAATCCCAGTGCCAGGCCACACCCCAAATCAATTATAACAGACTCTGACGGTGAGGCCCAAGCATCAGTATTTTTTAAATTCCCCAGGTGATTCAACATGCAGCCAAGGTTGAGAACCACGACTCTAATACGACCCCTTCCATTCCATTCTGCCCATGAATTTCTGATCACATTGACTCCCCTGGTTAAAACCTCCCGCCAGCTCCCCACTGCCCGGAGAACAAAACCCAAACTCCTCAGCAGGACCTACAAGCCCCTTCATGATCTGGCCTTGTCCAGCTCTCACACCACTCCCACACTCCATCCCTCCCTCCCTTGGAAAGGGATCAGGGTGGAGGGACTGGAGGCAGGGGGACCCATCAGGAGGCTGCTGCAATCATGTAGACAAGCACTATTCCACTGAGTCTCTTGCCTGCACATTGGAATCACCCAAGGACTTAAAACTTTTTCTGATGTTTGGGCAAACCATAGAGTTTCTGACTTAATTGGTCTGGGGTGCAGGCTGACCATCAAACTTCCCCCAGGTGGTTCTGATATGCAGCAAAGTTGGAGAACAACTGCTCTAGTCTAGGGAATTTCAACCCTAGAATAACCCAGGGAGCTCTGAAAAAATACCAGTGCCTGGATCCCATCCCAACTCAATTAAATAAGAATCTGAAGGAGGAGGAAGAAACTGAGCATATGTCCCTTCTTCCTGGAATGCCCTTGACCCACTTTTTTTTTGCGGTACGCGGGCCTCTCACCGCTGTGGCCTCTCCCGTTGCAGAGCACAGGCTCCGGACGCGCAGGCCCAGTGGCCATGGCTCACCCAGCGGCCATGGCTCACCCAGCGGCCATGGCTCACCCAGCGGCCATGGCTCACGGGCCCAGCCCCTCCGCAGCATGTGGGATCCTCCCGGACCGGGGCACGAACCCGCGTCCCCTGCATCGGCAGGCGGACTCTCAACCACTGCGCCACCAGGGAAGCCCGCCCTTGACTCACTTTACTGTCTGACACTGTCCTACTCAACCTTCAAGACAGAGGGCAGCCCAATTTACCTGGGGGCAGCCTGCTCCAGCCTGGGTAAGACGCTAACCTGCCATTGTACTCTATTTACCTTATCAAACACTTCTTACACTGTCTGTTTGCTTATATAACTGCAATCAGAATTGTGGGTTTTTTTCCCTGTGTGAAGCTCAATAAATATGTGTTGAATGAGAAAGAGAGAGAGAAAGAGAGAGAGAGAGGGCACACCAGGGGCTAGATGCTATCTCTTCAGATCTGCAGGGGGTGCTGTATGGCTGCTGCCTGCCCAGGGCGGGAGCTGGGTGTGTGGAGTGTCTGGGGAGGGGGGCCGTAGAGAGTTACCTGAGTTGGCCCTGAGTGTAAGGACAAGCTTCTTCGTCCAGAGCTTGGCAGCAAGGACACCATTGTAGTACACTGCCTGCAGCCCAACAGCCAGCTGCACCTCTTTATCATGGTCACTAGGGTTTAACAAGTTCACAGAGAACCGGGCGTCCCCTCCCAGGGCTAGGGAGCTGGGTGCTTCCAAGAAGAAATGTAAAGGATCATCAGTCTCGAGACTGGGAGGATGGATGCCATCGTCTTTCCCATGTTTCATTCTGTTTTCCTGGACCTTCTCCAGCACCTCTTTTTCTTGAAGAGATCCTGAAGAATGGAATAAACAAAGCAGACCTCTTACCCAGCAGCTGTAGACCCTTCTAATAGCAGCCCAGGATTAAGGTTCATTTCCCCGCTGCTATTCAAATGCCAAAGCCACATGAGCTTTGCAAACCTCTAGGTCCATATTTAGCTAAAAAAAGATCTGTGTTAGACCCACCACAGATACAGTGTATCTCTTCCAAGCCACTCATGGGATCAAGTTCTTCAAGTGCTATGAATTTGCCCCTTGAACGGTGAGAGAGCTAGTTTTTGTACAAGTTGCAGGGACTTGAATCTTCCTAAGTGAAGAAGTTTGGACTTATTCCAAGGGCAATGGAGGCCATGGAATATTCTGGAACAGGAATATTCTGTAACATAATTATATTTGTGTCTTGTGAAGCTCATTCTGGAAACTGTAAGTTGAAAATAGAGTAATGATGGGGAGACTGGAGGCGGGGGTCTAGTTAGGAGGCTGCTGCAATACTTTAGACGAGAGATGATGAGGCCCTGGATGACCTACAGGCAATGGGGAAGGAGATGAGGAGATGGGTGTGAGAGTACAGTGGGGTGGTGATGGGGGAGACTCAAGGACAGTGCAGGGCTTCTTGTTTGGACAAATGGGTGGACACTGCAGTGGTGGGCTCCAAATCAGCTTGGGGGGTGTTGAAGGAGAGCAGAAGAGGGAGAACCTCTCTTGGCAGCTGGGCTTGGTATTAACTGTGCTGTTGTATAGCAGTGGTTCTTAACTGGGGGCAGTTGTGCCCCCAGGGGACATCTGGAAATGTTGGGAGACATTTCTGGTTGTCACAACTGATGGCAGTGGTTGAGGGGGAGCCGGCATCTAGTGGATAGAGGCCAGGAATGCTGCTGAATGTCCTATGGTGCACAGCCCTCCACAACGAAGTTAGCCAGTCCAGAATGTGAATAATGTCAAACAGGGCTGAGAAATTCTGTTTTATATGATGGGGAAAGGACCTCTCTTTGGCCTGCGTGTGTCTGGCCCATTCTTTTCCTCCTGTTGCTGTTTCAGGGCCCTCCTCTGCCCAGTACCTTCAGGATACTTGTAGTTCTGCGTGATGTCCTCACAGCGGTCACAGTCCACACCCTTGGTGCTGATGTTGTTGCCAACATACTTAGTGTTGGAGTCGGTCAGCTCCAGTGTCCCATCCTCGTGGCACTTCCAGACCACACATGAGGCATTTATCGAGGCAAAAATGTCTGATACTGCAGGGGTCAGCCCCAGCGTCCCCTCCTTGACTGCTTTGACTGGGACCAGATCACAGGCCTCCAGGACTGAGGGAGAGAAAGGGAGAAAGGTCGGTGAGCGAGAGGAACCACGCCCAGACCTCAGCTTGGGTCAGAGCTCACAACAGCAGTCCCCATCCTATGCCCTATTGTCCCTCCCCTGGGATCAAGGTCAGAGGTGGGCACTAGGCAAGGTTTCTGAGAGGGCACTGCTGAGGTGAAACTCACTATTTAGCGACAACACTTTTTGGTCATGGCCTATGGCAGGAGCCCTCTCAGAAACTGGACAGGTAATAACCTCAGAGGTACAGAGTACACGGGAGTTCCTAAGCCAGCTTGACTACAGACAAGATAGGGATAGGTTGCCTTTGCTGAGCACTTCCTATGTGCTAGGCTCTGTGACAGTTCTGTTCCTGGGAAAGGAAGAGCCATCCTTTTATAACTCCTGAAGACTCCTTTTCTGAGCTTGAGCCTATCCTGATATCCTCTTCATCCACATCCAGAACCCCAGAAGTCCCACTCTACAAGCTGTCTTAAGACCCTCTGCCCTTCCATGAGACTCAGCTCCCTCACCTGTTGCTCTGAGGGGGGCTAGTCTCCCTGAGACCTTGGGGCCAAGATGGCTAACTCATTTGTTCCCTTGAGCCTGTGGGCATCAGGTCAGCATTCTGCTGGTCACTATCATTCCTGGCGCTTCTCCTGTTTTAGGGGATGCAGACCCCCTTTGGACCACCTGCTACCCCTCTTTCCTCTCCGAAGGACTCTTTGTCCTCCTGCAGCTCTGTGCAGCCCAGGGAAGTCCTGGGCCCATGCCCAGGCTTTACCTCCACCTCCATTAGGGGCACTTGGGTACAGAATCTGCCATCCGTCATAACCCTGGGGCAGAGCAGGCCGAGCCATCCAGCACTCCGTGGAAGTCTGGAAGATCCTGAAGGTAGCAAAGGAAGCAACTCAAATGGGGAAAAAAAGAGTCCCGAAGTGGTCCTAGAAATGACAGAGCTGTTACTAGGGGGATAGGAGGATGCTGCATAAAAGTGGTTGCAACACTCCTGGGAAGGGGCATGCACTCCACAACTCACCCTGACCATCAGCATGCTGCTGTCAAGAGTCTTGAAGGCCTACTCTCAGCAGGGCCCCTTGGGGTTCCCATGGGTGACACCCCGCGGGCTTGGAGCCCTTCCAGGTCTGGGACCTCATCCCCTTCGGGCTTCTCACCAGATTCTGCCTCTGTGGCCTTCTCCATTCTGAAGCCCCTCCTCACTGTAGTACTCATCTACGAGCAGGCCCCCGCCAGTGCCCTGGGCTGAGGTGAACGTGGTAACGACGCGGGCAGGGATTCCCAGGCCTCTCAGCACTGCATGGAAGGGGGCAGGGGGTCAGGGCACCAGAGAGGCCTGGGATCTGGAGGGCAGGGTACATGGCTAGCGTTTTCAGGGTCTCCTCTGGACACCGGGCACTTTCACTATCTTAAATGCCAGGTGATATTGTGGAAAGAGAAGGGGCACAGGCACCAGAAAGTTAGAATTGACACCAGCCAGACCCAGGCCATATGAGGGCCCAGAAACGAGGAACAAACCAGTTACACAGCAGGCAGAGTACACAGCGGAGGGAGGCTTACGGGATACACAGCAGGGCTTGCTTTCCTGGGGCAGGGCCAGGGGAAGCTTTGGGGAAAAGTGAGTTTGGGAGCAGAGCTCTCCAGATGGGCCCAAGTTTGCCGAAGGGGCAAAAGGAGCGGCAGCTGGTTGGGAGGAGTTGCTTGGGATAAGTAGCTGGTTTCTTGGCCAGACGGAAGCAGAAGCAGTTATAACTGCACCGGAAGCAGTTATGGGTGTGATTGGAGGCGGGGAAGTGCTGCGGGTGGAGGAGGGGCAACCCAAGAAGCAGGGCAGACACTGCGCCGTCGCCAAGGGGACGTTTGGGTGCGTCAGGCAAGTCTGCTCTGTACCTGTGCAAGCAACGGCGGCCAACACCCAGGCCTGACCATCATACACGGGCCTCCCCTGGCCCTTGACCCACTGCCGCAGGATGGGCGCGCTGCCCCGGCGCTTGTTCAGCAAGGCCTTTTCCTCGGTGGTCTGGATCTGCGGGGTGGGCAGGACACTCTTCTCCTTGAGGGCGTGCAGCTGTTTGGGGAAATGTGAATGGGCAAGGAGGGCTCATCACAGTTCTCCAAGGGGGCGTGAACAGACCACCTGCATGGCAATCACCTGGAACTTGTTAAAGCTGTGTGTCCCTGGGCAGTGAAAGCACTGAGTCCTAACCACTGGACCACCAGGGAATTCCTGGGACTCCTCCTTTTTAACAAGTCCTCCAGAAGCAGGGCTTCATGGACCGTCGTGAAAAACAAAACTCAGGACACAAGAGCAGCAGGAGGGCTGCCCCTTGGCCTGCCTGGCTCCCATTCCTTGTAAGTGTTTGCACCTGGGGCCTCGAGGCCCACGCATCCCAAGCTTCCTCCCCCTCGCAGGCTGGCCCTGTCCCTCACCAGCTCTTCAGAGGCGTGGACGGAGCCACATGAGGAAATGCGGGACACGTTATTCCTGTGAGAGAACTTTTAAGGACAACAGGAAAGCACCAAGCTACCTTCATGGGAATAATTTAGAAATGAGAACAAATGCCTTTGACCACCTTAGCAGCAAACACTGGGTAAGATGGATGTGACCCCCTTCCTCCCAGGGACCTAAGCCCCCAGGTTGGGCTGGGGGTGGGGAGGAAGGGAGGGGCCAAGGAAATCCGGGCCAGTTTTAGTCCTTGCTGGCTTGTGTCCTGAGGGATGACACCTCCCTGTGCTTTTCTCTCCCCTGTGGATGCTACTGTCCTTCCCTCCTCACTCAGAACCTTCTTCAAGGACTGTCCCCCACACCCTGGGAGGAGGGGACCACTTGTGATTTGAAGATCGCCAGGGCCGTAGAGGTGGGGCAGCTCTGTCAGAGGGCTGCCGTCTCGTCACCTCCCCCTCCCGACCCTGTCCTCACTCACCAATGCACCCAAGACACGGGCCACATGCACGGGGTTGCCCCACTTCTCCACCCGCTTGTCCACGCTCAGTAAGTCCAGGCTGAGGTCGATGACATCCTCCTCGAACTATAAGGACCACACAGGGCCATGATGGTGGGTGTGCAGGTCAGGCATTCTTCCCACAAGTCAACCCCGTCCCCTCGTCCTTCTCCAGACTCAGGCTCCACTCCTTCCTGCCTTGCCCCCTCGGGAGTTCTGGCTTTTCCCTCTGCCCCCAGGGCTGCCTGGTCCCTGTGCCCGGCACTCCAGCCCTTTGCCTCTTCTGTCGTCTGACTCCTGATAGCGTGAGCTCTTGAGCACCAGGGCCGTGTCGAGTCCTCTCATTTCTATCGTTTTCTGTGTCATTTGCTCCCACTGCCCCTGACAGGGCAGTCCTGTGTGGGGGCAGATAAGACGGCAGCTCCTGCTCTTGAGGAGCCCGGGGTTAGGAGTGAGGGGGACATGTGGCTGCTTAGGCTACAGATCTCAGCAACATGGCCAGGGCTCTAGGAGAGATGCCCACCCAGAGAGCACAGTGGAGAGAGTCACTCTGCCTCTGGGGGCTGGGGAAGGCTTTCAGAGGGCCTTAAAAGATGGGTAGGAGTTTTCCAGGGGATAAGGGAGGGAAGGTATTCCTGGCAGAGGGAACATTCAGCCTGCACATTCAAGGGATGGCCAGGGGCTGGAGCATGGAGTGGCTCTTGGGGAAAGGAAAGCAGTGGCCTGGCTGTGAAGAGCCTTGCGTGTCAAGCCCGGGGATTTGTGTTTTATCCTGTAGATGGTGGGAATTTAACAGAGGTTTGATTTGCGTCGTCTTTAGGAAGATAACTCTGGAAGCTGTGGAGGATGGTCTAGTGTGGCTCTGAGGGAGGAGAGGTACCACGGGGCTGAAACTGCATAAAGAAATGGCCTCATGACCAGGGGATTTTGGACCTGCCCAGTCTGTTTGACCTGAGTACTGAAGGTTATGGGACACTCACTGTCCCTGAGGCTTCCCCGGAGGCCCCTGTACCTGGCCAAAGTCCCAGGGCTCAGCCTGGATGCAGTCAGCTGTGCCCAGGAAGATGAGGCCGTTCTGGTTCAGCAAGTACTCCCTGCGTTGAGCTTCATTCGCCAGGAACACAGCATCCTCTGGAGAGAAGCAGGCAAGAATGAGGCTCTGGGGGATACTGGGCTTGCCCTCCACCTCCAGGCCTCTGCCCTCCATGCTCAGGTGGGATTCAGCTGCAGGCCTTCTCTTCAGCTCCAGGCCTGATGGGGACTGAGGAGGAACCCCCTCTTTTCACCCCACACTGGGATCCAGGCTCCTCTCTGGTGAGAGTGGGGAAGGGGGTCAGAGTCCCTGGGTCAGCCATGGTGGCCTTCATGGTCAGCCAGCCAACAGGAACAAGCCAACCTTAAAAGGCCTGCTGGTTCCCGAAGATACTTGCAGCCAGAGTGCTAGTGAACCAAGAGAATTTGGCAACAGCCCAGGGAGCGTCCCAGGGGGCCTGTTATGTCTCTCTCACAAGTTCAACCAAAAAAAAAAAAGTGATTCCGAAAAACCAATCAAACGTGTTGACAGGCATGAGCAGAAGGGAATTTGAGCAGGTATGTGTAGAGCGGTAGCCAGAGCATTAGCTTCCACCCAGGGTGTCCAAGTGGGTCTGGGACTCCTATGGTCTCTCCCCGCTGCCTCTCCTGCTGTCTTCATCCGAGGGTTGGGCTGGGGATCATGAGGAGGGTGGGGGCTTTAAGGAGGCCATCACCCACTCTAGGAAGCTGGGAGCAGCAGAGGGACCTGCTCTGCTTGCCAAGTGTCTCCCTCTGCCTAGTGCTAGGTGTGAAGTGGGGGGTGGTAGACTAGTTCCTGGTGACTAGAAATAGAAGAGGATTTCCAAACCATCCCCCAGGCATCCAACTGGGATGAGGGTACTCAAAGTAAAAGAAGGATGGCATATTAGAAATCAAGAATCCCTGAAAAACCTGGGACAGAAGATCACAGAACCATGGGCCCAAGGAGCCCTGGGCCCCTGCCCCTCCATCCTTAGTACTGTCTGTGAAGTCAGCTGGACATCACTTCTTTGGAAATCACTTTAAACTGAGGTGTTTGGCCCCAGGCCCTGCAGGCTGTGGGAAGTACATTTTCAGAGCATAGGTAGCAGCCCCTCCTCTTCTCTGCTTGGGTGTAGCCCCTCCCCCCTTTATAAAGTCCCTGCTTATGAATAGGATTCTTTCATTACAGGGTGCAAAATTTCCTTTTGAATCCAGGAGAGCCCCATCTCCAAGTATGCTAAGATGAGACTGAGTCCCAGATAACCTCTGAAAATCTCTTACCTCCCAGGTGAGCAGTGTCAACAACTCACTCCTGGCCAGACAGACCCTGCCCCCCTCCACGCCTCCCTCACCCCCATAGAGAGGGCTTCCCTACACAGGTCCCTACAAGCCAGGCATGGAGGCAAGAATCCTGGCACTGAGTCAAGACTGTGAGCTCCCTCTGAACCAAGCACTGTCCCAGAACTGTCTTTGCTGTGTCTTTGCTCTGGCCATCAGGGTCTAACTCTGGATGTGGGCTCAAAGTCAGCGAGGCAGGTACACTAAACCCTCAGTTTTGGAGGGAATGGCTTGAGGGTCTTTCAGTGTACGGAGAGCCATGGGGCCTCCCCCAGCTGAAGGGGCCCTGAATCCACACTCACCCACATGGGGCAAGGGCACCTCAATGGACACTAGTTCTCATCCATTGTTCAACCTGCCAAACCCCTTGGAGCAGAAGCAAAGGGCCTGAACTGAGGAGAGACAGGGCCACCTGAAAGAGGGGATACTGCAGAACCCCAGCCTGGGCAAAAGAAGTGGAGATAGGGAGCTCACTGGGATTCAGGTGCCATATAGAAAGGGCATCAGGTACTGGGGTGCAGGAACCTGGTAAGATTTCTTCTACTTCCCCTTGTTCCCAGCCCTGCCTCGTAATGAGGCTGTGAAAGGAAAAGGCTTGTCTGGCGTAGCAGGGACAGGCAAGCAGGAGGAAACTTTGCCTGTCCCCCAAACAACCGTTCAGGGAACACAAAGGTTTAAGGTGGGGGGTGGCAGATTCTAAAGGGAAGACAGATTCAGTCTTCAGAATGGGCAGGAAGAGGAAATGTTCTCTTAGCTCCTGTTTGGAGCACGTCAGCCATGTCTGATGACTTTTCTAGATGAAATAGTCCCGACAGCTAGAGCTGAGCTTTGCCAGAGGTGGCCACTGGAGGCCACCTGACCCCAGGAAGTCCACCCAGAGGCTGCTGAGCTAGGGAGGCTGGCTGTTTGATTTGTTGCTCCAGGCAGATATTGGGATAGGTCATTGTGGAGAGAACCCAGCAGTCTGTAGTAAGGACAGAACTAACAAGTGGAGAAAAGCAGAGAGCTCAGAAAGGAAGATTTACTGTGAAGTTGAAGCTGCAGCTTTGGGCCCCCCACCAGTACAGACCCCTATAAGCCCAGGGAGGAGCCTTAGCAATTCAAAATTCTGTGTTCTTTTTCTGAAAGAGGGTCCCCCAAATTATATAAACTTCAGGTCCCACAAAACCTGGATTCACCCTGGAGACAGACTATGGGAGCCCAGGGAGGGAACAGAGAAGCCCGTCCCTCAGGTCGCCTCTTTTCCTGAAGCGCTTTCCAGCTCTTGGCCCCTGTCCTGTTATAAAAGAGGGTAGTTCTCCTAGGGTCATCTCAGTGAGTCTCAGCTCCTGTGACCAAATAGCCTGAGCCAGCACCAGACAAGCCTCTGCTCTCAGTGGGAAGCCGTGGGCTGCTTCTTCCAAGATGACCCCAAGAGAGGACCCTCGGTCTGAGAGGCCATTCATCCGGAAGGCAGGCACCACAGGAGCTGAGTGCTAGTGCCGCCCTAGAGCGAGCTGGGTCCTGAGGCCTGGAGCAGTCGCACCCCAGCTCCGGGGCCTTGAGTCCTTTGTAGCCCAGGCTGGCCAAGGTCCAAACTCACCTCGACCCCAGGGGTTAAAGAGCAGCGTGAACTGGCCCAGGCATTGCTTCCTGCCTGAAACCTGCAGCAGGAGTGAGTAGTGGCCAATGACAGCGTCTGCGGGTGTGGTCACAGAGATAGTCCAGGACTGGTCATCTCTCTCCTCCACCATTGCACTCCACCACTTCCGGTCCCCAAGACTGGAAATTGAGAACGTGGCTTGGGTCTGGTTGGCCTTGGAAGGCTGCTCTCCTGCAGTCATACAGAGATGAAGTGGTCATTTGGATCTCTTTGCCACAACTCAGAGTAACAAAGTGAAGTATCCCAAAGATGGAGCAAGTGAAAATTAGATTAGGAGGAGAATGAAAGCAGCCCATCCAGGAATGGGAGGCAGTAAAGGGTGATGGGAGAGCACAGGTCCTCAGCGCTCATGGACCTAAATCTAGAAAAGGTTCATAGTGTATAACATGGGTGTAGTAATGATACCTCTTTCATAGGGCCAACATGAGGTTGTTTTTTTTTAATACATTTATTTATTTTATTTATGTATTTTTGGCTGCATTGAGTCTTTGTTGCGGTGCGCGGGCTTCTCATTGCAGTGGCTTCTCTTGTTGCAGAGCGTGGGCTGTAAGCACGCAGCCTTCAGTAGTTGTGGCACATGGGCTCAGTAGTTGTGGCTCACAGGCTCAGTAGTTGTGGCCTGCAGACTGTAGAGTGCAGGCTCAGTAGTTGTGGCACACAGGCTTAGTTGCTCTGCAGCATGTGGGATCTTCCTGGACCAGGGCTCGAACCCGTGTCCCCTTCATTGGCAGGAGGATTCTTAACCACTGCACCATGAGGGAAGCCCCCAATGTGAGGTTTTAATGAGCCCTTGGCTCAATATCTGACATGTAGTACAGATTCAGCAAGTAGTAGCAATTAAATGTTATATTTAGCCTAGGTTAAATCCCATTCAGACTTTTCTACAAAACTGATATTATATATGCAACAAAGGAACCCCTTAGTGATAATGCGGCTGAGAAACTTCTGAATCATAATAAATGCTACTTATTATGCATATTGTCTCATCCTCACAGGCCCTGCCAGTGGGCAGGACTTCTGGAGGCCCAGGTGCAGTGTGAGCCATGTGCCCCTTGGTGGGCAAGAGAAAGAAACCCCCAGTCCTGCTGCCAAAGAGGTCGAGGCCTGCCCCACTCACCAGTTTGTGCAATGAGGACTACCTTCTTCAGGGTATGCAAAAATGTGCGGATTGGAGCCCAGAAGTTCAGGCTGATGGTGAAGGGCTGCCCCCTCCTCACAATGAGGCGCTGGGAGCTGATGTCATTGGTGTGGTGCTCTACATTGTTTCTTGCTGCCTGGAAGTCGCAGCTCTTGATCCCCAGGCCTGTTGTGAAAAGAAAGAAATCATGGAGACTAGGCAAATATGACAACGTCAGTAAATGCAGAGACGCTGGAGTCAGAGACCAGGGTTTAAATCTTTGGCTCAACTCACTTACTAGCTGTGCGATCTCAGGCAAGTAACTTAACTACTCTGAGCCTCAGTTTCCTCTTCCTTAGAACAATCATCCCTCCTTGCAGGGTTGTGGAAAGCAAATGAGGTAATGTATATAATACGCTTGGCACCATGTCAGACACATAGTAAGTCCCATTAAGTAGGACTGTTACTATTATTAATAAGAGCGAAGCTTGTTCTCATTGTCAACCCCACTTTCTGGTCCCAATCCAGAAGCAATGAATAAAATCCAGAATTTTGCTCACCCCTACTCATTTTTTTCCTAAGAACACAATCAGACAACTTTTAGAGCTGGTTTTGAAATCACTGAGTCCAATTGTTTTGTTTTATAGGTGAGAAGAGTGAGGCCCAGAGAGCAGAAGCAACTCACTCGAGATTGCACGTGGCTCTTTCACCTAAAGGCTCATTAAACCCTTGGTACCATGCAGCCCAGAAAAACGCTACAAGAAGGGGGCCTGTGAGTATCATGACGTCCCCTCAGGCAGTTCTCACTTTACATCGAGAACTTGTAAATGTAAATGTGCTAACAGAGGCCCCTGAGATTTCTGCATTCTCTGCTGCTGCCTGTTTCCCGGCTTGGTGTCTGCCTCTGCCCCTTTTAGTTGGATTCCCTGGCTCCTACCTTCCTTCTCTCCCATTTAGCTTTGATGTACCACAACCTAGTGAGAAGAGCCATGTTAGGATGATCCTGGGATAAAGAATACAAATCCGTATAACCACCATCATCATCTTACCACCATCATCATGACGATGACCAATTTACCACCAACAACCTACCCTATTGCCACTCCATAGCCATGCTCCCAGTACCATCGCTACCACAGCACCCACCACCACTTCCCACCATAATCCACCTCCGTCATCTCCACTGCTGCCAGCACCGACTACTACCCTTCCCCCCAGAGCCACACAACCATTACCTCCAGTACCACCAGTACCCACTGCCAGCCCCCACACCTCAGCCCCTCCACCAGCAGCAGCACCCGTTTACTATCCCCCTACCATAGCCCTACCGCCCGCCATCACCTCCACCACCATTAGCACCCACTACCACCTCGCCGTCACGATCACATCATCGTCACCTCCACCACCATTCTGCTTCTTTTAATGAAAACATGTAAGGATGGAGGAGCTACTGAGAGCCCAGTAAGCCCTGTGGAGAGCAGGCTTGGCTCACCTTGTCCCATGGCTGCAGGCTGCTCTTATCCACTTGGCTATAGGAAATGCCTGTCTTGAACTGTTGCTCTGAGCTTCCTCTCTGAATCTGTCTTCCAGACAGAAAATGATGAAGGCACTTTTGTTGGCTTAAGAATCTGTAAATACTGGAGTTTCCTTCTGCTTCCCCACATGTTTGTCTCTCCTGCTCCTTCCCCTCTGGTATCTCTTGGACCAGCTGCTAGGAGTTCCCCTTTCTCGTTTTATCTCTTGTGCCAGGAGGCCCAGACAGGGGTATGTCTGACAGGCTGGAGTGGGGGGTGGAGGGGGGCAAGATCTGACAGTTGGAGAAGCCCAGGTAAGCTTCTAAGCCTCTTGCTTCAGTGGCCTCAAGAGACCCTCAGAGATGTTACCTGGATGACACTGAAAGACTCTGGAAGGAGGCCCATATCCAACTCCAAATTCAGGGCCTAAACATATCATGAGCTGCAAGCTGTTAGATGTTCATGGGCCATTTTGATAGTATAAAGAGAGAACATGTGTGTCTGCGATTCATCTGTGTGAAAGAGATTAGCAGGTGGAATTTGTTGGTGAAAAATAAATGTCCTAAAAGCAGAAGCAAGAGCTCTGCCTCTTCCAAGCCTGATGGGTTTGAGACACTCTACCAGAAGGTTTGGAACTCTGTTGGGACTTAGGGCTTATGTCTTTCCTATTTCTGCTTGTTTAGTCAACAAGGACACGACACAGAGGAGGATCTCCTATTTGGTCCTCTTTGGCCTCCTGGGTTTTATCTGGGCTTCTGAGACTGGGTCACCAGAAGCTCTCTCAGGTGCAGCTGGACTGGCCTGCATATATATGGCATATCTATAGAAGGATATAAAAGAAACTACAAAGACCATTGGTTGCCTGTGGGGAGGGGAGCTAGGGAATGGGGTAAGAATGTGATTTTTCTGCTGTTTACTGTTTTGTTTTGTTTTTAAACATCTTTATTGGAGTATAATTGCTTTACAATGGTGTGTTGGTTTCTGCTGTATAACAAAGTGAATCAGCTATACATATATCCCCGTATCCCCTCCCTCTTGCGTCTCCCTCCCACCCTCCCTATCCCACCCCTCTAGGTGGTCACAAAGCACCGAGCTGATCTCCCTGTGCTATGCGGCTGCTTCCCACTAGCTAGCTATTTTACATTTGGTAGTATATATTAGTCCATACCACTCTCTCATTTCGTCCCAGCTTACCCTTCCCCCTCCCTGTGTCCTCAAGTCCATTCTCTACATCTTTATTCCAGTCCTGCCCCTCGGTTCTTCAGAACCTTTTTTTTTTTTTCTAGATTCCATATATATGTGTTAGCATATGGTATTTGTTTTTCTCTTTTTGACTTACTTCACCCTGTATGACAGTCTCTAGGTCTATCTACCTCACTACAAATAACTCAGTTTCGTTTCTTTTTATGACTGAGTAATATTCCATTGTATGTATGTGCCACATCTTCTTTATCCATTCATCTGTCGATGGACACCTTGGTTGCTTCCATGTCCTGGCTATTGTAAATAGAGCTGCAATGAACACTGTGGTATATGTCTCTTTCTGAATTATGGTTTTCTCAGGGTATATGCCCAGTAGTGGGATTGCTGGGTCATATGGTAGTTCTATTTTTAGTTTTTTAAGGAACCTCCATACTGTTCTCCATAGTGGCTCTATCAATTTACATTCCCACCAACAGTGCAAGAGGGTTCCCTTTTCTCCACATCCTCTCCAGCATTTGTCGTTTGTAGATTTTTTGATGGTGGCCATTCTGACCAGTGTGAGGTGATACCTCATTGTAGTTTTGATTTGCATTTCTCTAATGATTAGTGATGCTGAGCATTCTTTCACGTGTTTGTTGGCAGTCTGTATATCTTCTTTGGATAAATGTGTATTTAGGTCTTCTGCCCATTTTTGGATTGGGTGGTTTGTTTTGTTGATATTGAGCTGCAATGAGCTGTCCAAGCTATACTGTTAAATGAAATAAGCAAGGTATAGAACAGTGTGAACAGTATGTACCTTTGTATAAAGGTGTGTGTGTGTGAGAATATATATAAATTTGCTTGTGTTTACATAGAATGTTTCTGGAAAGTTACTGCTTCTATATAGGAAAATTCAGTGCCTGGGAGTAAGGCTTTTTTCTTTATGTCCTTTAGTGTCTTTGTACCACAGGAATATATTATGTGTTAATATTAAAAAAACAAAAAAAAACCCCAAAACTTGTAGGAGTAAGAAAAGGCTGACCAGAAAACTGTTTTCACCACTGTGAGCCCCCTACCTGGGAGGACAATGGGGGAGTTGTGGGTTGGCTCCCCTTTTGGGGTTCCACTTCTGGCACTAGCAAAGAGAATCTTCTCTTTCCTGATACAGTTTCCATAGAGCTTCACAAATATCCACTCTCTGGCAGTATTTCCATTGGGCCACTTTTAGAGAAGCCTGTGATGAGACAGATACTACTGTGTTTTGGGGGAGCTGGGGAAAGGCCAGTGGGAGATGTGAGGAGGATGTAGGGAGGAGTGACCAGAAAGGTCTGTCCTGCTTCCTCTTGCACCCACACCTTTCAACGCCCCAGCCTCTGACAGAACAACAAACTTTCAGCTGGTGTGCACCCAAGAAGGATTCATTTATTCACGTGACACAAATATTTATTGAGCACTGTTGTGATTCTGGAACTGTATTAGGCACTGACTGGTAATATAGTAATAAATTAGCTGGGTGTGTACTTGCCACCAAGGAGCTTATATTTCCAGCAGGGGCAAACAGACAGTATTAAGTGCTTAAACCATTAATTATTTACTTGCTGTTGTGACAAGTGCTATAAAAGATAAGTTCTGAGTTCTAGGACCTAGATGTGGAGGTCAAGGAAAGCTTCCCTGAGAAAGTGATATTTAAGCTGAGAAACTGGAAGGGTAAACAGTGAGCTAGGCAATGGTACAAGGGATGGGGTGGGAGGAGAGAGAACAGCCTGTGAAAAGGCCCTAAGGCAGTAAGCAATTGAAAGAATGCCATGGGACTGGAGCACAGATTATAATGGGGAGAAGTAAGGGAAGGGCTCCTCTTGCAGAGTTGAGTTAAGGATTTAAAATTTTATCCTTAGATCACTGGGGAGCTATTGAATGGTATTTTAAGCAACAGTGTCACACAAGCAGATTTTCATTTTAAAAATACCACACTGGTGGGCTTCCCTGGTGGCGCAGTGGTTGAGAGTCTGCCTGCCGATGCAGGGGACGCGGGTTCGTGCCCCGGTTCAGGAAGATCCCACATGGTGCGGAGCGGCTCGGCCCGTGAGCCATGGCCGCTGAGCCTGCGCGTCTGGAGCCTGTGCTCCGCAACGGGAGAGGCCACAACAGTGAGAGGCCCACGTACCGCAAAAATAAAAAAACAAAAACAACCCACACTGGCTAAAATAGGGATAATAAGTTATTTAAAGGGGGCAAAAGTGGAAGACAGAGGGCCAATAAGGAACAACTGTAATGGTTCAAGTGAGAGATGACAGTGGCCTGGTCAGAGGAGTGTTGGTGAAGATAGAGGTGGACAGATTTTTTTTTTTTAATATTTATTCACTTATTTGGCTGCGCCAGGTCTTAGTTGCGGCACGCGGGATCTTTAGTTGCTGGCACACGGGCTTTTAGTGTGGCATGTGGGATCTAGTTCCCTGATCAGGGATCAAACCCGGGCTCCCTGCGTTGGGAGCACAAAGTCTTAACCCCTGGACCACCAGGGAAGTCCCAGAGGTGGACAGATTTGACGGAAATGTAGGAGGTTAAATTGGCAAGACATGCTAATGGCCAGGATATGGAGGGCAAAGAAGAAAAGATATTCAACGTGACTCCCAGCTTCAAATAAACTAATCATGCCAGTACATTGCTTTACAAAGCACTTTCACATACATTATCTCATATCATCTGACCTCAATCTTGTAAACACAGTAAGGAATCAATATTCCAATTTTATTGGTGAGAAAACAGGTTCAGGGAGTAAGCATGTTTATTTTAATGAATGAATTAATGAATAAATCGATTACCATACTGCCTTGTTCCAGAAAGAATTTAAGATGACTAACAATGAAACATGATGTGTCAGAAGAGCATATATTAAAACAATGCAAAAGATGAAAGATGAATAGAGATGGAGACAAAACAGAGCAAAGATGAGGCTAAAAATGCACATCAAACCTACCTGTACACATGCTGTCCACACACTAGAAATTCATCTCTAAGCTTCCCAGTATTTGAGGCTTTCGCAAGATCTCACAGTGTATGATAAAGACTGGACTCCACTAGGGTTTTCCAGCTCAGATCCCGTACATCTGAGTTCATATTAGTCTGTAATCCAAACCACCACTGACAAGGTCTCTGTAGTCAATCTTTTTTTTAAAAAAAAAAACCTCAAGCATTTCAACTTCTAAATATAGCAGAATAGCTTGAAACCATTGCCCCTGTTGAAAATTAACTAGAAATCTGACTAAAATATCTCAAATTCCTGTCTGAAGGAATCAAAGGCAGCAGAGATTTGAGGGATCGTAGGGAGAAGAGAAGCACAGAGAGGTAAGTCTGACAGAGTGCCACTTTTTCCTTTGGGACACTTGCTGATTCACTATGGGCAGATGACAGCCTGAGGATCTGAGCAGATCTCTGGCAGTCTTAGAAGGATGAAGGATAAAAATTGGAGTTTCAGAGCCATTAAGGATGAATAACCCCAATAAACACCCTAGGTTATCAGTAGGGAGCCCTTAAGGGCTGTACCCCAGGAGTAAATGTAAATAGGAAATAGACGAACACTTACAAAAACTGACGCCTGATTTTGATTGTTTTTAGGCTCTCATTCAATGGAAATTTTTACTCCTGCTGACATTGTTATGGATGCTATTATCACTATTATTTATCTAATAAGGTTCTAAATGTTGGAATAGCAGAGAATGGTTTAAAAAATTTTTATCGTGATAGAAAATATGTATCATAAAATTTATCATCTTAACCATTTGTAAGTGTACGGTAGTGTTAAGTATGTTTACATTGTTGTGAAAGAAATCACCAGAACATTTCCATCTTGCAAAACTGAAACTCTATACCCATTAAACACAACTCCACTTTGCCCCCTTCCCTCAGCCTCTGGTAACAATCATTCTACTTTCTGTATCATTAATTTGACTAATTTAGATACTTCATGTAAGTGGAATCATATTGTATTTATCCTTTTGTGACTGGCTTATTTCACTTAGCATAATGCCCTCAAGGTTCATCCATGTCGTAGCATGTGACAGGACTTCTTTCTTTTTTAAAGGCTGCATAGCATTCCATTGTTATGTATATACCACATTTTGATTACCCAGTCATCCACTGATAGACATTTAGGTTGCTTCCACCTCTCGGCTACTGTGAATATTGCTATGAACATGAGCGTGCAAAGATCCCTTCAAGACCCTGCTTTCAATTCTTTTGGATATATCCCCAGAAGTGGGATTGCTGGATAATATGGTAGTTCTATTGAAGTGGTTGCGGCATTTTACAATCCCACCAACAATGCATGAGTTCCAGCTTCTCCACATTCCCATCAATACTCATTATTTCCTGTTTTTCATATTAGTCATCCGAATGGGTGTGAGGTAATATTTCTTTCTCTCTCTCTCTCCTTTTTTTTTTTTCTTTTTGAGCGTGAGAGAGACGGGATTTATTTTTCTGGTTCTAAGAATACAGACGTTCACTCTTATGAAGAAAGGATTCCTGATTTGTGATCCCTGTACACTGTGGAGCTGCCGCAGAACACTGCACTCTGCTTTCTTTCAGGACGAGGGATAAAGAAAACTTAGAAGTTAAAGATACCTATCCCTATATAGTCATAGAATAAGCCATTTTATTAAAATTAAAAAGGCTTGCTCACTCTCCACTCTGGCAGCCCCGTGTTCCCCTCTGGCCATTTCGGGGCTCTGCTCCGCACCAGAGTCCCAGGTCCGACTGGGTGCCGCCCACCCCGCCCCCCTGCAGCCCCAGGCCCTCCTTCCTGCTGACCGGATGCAGGGCCAACGAGGTGGACACCTCCAGGCCCCTAAGTTTAAGCTGTTATTGTCGTAGGGTTTCTTTCACGTGTGTCTGGCTGACCCCTCACCTCCTCGGGCAGAGCTGTAACGTGCACCGAAGGACAGACGGAAGACGTACGAAGGACGGACGGGCGCAGCGTGTTTGCGACCCTGAGCGGACTCAGGCTCCCCACCAATATGTCCAAGGGGCTCGCGGGGTGGCCAGTGTCGTGTTGGGGAGACGCTCTGAAGGCAGCCGTGTTGGTGGTGGGGAGACTTTCACCGGGAACGGTCCTGCATGAACCCATATTCCCACGAGGGGAAGAATCAGTTCTAAGAGAAGCAAAAGCAGAAGGGAGGCCTTCTCCCTTCTTAGGGGCACTTTCCGGGGTCAGACCCCGTGACGGGGACCGAGGGGGCGCAGTGGGGCTTGGTCAGTGATTCTGGAGGCGGACGCTGTGCCGCCCTCATTTTGCAGAAGAGGAAACTGAGGCCAAAGGAGGTTCAACTAGAAAATGGTGGAGACTCTCCGGGTCGGTCCCCAGACGCACTTGCTGGGGGACCCAGGGCGCTCCAATTCGCCGCCAAACGCGGAAGGCTGAGTGCCGGAACCAAGTGGGCCTGTTCCCCTCAGCTTCCCCACAGGTCATTTTCTACGGTTCGACACCCACGTCCTAGCCTCACTGAGTCCAGCCCGCGGGCCTGCGCTCGGCCGACGCGGGGGTCACATTAGGGCCGGGTTTCCATGGAGATTTCCTAGCGGCGCCGAAAAGCCCTCCCAGGGGAGGGCCTGGCGCCTAGTGAGCGCTTTTACGCAGAAATACGAGCACAGCCACCTACGCAGCTAACCTTGCTTCTGTAAACTAAGGCGGAAGCAGAGAGGGGGTCTTGGGCCAGGCCACCAACGGTCCCTTGCACCAGCTGGCCCCGCCCGCTCCGCGAGGTCAGGACCCGGGCCTCATCTCAGCAGCGCATGGCCGACCCCCCTGGCTCGGGCCCCGGACAAGGCAAGTCTATGTCTCTACCCACCCCGGCCGCGCCCAGGGTTGGAATCCTAACTGGGAGGACGCCCCCCCCCCAAAGGGTTGAGGAGAGCGTGAGGGCCCCTAAACTGCAGTGTGCGTGAGTCTGCCCGGTGGGGACCGCAGCCCCGATTACTGAGCGGCCCTTCCAGAAGCGTGGAGGGCACAGGGGACCAGGTGGGCCCCCCGCGGCCCATGCTCCGCTGGGACGCCGCCCTCCATTAACTCAAATGCTCCTCCACCAAGACGCCAGCCCTGGGTTTGGGACGTGGTCGAGTTTTACGGGAGGATTGGATCCCCGAGCACTAGCACCAACTGCAGTGATTAAACTTCGATTCAGCCCGAGCTCCAGCACCGGCTTCCGGGAGTAATTCCAGAAGAACCCATAGGGAAGCCAGGCCCACATTCTAGGGAAGCAGGTTTCCCCAGCCCAGGGGTGCGGGGCTCTGCCTGGTGAGGCAATATTTCAATTAAGTTTTTTTTTCACTGTTTGTAAGATTTTATTTTTTTATCCTAATTTTTAAAAATTGAAGTATAGTTGATTTACAATGTTGTGTTAGTTTCTGGTGTACAGCAAAGTGATTCAGTTATACATATTGATATATACGTATTCTTTTCATATTCTTTTCCATTATGGATTATTACAGGATATTGAATATAGTTCCCTGTGCTATACAGTAGGACCTTGTTGTTTATCTGTTTTACATATAATAGTTTATATCTTCTAACCCCTGTTCCTAATTTATCCCTCCCCCCACTTCCCCTCTTGGCAACCACAAGTCTGTGTTCTATGTCTGAGTCTGTTTTGTAGATAAGTTCATTTGTGTCATATTTTAGATTCCACATATAAGTGATATATGGTATTTATCTTTCTCTTTCTGATTTACTTCACTTAGTATGATAATCTCTAGGTCCATCCCTGTCCCTGTTGCTGCAAATGGCATTATTTCATTCTTTTTTATGGCTGAGTAATATTCTGTTACATATATACGCATACCACATCTTCTTTATCTATTCTTCTCTTGATGGACATATAGGTTGCTTCCATGTCCTGGCTGTTGTAAATAGTGCTGCTATGAATGTTGGGGTGCATATGTCTTTACGAATTATGGTTTTCTCTGGATATATGCCCAGAAGTGGGATTGCTGGATCATGTGGTAACTCTATTTTTAGTTTTTTAAGGAACCTCCATGCTATTCTCCATAGTAGCTGCACCAATTTATATTCCCACCAATAGTGTAAGAGGGTTCCCTTTTCTCCATACCCTCTCCAGCATTTGTTATTTGTAGACTTTTTAATGATGGCTATTCTGAGTGGTGTGAAGTGATACCTCATTGTAGTTTTGATTTGCATTTCTCTAATAATAAGCAATGTTGAGCATCTTTTCATGTGCCTATTGACCATCTGTATATCTTCTTTGGAGAAATGTCTCTTTAGGTCTTCTGCCCATTTTTCGATTGGGTTGTTTATTTTTTTGTTGTTGAGTTGTATGAGCTGTTTGTATATTTTGGAAATTAGGCCCTTGTCAGTCACATCATTTGCAAATATTTTCTCTCATTCTGTAGGCTGTCTTTTCATTTTGTTTATGGTTTCCATTGCTGTGCAAAATCTTGTAAGTTTGATTAGGTCCCATTTGTTTATTCTTGTTTTTATATCTACTGCCTGGGGAGACTGACCTATGAAACTATTGGTACGATTTATGTCAGAGAACATGTTGCCTATGTTCTCTTCTGGGCGTTTTATGGTGTCATGTCTTATGTTTAAGTCTTTTTTTTTAAATTGGGGTATAGTTGCTTTACAATATTGTGTTAGTTTCTGCTGTACAACGAAGTGAATCAGCTATATGTATACATATATCTCCTCCCTCTTATATCTCCCTCCCACCCCCCCACCCCCATTCCACCCATCTAGGTCACCACACAGCACTGAGCTGAGCTCCCTGTGCTCTACAGCAGGTTCCCATTAGCTATCTATTTTACACATGGTAGTGTATATATGTCAATCCCAATCTCCCAATTCATCCCACCCCTCTTCCCCCGCCATGTCCACATGTCCATTCTCTATGTCTGTGTCTCTATTCCTGCCCTGCAAATAGATTCATCTGTACCATTTCTCTAGATTCCACATGTATGCATTAATGTACGATACTTGTTTTTCTCTTTCTGACTTACTTCACTCTGTATGACGGACTCTATGTCCATCCACTTATGTTTAAGTCTTTAAGCCATTTTGAGTTCCTTTTTGTATATGGTGTGAGGGAGTGTTCTAACTTCTTTGATTTACGTGTGGCTGTCCAGTTATCCCAATACCACTTGCTGAAGACTGTCTTTTCTCCATTGTATATCCTTGCCTCCCTTGTTGAAGATTAATTGACCATAGGTGTGTGGGTTTATTTCTGGTCTCTCTATTGGACACAGTTGGAATTTGAACCCTAGTCCCTCTAATTCTAAGGTCCATGCTATTATCACTAGGCTATACTGTCTCTTTTTATTTGACTCAAATGACATGGAACTGCCAGATTAACTTTCCTAATATATTTCAAGATGCCACTTTTCTAATCAGGTACATCCAACAGTTCCCAACTGTCAACAAATCCAAATCATTCTACTTTTATATTCCTAATTGCCTATCACAGTTCAACCCACAATGTAAGTTTAATATATAGTCTCAAATAATTCAACTCATATTATTGAATAAATGAATAAATGGATGAGAAAACTTCTACTGTATTGCTAAGCTGTATTAGATACTAGGATCTTAATACTTGCTTTAACATTTCCCAATTCACCAATCTTAATACATAGTATGCACCGAATAAAAAACTTATTAAAACCTATAATATACATATAAGCACTATCAGCTTTTAATCTGCCCACAGATAACATTATGCCTCCAAGTCAATGAAATACTAAAACTCAGCAACACCTATGTGTGTGTATACATAGATGTGTGTGTATACATAGATGTGCATGTATATAAAATACATTATTTCATTTTAAAGATAAAAGTACTAAAACAGGGCTTCCCTGGTGGCGCAGTGGTTGAGAGTCCACCTGCCAATGCAGGGGACACGGGTTCGTGCCCCAGTCCGGGAAGATCCCACATGCCACGGAGCGGCTGGGCCTGTGAGCCATGGCCGCTGAGCCTGCGCGTCCGGAGCCTGTGCTCCGCAACGGGAGAGGCCACAACAGTGAGAGGCCCGCGTACAGCAAAAAAAAAAAAAAAAAAAAAGTACTAAAACATCTTAAAGGTTGCACATATTATATGAGCCTATTTATATAAAATTTTATGCATATATCTCTGTGCCTGTATATTGAGAAAGTTGTCTGTGAAAATGTTTAGATGGCTTTTACCGTTTTTCTCTGAAATTTTATATTTCGTTGTAATTAATTTGTATGTAAGTTTTTAAAAAGCAAAACTATTTAAGCTGTTTTAAGGAAAAATTCTTTTTGAATCCTCAACAGTAAAGGGATTAAAAATAATCCCTCCCATCTCACTCAAAAACATACTGAATCATATTTGGGAAGTAAATATTGAAGTCCTAAGAATAGGTAGCTACATAAATTAGAAGATAGTTTTAATTTTTAGAAAGACATGTTATATACTCAAAGGCCCTGAAATAATTCCTTATTAAATTAAAAATGATTGGAAAATTATCAGTATTTATAGCACAGTACTGAATTTTCATTATTTCACATGATTACTGAAGAGTAATTACATTTATCTCACAATGAAGCAATCATTTTTTTTTTCAGAGATCACATGTATTTCACATCCACTCTAGATGCAATTTTTTTTAAAAGACATTTAACAGTATGTAGAACTAAGGAATTTCTTTTTTTTAAATTTTTATTTTATATTGGAGTGTAGTTGATTTACAATGTTGTGTTAGTTTCAGGTATACAGCAAAGTGATTCAGTTATACATACAAATATATCTATTTTTCAGAATCTTTTCCCATATAGGTTATTATAGAATATTGAGTGGAGTTCCCTGTGCTATATAATAGGTCCTTGTTGATTATCTGTTTTATATATAATAGTGTGTTTATGTTAATCCCAAACTCCTAATTTATCCCTACTCTCCACCTTTCCTCTTCGGTAACCGTAAGTTTGTTTTCTATGTCTGTGAGTCCATTACTGTTTTGTAAGTAAGTTCATTTGTATTGTTTTTTTAAGATTCCACATATAAGTGATATCATATGATATTTGTCTTTCTGACTGACTTACTTCACTTAGTATGATAATCTCCAGGTCCATCCATATTGCTGCAAATGACATTATTTTGTTCTTTTTTATGGCTGAGTAGTATTCCATTGTATAGATGTACCACATCTTCTTTATCCATTCATCTGTTGATGGACATTCATGTTACTTCCATGTCTTGGCTATTGTCTCATTTATTCTGCTGTTGATTCCTTCTAGTGCATTTTTCTTTCTTTAAAAAAAATTATTATTTATTTATTTTGGCTGTGCTGGGTCTTAGTTGAGGCACGCAGGATCTTTGCTACCATGTGCAGGGTCTTTTAGTTGCAGCATGTGGACTTCTTAGTTGCAGCATGTGGACTTCTTAGTTGCGGCATGCGGACTCTTAGTTGCGGCATGCGGACTCTTAGTTGAAGCATACATGCGGGATCTAGTTCCCCGACCAGGAATCGAACCCGGGCTCCCTGCATTGGGTGTGTGGAGTCTTACCCACTGGACCACCAGGGAAGTCCCTAGTGTATTTTTCATTTCAATTATTGCATTCTTGAACTCTGTTTGTTCTTTGTATCTCCTCTTTGTTAAACATTTCTTATATCTTCTTGGTCTGTGTCTCCATTATTTTTCTGAGATCTTGGATATCTTTACTATCATTACTCTGAATACCTTTTTGGGTAGATTGCCTGTCTCCACTTCACTTAGTTGTTCTTCTGGGGTTTTATCTTGCTCCCTCACCTTCAGGTGAGGGAGCAAGATAAAACATATTTCTCTGCCATTTCATGTTATCTAACTTTCTGTGTTTGTGGTCTCCGTTCCACAGGCTGCAGGGTTGTAGTTCCTCTTTGCTTCTGGTGTCTTCCCCCTGGTAGGTGAGGCTGTTCTAGAGGCTTTTGCAGCCCTTCTGGTGGGAGGGACTGGTGCCTGCCCACTGGTGGGTGGAGCTGGGTCTGGTCCCTCTGGTGGGCAGGGCTGTGTCAAGGGATGCATTTAGAGGGGGCTAGGGGCTCAGGAAGACTTTAATTAGCCTGTCTGCTGATGGGTGGGGCTGTATTCCCACCCTGTTGGTTGTTTGACCTGAGGCATCCTAGCACTGGAGCCTATAGGCTGTTGGGTGGGGCCAGGTCTTGGTGTCAAAATGACAGCCTCCAGGAGAGCTCACGCCAATGGGTACTCCCCGGTACCTCCACCACCAGTGTCCTCGTCCCCACAGTGAGCCACAGCCACCCCCACCTCCCAGGGAGACTCTCCAAGACCAGCAGGTAGTTCTGGCCCAGGCTCCTACGAAGTCACTGCTTTTTCCCTGGGTCCTGGTGCACATGAGACCTCGTGTGCACCCTCCAAGAGTGGAGTTTCTGTTTCCCCCAGTCCTGTGGAGTTCCTGCAATCAAGCCCTGCTAGCCTTCAAAGCCAAATGCTTTGGGGGCTTCTCCCCCTGATATCAGACCCCCAGGCTGGGGAGCCTGACATGGGGCTCAGAACTCTCACTCCTGTGGGAGCACACCTGCAATATAATTATTTTCCAGTTTGTGGGTCACCCACCAGGCAGGTATGGGATTTGATTGTATTGCGAATGTGCCCTTCCTACCATCTCATTGTGGTTTCTTTTTTGTCTTTGGATGTAGCATATTTGTTTGGTAGGTTCCAGTCTTTTCTGTCAATTGTTGTTCAACAGTTAGTTGTGATTTTGCTGTTTTCATGAGAGGAGGTGAGCTCAAGTCCTTCTATTCCACCATCTTGTCTCCACCTCCTCAGAACTCCTGTAGCTGAACTCTGGGGGAAAATATTCTCCCATGAAAGGAGGTACAAAGACTTCTACACACCTTTTTATCCCATAGCACGTCCTTATAATCTTCCCAGAACCTCAGCTTTCAGCACATTCTCTACCGTCCAGCAGACAGACACCCTGGTAAAATGGCAGCCCCTAGGTGCTACTGCCACAGGCTGCTCCGGCCCCTTCAATGCAGTTTGGATTTGCATTTTTCTCATAGTTAGTGATATGGAGCAACTTTTCATATGCTTATTGGCCATTTGTATATCAACTTTGAAGAAATGTCTATTCAAATCCTTTGGACATTTTTAAATTGGGTTATTTAATTCTTGTTGTTAAGTTATAGGAGTTCTTTATATATTCTGGATATTAGCCCCTTATCAGATTTATGATTTGTAAATATTTTCTCATAAACCATAGGTTGCCTTTTCCCTCTGTTGATTGTGTCCTTTGATGAACCGTAGTTTCAAAGTTTGATATAGTCCCATTTGTCTATTTTTGCTTTGGTTGTCTGCTGAAACCTTATTTAAATCAGCCTGGGTTATGGTGTCCTACCTTAAGTGCCTACTAGAAGGAAATTTCTCTGGAGGATATTAACAGTATCCAGAACCTGACTTAATCTCTATGATTTTTATATACAATATCTAGCATTCAATGAGAAATTACCAACCATAACAGAAAAAAAGACCAAATGACTGAGAACCAAGAGAAAATATAGACAATAGAAATAGGCCCATGGGAGATCCAGGTATTAGAGTTATTCATCACAGACTTTAGAAAATATGTTTATTATATTCAAGAAAATAAATGATAATCTGCAGAATTTTGGCAGATGATTGAAATATGTAGTAAATAATCTAATGGAGATTCTAGTATTGACAAATACAGTAACTAAAATTAAAACCATCATAAATGAGTTTAAAAGCAGATTAATCCCAGCAGAAGAGAAGATTGGTGAGCTGGAGAACAAATCAATAGAAGAGAGTCAAATTAAGCATGGAGGAAAAAGTCTCTGTGAAACGGCAGTCCCAGAGGAGAAGAGAGAGAAAGAGAATTGGGCAGAAGAAATTTTTGAAGAGATAATGCCAAGAATGTTCCAAAACTAAAACCACGAATTCAAGATGTGCTCAGAACTCTAGTCAGGACTTTTTTTTTGGCTGAATGTGGTCTTAGTTGCAGCACATGGGATCTTCATTGCCGCATATGGGATCTTCGTTGCGGCATGCGGGATCTAGTTCCCTGACCAGGGATCAAACCTGGGCCCCCTGCATTGGGAGCACAGAGTCTTAACCACTGGACCACCAAGGAAGTCCCTCTAGTCAGGATTTAAAAAAAAACTTTTTTAAGTAACCAGAGAAAAACATATTACTTTCAAAGTAGTCAAATAAGATAAATAGATGATATCTCAATGAAAACAATATAAGCCAGGAGATAAATGAAATGATCTTCAAAAATGCTGAAGGAGAAACCGGCTAATCTAGAATTGTATATATGAGAGAATATATTCCAACAAACGAAGGCTTATATTTCCAGGCAAACAAACTTTCCTTGTTATCTTTTGTTATGCCCACGGCAGCAAACACAGGGGCTCAAGAAACATTTATGGACTGATGGGTTTAATGAACAAATGAAAAATTAGAAAGCTGAACAAGGATTCCCTAGTTTGTTGTTTTGTTTTTTTTTAGTTTTGAATTATAGAATGATAATGCTAATGTCTGGGTGAGATTAATCATTGATAGTCTTTTAATGTTTTTCTTGATAGAAGCCTATTACCCAAAGAATTGGATAGCTCACCTCATTCCATAAAAGGGGTAAAGTTTAAAAATATATAAGGAAACTGAAAGTCAATTAACATAATTCCTGGTCTGTCATTCTGTATTTGTAACTCAGTTAATGCCTACAACACGGGTCTTAATGAGTCACTCTTTTCTTAGCCAAAGTGTTCTGCAGTCCAGTTTAAAAGGGCTTGTAAGACCATATGACTTTTAACATTTCCTGCAGGATTTTTTCCAGGCCTGAACAACTTGTGAGTCAATGCACAGCTATTTCTGGATTTAAGTAGGATGGGAGAGTGGTCTGTCTGTCAGCTCACTGAAGGTCAGGGGCTGAGCTGGGGTGCTGGATGCAGGAACTTTCTTTATCCTTATTGTGCCCCAGCTGGACACCAAAGTGTGTGAGCAGCTGGGCTTTACTGCAGAACTTCAGACATACTCTGCAGGTTCATTGTGTTTGCATACCTATGCCTGCTGTAAGTTTTTTGGTTCTGAATTATAGCCCCTTTAAACTGTGGGAAGCTTGACTCCCTTGCCAAATGTGTAACACAGTAATAAACTAAGCAGGCATTTAAGAAGTAGTTCCTGGAGAATGCAGACTGTACCATGGAGGAGTGGCTGTAGAATATACCATCCATAAATGAGAGATAGGCCATTTCCAGCTAACATGAAGACCAACTATTTTTTAAGGTTTGAGTCACACTTTTAAGAAGGTAACATGGAGAGTAGAGGAGTGTGAACTGGTACCCAGGCCAAGCTATGCTCCTCACCCACGGTTTTCTGGGCCAGTATTCCGCCTCTGAGGCTCAGTACCTTTAAAATCAGGAGGTTGGATTAGTTACTTCCTATGCTGGATAGTTTCCATTTGTATATACTCTGCACCCCTCTCCACCTTGCCTTGTGCCCCAAAGCTGGCTGATGGACCAGTGTGGATGATACACAAAGACTCCCTGCCCTCTGACCCCCGTTATGTCCTTTGCCTAACAAGGGGCACAAACATAAAATCAGAGGATGGAGAAAAGCAAGGTTGGAGTATCAGTTCTTCTGATTCCCTCCCTGTAGCATCACCAAAGGTCAGTTCCCGGCAGGCAGCCTTCTCCACAAAGCTCCTTCTGTCTCCTGTTTCCAACAGTCTCCACCTCCTCTCGCTCCTCGAGGCCTAAGTCTCTGGGTGCCCCACAGTTACTGTGGTTCTCTACCCCCTGCCCACCTCTAAATAGCCCCTCTCCTAAAAATATACCCCCCTCACAGACAGAATTAAAAGGAGAAATAGATAAATCAACAGTCATAATGAGATTTTTTTTTTTTAATTTTTGGCTGTTTTGGGTCTTAGTTGCTGCGCGCGGGCTTTCTCTAGTTGCAGCGAACAGGGGCTACTCTGCGGTGCTCGGGCTTCTCATCGCTGTGGCTTCTCTTGTTATGGAGCATGGGCTCTGGGCACACGGGCTTCAGTAGTTGTGGTGAGTGGGCTCCGTAGTTGTGGCTCGAGGGCTCTAGAGCGCAGGCTCGGTAGTTGTGGTGCACAGGCTTAGCTGCTTCGCAGCATGTGGGATCATCTTGGACTAGGACTCGAACCCCTGTCCCCTGCATTGGCAGGCAGATTCTTAACCACTGCACCACCAGGGAAGTCCCATAATGGGAGATTTTATTTTATTTTATTTTATTTTATTTATTTATTTATTTTTGGCTGTGTTGGGTCTTTGTTGCTGGGCTTTCTCTAGTTGTGGCAAACGGGGGCTACTCTTCGTTGTGGTGTGCAGGCTTCTCACTGTGGTGGTTTCTCTTGTTGCGGAGCACGGGCTCTAGGCACGCACGCTTCAGTAGTTGTAGCACGCGGCTCAGTAGTTGTGTCTCGCAGGCTTAGTTGCTCCGTGGCATGTGGGATCTTCCTGGACCAGGGCTTGAACCGTGTCCCCTGCATTGGCAGGCACATTCTTAACCACTGCGCCACCATGGAAGTTCCATAATGGGAGATTTTAATACACTTCTCTTAATAATTTATAGAACAAACAAAAAAAACATGCATTACAAAACTGCAGAACACACACTCAAGAGCACATGAAACATCTGTCGAAATGGACCACACTCTGGTCCACAGCACAGATCTCAACAAATTGCAAAGGATTAAAATCAGATAGAGTAATCTAGTCGCGTTGGAACTAGGCTAGAAATCAGTACCAAAAGGTAACTAGAAAATCCCCAAGTACAATGGATGTAAAAAATATGTTTCTAAAATCAGCCTTTCGTTCCCCCTCTGTTTCTAATCTTGACCCTTCTCCCTCCAACTTGGTGAAGAGTGACAGAGCTCTTTCTCACATTCCCACAGATTCCTATATTGTCCCAGCTCAAGCATTTACTGAACCCCCTTGCTATCCCCAGCAATTGGCCTGCCTCCCCTTAGGAAGCTCTGTGCTCGTGTACAGTCTGAAGCCAGGTCCCATCCTATGGGTCTGAGGCAAGCTGGGAGCACTTTGCAATCAAATTCTTTTTGTCTGTACTTCTGAAAAAGCAGCATGCCCAAAGCTGGCACCAGGTGCTTTCCAGACACTGAAAAGTTGGGTCTTATGGGCAGGTAGAGAGGCAGTACTTGCTGCACATTGGTTGTTTTCCTGCTAGTCAGTGGGCAGATGGTGAGGGAGAAATGCTGGGCAATGGGCCTTGAAGCATCATGCCAGAGACCAAAGGAGGAGCAGGGCCTGGGAAACAAACTCTAGCTCTTGCTGCTGCCTGCCCTTTCCACACTGCCAGCCTCAGCCTCTTTTGTTATCTACAGGGTTGGGGTGAATGAGGGTTTCTGCCACTTCCTTGAACTTCAGGTTCGTTTCTGGCACTAACAAGGACACCCCTAGGACCAAAGGGCAGACTTCTAGGAGCACTGGACAGCATGGTATAGTGGGAATTTGGAGTCGCAATGACTTTGCTGTGTGATCTTAAACAAGTTATCTAATCTCTCTGAACCAGATAAAGTCTTTTGAATGCAAGTAATTGAGGGAACTCCTAGAACTGATAGAAAAAGGAGGACCAAGCTCAGAACCAGGAGAAGGGTGGAATCCAGGGCAGCTCAGGAGGTCTAGGAAGCAGGAGCTGCTGGATGGTCTCTTTCTGGGGCTCTGTTGCCAGAATGGATCAGCTCCAAGTCTCTGCCTTCTCTGGCTCACTTCCCTCTGCAGCCAAAGTCCTAGGAGAAGCGTCTGGTCCAGTGTAAGTCACATGCCCACCTCTTGGCTAGAGGAAGGCAGGGAGCCTTGGCTGACAGACCCACCAGAGCTACTATGAGGAACAAAGGGATTCCTCCAGAAGAAGCTGGGATGCTGTCACCAAAGGAAAGGCAAGAACAATCAATGAATGTCCATTACACTTTTGTGCCTCAGGTTTTTCCTCTATCAAATGGGAGTTATAATATCTATCTTGCAAGACTGTTATGAGAATGAGTTAATGTAATGTAGGTCATATGACTGGCAGGTACAGGGGAAGGTGATTGATAGAAGATAGATGATGTTATTAATGTCAATACCTACAGCAAGAAAGTGGTGCTGGGGAAAAAAAAAAAAAAAGACCCTGGATTTGGAATTAGAAGACCTAGGTTTGAGTCTGGCTCTGTCACTTTCAAGCTTTGAGGCCTTAAGCAAATCACGTAACTTTCTCTGACACTTAGTTTTTCCTTCTACAGAATGGGGATAATAACAATACTGATCTCATAGGTGTTGCGAGGTTGAAACATGTGGAAGCACATACGGGATTCATGATTTCCAGCATCTACAAGTCTGTACAAGGCTCCTTTGTGCCTGCGGCTAGACTTTTGTACAGACCCACCTCGTTTTATTGCACTTTACTTACTGCATTTTGTAAACATTGTATTTTTTACAAATTGAAGGTTTGTGGCAACTCTGTGTTGTCAGATAATAGTTAGCATTTTTTAGTAATAAAGTATTAATTAAGGACTGTACATTGTATCTTTAGACACAGTGCTATTGCACACTTAATAGACTACTGTATGGTGTAAACATAACTTTTATATGCATTGGGAAACCCAAAAATTCGTGTGACTTGCTTTATTGTGATATTTGCTTTATTGCAGTGGTCTTGAACCAAACCTGCAATATCTCTGAGGTCTGCCAGTGCTGAATTCCACTGGCAGGGGTTGGGGGTTAGGAGTTGAGAATGAATGGGGGAGGACCTTGTTTGCCTTGTTTACTGCTCTATCCCCTGGGCCTAGAATATTCTACACATAGGTACTCCTATGTTAAATGAATAGATGAAAGACAACCTTGACATTCAAGGAAGGCCTTAAGGAAGGCCTTAACTCCAAGGCCATCAGAGTGACTCTGATGGAAATTGCAAGGTCCTGTGACAGATGAGGATGGAGAACTATTTGTCCTTTAAGTACTTCTCAAATCACATGAAGTCTGCTCAGCTCTGCAAAATAGGATCAACTTTAAGCATTGACATCGCAGGCAATGACTATGAATCAAGATTTAGAGGAAACAGATGCCTGAAGATGATCATGGTCCAAATTCCTTAGACTGCCACCTGAAGCTCTTCACCCCCTGGCTCTTGCCACATTTTTTTCCTGCAACTTGCTCCATCCTGCTCTGATCTCTAGCCATCTCAGTGACATGCGGTTCCTGACTGCTTTACTCCACCCCCAACCCTTCAACGCGGCTGAGTCTCTTTGGCTAACTCCTGGGCTTTTAGCTTTCAGCTTAAATGCCACTCCCTCCAGGAAGTCTTCCTTGATCCACAATCGTTAAGACTGGACTAACTGCCCCTCCTCACGCTCCCACAACACCCCGTACTCACCCTCATGGTGGTTCTCACCACTCTGTATTGTAACCTCCTGTTTATTTTTCATTCTTGATATGCCTAGACTTGAGCTCCATGAGGGCGAGTCTTGGTCCTTCTTATGTCCTCGGTGCCTAACTCAGGGCCTGGCCCCTAGTAGAAACTCAGTGAATATTTGTTGAGGAAAAGAGTAAATGAATATGATGTTAAAATCAGGATTTGTAGGAATTCCCTGGTTGTCCAGGGGTTAGGACTCTGAGCTTCCACTGCAGGGGGCAGGGGTTCGATCCCTTGTTGGGGAACTAAGATCCTGCATGCTGTGCGGCAGCCAAAAAAAAAAAATTAGGATTTGTGAAAGAGTCTGGAAGTGCGGTAGCTTAAGTGTTTCAGAGGTCATTGTCTCTGTAAGATGCTCCCCTCCATGATGTTTTCCTTAAGCCATTTTTCATAATTGTCAGATGATAATTATAGAAAAAATAATTATAGGCTGCCTCTAGCTCCATGCTGCCAGGATTCTCCTGGTTCTCAGCCCTCCCTTTAACATGGCTATCAACCTACTCTGTAATTCCCACCCACACCCTCTCCTCTCTCTCTGATTGACTGCACTTACCCTTTTGTTCATATATAATAGAAGTATTTAACTTTTTAATTTAATGTGTGCATTTAATATATACCGTAAACAGCTGACTCAGTCAGGTAGCCAGTTCCTAGAGGGCAGGTATATCATGCCTTTGTGCAGAGCTTCTCGCATTGCTGTGAGAAAGTGGGTGTGTCCCAGAGGAGATAATGCTTGCAGTTGCTTTGTGCTCAGTAGGACCATAAACACAAGCTGCAACCAATAGAAAAGTCTGAGAGTATTTCATTCCCTACCCAAAATCTACCTCACTGCATTATTCAGCTGGCTTTCTCCCTGGAACACAGCCATCCCAGGGCCATGCTAGACCACAACGCACTGGTGGACTTTCAGCCAAGGGGTTGGAACTGTTAAGACTGAGTGACCTCTTGGATGTGATTTGGGAAGGGATTCAAAGGATGGCCAAGTGAGAGATCTTCCAGACTTTTTTCTGTGTCACAAAGATAGTAGCATGTAGAAACACCTTTTGTTTTCCTAACTCAATCACGACTGATACACCATCTGTAAGCGCCTTCCTTATTTGTTGACATGTTTATTCTCTGTCTCCCCCACCCCCCGGCAGGATGTAAGCTCCAGGGGGGCAGGGACTTTGCTTTATTTACCACTTCATCCTGTACACTCAGAACAGTGCCTGGCACATACCAGGCACTCAGTAAATGTTTCTTGAATGAGTGAGTGGGCTCAGGTAGTAAAACAGTAGGAGACTCCCAGAATCCAGGGAACAGGTGGGAGCTGCTGTGGGGGAAGTGTTGACTGTATGGGCACAAAGATGAGAATGAGGGCTGAAGTTTATTGGTACTAGGGAAGTAGCCATTGCAATGACAAAGTGACAGTGAGCTGCTCAGCCAGTCTTCTTCTTTTCTGGACATCTGGGAATCAGTAAATCATGGCCAAGTCCAACAATTCTGGACTGCGTGGCCAATCTCACAATTCTGGGCGGGACACCATGGAATTCCTGGGCCCTTAACAGAGTCCTGGGGAGCTGTGCAAATGGCCCAGGGGACTATCCATTGCCAGCATCTCTCTGCTGCTCACGTCGGAGCCCAGAGAAGCCTCTGTTTGGGTGGGGAATGGCACAGCTTGCGTTTGAACCTGCTCTTTCCCTGAAGCTTAACATCTACGTGTCCACCTCATTGTCCCAGAATTTATAACCCAAAGTCTACATAGACGTTCCTGTAACCCTTGATGTCTTTAAACTTGTTGCTGCTCAGATTTGCTTGGATCTGCCTTTGGCCACTCTTGAAGGGGACAGTCTCCAGAGTGAGGCTGGCTCTGTGATGGGGTTTGAGGACTCCAATGCTGCAGCAGAGAAAGGAGAATGTCAGAAAACCATAGGATTATGATAACCCCACAGTCCCTTTCCACGCAGCAACCAGGCCTCCCCTTTCCCTGTGTCCAGAAAGGACAGTGCTACCCCCAGGATAAGATGGGAGGGAGGGCGGAGCACTCACAGCACTCTCTGCCGTCTCCTAAAGAGACCACTTCCTTCCACAGTCAGTACACAATCTTCAACCTGCTCCGAGAGAGGGTTTGAAAATATCACCTGTATGAAGAGTGGCCGGTTCACAATGGCTGCTCCTAAAGCCTGAACAGGGAAATCCAGAGAGGAGGGAGCAGAGAATTAGTCTCATCCCCCGGTTCACCAGGCATTTATGGAGGGCACTGTTCCCTAGATCTGTTCCTGAAGAGCTGGATTTCCGTGGCCTGTGTTTTTCCAACTATGGACAACTTAATGGGTTGTCATTAACATTTAAAAAAATGAAATAGAAGAGAATATCAGTGTACATCACAAAAGATATTGTTACATGAAACTTTTACTTCACTTATACATGTATGGATGTTTGTGTAAAATATTTCTACTCAGCCCAGCATATGGAAAGGTCTGATGAGTTGGCAGTCTCCAGTAATATTTCCTCTGCTCCAAGGATTTCATCCAAGTGTGAAATAAGCAAGAGCTCCCAAAGGATTCTCATGCATAATTTGAGTGGATAGAATATTTTTTGGCAATTTTTGCTGGTTTCTTCTTTTTGCAATCTGACTCCATCCCTTCCTACCCTCGTATCTTAACTGGCTTGATTTCTTTTTTTTTTTTTTTTTTTTTTTGCAGTACATGGGCCTCTCACTGTTGTGGCCTCTCCCGTTGCGGAGCACAGACTCCGGACGCGCAGGCTTAGCGGCCATGGCTCACGGGCCCAGCCGCTCCACGGCATGTGGGATCTTCCCGGACCGGGGCACGAACCCACGTCCCCTATATCGGCAGGCGGACTCTCGACCACTGCGCCACCAGGGAAGCCCAGACTGGCTTGATTTCTTTTCACACCAGTGCGTGAGTCAAGAGCAAAGGATCATTTGGGGCATAGAGAGAAGGAAGTAGCCTCAGGAAACTTGAAGGCACCTGTGGAAACCCTCCCTAAAACAGACTCCAGTGGCTGGGCTTGCCAGACACACCCCACCAGGGGGCACCCCAGGCTCACTCAGCAGGGTCCAGGGGGCTACTTGGCACTGGGGAGACAGCACTGGCAGGAAGGGCCCTGTGAAGTCTCCCCACCAGAATGTCAGAGAAGGAGGGGTCCTTGGAGGCCATCTGGTCTAATCCCATCATTGACAGTTCAAGATGCAGAAGCCCAGGGGCTTGTCCAAGGATGCACAGCCAGGAAATGGCAAGTCAAACCTAAGCTGACCTTTGTTCGCGTAGTGCTTTTCCCCCTCTCAGGACCCTCCCATTTGAGCCCGTGTTTCCTCATGTTGACCCTGGGGAAGGCCTCTCATGGTGTAAGAGGATGGAGACCGAGTGTGTTCAGATAAACCTCCCGCTCCTGGTGGGAGGTTCCTGGAGGCCACAGAAGAGGCAGGGGACAGGAGGGGCTGCTCTCCTGAGCAAGCTCTCAGGGGGCTCCCCCACTGCCCCCGGCCCAAGCTGGACCCAAGGAGCCCTCAGGTCACACGCAGGGCTCTTGCCTACATTAATCATGATGCCGGGACAGGCTAAGGTGATGATCTTGTTCACCACGGTCTTCTCGGGACTGCTCTTCTCTTCACCCAGGGCACTGATGCAGATCAGCTTGTCTGTGGACAGGTACTGGCCATACTGGGAATAGGGGATTTTGCAGGGATAGGTCTTTGCTAGGGAGAGAACACAGGATGAGGTGAGACTTGCTGGGGAAATCAGCTGGGCCTGGGTGGATCTGGGGACCCTTCTACAGAGAGGAGGGGGCCAACCTGTACTGATCCCCAGTAAAGTAGGTACTCGGTTTTCAGATGGAGGGGCTGAGAGGTGAAATGGCTTGTTTAGGGTCATTCTGCTGGTAAATGGGTGCACTGAGGCTGTAACCAAGGTCTGGATGACTTCAAAGCTCAGGCTTTCCCCACTAACCCAGGCTATATTCCTTGAAGTAGTAAAGAAAGGATTGGAGAAGAAGGAGGAGGACAAAGGAAAGAAACAGAAGGAGGAGAGGAGAAGGGAGGGAGAGGGAAGGAAGGAAGGGAAGGAGGAAGACTCTGTGCTGGAGGGGACACTAGGAAGACCAGTGTCACAGGGGTCTGCCCCCAAACCCTTGTTGGCTGGCTTGACCCCACTGGCATTTCCATAAGCCACTGTGTTCACAGACTGTCCCCATGCCCATACCCAGAGCCCATACCTTCTTCAGGAGAGAGTGTGATGAAGGCTGTGTCCTGCCAGAATGGGGGCAGGGGGCTGCCATCATGCAGCAGAGACTGGGCACTCAGGTTCACTTTGAGGTCCTTGAACTGGGGCGCCGTGTTGAGGGCCAGCAGGACAAACCTTATGTCCCGGCCCATGTCGGGTGGGTCGAGCAGCTGGAATGTCAGGGAGACCTGGACAACATCACTGGGCCGAAGGGAAGGCGTAGCAAGGCTCCTAGGACTGTCCCTTGGCAGCATGGACCTGGAAGTTTGTTTGGAGGGAGCCTTGGGACCTTCCAGGCTTCAGCTTCTGAAGAGCCTTCAGAATCACCTGCCTCTCCTGGAGGGAACCTGGGAGGACAGAGCACAGAACCAGCTGTGGGCCAGGCTGACCCAGAGGGTAAACCTTGGCTGAATACCCTCCGTGAAGGCTCCACCAGGGTGTTAAAACCTTCATTTCCAATAACAAAGGCTCCTTACTAGTCATCAAGTCTTTCCAGGAGTCACACTCTGCTGAGCTCTTACACCTTTCATCTTCATATCAACTGTGAGAGAGATGTATTACTATTATTATTATCATTCCATATACAGATGAGGAAAACGGGGCTCAGAGAGGTCATGTCACTCGCCCAAGTCACACAGCTTGCACAGGGCAGAGTCAAGTGGAAACCAAATTCATCTGACGTGAAAATCTGTGCTCACGACCACTGGACTCTATCCCGTGTTCCCCAAGGGAAAGATGAAGTCTCACAATGCAGAGGAATAAACCTTAAAGACAACAGGACATGGTGTGATTTTCTGCTCCAGGACCAAATTATGGGTCAGTTGAAGACTAATTCCTGGAAATTGAGAAACTGAGAAGCTACGGTAAAAAAAAAAAAAAAAGGAAATTAAGGAAGCCGAGTTTCCAGAGTACCCAGGCTTCAGTCCTGGGCAGGCGCTGTGGCCAGGATGTGCAGGAACACTCATCCGTGCTTCCCTAATAATCCCAGCAGCTGCCTTCACTGAGCACTTACTGGTCCCCTCAGTGCAACCCCACAATCTCCCCAGGCTGAGGCCACTCTTCTCCCCTCGCTCTGGGGTCATTCTAAGCCTGGATCCAGGCAGAAGAGGATCTTGCAACATTGGCTTCAGTAAGAGTGAGCCCAGAGAGGTGTGAATCAGACTTAGCTCATCTGTGGGCTGCTCGACCCCCAGATTCTGCCAGTCCAGTGGGAGGAGACAGAATGCTATCTGACTGAACAGGACACTCAGGCCCACTGGAAAATAGCTCCAACCTCCCCCTGGACGCCCGGCCCAAGTTCACAGCAGAACCCTGTGGACCTCTGTAGCACATGCTGTCAGTGCCCCACTCACATCTCCTTGGCACTTGCTGTGTCAGTGCCCACGTGCCCTAATTTCAAATTCTAGCACCTGCGGCTCTTTGTGGCTTTCTCTGCCACCAGAGCTGACTCCGCCCATGCGTGGAGCAGGCCAGGAGTGCTAGGGAAGTTACGCCCCCTAAGGAGCAGCCCTCAACCCCTGACTGAAAGGAGTTGGTGGATGAAGAGCCTAGGCCCCTTGCCTCGTGGGTGGGATGAATCTGCGGTGTTGTTCTACACTTTACACTAAATCTCTGATAGGGTTGCCAGATCTAGCAAATAAAAATACAGGGCAGTTTCATTTGGATTTCAGATTAACAACAACTAATTTGGGCCATGGTTAGACAACAGCATTCTTCGTCCTGCATTTTCCCAGGTCACCCCACTGGCAGGGCCCCCAGCAGGACTGAGGCCCAGCAGCCCACAGTGCTAACCCCGCCTGACAAGGTGCTCTGCATTGGCTTTCTCCCCTTCCCCGCCTCCCTGGCTCACTCTCCTTCCTTCCAGTAGTTCTTTTTTTTTTTTACATCTTTATTGGAGTATAATTGCTTTACAATGGTGTGTTAGTTTCTGCTTTATAACAAAGTGAATCAGTTATACATATATCCCCATATCTCTTCCCTCTTGCATCTCCCTCCCTCTCACCCTCCCTATCCCACCCCTCCAAGCGGTCACAAAGCACCCAGCTGATCTCCCTGTGCTATGCAGCTGCTTCCCACTAGCTATCTACCTTACATTTGGTAGTGTATATATGTCCATGCCTCTCGCTTTGTCACAGCTTACCCTTCCCCCTCCCCATATCCTCAAGTCCATTCTCTAGTAGGTCTGTGTCTTCATTCCTGTCCTACCCCTAGGTTCTTCATGACATTTGTTTTTCTTAAATTCCATATATATGTGTTAGCATACGGTATTTGTCTTTCTCTTTCTGACACTTCACTCTGTATGACAGACTTTAGGTCTATCCACCTCATTACAAATAGCTCAATTTCATTTCTTTTTATGGCTGAGTAATATTCCATTGTATATATGTGCCACATCTTCTTTATCCATTCATCCGATGATGGGCACTTAGGTTGTTTCCATCTCTGGGCTATCGTAAATAGAGCTGCAATGAACATTTTGGTACATGACTCTTTTTGAATTATGGTTTTCTCAGGGTATATGCCCAGTAGTGGGATTGCTGTGTCGTATGGTAGTTCTATTTGTAGTTTTTTTAAGGAACCTCCATACTGTTCTCCATAGTGGCTGTACCAATTCACATTCCCACCAGCAGTGCAAGAGTGTTCCCTTTTCTCCACACCCTCTCCAGCATTATTGTTTCTAGATTTTTTGATGATGGCCATTCTGACTGGTATGAGATGATATCTCATTGTAGTTTTGATTTGCAGTTCTCTAATGATTAATGATGTTGAGCATTCTTTCATGTGTTTGTTGGCAATCTGTATATCTTCTTTGGAGAAATGTCTATTTAGGTCTTCTGCCCATTTTTGGATTGGGTTGTTTGTTTTTTTGTTATTGAGCTGCATGAGCTGCTTATAAATTTTGGAGATTAATCCTTTGTCAGTTGCTTCATTTGCAAATATTTTCTCCCATTCTGAGGGTTGTCTTTTGGTCTTGTTTATAGTTTCCTTTGCTGTGCAAAAGCTTTAAGTTTCATTAGGTCCCATTTGTTTATTTTTGTTTTTCTTTCCATTTCTCTAGGAGGTGGGTCAAAAAGGATCTTGCTGTGATTTATGTCATAGAGTGTTCTGCCTATGTTTTCCTCTAAGAGTTTGATGGTGTCTGGCCTTACATTTAGGTCTTTAATCCATTTTGAGCTTATTTTTGTGTATGGTGTTAGGGAGTGATCTAATCTCATGCTTTTACATGTACCTGTCCAGTAGTTCTTGAATCTCCTCAGTGATAAACCACTTGTCCTCAGGATCCCTCACCAAAATAGCCACAGAGAGAACGGGGGTGGAGGGGATGATCGCCAGTACCTTGGATGTGTTCAGTGCTTGTCTCTCAGGCTCAGACTCTGGAGCTCCTCTGTGTTGGCCCCAAAGGCCGACACGGACACACCACAGACACCCACTTGCTGGCGCTCCCAGGAACCTCAGGTACCCCCGCCCCCGCCCTGTGTAGTCATGAATCACTCCTGCTTGGGTCCTGCCCCTCACCCTGCTTCTGGCCCTCTTGGACTGCATATTTTTGCTTGGCTCCCTGGTGGTTGAAACTGGTGGTTTGTCTCAGTTTCCAGGAATCAGTCCAGCTGACTGATGTAGATGCCCCTTGCTCTTGCTGGCTTGGGTCAGAAGACCCTGCTAGGGCTCCCATCTCTCAGAATCATCCTCTACACAGGGTGGACGTAGGAGTGAACATTTGGCCTTACATGGGCCTCGGTGCTGGCTGTGGTCTGGCCTGTCCTCCAAACACCCAATGAAACGTGAATCAAACAATAAGCTAAATGAAATTAATAAAATTAATAGAGAGTTTACTCAATCCCCTGCCATCTTCAGTGGGAGGCTGATTTTTCGGGAAGGCAGGCGCAAGGAATTCATACACTGTTGATGGGATGCCTGTCAGTGGCCCTGCAATCAATGTGACCATCTTGTGGAGGGTGCTCACTGGCCTGTGGGGAGTGGGGTGGTGGTGGGCATGAGGAAGTGAGACAGTGGGGACACCCCAACTGGGACCTTAAAACTGAAGGGCTGGGCTTCCCTGGTGGCACAGGGGTTGAGAGTCCACCTGCCGATGCAGGGGACACGGGTTCGTGCCCCGGTCCGGGAGGATCCCACATGCCACGGAGCGGCTGGGCCCGTGAGCCATGGCCGCTGAGCCTGCGTGTCCGGAGCCTGTGCTCCGCAATGGGAGAGGCCACAACAGTGAGAGGCCTGCGTACCGCAAAAAAAAAAAAACAAAAAAAGAACCTGTAGGGCTGAGGAGACAGTGGGCCTGGGTCCTGCCCATCCACACCCCAGAGGGCTGCCCCAGCTGGCAGAGAGGTTCTCTGGGGTAGTGGGGAAGGTGCCTACAGGGATTGGTCGTACCTTCTCCGTACTTGCAGTTTTCCGTGACGTCATCCCGCTCATCACTCTGGATCCTCTTGGTGCTGATAAAATTGCCAACAGAATTGGTGTCCAGGTGAAGTTTCTGCTCCTTCCCTCCAAAGACCAGCCAGGCCATGCAGTCAGCATTTACCATGGAGAAGGCGAAGGCTGTGTCCTAGTTCAGATCCACCTCTCCTTCTTTGATGGCTCTGATGGAGGCAGGGCCGTAGCAGTAGAGGCCTAAAGGGGAACAGCGGGGCCTCAGTGGGCTGTGACTGCAGGGCCGGGTGGAGTCGGGTCTGTTTCTGTGGGAGTGGGCTCTGCCTGTCCTCCCAAGAGCCTCACTGTTGCTCATCTCCTGAGGTGTGGCGTCCAGCACCTGCCAGCCTCCGTATCCGGGAGGGAGGTCATTCCGGGCCATCCAGCACTCATTCCAGACGTGGAAATTCCTGAGGGAGAAGCCAGAGGAGTGGGTGTCACATGAAGCTGAGGGAGAGTTTATGATGCTCAAGTTCTTTCTGGAGCAAGGCAGGGGGCGATGTGTGATGGACGGCTAGATAGAAAGACAGGGCACCACAGGCCTGCACCCCTCCGTGGGTGACAGGTGACCGCTCTTCCTCCTGTGAGCCTCAACTTGCCTGGAAAAGAGCTTTCCTCTCTTTGTAAATAAGAGTGAAGGTTTCCAGAGGCAACGGAAGTTAAAAACCCTTCACTCTCTCTCAAAGAGACCCTTGAAGCCCTTTCCTGTATGTGCTGCTGACTCACAGAAGCAGTCACAGAGGCAGAGGTTTTTTTGTGTCCAGAGGTGAGACTTCAGGCCCTCCTGTGGTCAGAGCCACAGGCTGAGTATTAAATGAAGGAGGTGACAAAGGGGAAAACTCCCCCAGGGCAGAGAGCTCTTGTGATGTGACAATTCTAGACTCAGAAAATCATCGTATTTGTGTTCAGCTGCCTCCCAGCCTTCGGGCTGGGGCTAGCAAGCCCTGGGGCTGGTGAAAATGGGGGTGAGGCATGAGAGGGCAGCAGGCTCATAGGTACAGTCCTGGCCTGCTTCCTGCTGGTAGGGTTTGCCCTAGAAAGAGAAGGTGTCTCTCACCAGACACTGTCCTTCTTACTCTCCAAAGTCCTGCCTGTGTTGTCATAATACTCATCTACGATCAGGTTTCCGTCTGTGTCGTGGCCAGAGTCAAAGTTGGTGATTACTTGGGTGGGGATCCCCAGGCACCTCATCACTGTAGAAAGGACAGAAAAATCTCCTGTGGGCTGTGGATTCCTGGACTTAGTTCCCTTAGGCTCAGGGAAATCATGCATTTGGCAGGCAGGAGCTGCCTGGGGCACTGGGTTGGCGACACTTCCAACTTCCCTCCCCACCTTCCTGAGCTCTTCTCCCTGGGGCTCCACACAGAGGTTAGGCAGCTGGTTGCTCAGACAAGCACTGCCAGGGCCAATAGAGGGTCTAGCAAGTGTTGGGTTCCCCTGCCCCAGCCAGTAGGGTGGGAGAGGCATGCCTCCTTTGGCAAGACTCAGCAGCTTGACTTGCCTTGACAAGCATCCTTGATGATCCTTGCCTGAATTAATTATTATACTGGTGGTACCAAAATGATTATATTCTAACACTGTCATTTCTTCTACCTGTATTAGCTGGCATTCTTCTATAAAGAAAAGCATTTCAATCCCCCTCTCCCATTTTTTGGTATTGTTATGGGTTCACATATTTTTTTTTTTCACTTCAGCAGAGGTTATTTTTAGACATTTGCTTGGTTTCTAATTTTTCCCCTGTTGTAAATAATACTGTGATGGACATCTCTGTAGATCAATTCTACTTTTCCCCCTTTGGGACAGATTCCAAGAGGTAAAATGACTGAGTCAAAAAATACAGATATTTCTAAGGGTTCTTCACAAATACTACTGTCATTTTAAAATGTTTATAATTTTTAGTTTAGATACTTATTTATATTAAGCATTTATTTGCTTATAGATTTTAGTTTAGGCTCCTTCTTATATTTTGGCACAAAGCCCTTCCAGGCTGGGGTGGGGACACATCCCTGGATGCAGAGAAGCCCAAAGGGGGAGGATGCACTTCCTTGGAACGGCAGGTCTGCACAGATCTGCAAGGAATGGAGGGCAGGGAGTGAGCAGAGCTGACAGTGAATTGTAGGTGGAGGTGACACAGGACCGCCTCGGAGGGGAGGGTGAAGGTGGGAAAAGCTGCCACTGAAGGAGCATGAGACAGGAGTGAGGCGAGAGCATGCAAGTGACTCAGGAGCATTGCATGGGCACATTTATGTTAAGATTACAGTCAGAAGGGTGTATAACACTTACGGTAATAAGAGCACATGCCAAGGAGGGGTGGGCAGGGAGAGCAAGGAGCAAGCCTCCATTCTTCACCATGATTGATGAATTCATGAAGTGCCAGTGGTGTTGTCAACTCCTGCCAGACATGGCGGGATGGGCACTTTTCCACCTGAGCACAGGTCATTGGTCTCATGGCGCTCTGAGTTCTCTACTAGACATGGTACATGGTGTGTAATGATTTGTTTATGAGTCTGTCTTCCTGAGGGCAGGGATTGTGTGATAGTCAGCTTTATCGTTATACAACCATTAACAATACAAGGCAGGTCTGTATTGCAGAAACATAGTGCATCTTTGCTGGATGGATGAATGAATGTCTTGAATCTTTTGTCGATTCTGGTGATTTCCGACTTCAGCACAGCACCGTCACTGTGTGCTGTGCTGTGGTTACCAAGCTTGATTGTCGGTAGAGCATAAGCTTTGAGTGGTAATGGATTTGCACTGATCCATTCTCACCACTTCCTCATCGTGCCTTGTGAGAGGACTGGGATAGGGGACAACAGCTGTCGCAGTGAGGCAACAGAGGGACAAGAATTGTTTCTTACATAGGGAGAAGGCCAAGGCTGTAGCTCCGGTATCACACGAAGGGAGCTGACAGCATTCAGATCTGCACAGTTGTGCACATACATGTTTCACGGGGTTTTGCCCCCTCTGTCCTGCTTTCTCTGTACCCCCGCAAAGAGCTCCTCCTGTCTTGTGGCTTCATCTCTCACTCCTTGCCCACGACTCCTGAATTTGAATCTTGAGCCTGCATGGACACCTTGCCGTCACTAAGCACATCCCCAGCCGAGCTTGTCTTTCATTCTTTCCAAGCTTCCTTGCCAGTCGATGACATCATCATCCTCATAGGTGCCAGGCATGGTGCCAATCACTGCACAGGCATAATCACACTTAATCCTCTCCACAGCGCTGTGATTATCCCACCTTTGAAGAGGAAAGACCTGAAGTTTAGAGAGGTTGAGGTCACATGGCGGGAAGAGGAGAGCCAGGGCAGGATTTAAACCCACATTTCTCTGATCTCAAAACCCCACTGCAACTTCACTAGACATCCCAGCAACGCTGGGAAGGCATCATTCTCAAAGCGCCTTCCTCTGTGCCGTTTTCACTGACTACTCCATGCCACACTAATCTCCCTTCCCATGCTCTCACTTGATTCCAGCCACCAATGCCACACACTTTATCAATGCATGAAGCTCTCTATGATCTCATATATTTATCTTATCTTGTCAGCCAGATTACAAATCCCCCTAGAGTAGGGCTCAGATCAAATACTTTTCTTGCGTTTCTTCATTCCTAGCACAGTGCTGCCCAGAGTAGATGCTCATTAAATTCATGTTGAAGTGAGTTTTCTTTAACCTCACTTCTGCAGGCTATCAGTCCTGATGCCTCAGTTTGACATGAGACTCACGTGACTCTTTCATGGATAATTCGGTGGGAGCTGAGTCCCTCGTAAAAGAGAAACCCTCATGGGGGAGAATTTTCAGGCAACAGAACATCACTGTCCCTTCTGTTCCCTTGTTACAGAGCAAGGCATCCAGGCTACTTCATAGACCTCAGGGCTGAGGGGTCTGACGTTGTCACAAGGAGTGGACGGCCAGGACAGGAAAAGCCTAATGACTGAGAGAGACCTATGGAGCAGTCAGACATGAGCACTGAAGGAAGGTAGGTCAGGGATTTCTCTGAAATTCCCAAAGTAACAGCCAAGTAAATTGATGTCAAGGAAACATCTGTCCAAAAAATTATAATCGTATCTTTGATGCATGGAAAATCTCCTTTTTGTGATTTTTCTTTAGGAAGCTTGAAGTCAATATGCTGTTGTTATTAAAACAGGTAATACAGGGAGGAAGGGCTGCAGAGGGGAGAATGCACTTCTGAGTCAGACTGGAGTCACATGGTCACCTTAAGCCTCAGTTTTCTCATCTGTGGATTGTAATTAATGATACCTACTTTGCAGATGGTTGTGAGCACTGTAAAGTAACCAGCATGTGCCTTAAGCACAGGGGATGCTGGCTAAATGGCAGCTGCTAGCATCGTTCATGCAGCAGTATAGTCTAGTGGTTACAGCCAGCCAGACCTCAATGTGAGACTAGCCCTGCCACTCAATTTCCTCATCTGTAGAATGGAGATAATGATAGAACCTACCTCTAAAGCTCTTCTGGGGAATCAAACAAGGTGATCCTGGTTAGAACTTACTGAATTCTCACTGTAGCCAGGCATTATTCTAAGCGCTCTCCATGTATGAACTCAGTCAGTCCTTTCAATAACCCGACGAGGTAGGTACTATTAATTTCCCCATCATATGTCTGAGGGGACTGAGGTACAAGTTAAATGACTTGCCCAGGGTTACTCAGACAATTAATGGTAGTGCTGGTATTTGAACCCAAGCTTCATCATTACTCTAGGCTGTCAAGGTTTTAGCACAATGCCTGGCACCAAGGAAGTCCCCAGTGTCAGCTATTGTGATTGTTAAAGAAGAAGAATAATTTTTAACAACATGCTTTGGCAACTGTATTGGATTAAGGAGTTTGACTAAATCCTTGACTTTTAGTGGAGGATTGAGGCTGGGTCTTATCCGTCTTTATAACCAAGATTATTAGAAGCACAGTGCCTAGCATAAGGACTCAGTATGTGTTGTTGGATGAATGAATGAGTTTTCCAAACTGATAGACGTATTTATTAATGTAAAACATGGTGGCCCTGTTGGGGAAGGCTGGTATTGATGGAGCTGCAGGTGGACCCGGCCACGTTTGACCCACTTTGCCCAACCCTTTGCTTCCTAGGTCACCAAAGCGCCGTGATTCTCATAAACATTTTAATTGGCCTGCTCTCATACCATAATCTCCATTCACTGGCTCCATCTCTCTCACCAACCAGTTCCAGACAACCACACCCAAACCCCTGACCCTCTCCTTCTACACACACGCACCTGGCCCATTAGACTCTAGGCTCTTCCAGGCCCAGGAAGGCTCCCTCTCTCACATATACAGGAGTGATACATTCTCTGCCTTCAGTCTTACGCCTGATCCCTGGATGACTCAGACATCCCAGTTCACCCAAATGTCTGTGACTCTGGGCATCAAAGCTGTCGAATTCCTGGTTTCTTACCCCTGGGCAATCAAGGCATCCGACTCCAGATGGGGCTGTGCAGCTGCAGAGGAGTAGCTCCCCCTCGCCAACCCATATGAAGTCATCCTGTGTGGGTGCTGACAGAAACCTCCTGGTGCCCTTGGACAGGGAGCTGGCATCTGCTTCTTAGCAGCCTGGGGCTCCACAGGCTTCCTGCGAGAGCCTGGAGATGGGTCCAGCGCGCGTGCGCACACACACGCACACTGCACCAGCCTTTGCATACAGGGAATTTCTACACAAAAGGCCTGAGCCCTCAATAAACACCAAATTGTGGGCAGATCTGGCGTCCCTGGATTAGACTAGAGAGTCTTGTGAGAAAAAGCCATACTTGACCTCTTTGCCCAGCCAACAAGAATAACTTCCTGATGGTGGCCCAAGGCAGGTACATAGATACGCCTGCCAGAAGGCGGAGAGCCGGCCTAGGCCTGGGGGGCAGGGTGAGGACCAGAAGCAAGTGTGGCCCTGAGTGAAGCAGAAAGCCTCCTCTTGCTACCTGCAGTATATAACTCATTTCCAGGTGTGCCCTCCCTCAACAGCCTCCTCCCCTGCCTTCAGCTTGCTCCTCTTGTCACCAGCAAACCAATTTCCAGTTGCCCTCTTTCCCAGTACCAATTTTTAAGCTTTTCTTCTACTAATGTAGCATTCACTCCCTCTCTGAGAAGCTGATCTCTCTTGGTCCCCCTTCCCCTGACTCCCTGGGCTGAATCAGGCCTCCAGGCCCTCTGAACATGTGACAACTCTAGATTCAAGGTCATTGTTCTTCGTCTGCCATCTTGCTCTGGCCCCGTGGCCCATACCCCTGCTCAGACACACCTTTCCCTCCCATGTATGCATCTTCATCAAGCCCATTCTCTGTGCTCAGAAAGGACACTAATCAGTTTGTAAGTTTTCTAATTACTTGGCCTCTCACCTCTTTCCTGTCTTAGACCTGGACAATTCCCAGCCAGGCTCTTAAGAGGATTCTGTTAGGTTTGTCCAAGTTCAAAAGAAGGGAAGGGCGCCAGGTTCTGAGAAGTGTGTGGTTTCCCCCTCAGAACCACCCTCTGAAATGAGCTCAGATATGTGAAGCCTGAGGTCACTGATGAGACGTTTTGCTTCCTTGCAAATGTCCCTTGGTGGGAACTGTGTGAGATTTCTGGGACAAGAATGGTTCAGAGGGTTGCGACATGAGCCATTGTATTTTTTATCTTTCCGTGGGGCCCTTTCCACTCCCTACCTGTGCACATGACAGCGGCAAAGACCCAGCACTGCCCGTAGCACACTGGCTGGCAGACTGTGGCATGCCACTGCTTTAGGATGGCCACGCTGCCCGTCCACTCCACGGGGTTGATGCCGTCTGCGTAATTCTCGCTCCAGTCTCCATTGAGCACCCCACGGTCATCGTTGCTGTTGATCTGAAGAGAAGCCATATGTAGAAGCATTAGAAGCAGCCTTTTCCTCAACGAGAAGTGAGGTGTGGGTTGCCTTTGCAAGGACCCTGGGCCTGAGATGCAGGAGGCTTTGATCTCATTTTACCTGCTGGGGAAGGGGTGAGGGTGGGAAGCCAGCTATTCTGACTTGTGTACCACTGTTAATTAGTTTATTATTCTGTTTCTACCCACCCTTTTAACCCCTCCATGCCCCATCCCTGCAAAGCCAGAGCTTGGCTCTAAGAGCAGAAATTTAGAAACAATGAGACTATTTCCCAAACCAGAGCTACACTTAGTCTTTCCCAAAAAATGCAATTTGGAATTAATGAAGGTGATGGCCCACATCCAGCTCTTTCAGAGCTCAGCTGAGAAAACCTGTTACCCACATTCTTTCATCAGTCTCATCAAAAATGGCTTTGCTGGAGGGCCTCTGCCTCTCGACTCTTCATTCCCTCACTGCAGGGGCAACCGTGAGTGGGCAGGGCACCCCTGCACAGCTTCCGCCCTCCCTGGACATGCCCTGGGTGGGCAGAAAGAGACCCAGCCTCCCCATGGCACACACCACTCTGCTGACGTGGACGGGGCTGCCCCGCAGGGCCTAGTCTGTGGCTGGGTCAATCTGGAAGTTCAGGCTCTTGTCTAGCAGCTCCAGGCAGATGTCTATGATATTCTCTTCCAACTGCGAGAGGAGATGCAGAGAGGCAAGGTGCCCAGACTTGGCACACGTGAGATGAAAAGAAATGCATGACCCACCCCTCCCAGCTGTCCAATGGAGTGCGTTTGTGGAATACAAGCCCATTTGGAAGGAAACTGTGTCTAGCAGCACAGCTATGGACTGCCCTGCCTCTGGGGCAGGTACAGGGTCTCAAAGCTCTGGGGTCACAACTCACCCAGTTTGTAGGTCCTGCCTGTTAAATTCCTGTAGTTTTTCCCAATGAGTCTGACTGGCTGAAACATCTGTTTCTCCCTCTTCTCCCCTTTAATCCCACACTCATGGAGCTCCTGGGATGTTCTTGCTAAAGCCACGTTGCCTCATCTTCCACCCGCACCTGCTGACCCAGCTCATCACTGGCAGCTAGTGCTGAGGTGATGGCCCCGACTTGCCACAGCACCTGTGATCCAGTGGGGCTTTGGATTGACCAATAGCATGTGAGTTATGGAAAATTTTTAGCGAAGGCAGGCTGACTCCGTATCCTTCAGGCTTGTCATGAACACCACTTCCCCTGAGGCTTTCCGTGAGCCAGGTTTTTCTCCACGGCCCTGACCACGTCTCTTACTCATCAGACTCTGTTACAATGCGGTAGCCAAGGTCTGTCCTGCCTGCCTGACTGTATGCGTGTTTCTCTCCAGTTGTTCTCACAACTCTACCCCCAGACCTGGCACAGTGCCCAGCACATAGTAGTGACTCTGTGCATCTTTGTTGAATGAGAGTAAACGACAGTGTTCCATTTATTCCCATGGTACACTGGGCAATAATCAGGATTCGGAGGCTTCTCTGATCCATTATCCCCAGGGGACAGTTTGATTGGCTCACTTTTCTGCCTTAAAATGTTCAACGGCTCCTGTGGCCTACAGGATCAAAGCTGTAACCTCCTCTACAAGGTGCATAAGACCCTATCTGATCTGGCCCCCTTCTACCTCTCCAGCCTCATGTCTCAGTAACCCCCCGTCGCCTCACCGTTTTTTGCTCCAGCAACACCAGATTCCTTGTAACCCCTGCAGCAGGCCAGACCCTTTCTCACCTTTGTGTCTTTGCCCACGCTTCCCTCTGACTGGGATATTTTCCCCCTCCTTCACTTGGCTAACTCAGTTCAAGCACACCCTCTCCCAGGAAGCTTCCCTGGCACCCCCATGCCCAGCCGAGTGCTCTTCCTCCAGGCTCCCAGAACACCCTCTGCCTGGCGCTCAGTCTTTACATACCCCACTGTGTAATAAGCGACCTGCTTATGTGACCAAGTCCCCACTTTACTGTGGGCTCAGGGACAGTGTTTCATTCATTTTCATGCTTCTGGCACCCAGTGCCTTGCCTAGCACTGAGCAGGCATTCAATATACGTTCACTGAAGAAGAGAGAGAGAGAGAGAGAAGAACCCAGGGCTCAGAAGGCATCAACTCCTCACTTCCAGGATCCGCATCTGCCCATGGTGCGTGAGGAGCTGGGGATGTCAGTTGGGACCAGTTGAGGCTGCCATGTCTCATCTTGACTATAGCCACCCCAGGGGCCGAGGCTAGGCCTGATGCTACATATGTTGGAGTTCTATTTGGGCAAGTCCAGGAGAGGGACCCATATTAAACTGATACCAGCTCTACAAGCCCCCTGCTCAGGATTTTCCAGGCAACACCCCTTCTGAGAAGCCAGAGCTGGCCCTCTCCCCTGCTACCCCGAGAGTGTTTTTGTGCTGGGGCTCAGCCTTAAGAATCCTTTCCCTGGCCTGGCACTGGGCTTCCTGCTGTCGGCTGAGCTTTCAGCGAGAGGCAGGCTTTCAGTAACGCAGGAGTTGCAGAGCATTGCAATTAATACGATGCAATTTTTACAAATAAAATCGCATGTTTTAGAATATGCACAGAAAACAAAATGTAGAGGAACATACATTTTGCTGGTGACAGTGCTTAGAAAGACCTTCATATTCTAGGCACCTATTTTTGTAATGTTTCTCTATAAAGTTTTTAAAGCAATTATGTATTACTTCTTAAAAATTTTATACCAATTTTATTTTTTAATTGTAGTATAGTTGGTTTACAATGTTATGTTAATTTCAGATGTATAGCACAGTGATTCAGTTATATATATATATATCCTTTTTCAGATTCTTTTCCCTTATAGGTTATAAATTAGGAGCTTGGGATTAATATATACACACTGCTATATATAAAATAGGTAACCAACAAGGACCTACTACATAGCACAGGGAACTATACTCAATATTTTGTAATAACCTATAAGGGAAAATAATATGTATTACTTTTTAAATTTTTTTGCCTGTGCCCCATGGCATGTGGGGGTCTTATTTCCCTGACAAGAGATGGAACCCATGCCACCTGCAGTGGAAGCATGGAATCTTAGCCTGAATCTTAGCCTGCTTCCTGGTGTGGTTACTGCTGGGTTCCTCATACCCTTTGTGGTTCATGCTGGGTTCTCATCCCCTTTGAGATGTGGGCCCTCTGGTTTGAGGTGGTTCCTGTTGGGTTCCTCACCTTTTTATGATGTGGGCCCTTTGGTGTGACATCGATCCATCGTTTGACATCGTTGACATCATTTCCATCCTCTTTGTGATGTCGGCACTCTCGTGTGAGGTGTTTCCTATTGGGTTCCTAACCTTTCTGTGATATGGACCTCCTTGTGTGAGGTGGTTCCTCCTGGGTTCCTCATCCCCTTTGTGATGTGTGCCCTCTGGTGTGAAGTTGTTCCTGCTTTGTTGCTCCTCCCCTTAGTGATGTGTGCGCTCTGGTTTGAGGTAGTTCCTGCTAAGTTCCTCAACCCCTTAGTGATGTCGGCCTTTGGTGTGAGGTAGTTCCTGCTGGGTTCCTCATCCCCTTTGTGATGTGGGCACTCTGCTGTGAGGTGGTTCCTGTTGGTTTCCTCACCTTTCTGTGATGTGAGCCCTCTTGTGTGAGGTGGTTCCTGCTGGGTTCCTTATACCCTTTGTGAATGGTGGTTCTGAAGTGGTTCCTGCTCTGTTGCTCATCTGCTTTCTGATCTGGGCCCTGTGGTGATAGGTCATTCCTGCCTGGTTCCCAACTCCTTTGTGCTGTGGGCCCTCTGGTTTGAGTTGGTTCCTATTGGGTTAGTCAACTTTTTATGATGTGGGCCCTCTGGTGTGAGGTGTTTCCTTCTGGGTTGCTCATCCCCTTTGTGATGTGAGCCTTCTGATTTGAGTTGGTTCCTGTTGGGTTGATCACCTTTTTATAATGTGGGCCCTTTGGTGTGAGGTGGATCCTGCTGGGTTCCTCACACCCTTTGTGATGTGGGCCCTCTGGTTTGAGGTGGTCCCTGATGGGTAGCTCACCTTCTTGTGATGTGGGCCCTCTTATGTGAAGTGGTTCCTGCTGTGTTGCTCATCCCCTTTGTGATGTGGGCCCTCTGGTGTGAGGTGCTTCCTGCTGGTTTCCTGATCCCCTTTGTTATGTGGCCCTTTGGTGTCAGGTCGTTCCTGCTCGGTTTCCATCCCCTTTGTGATGTGGGCACTCTGGTGTGAGGTGGATGCTGTTGGGTACCTCACCTTTCTGTGATTTCGGTCCTCTTCTGTGAGGTGGATCCTGCTGGGTTCCTGATACCGTTTGTAATGTGGGCCCTCTGGTGTGAGGTGCTTCCTGCTGGGTTCCTCATATCCTTTGTGATGTGGGCCCTTTGGTGAGCGGTAGTTCCTACTGGGTTCCCATCCCCTTTGTGATGTGGGCCCTCTGGTGTGTGAGGTGGTTCCTGCTGGGTTCCACATACCATTTGTGATGTTGGCCCTCTGGTGTGAAATGGTTCCTGCTTTGTCCCTCTACCCCTTTGTGATGTGGGCACTCTGTTGTGAGGTGCTTCCTGCTGGGTTTTTCATCCCCTTTGTGATGTGGGCACTCTGGTGTGAGGTGCTTCCTACTGGGTTTCTCATCCCCTTTGTGATGTGGGCCCTTTGGTTTGAGGTGGTTGCTGTTGGGTACTTCACCTTTCTGTGATTTGGGCCCTCTTGTGTGAGGTGGATCCTGCTGTGTTTCCATCCCCTTTGTGATCTGGGCCCTCTGGTGTGAGGTGGTTCCGGCTGTTTTCCTCATCCCATTTGTTATGTGGACCCTTTGGTGACAGGTGGTTCCTGCTGGGTTTCCATCCTCTTTGTGATGTGGGCACTCTCGTGTGAGGTGTTTCCTATTGGGTTCCTAACCTTTCTGTGATATGGACCTCCTTGTGTGAGGAGGTTCCTGCTGGGTTCCTCATACTGTTTGTGATGTGTGCCCTCTGGTGTGAAGTTGTTCCTGCTTTGTTGCTCCTCCCCTTAGTGATGTGTGCGCTCTGGTTTGAGGTGGTTCCTGCTGGGTTCCTCATCCCCTTAGTGATGTGGGCCCTTTGGTGTAAGGTGGATCCTGCTGGGCTCCTCATCCCGTTTGTGATGTGGGCCCTTTGGTGTGAGGTGGTTCCTGCTTGGTTTCCATCCCCTTTGTGATATGGGCCCTTTGGTATGAGGTGGTTCGTGCTGGATTCCCTTCCTCTTTGTTATGTGGGCCCTCTGGTGTGAAGTGGTTCCTGCTTTGTTGCTCTTCCCCTTTGTGATGCGGGCCCTCTGGCGTGAGGTGCTTCCTGCTGGGTTCCTCATATCCTTTGTGATGTGGGCCCTTTGGTGAGCGGTAGTTCCTGCTGGGTTCCTCATATCCTTTGTGATGTGGGCCCTCTGGTTTGAGGTGGTTCCTGTTGGGTTCCTCACCGTTTTGTTATGTGGGGCCTTTGGTGTGAGGTGGTTCCTGCTGGGTCCCTCATCCCCTTTGTGATGTGTGCCCTTTGGTGTGAGGTGGATCCTGCTGGGTTAATCATCCCCTTTGTGATGTGGACCCTCTGGTTTGAGGTGGTTCCTGTTGGGTTCCTCACCGTTTTATTATGTGGGGCCTTTGGTGTGAGGTGGTTCCTGCTGGGTCCCTCATCCCCTTTGTGATGTGTGCCCTTTGGTGTGAGGTGGATCCTGCTGGGTTAATCATCCCCTTTGTGATGTGGACCCTCTGGTTTGAGGTGGTTCCTGTTGGGTTCCTCACCGTTTTATTATGTGGGGCCTTTGGTGTGAGGTGGTTCCTGCTGGGTCCCTCATCCCCTTTGTGATGTGTGCCCTTTGGTGTGAGGTGGATCCTGCTGGGTTAATCATCCCCTTTGTGATGTGGGCCCTCTGGTGTGTGAGGTGGTTCCTGCTGGGTTCCACATACCATTTGTGATGTTGGCCCTCTGGTGTGAAGTGGTCACTCTGGTGTGAGGTGGTTGCTGTTGGGTACCTCACCTTTCTGTGATTTGGGCCCTCTTGTGTGAGGCGCATCCCGCTGTGTTTCCATCCCCTTTGTGATGTGGGCCCTCTGGTGTGAGGTGGTTCCTGCTGGTTTCCTCATCCCATTTGTAATGTGGACCCTTTGGTGACAGGTGGTTCCTGCTGGGTTTCCATCCTCTTTGTGATGTGGGCACTCTCGTGTGAGGTGTTTCCTATTGGGTTGCTAACCTTTCTGTGATATCGGCCTCCTTATGTGAGGTGGTTCCTGCTGGGTTCCTCATACTGTTTGTGATGTGTGCCCTCTGGTGTGAAGTTGTTCCTGCTTTCTTGCTCCTCCCCTTTGTGATGTGGGCCCTCTGGTTTGAGGTGGTTCCTGTTGGGTTCCTCACCGTTTTATGATCTGAGCCCTTTGGTGTGAGGTGGTTCCTGCTGGGTTCCTCATCCCCTTTGTGATGTGGGCACTTTGGTGTCCGGTGGTTCATGCTGGATTCCCTTCCCCTTTGTGATGTGGGCCCTCTGGTGTGAAGTGGTTCCTGCTTTGTTGCTCCTCCCCTTTGTGATGCGGGCCCTCTGGTTTGAGGTGCTTCCTGCTGGGTTCCTCATCCCCTTTGCGATGTGGGCCCTTTGGTGTGAGGTGGATCCTGCTGGGTTCCTCATCCTCTTTGTGATGTCGGCCTTGTGGTGTGAGGTGCTTCCTGCTTGGTTCCTCATACCCTTCGTGTTGTGGGCCCTCTGGTGTGTGGTGGTTCCTTCTGGATTCACATCCCGTTTGTTATGTTGGCCCTCTGGTTTAAGGTGGTTCCTGCTGTGTTCCCATCCCCTTTACGGTGTGGGCCCTCTGGTTTGAGGGTGTTCATGTTGGGTTCCTCACCTTTTTGTGTTGTGGGCCCTCTTCTGTGAGGTGGTTGCTGCTGGGTTCTTCATACACTTTGTGATGTGGGCCACCACCAGGCAAATCCCTGTATTACTTTTATAATAAAAAGATACGTAATCAAAGCAAATAACTAGGGACATCCCTTGTGGTCCAGTGGCTAAGACTCCATGCTCCCAGTGCAGGGGGCCGGATTTGATCCGTGGTCAGGGAACTAGATCCCACATGCCGCAACTTAGAGTTCACATGCTGCAACTAAAGATCCTGTGTGCTCCAACTAAGACCCTGTGCAGCCAAATAAATAAATATATATATATATTTTTTTTTCAAAAGCAAATAACCAAAGAGCAAATAGTAATGGGGAGGGAGACGCACTGCTGCTCATCAGCCGTGCTTCTGGATGAGATGTTCCGGGCACAAGTTTTCCTCAGTGTGACAGAACTGACCCTAGGGACTGTCGCCTGGTGTTGTGAGGATTAAGTAAGCGTGGCAGCTGGGCCCCCGCTGGAAACACAGTTAACAAACAAAAAACCAGCCGCCATCATGGCCGTTGTCACTGTTGTCCCTTCATCTTCACCCTCTTACTTAGTGGAATTCCTGAGTGTGTGCCTTCAGCTGTCCTTCCCCCTTAAATCCTGTTGTCCTAATCAGACGTGATCAGCAAAGAACACCTTCCAACTTTCTATGGCTGCTCCCCTAGCTCCCAGGAAGTTGTGGGGTCATGTCTCACAGCTTCCTGGTGCCGTTTAGTCCCCACTTGTCAGCAGTTCTGGGTGAAGCTTGCATGAAGGGCACCCTCCCATCTGGTCCTCCTCCCCTCTCCCTAGGAGCCCAGGGCCCGGATGGGCCATGAACAGGGCTGAGACTCACCTGTCCATAGTTCCAGGGGCAGGGACAGATCCAGTTCTTGTTCCTTTGATAGGAAGCCGTAATCATTCACGACATACTCCTGCCTCTGGGGTTCACCGTCCAAGGAGACAGAGTCTCCTGGGAATCAAAGTGGGAGGACACAAAGCAGAAAAGTCATGCCACCCTTCCTGTTCCATTCCCACCCCCAGAAGGCCCAGGGCCATGGAAACTGAGCTCTGGGGAGAGAACCCGGTGACTCCAAGAAGGGCATGAGTGAGGCGTCTTGGGGAGGCCCATCCCCTACCCCCCATCAACACCAGCAACAGGCTCAATAGGAACATGGGGTAGAAGTAAAAGTTACCTTTGGTGGAATTTCTTGGTTTACAGAGTACATTTACCTCCTAGCCCCATCTCAAGGTTGAGGAAACAGGCTCAGAGTGATAAGAAACTTGCCCAAACCACACATATGTAGAGTGAAATTTGAACACAGAGCCCATGTGAGTCCATGTTCCCTTCCCTTTCTGCTACACTCAACTAGTCCTGGTGGGAAATGAGAAAACTGGAACCTAGGGGTTGGCATTGACCTCAGCATTCCTTCTGTAGGAATTTATTCTAAGCAAAGTATTTAGAAAGTGCACAAAGATTTAGATACTTAAGCTGCTCATCTGAGTGCTGTTTATAACACTGAAAAGTTGGAAACAACCTAAAGGCCCTGTTCTTAGGGACTAGTTAAATGATCATCTCCATCACAGAATTCTGTACACTATTAATATATGGGTGCAAAATTGTATATTTAGACAGAAATCTACGTTTGATATATTAAGCTTGAATAGGTTACATAATGTGTAGGGCACGAATTGACTTTTGTTATAAACATATGTGTATGAACAGAGGATTTTGAACCCTATTCTGAAAGATGTTAGCAGTATTTTTTTTCTTTTTGCCTATTGGTGTTCTCTAGATTTTCTGGAATGAACATGTCCCTTTTATGATATAAAAAGAATTTTCTCTTTAAAATTAAGAATGAACAAACAAAGGCCATGGGGGCAGATGTCCTCATTGCAGTGTCCTGGAACTGTCTGGAAGCCCTGCCTGAGCGTCAGGTGATGGTACCCTCCCCCCTTCCTCAGAGGCAGCCTCAGACAGTCTGAGGGGGGGCGTCGCTGGTGGAGAAGGACTCCTGGCTGACATGCATTTTATCAGGTTTTGGACCAGTGTGGTGAGAGCTGCAGGTTCATGGTTGAGAGCACGCACATCCCTCTCCATAGTGGGGAGCAGCAGTGGCCTGAGACAGGGTGTGTGGGGCTCCCCAGCCAATATCTTGGCCGTGGTGATGGGGGAGCCACTGATCCTGATTTCAGCCCCTACCAATCCCTAGCCCCTATAGGTTCTCCCTGGGACCTGGGTGGGGCACAAGACTGAAAAGAGAAGGCCGCACAGGCATCACTCTCCTCCCCACAGCTCAGGGAGGCCCTCAGTACAAGTCGGAAACCCCTAGTCTTGGAGGCCGGGAGATATGCGTGTGTGTGTGTGTGTGTGTGTGTGTGTGTGTAAGAGAGACACAGAGACTGGGAGAACAGAGAGACAGACAGACAGCTGTCCTCCTTGATTCAGTGGCAGTGCCTCTTCACCGGGCTGATAGGTAAGAGTTCTGAGCCGTTCAGCGACAGGGCGGTGAGAGATGTTGAGGGTTCTGGGTTCTGGCACGACTCAGCAGGCCCCCTGGGGATAAGGTTGGGGGAGAGGGAGGAAGGGAAGCTGGGGCGTCTTTTTTTTTTTTTACATCTTTATTGGAGTATAATTGCTTTACAATGGTGTGTTAGTTTCTGCTTTATAACAAAGTGAATCAGTTATACATATACATATGTTCCCATATCTCTTCCCTCTTGCGTCTCCCTCCCTCCCACCCTCCCTATCCCAGCCCTCCAGGCGGTCACAAAGCACCCAGCTGATCTCCCTGTGCTATGCAGCTGCTTCCCATTAGCTATCTACCTTATGTTTGGTAGTGTATATATGTCCATGCCTCTCTCTCGCTTTGTCACAGCTTACCCTTCCCCCTCCCCATATCCTCAAGTCCATTCTCTAGTAGGTCTGTGTCTTTATTCCTGTCTTACCCCTAGGTTCTTTATAACATTTTTTTTCTTAAATTCCATATATATGTGTTAGCATACGGTATTTGTCTTTCTTTTTCTGACTTACTTCACTCTGTATGACAGACTCTAGGTCTATCCACCTCATTACAAATAGCTCAATTTTGTTTCTTTTTATGGCTGAGTAATAGTCCATCTCACACCAGTCAGAACGGCCATCATCAAAAAATCTAGAAACAATAAATGCTGGAGAGGGTGTGGAGAAAAGGGAACACTCTTGCACTGCTGGTGGGAATGTGAATTGGTACAGCCACTATGGAGAACAGTATGGAGGTTCCTTAAAAAACTACAAATAGAACTACCATATGACCCAGCAATCCCACTACTGGGCATATACCCTGAGAAAACCGTAATTCAAAAAGAGTCATGTACCAAAATGTTCATTGCAGCTCTATTTACAATAGCCCGGAGATGGAAACAACCTAAGTGTCCATCATCGGATGAATGGATAAAGAAGATGTGGCACATATATACAATGGAATATTACTCAGCATCCTTTAAGTCAGAAGTAAGGCTTGGTTGAGTCTGGCCTCTGCCCCCAAAGCCCACCAGACCCACTCCCTACTCTCATCCCTCCCTGCCCTTCTTCCTGCTCTCTCCTCCTGGCTCGCCCTTCCTTCTGCCCACACTGTGTCTGCATGCCTGTGGAACTACCCCTGCCCCCAGGCAGATTTAGAGGATGGGAATTATTGGACATGTGGTGCTGGGACACTCTCTGTAGCTTTGTCTGTCTAAGACTAACACTAGAAACAGCCAAAATGCCCATAAGTAGGGGACTAATGAGAAACATTTGGTACATGCAAACAGTGGAGTGATCGTAGCTATTAAAAAGAATGTACTGATAGGAAAATATGTCCAGACTTGGGGATTGACTGGGTTCGGTGATTGGAAGAGGGGGATAGGAGAGGGAGGGTTCTAGAGACAGGCCGAGAAGAGGAAGCAGGAGTTGGGAGGAGGGGACCTTAGGGTCAAGTCTAACCAGCTGGAGGGGGGCCCCTAAGTGGAAAAGGACATCTCGGCCTAGCAAGGGAACTGGGCAGGATGGTATGACTAAGAAGGAATGAGTAAAATGGAGTCCTTCGATATGACATGGGAGTGGACCGGTCTGGAGTGGGAAGGATGGTTTGCCATCAATACCCATGACCGAGATCTGGGAAGGAGAAACTGTCCCGGAATAAGTAGGCAGGACCGAATAGGTAGCCCCGTGTCCACCAGAAATGAGATGGACTTACCCGCTACCTGTAGCGTTACCCTGGACTCGGCGAGGGTGATGGGGGTCTTCGAGTCCGGGCGCCGTTAGTCGTCAGCCAATCCCAGCAGTTCGAATGGTAATGCCGTTGGGTCGGCCTGCCCCCCGCGTGGAGACGCTGAGGGAGGGCCAGTCGTAGGGCAGTCACTCTTCCAGTGGCCCGTTAGCCCGCAGCTGGGACAGGGCTTAGAAGGAGGTCGGGGATTGGGACATTGGCGAGTCCAGTGGCCTTTTTTTCCGCATTTGAAGCAGGCCCCCGGCGGGGTTGCCTTTTGCGGACCCCGTGGATGCTGTGATCCATGGGAGATGGCCGTCCTTAGGGCGGCTACAAGAGCTTGGGTTTGGAGGGCCACCTTCTGGTGCATCCGAGCCTGTCGGCTGGATTCTGCCAAATCCTCAAGGCCATTGTAGACTTTAAAGGCCATCTTTACCAGATCTCGAATAGGGGTTTGAGGGCCGTCTTCTGCCTGTTTTAATTTCTTTCGGAAATCAGTCTGGGACTGATTGGGTGATAAAATGGGTGGCTAGGACCGCTGCCCCTGCCGGGGTGTCGGGATCCAGCCGGGTGTATAGAGTTAAAGCCTCTGTAAGGCGATTGAGAAAGATAGCTGGATTTTCGTTAGGTTCTTGGGTTATCTCTTTTCGTTTCTCAAAATTGACTACCTTATGAGCGGCAGCCTGCATGCCAGCCAGGAGGCGTTGGATCATGAGGTCGCGCTTACGACGGCCATCTTGGCCATCCTGATAAGTCCAGCCTGGATCGGTGCCAGGTACGGCAGTCGCTCCGACAGGCATGGAGTTGTCGGTAAGGTGAACCTGATCTGCATGGTTTCGGGCAGCAGTTTGAATTCTTTCCCTATCGTCAGGGGTCAGAGTAGAAGATAGGATCACAAAGATATCGTGCCAGGTTAGATCGTAAGCTTGAGAGAGGTAGCGAAATTCTTTGATGTAGCGGGAAGAGTCGGCAGAAAAGGAGCCTAATCGCTTTTCTATTTGAGTGAGATCTTGGAGGGAAAAGGGAACATGAACTCTAACTAATCCTTGCGCTCCTGCTACCTCCCTCAGAGGGCAGAGGAGATTTGGATCTTGGGAGTCGTGAGAGCGTGTATGTGCACTAATTGGCGAAGCAAGGGGCGTGGGAGGAGAAACCGTTGAGGGAGGCGGGGGAGCGGTTGGATGGGCCGGAGCGGGTTCGGGAGGAGGAGGCACCGCTTCAGGGTAGGGTGGAGGTTGGAGAGGAGTTCTGGAGGGAGGAGAGGCGAGAGATTCGGGTGGGTCGGCTAGTGGAGAGGGGTCATCGTCAAAGGAAATTAGGGGCTTGGATGTAGGATATGTAGAAGGAAGGGCGGGAGCGTAAATACCAGAAGGCCTGAACATAGGGTACCTCGGACCATTTGCCCGTCCTGCGGCAGTAATTATCTAGATCACGGAGGATGTTAAAATCGAAAGTACCTTCAGGATTAATTGTCTAGAGGATATTGTGGCCAGGCCACAGTGGAATAGAAAAATAAGCCATCGGCAACGGAGATCTTGGCTAGGAGACACCCCAGGGGCGTCTTAGGATCTGGTTTCGATTGTGAGGTTCCCATGACCCCCAGTCTGTCCCTGAGTGAATGGAGAGGGAGAGAGGCGTTCCTGGTCTCAGTCTCCAATTCACGGCAGGTCGGAGCGCGGTCAGGCGATAGGGACGTCTCCACAATCACCCGAGGCCCGGAGGGTCGGAGAGCGGTCAGGCAATTGGGACGTCTCCACAGTTGCCCGAGGCCCGGAGAGAGGACGGAGGAGTCCCTGACGCAGCCGCGATTAGGGACAGGGAGTCCGGTGGGCAGGGACTCTGGGGGTCGGAGGGAACAAGGGAGGGGGACTTACCCCGTTTTCTGCCGGATCGGAGAGGTTCCCTGGTTGTCTCCTGGGGGAGGGGAGGAGCGGCCCGCACGGTAACCCGCGGGGCTTGGTACCCCTCCCGGGTTTCGGCACCAAATGTAAGGTCGGATCTTAACAAACGGCACCGCGAAACAGAGGAAAGCCTCAAGTGAGCTTTATTAGGGAGCGCTCCCGGGCGAGGTTCACTGGTCCGAGAGAAAGGGGCCAGAGAAGTCGCACCCGGGGCGAGGGTTGGGCAAGATTTTATAGGGGAAGAAGGGAAAGGGGTGTGGTGAATCTGGGAGGGCGCAGGGTATTCCTTATTTGGTGGTCTTTTCGGGTATCCTGGGGGACCGTTAGTCCCGCCCCTCGAAAGGCGGGAAGGCTGGGCCGGGTGCAAAGTCCCCAGGTCAGTTCCTGGAACTGGGTGGTCCGGAAAGTCTCCAGGTCAGTTTCTGGAACTGGGTGGTCCGGAGAATTTCGGTCTGATGCAACCTGTGAATCTGATTGTGTTCCCCTGCCTCGGGCCAGTTGGCCTTACACTCCCCAATCCCCTGCCTCCAGCCCCTGGTAACCAACATTTTACTCTCGGTTTCTACAAGTTCAGCTTTTTTAGATTCCATGTATAAGCAGTATCATACAGTATTTGTCTTTCTCTATCTGAATCACCTCTCACTTAGCATAATGCCCTCAAGGTCCATCCATACTGTAGCAAATGGCAGGATTTCCTTCTTTCTCACGGCTGCCTAATGTTCCATTGTATACACCACATCTTCTTTATCCATTCGTCTGTTGACAGACACGGGTTGTTTCCACATCTTGGCTAGTGTCACAGAGGTGTAGATATCTCTTCGAGATAGTGATTTTATTTCCTTTGGTTATATGCCCAACAGTTGAATTACTGGATCATATGGTAGTTCTATTTTTAATTTTTTGAGGAGCCTCCATGCTGTTTTCCCCTGTGGCTGCACCAATTTACACTCCCACCGACAGTGCACACGGTTTCCCTTTCCTCCACACCCTCACCAAAACTCGTTATCTCTTGTCTTTTTGATGATAGCCATGTAATAATAACTTTCAAAAACACAGTGAAAGAGGGGAAAAGACCAGAAAGATAAGTGTCAAATGTTAGCAGAGATTTCTTCTGGGATGGGGAAGCTATCGGTGATTTTTCTTTTGTTTCTTTTCACTTTTCTGTACTTTCCAAATTATCTAAGAAGAGCACAAATGATCTAGAGAATCACAGGAAGAAAATACAGAAGAGTGGCTCCCTGTTCTTAAAATAACAAAAACACGCACAATGAAGGAAGAGAGGCTGAGGAGGTCAGGTTGAGGAGAGGGAGTTGGTGAGGGAGCAAGAAGGGGAGATGGGGTCAGGGAAAGTGGGGGCCTGTTTTGGGGGGCAGCCCGCTACCCCTGTGAGTGGGCCCTGCCCCACTGTCCCCAGGCTCTCAGGCCGGCAGCAGCTTCTGGCCGGTCCCCGCAGGCCACAGTGTCCTCCCAGCATGTCTGGGCCGCCCTCCCCAGACCTCCCTCCAGCCTCTGCTTGCGGGCTCACTAAGACAATTTAAATGGAGAGACCTGGGATCTAGGATTCCAGAGAGGGTGGTTTAGAGGGGATCACGTTGCACTTATTTTGTGGCTGCAGATCTTGCAGGAGGAGAGAGAAGACAGGAAGAGCAGGGAGGGCCCAGCCACACAGGTGGCAGTCAGGCTGAGAGGACCAGCCAGTAGCAATAAGTAGCTTGTTAGCACACAAAAAGGAACACTGATGATAGATAAAGCATTTTTATTGTCTCTTCCCGAGATGCACAGTGCTTCTAACAGCACTTCCTTCACCCCCAGGCAGGGGGGGAAGAGGACAGAGAAGGAGCAAAGATAACACCACACCCTCAGGAGGAGAAGAGAGCAAAATGGGCCTGGAGGGGTACGGGGGCCCCAGAGGGTGTCAGGAGGGGGGCGGGGGAGTGGCTGGATGACTGGGAAGGCCTGAGGAGGTGGGTGTGAGGCTCAAGAAGCCCTTCCTGCAGCAACGAAGATGTACTTGTAGCCCTTGATCTCCTTGATCTGTTGCTGCTGATGAGGACTTGCAGCTGGTGGGGTCCGGCTTTGATGGGGGTAGAGGTCCAGTTGAATTTGGATGGTGTGTCTGGCCACCAGAGTTCCAAGACTGAAAGTCAAAAAGGGCCTTTTAGAGCCTTGAGTAACTGCTTGGGTGGGTGATCTGGTTTCCTCTCTTCGTTGGTAGCACATCCCACACCCCCGCACCCTCAACACCACTGAGCTCAACCTTCCCCAAGGAGGTGGGAAGGTGGGGGAAAGGAGGCAGCATCCAGGAGACTATGACCATCCTATGACCCCACGAGGCATCCCCTTATCTAAAACCAGCATGAGGCAGGTGGATAGCCATGGTACTTACTCATTTGTTATCTGCCCATTGATGAGGCCACTGCCCTCCAGAACCATTGTGCAGTGACTCAGAGCCACCGAGGGGGTATTGGTGAACGTGATGTGGACTCTCAGGGCCTTGCCCACCTCGGCCCTCTCGGGCACCTGTGTGGAGAGAAGACGGGGTTATCATGGGCAACTGGCCTCATGTCCACACTCAGTTCAGCTACCTCACTTCCCCATCCCTCTGATGACCACCAGGGACTGCTCACTTAGCACGAAGACGCTGCAGGGGCGAGAACATGAGCCCACAGCATTCACGGTTAACACATACACTGGCCTGCCTTAGGAGCTCACAGTACTACTGGAAGCCACCACCAACTGGGAATTGGCACCAAGTGAAATCTATTTCCCTCCCCGTCATCTAGCTCAGGATGGCAATTAGATTTCAACTTAAGTGCCAGCTCCAATCCGTTAGTTGTGGCTGATAGGAATGGTGTGTTAAAAAGGATCCTGAGGACAATCCAGAGCCAGTGAGAGGGTCATGATTGATTAGTAGTGTCTGACACAGGCATGGGATAAGGAAGTGGTGTCATGTGTGCCATCCATGTGCCACTCGTGATGTCATTCTGAGGCCCAAGTTGCAGGATATGTTAATGGCAGAGAAGGACCTGACCCAGGTGTCCTAGACCCCAGTCAGGATCTTCCTCCCATGCTGCTCTGTCTTCATATACATTAGCAGACCCTGAGTTTCTCCAGGTGTATTCAGTGCATCACATGTGAGGTCTGTGTCATAGGGCAGCATGGCCTTGACTTGTGAGTGGGAGGCAGGGATCCATCCTACTCACTTCTAGAGCCCCAGTGCCTAGCACAGTACCAGCCAAATGATGGATATTTGGTAAACGAGTGTTGAACTGAAATGACCTGACCACCCAGATCATACTGGGGGCACGTTCTGGCTCAACCAGAGACTCGAGGAGAAGGAAGAACACATCCTGACTTCTCTGGAATTCAAAGAAAAGAAACAAGTCCTTTGTACTCTAGTGAGTGTGCCAAAGTTGAACAAGGTCAAAATAGCTTTGGCATCCAGCATGGTCACACAAATCATCCCGGGGTTCCTTAGCAATGGGGACCAATTAATAGCCTACTTGGCACTTGATGTGTTTGCATTGGATCCTGTTGTAACCAGGGCTTTGTGTAATGGGCAGGGCCCTCACCTCAGCCCCAGGCTTGTGTCTGCTCTTGTGATTCTGCCCACTGTTACCCCCTCCCCACTCACGGAGGCTGCCTGGCATCACTTGGCCTGATGACCTCACAGCATGTCCAGGTGAAAACTGTCAGGTGGCCAGACGGTTTATGATGAGGAGCCACTCACATCTCTTTCTGGTGGGGGTGGAGGGTTCTGTTCACAGATCCACCAGGTGCACAGTCAGGTGGGGATTAGGCAGTGGGCAAGGCCTTCAGGTAGGAGGGGAAAGTGAGGAAAGGAGCCTTCAGAGGAAGAAAAACCCTGGTTATAGGACATGGAGGTCATCCCTGCCCTCCCCCATCTACCCTTCCTTCACCTGTATTCGTTCCTCATGCAATTGCCTTACCAGCCACTCAAGCCTCTGAACGTGAAATGTGAGGCTCACCTTTCATTTGTTTCCTTCTTCCTTGTCACCCCTGTCTTATCAGGTGACAAGGAATTTGGCCTGAGTCTCTCTCAAACCTGTCTTCTCTACTCCATCTCCCAGATACCATCTTTCTTGTCTCTTTGCCTCTGCAAAGCTACTTCCTTACTTAAAATGCCTTCAACTCCACCTCGTTTCTCTAGAGTGTCTTCCTGTGCATCTTCTGTAAAATGTCACCTCCTCTGGGAAGCCTTCCCTTTGCACAGAGTGCAAGGGACCACACCATACTGCACTTTAATCACCTGTTTGGTGTCCAAGGCAGGGACTGTGCCTTGTTAGCTGCTGTGCCCCCAGCCCCTGAATTGGGTGAGTCAGAGGGCCCCTGGGCCCCATCTCTGTCCAGATGCCTTACCTCAGTAGATAAGTGGGGAGGCCCCAGCATGGACCTCCCTGTCTCCTCCACCTTGGCGATGCCAGACACACAGATCAGCTTTTCATCCATCAGTTTGTTTCTATAATTGTTGTAGGGTAGCAAGAGCAGCCACTGTGTCTCTAAGCACAGACAAAATACATCTTGAGTCCAGGAATGGGTCTCGGAAAGAGAGAGTGAAAACGTGTATGTGTGAGAGAGGAAATAATAGTTTGTGTTTGAGAGAGAATATGAGTATGAGTCTATGTGCATGTGTGAAAGTGTTTGTGTGTGTGTGTAAGAGAGAGAGACAGATGGTGCTTACCCTGTGCCCCTGACCCCCCGAGGTCACTGCTGTGTTTCACCTGGTGGGATGGCATCAGAGGTACAGTACCTGACATTCAATCTCCTGCCAACAGCAGCTTCACTGCCCAACGTGTGTGTGTGTGCGTGTGTGCTGTGCGTGCATGTGTGTGCATGCGTGTGTGTGCGTGCGTGTGTGTGGGGGTGCCTTGTTCACGGCCCCAAGCTTCCCTCCCTGTATGTGCCTTTCCAGGCCTGCCTCATACTCACCCTCCCCGAAGTCCAGGGTCAAGCGCACTATTTGTCTCCAGAGGGGCTCCCAGGTGCCACCGTCGTGCAGCAGGGTCTGTGCACAGAAATGCACCACCAGGCGGATGGGCCCCTGGGGTTGGGCTCTATCTGCCAGACTCCCGGCATTAAGCTTCGGCAGCAGGTCCTGGCCCCACTCAGCCTTCCTGGTCAGGTAAAGCTGCAGCTGTGCTGGCTGATCCTCAAAGCCCCCAGACCCCAGCAGGTCCAGGAAGGGTGAAGAGGCCTTCCAAGGGCCCAGCATTTTCCAGGAGGCCTTCATGAACACAGGTCGCTCCTCACAGGATCCTGACAGAAAGGAGAGCCAGGAAAGACATCAGTGGGGAGGGGTCAGGAGGACCAATGAACTTCTTGCTGGAAACAAGGCACCCAGCAACTCCCAGGTCCCCTCCCGAAGCCTCAGCCACAAAGAATAGCTGCCTAAGGAGACAATACAGCATCATGGCTGGAACGATTGGTGTTGCTTGGTGCTGGGCTCAAACCCTTGCTCTATCACAGTCCCTTCATCTCTTGGTGCTCAGTTCAGTCACATATAGCCCAGGGATATTTCCTTGCCTCATAGAGTTGCCAAAAATTTGGGTTAAATGAGTTCCTGATTTTAAGCACTGGATGGTGTCTTTTGTCATCTTTTGCGGAGGCAGTGGTTAGGTGGTGATGGTTTCAACGTGAGAGCCATCCTCATGTCCTTTGGGAGGCAACACAAAGGAGGTTACAGCTGCCCCCCTCCCTGAAAAACTGGGGCCCCAGGCACCTTCTGGGTACTTGTAGGAGCTGGTGATGTTCTGGCTCTGGTCTGACCCTACCATCTTGGTGCTGATTTCCTTCCTGATGGAACTGATGATATGGGCCAGGAGTTCCTGGGCCTGGCCATCCTCCAACAGCCAAACGACTTCATCGGCGTTCACCTCAGCATACACAAATGGGGTGTTGTAGGGCAGGTGGACCTTCCCTTCCCTGATGGCCTTTACAGAGGCAGGGCCACGGTGGAACAACCCTGTTCAGGGAACAGGAGTTGTGGACCATTAACTTGGCTGCTGACATATGGACCAGGGCCAGCGGGTCCTGGCCATGGGAGGTAGAGGTAGGGAGATGGGATGGGGAGGGGCAGTGGCATTAATGACCCTCATCCATGGGGTGCTCTCCAGTTCCCATTAATTCATCTGATGCTCACAGCCACCCTGGGAAGCAGCAGTCATCACCTTCATCTTCCCTACTTTACAGGTGAGGAAACAACTGAGAGGTCCAGTGACTCATCAGCTCACCCAACTGTCAAAGGCAAAGTTAGACCCCTGACCTGAAGTTGTCTCTGCTACGACTTTGGAAAGCGGATGAAGTGGGAAAGGCATCGTTCCTTTCTGGCCTCCTGCTCACGAGGCCAGTCACCCTGACCGGCGTCCCCACAGAGCCCAGACCCTTCCACAATGGTCTGCTCTCACCAGCGCTGGTTTGCTGGGGAGTGGGGTCCAGAACCTGCTACCCGTTGTATCCTGGAGGGAGATCTTTCCAGATCATCCAGCACTTGTTCCAGACATGGAAATTCCTGCAGAAAGCAGTAAGGAGAAAAGGACTCACGTTTTCAGAGGATTTGCCAGGTATCAAACCCTATACTGAGTGCTTTATATCATTGTTTCTTCTTTTTTTTTTTTCTACATTTTATTTGGAAGTAATTTCAAGCTTATAATAAAGTTGCAAGAATAGTACAAAGAGCACCCATATACCCAGTTCATCTGTTGTTAGCATTTTGCCCCATTTGCTTTATCACTAGCTTTCTTTCAGTGTGGATATGGAGATTTCTTAGAATAGGGATCTTCCCTGGTGTACTCTTGTACAGTTATCAACCTCACACATTTAATATTGATACTATCCTTGGGCTTCCCTGGTGGCGCAGTGGTTGAGAGTCTGCCTGCCGATGCAGGGGACACAGGTTCGTGCCCCGGTCCGGGAAGATCCCACATGCCGCGGAGCAGCTGGGCCCGTGAGCCATGGCCGCTGAGCCTGCGCGTCCGGAGCCTGTGCTCTGCAACGGGAGAGGCCACAACAGTGAGAGGCCTGCGTACCGCAAAAAAAAAAAAAATTGATACTATCCTTTTATCTACTTTACTGTCTATATTTCAATGTTGTCAGCTAATAATGTCCTCTGTGGCAGGGGTCCCCAACCCCCGGTACCTGCCCGTGGCCTGTTAGCAACTGGGCCGCACAGCAGGAGGTGAGCAGCAGCTTCATCTGCTGCTCCCCATCGCCTGCGTTACCGCCTGAACTATCGCCCCACCCCTCCCGTGGTAAAATCATCTTCCACAAAACCGGTCCCTGGTGCCAAAAAGGTTGGGGACTGCAGCTCTGTGGCATTCTTTTCCACCCAGTCCAGGATCACACATGGCATTTAGTTGACCAAAAACCTTTGTGTCCTTTCATCTGGAAGAGTTCTTCTGGCTTTGTTTTATCACATTGACATTTTGAATACAGTATTTATTTATTTATTTTTATCAGAGTGGCCCTCATTTTGGACTTGCCTGCTGTTTCTTCATGATTAGATTCAGCTTACGTGCTCACAGACAGAATTCTACACAAGTGACATGTCCTTCCTAGATACACTACTGCTCATTGACCCAGAGAAGTTTCAGCCCTCGAGGAGCCCAGAGAGGGAGGGAGCTCCAAGGACAGCAGCTAGTTCTCATACAATTCAAAGGTCTCACCTGGAAACTGGCTGGAAAAGCAAAAACAGGAAATCAGATGTGGGGTAGAGCAGAGGAGAAAGGAACCAGAGGAAGCAACTAGAGGTCCAAAAATAAAGGGACACACAGAGACACACACAGACGTATATACACATGCCTACAGAGAGGGAGTGGGGCAGGGAGAGGAGAAGTCAGCAGAGACCAAAGGAAATATGCAGAGGCAGCTAGTCCTGGCTTTGCCCTGACAGAGAAACAGAGAAATGTGCTCTGTTTTCTGAAACAGAAAGGCTCAAAGAAGGAAGAGTAAGATGAAACAGATTTTGAGGTCAGTATTCAGAGGAGACACGACCTATTCATTTGGTTGCCAGCTTCAGAATACATTATCCCATAGTCTTCTATCTCTGAAATGAACTTGATGTGATGCTCTGATTAGCCAAAACAGCTTTCTGGCTGGGGAACTTGTTCTCTGAGCATCGGCAGCAATGTACGGGGCAATATTTCCTCAAGGCCAGACAGCATCAGGCCAGAATTTTCCTACCCTACCTGGCACGGAGCAGAGACCTGTAGGAGACAGTGCCCCTTACCACATTTTGTCTTGTTTCTGAGTTGGCAGCATCTCTGCTTGTTGGTCATAGTAGGTGTCGATGGTCAAGTTTGCATCCACGTTGTATGCAGAATGGAAATTGGAAACGACACGGGTTGGAACACCTAAGCATCTCATTACTAAAGAGAAGAAAAGCATGGGGACTAACTGAGTTTATTTCAAGAAGAATCATTGGTTTCATGAGCATACTTTCTCACTTTCAAGCTGGAGGAGAAAAAAAGGCCAAGATTCTTGCAGATCCATACCTGTCACTCCTTTATCCTCAGAGCACCTCACCCAGGCCCAGAACCTTGTGGCCTACCTGCCCTATCCATAGTCTCCATTCCACCAGGAGAAAGAAATCATTTGAGGGTCACTTAACAACAACTCAGTTTATCATTTAGGGATTTTTCCATTCAGCAGCTTTCCAAACTAAAAAAAGAGAACCTAAACATTTGATAATTGGAAAGAAAAATTTAAAAAATTAGACCTATGCTGTGGCCAGAAGAGAAGCTGTGTGACCTTAGGTAACTGGCTTAACTTCTCTGGCCCTTAGTCTTCTTATATGTAACAAAATGAAGAGTTGGACTAGATGATTTTCAGTTCTGAAATTCTGGATCTGTAATTATACTCAAATAAAAGGGTTTGGAGGAAAGAAAGAAATCAAAGCACAGATAGAAGAGCCAGATAGACTTATGGAGATATGTGGAAGACAGCGACGAAGGGAACCTTGCATGTACGAGGCAATGACCATCTTTGATAAGACCACAGCACTCTCTTGTGGCGTCTCAGGAATCACACAAAGCAGTCACTACATCACCGTCATCCCCACCACCACCACCACCACACACACTTGACCAGGGCCAGATGAAATTAAGCCGACAGCCAGGTGTGGAAGCAAGCAAGGTGAGTTTAGAGAGAGGTTTATTCCACCCCTGTCCTGCTTAGGAGCAGATGGTGCCCGCTGAGGCTGCTGGGAGGATTACAATGCTTTGAAATGTAAGAGGACTATTAAGAATGACCAATCTTTTTGTTTCGATTCATTGAAGATCCCCAAAGGACGCCACCTGTCCACAGTCGCCTATCCACTGCCAGCACAGCTCCTGGGCTTTCACAAACCCTTAACCCTTGGTGAGAGTTAGACCAGGGCTGCCAGTGGCCAGAGGCAACTTGGCAGGAGCAGCTTTCCCCTCGCTCAAAGGTCGTAGACTCTAGGGCCTAGCCGTGGGGAGAGGCTCGGAGGTGGAGCAAAGATGCAGACTTAGACCTTCTCTTTGCAGGTCTAAAGGCAGGTCTCTCTTTGCAGGTCTCTCTTTGCAGGTCTAAAGGCCTGAGCCCTCCTCCTTAACACCTGCCTAGTCCAAGGCAAATTTGGCTGTACTAAATACTGGCACTGTGCTGAGCATTTTCCCGTGAAAACAAATGAACAAAATGAGGTCACTTGATTTGAACACTCATATTTAAACCCCTCCACTGTCTGTAGCACCTGTACATAACTGCCAAGCTATGTTGCCCCTCTCAGAAAAGTCTAGAACTTTGTCTTTGGACCCTGTCTCTGTCCTCCCCATTCTGTGCTCCCTCGTTCTCCAACTCAGAGTCAACACACCGGTTCAGTAAACACTTCTTGAGCATCACAATGTAACAGGCAGCACTGTGCAAGGTACTCCTGCCTCTTGGGGGAAGACAGGCAGGTACCACAGTGCTTTCCATCTTTCCCTCATCTTCACAGATAATCTGATCAATGACTTGGGACTAAATTGTAAATAACTGATAATGCATGAAACATGGATGCTCCTTAAGGGTAGTCAGCAAAGTAGTCAATCTCTAACTGTAACTCCTCAAGAATCTCTCTGAGAAGTGTTTGGGAGCCACCAGCTCTGCCCACAGATGAGATCAGGCTTCCAGATTATCTGCTTGCACCTCAAGCTTCCCTCAACCTGCCCCTGACTCCAGGCTCACCTTGAGCTGAGAATCCTGAGCAGGTGTCAGAAACAAGCCAGTTTTGCCTCCACTTTGGGACCAGGTGACCATTTTAATAGCCTAACTGCTCCATCAAGGAGACTGAAGAGTGATTGCAGCAGGTCACACCTTCCCTGGTTATTGCAGGATTCCTTGAGACTATAGAGTGTGCTGGTTAAGAGTCAAGTGACCACCACTCCTTAGCCATGGGGCTGTGGACAGGCCACAGTCAACTCAGGTGAAGTCGAGATAATCCCAGCCCAACCTCGAAGAGTTATCACGAAGAGTCAATAAGTGATTCTGCATTCCCATCTCCCCCTCACTCACTGGTACCCATAACAGCTGCAAATACCCAGCACTGCCCATACCTCACAGGCTGCCTGCCCCTGGCTGCCCACTGTCACAGGATGGCCACGCTGCCCGTCCGCTCCAGTGGGCTGACCCCCTGGGAGTAGTCCTCTCTCCAGCTCCCCTGCAGCACACGGCTGTCATCATTGCTGTTGATCTGCAGAGGAGAGACAGGTGGGTTTTCGCGGTGCGGTGGGGGCGGGGGGCAGGGAGCTCAGGCAGGGCCGGGGAAGCTTCTGGCCTTACCATGGCGCTCACCACCCTGCAGACATACACCACATTGTTCCACTGGGAGTAGTCTTTGGTTGGGTTCTCTAAGAAGTACAGGCTCTTGTTCAGAATCTGAAAGCAGATATCTATCATGTCCTCTTCAAACTTCCAGGGGACTTCAAGGAAGAACAAAGAGAAGAGTAAAAACGTCTAGAATTCTGAAGCCAAGTCAGTAACACCGACGTTTGGGGTGGGGCCAAATATCAGACAAGTTCCTGCCTTCAAAGAGCTTGTAAGTCAAGTTGGGAATGTGTTAAGATTCAGAATTTTGAAGAACTAACCTGTGTGTTTCTGATGGAAAATGCAAATGGAATTTGGAAAGATGCGAGTCAGCTGAAGGCATCAGAGAAGGCTATTGGAGCCGGTGGGCTTGGAAGGACAAGGTAGACAGGAAGAGAGCAGGGTGAAGGCATTCACCCAAGGTCTTTGGGCGTGATGGGTACCAGAGACAGAGGCTCAGAGATTTTCCTCCTGGAGGACTTGCGAGAGTAGGAAGAGATCGGATGGATACATATAAGGCCAGGCATGTGAGGAGAGGGGGAAGAGCGTGGAGAACCTTCAAATCAGGTAGAGGGTTCAGTGCTGATGGTGTGAGCACAGGAGAAGCCAGTGTACACTCATGACATACAGCTACAACATGTATTTGCTACATGTGTCGTAACCCTTTTGGCTACCAAATACCCTGGTATTTTTCTAAGTTTCAAAAAATTACACAAGTTGTTGGAGAACAGGGAACCTGCTCTTCCTCAGCAAGGCTCCCTGCTTCCTACCCCCAACCCACTTTTCCCTCCCGGTGGGTGTGGACAGGGCTGAGAAGGCAGTGGGAGGCGGAGAGAAACTATCCCAGCCACGGCTGGTGGTTGAGAGTAGAAAAGTTGCCCAGAGTCAAAGGTCCCCCGCTGTGTACCTTAACTGGATATTTGGTGTTATTAAAGAATTGCTGTTCATTATTTCAGTTATAATACTGTATTGTGGCTCAGTTTTTCAGAGAGTCATCATCTTTTAGAACTATATTTGGAAGTATTACTCGATTAAATGATATGGTAATTTGCTTCCCAAAAATCCAGTGATGAGATGCGAGGAATGGGGAAGAATACATCAGGGATCGGCAAAGTTTTTCTGTAAAGGACCAGATAATAAATATTTTAGGCTTTGCAGGCCATAGGGTTTCTGTCTCAACTACTCAATCCTGCCATTGTAGCATGAAAGCAGCCACAGATGATACCTAAATGAATGAGCATAGCTGTGTTCCAATGAAATGCTGTTTATTAGACACCGAAGTTTGAACTTCATATAATTTGCACATCACAAAATACAGTTGGCCCTCTGTGTCCGTGGATTCTACATCCATGGATTCAACCAATAGGATCAAAAGTATTAGGGGAAAAAATTCCAGAAAATTCCCAAAAGCAAAACGTGAATTTGCTGCACAGTGCCAGCAACTATTTACATAGCATTTACATTGTTTTAGGTGTTATAAGTATCTAGAGATGATTTAAAAGTACATGGGAAGTTGTGCATAGGTTATATGCAAATACTATGCCGCTTTATTTTTTATTTATTTATTGGGGGGTGAAGTTGAAAAGAATAGTTTTATTGCTTTGCCAAGCAAAGGGGGCCACAGAGGGCTAATGCTCTCAAAACTGAGTGTCCCAACCTGGAGGGGGTAGTGAGGAGTTTTATAGTAATGGTTCAAAGACGAGGGTGTGATCAGCTCATGGACTTTCTTCTGATTGGTTGGTGTGAGGTAAGTGGGAGTCAGCATCATCAGCCTTCTGGTTCCAACCGGTCCTGGGTCCTGCCAGTTGTGGCAGCATACAGTTAACTTCTCCCACCTGGCAGGGGTTTCAGTATCTGGTTTCAGGACTTAATGAAGCTCAGGTTCTTGATGTGTCATGGCAGAAAGAATTCAGTGAGAGACAAAGTGATAGGTAAGAAGTGGATTTATTTAGAGAGAAACACACTCCACAGACAGAGCGTGGGCCATCTCAGAAGGCGAGAGCGGCCTATGCCACTTTATATAAGGGACTTGAGCATGCTTGGATTTTGGTATCTGTGGAGGCGTCCTGAAACCAATCCTCTGCAAATACTAAGGGATGACTGTGTTATTTTTAATTTTATTTATTTATTTATTTATTTATTTTGCGGTACGCGGGCCTCTCACTGTTGTGGCCTCTCCCGTTGCGGAGCACAGACTCCGGACGCGCAGGCTCAGTGGCCATGGCTCACGGGCCCAGCCGCTCCGCGGCACGTGGGATCTTCCCGGACTGGGGCACGAACCCGCGTCCCCTGCATGGGCAGGCAGACTCTCAACCACTGCGCCACCAGGGAAGCCCGACTGTGTTATTTTTTTTTAATTCTTTTTTTCAGCAGTTTATAAAGTATGAAAACCATTCTAAACTCTTGGGCCATGCAAAAACAGGCAGTGGGCCACATCTGGCCCACAGGCTATAGTTTGCAAATCCCTGATTAGATGAAACAAAATACACCATAAATTGATCACTATTGAAGGTAAGAGGTTCATGGAGGTTCATTATAGTAGCCTGAACCTCCATTTTTTAAGTTTTTCATAAAATATTAAAAACTGAGAAGGAAAGACATCTCCCCTTCCCTCCTTGTGCCTCTCACTGGAAGGGAAATTGGTCCAGCACTGCACATCCTGACTTCTGTTAGTGGCACTTCATAACCTAATAGAGTTGTCTAAGGCCCACTTCAGGTGACAGTGTTACCTGCCCATAGTTCCAGGGCCAGGGGGTGATGACTCTTTCATGACCATTGTAAACAAAGCCGTAGTCCATCATGATATACTCCTGCAGCAGTATTTCACTTGGCAGGTAGACGTCATCCTCTGAGCAGTTAAGAATAGCAGAGGGGGCAAAGCCCCAAACCAAAAAACAAACAGTAATAAAATTAAAAACAGTAATGGCAGTATCTTCCTGGATAATCAGATAAGCAATGGGTTGATGGCAATAGAAATCAAGACTGGACCCCTTAAAAGCTTGTGTGCTTTTCTAGAGGCCAGCGATATAATCTATACTTTAAAAAAAGATGATCTTTTCTTGGTTATAAAAGCCTCAAGCTTTTCATAGAGATTTGGAAAATATGGATGACAGAAAGAAGACAATGAGGATCTCCCTTCTTACTACTCAGAAACAGCCGTCGTTACATTTTAGTGTATTCTGGCTGTGCTCTCTTTCTCAGCACATATATGTAATTAGAATCATATGTGTTCCATTTCCTAATTGATTTCACTTAACATCACACCATGAACATTTTCATCATGCCATTAAAAATTCTCTGTAAAGATGATTTTTAGTGAGTACATGGTAACACATTGCATAGATGTGCAGCATTTTATCTTCAGGGCTTTCTAAGTAGATCCTCACGGAGTGTTCCCAATGGATCAGTTAGAATTACAACCTGTGAGCAAGTTATACCTGCACTTCAAGGGTTAAAAAGCAGGATGAAAGTCCCCAGAGGGTGGGTTGTGCTGTGACCAGGGCCCTGAGAGATCTCCATCTTCAGAGTGTAGGGACCAATGACTGCATTGGCTGGTGTGAAAAGGGAGACAAAGAGTGAGTTGGCATGAATGGTGAAGTCAGAAGCACTCCAGACATTGCCTTGTCGGGCCTGGGTGAGCAAGAAGGTGGCTCGGGTTCCCAGCAGCTCGGTGGGCTGTGGTCCTGTGTAAGAGAGAATGACCCCAAAGTGAGGTGCAAAATCTATGTGACACGATTTCAGAGGAACTGGGAGGACCCTTACCTTCTCCTACCACTTGCTAATCCTTTTACTGCCACTGGGTGTCCTTGGCCATGCACTTACGATCTGTGGGCCTCAGTTTTTCAATCTGTAAAATGGGATCTTAGTAGTACCCACCTGAAAGTCTTGTCACAGGGATTAAATGAGTTAGTGTGTGTGAATTTTTAGCACAGTGCCTGTTGTGTATTTAAAAGTTGTCTGTTATTATCACAATCTTAGTTTGCTGAGTTGGCCAAATCTTTTCTTAACAGCGCTAATAGGGTCCCCGGGGTCCCAGGAGAAGAGAGGGGAGGGCGGTTCAGAAAGGAGAGGCAAGGGCTTCCCTGGTGGCGCAGTGGTTGAGAGTCTGCCTGCTGATGCAGGGGACGTGGGTTCGTGCCCCAGTCTGGGAGGATCCCACATGCCGTGGAGCGGCTGGGCCCGTGAGCCATGGCCGCTGAGCCTGCACATCCAGAGCCTGTGCTCTGCAACGGGAGAGGCCACACAGTGAGAGGCCCGCGTACCACACACACAAAAAAATGTGGAAGTTCAGAAAGGAGAGGCAGGGGCCCTTGAGGTGAACTTTGTCTTGGGGAGGGGCGGGCTCATCTGTCTCAGCCACAAAGATGATGTAGTCGGTCCCAGAGTGGAAGCGTCGGTTGAAATGCAGCTGGATTGTGAAGGACTCACCGTGGCGCATGATGAGCCACTGCAGGCCCACCTCCTGCGTGTGAGGCTCCTGGTTGTTCCTGGCGTTCTGCAGGTCGACGGACCTGAGCTCCAAGGCTGCCACTGGGACGGGGGTTGGCGGGGGGACAGGTCACTGCCCAGCTGTGGCTCCCTGGGCTCAGCATCCCCTGACACTTCTTGACATTTCATGGCACCTGGCTCTGACTTGGGTAAGACTGCTGTCCAGATCTTAGCCCTCTGCCACCTGCCCCCTAATCTCAGGACTCAGCCTCAGAGAGCATTTCAGCATCGTGATCCCAGTGACCTCTGGACCTGGGCCTGGAGCCACAGTGCTCGAGAACTGGGGTCCCAGACAGCACAACATTTCCAGATAACTGAAACTTAACCTCAAAGTGCCGCCATGTACTCTTAATCACTTTTGTTGACAATCTTTCTAAAAATTACTCATCCTGATGATAGAAGAAAGAGCATACTCGAATTTTGTATGAATTAAGTCAATGAGCTGACTGGAGGCTGGGACCTCAGCTACAGGCAAGTCCCTGCTTTAGGATATGGGGGAGGGTGGGCACCTCAGGGTTATTTGCACCTTATTTCTTGCTTCTCAGCCACGTTCCAGGTGGATGAGGGTACTGGCTGCTTCCTAGGACGTACACTTAGTGTGTAATTTTAAAACTCTCATAGCATAATGGGCAAGGTGCAGGCTCTCACCATCTTGGCTGTGAAACCTTAAGCAAGCCACTTAAGGTCCCTAGACATCAAAACAATGGTGACAATGGTGTTCCTACCTCCTAGAATTCATGTGGGCATTAAGTGAGGACTCACAAGTAAAGACCTTAGCATAGTGGCGGGTGCAGGGTAAGCACTCGGTCATCAGTAGTTGCTCTTAGTACTGATAATAATGCAGCCTCAGATTGCATTTGCTTTGCTATTTTTGCTGGGGATAAAAATTCATTAGGTCCTTTCCCCCATTAGTACCTCAGTTTATCTCAGTGGTTCTCAACAGGGGCAGTTTTGCCCCCTAGAGGACATTTGGCAAAGTCTGGAGACATTTTTGGTTGTCACAACTCGGGGAGAGGCTGCTATGGGTGTCTAGTGGGTAGAGGCTGGGGATGCTGCGGAAAAACTCGTGTTTGCTCCAGCCAGTTTCTGTGCCATTCGCATTTGGAACTTTCTTCACATAAGTTCTCTATATTATCACTAAATGAGTTCACTTTGATAGTTTTAGCCCATCTTTGTTACCTGGCTGGATTTTTTTTGAGTCCTAATTATTTCACCTAAACGCTTTATCTTACTCTCTGGGAACTGGCTAAACAGTCTTCCAGGTCTTTGTCCAAGTCATTGGTAATACGATGGTTCTAAGCATTAAGACTTAAGGCAGAGGCCAGTGGAGTATTATTGTTGGAGACTCCTTCCACGTTAACACTGAGCCATTAGGAAATACTCTTTAAGTATAGTTGTTCAACTAGCTGTGATTACATCTAATTCTTTACGTGAGGAAATTGGATTAGGTGTTTTTAAATTTCCTTCACAGTCTAAAATCAAATCCAGCTTTCATTTTGCATCTTTCCCACAAATTTGTCAAACATCTGGCTGAAAACAGAACGTGCATGATGGTCCCTTGGCCCTCCCTCCTAGTAACAATCTTTCCTTGAAGCAGATTCAAAGATGAATCACTGGATCAAATAGTACAAAGTTTTTCAACCTCTTAAATGTAACTTCGGCACTTAAATAGTTATATTATTGGAACGAGAAAATTCAGGGCAAGATCTAAGACAGATGCCTGTGAGTTATTAAACAACATTTTGTAAACACGTCTAATCTATTAGTAGTTCATGAAAGAAATTTAGAGAAATGTGGCCAATACTTTTTTTAAAGAATAGAATAGAAAATATCACAATGCACCCTACATAGGAAAAGCAAGCATAATTTTATGTATTATATAACTGGATCATGATATAAATTGTGGGTTATAGTCAAAAAGTTTGAAAGCAACTAGCCTAGATCCTGGTGGAAACTGATACATCTCATTTGTTCCTGAGGGGCCTGCATTTTCATACCAGGACCTACTGAGCCTTCACAGAAGCCTCTCCACCCGATACATAACAACCAATGGCCATTCGATCCTGAAAGATCAGATACCTGAAAGGGGCAGTGAAGAGCACACAGGTGTGTGCATCACCTCCACAGTGGGGAACGGGACTGGGGGCAGCCTTTTCCTGGCCGCTGCCCACAGCTCAAAGTGTTGTTCCTAAGGGCAGCCCACTCTGTTTCCCCTTTACCCAGGCCAACTATTGGTTTAGGAAGGAAAGGGGAGGGGGAAGAAGGAAGATATCTTCCCCTCCACGCCCAAGGTATACAATGCATGGAGAAAACTCATTCTCCATTAGGGGACTCAGTTTTTTGTTTTTGTTTTTGTTTTTATTTTACCTAATATAATTATGCATTTGGCTCACTGAAGTGCTTTTCATGTCAGGCAGACAATGACTTTAGAGAACAAAAGGGAGGGCCTTCAAGGGAGCAGGCAAAGAAAGCCAAGAGGATTAGGAAGAGGTTCAGCAAAGCAGGAAATCAATTAGTAAAGCAGAATCAATTAGTAAAAAAAAATGGCAATGCCCACAAGTCCTTCTTGCCTTGGCCACCAGCCCACGCTGGTTAATGACAAGTAAGAGCTGTAAAGCCTGGCCACATGACTCCTGGCGCTTGATTAAGATAAAGACAAGGATATAAAAGAATCAAAATATATCCCCATGTATTATGAGCCTTAAAACAAATAGAGAATTTAGAACAGCCATCTGCCTGCAATGAGCTCTGGGATGCAAAGCTCCTGCCATCTGAGACATCAAAAACTAAGCCAGCCCTGTTCTCCTGAGTGCCCGTCTCCCCCTCGGGTCTTGGCTGAGAGGTAACATCACACAGGGGCTTTCCTTGACCTCTGAACATGATGCCCCATCTCCCACCCTATGATCATCTGCCATCACAACACCCTTTTTATTTTCTGAAGAGCACTTCATAGCATCTAGAATTAGTTCCACGGAAGCAGAGACCTTGGCCATCTTCTTACACCTGGACCCCCTTTGCCTAGAACGGAGCATTGTTCCTAATTGCTGATAATTACAGCTAATGTTCGCTGAACACTCACTACATGCCAGCCACTGTCAGAAGCATTTTACGTGTCTGGAATCGTTTATGTCCTTACAGCCTGTGGATGGAGGTGTTCATATTGTCCCTGACATGCAGGAATGGGAGGACTGGGATCAAACCCAGGCACAATCTTAACCTCCACAATCTCCCGCCTTACCTGGTGGGTGCTCAGAGATGTTTGCTGAATGGATATGTGCTTGCATGTGTGAGGTACGAGGAGAATAATCTGGCGGGAGGGCAGTGGGGCTGTAGAGGAGGAGAGAGAGAAAAGCCTGTGAGGGCAGCAGGGCCAGGATGATGAGTGGCTTGACTCCAGGCAGAGGTGCTGCTATTTGCTCAGCAGTAATGGGTATACCTCTCCTTGATGGAAGGATAAAGTGTTACACCTTTCTGAGGGCAATTTATCAACATTTCTTACAAAATAAAAGAAAGCCTTAAAACATAAATTCCTTTGATCCACAGATTCCTCCTCTAGGAATTTTTCCTAAGAAAAAATCATAATTTGTGTATAAAAATGTAAACATAAGGATATTCAGTGCAACCCAAATATCCTACAATGAGTCGGATACGTAAACTTTATTCCTCTCATCCTGATGTAATCAACAAAAGGACAAAGGATATTGGGAAATAATTCATGAGATATTAAAAAGCAACATAAGTTTAAAAAACAATACGTTACAGATTAACTGTAGGTGGTAAAATTATGGGAAATTTTTCTTTACTTTGAGCTTTTCGGTGTTGGTCAAGCTTTTGCTTTGAACGTGTATTACTTTTATATTTAAGGGAAAGTGTTCCTTTGATTAAAGGCAGGTTTTTTTTTGTTTTTGTTTATTATTTTTTTTTACAGCATGTTCTTATTAGTTATCTATTTTATATGCATCAGTATATACATGTCAATCCCAATCTCCCAATTCATCCCACCACCACCACCACCACCCCGCTGCTTTCCCCCTTTGGTGTCCATACATTTGTTCTCTACATCTGTGTCTCAATTTCTGCCCTGCAAACTGATTCATCTGTACCATTTTTCTAGGTGTCACATATATGCGTTAATATATGATATTTGTTTTTCTCTCTCTGACTTAACTTCACTCTGTATGACAGTCTCTAGATCCATCCACGTCTCTACAAATGACCCAATTTTGTTTCTTTTTATGGCTGAGTAATATTCCATTGTATATATGTGCCACATCTTCTTTATCGAGTCGTCTGTTGACAGGCATTTAGGTTGCTTCCATGACCTGACTATTGTAAATAGTGCTGCAATGAACATTGGGGTGCATGTGTCTTTTTGAATTATGGTTTTCTCAGGATCTATGCCCAGTAGTGGGATTGCTGGGTCGTATGGTAGTTCTATTTGTAGTTTTTTAAGGAACTTCCATACTGTTCTCCATAGTGGCTGTACCAATTCACATTCCCACCAGCAGTGCAAGAGTGTTCCCTTTTATCCACACCCTCTCCAGCATTTATTGTTTCGAGATTTTTTGATGATAGCCATTCTGACCAGTGTGAGATGATACCTCATTGTAGTTTTGATTTGCATTTCTCTAGTGATTACTGATGTTGAGCATTCTTTCATGTGTTTGTTGGCAATCTGTATATCTTCTTTGGAGAAATGTCTGTTTAGGTTTTCCGCCCATTTTTGGATTGGGTTGTTTGTTTTTTTGTTATTGAGCTGCCTGAGCTGCTTGTAAATTTTGGAGATTAATCCTTTGTCAGTTGCTTCATTTGCAAATATTTTCTCCCATTCTGAGGGTTGTCTTTTCGTCTTGTTTATGGTTTCCTTTGCTGTGCAAAAGATTTAAGTTTCATTAGGTCCCATTTTTCAATTTTTGTTTTTATTTCCATTTCTGTAGGAGGTGGGTCAAAAAGGATCTTACTGTGATTTATGTCATACTGTGTTCTTCCTATGTTTTCCTCTAAGAGTTTGATGGTGTCTGGCCTTACATTTAGGTCTTTAATCCATTTTGAGTTTACTTTTGTGTATGGTGTTAGGGAGTGTTCTAATTTCATTCTTTTACATGTAGCTGTCCAGTTCTCCCAGCATCACTTATTGAAGAAGGTGTCTTTTCTCCACTGTATATTCTTGCCTCTTTTATCAAAGATAAGGTGACCATATGTGCGTGGGTATATCTCTGGGCTTTCTATCTTGTTCCATTGATCTATATTTCTGTTTTTGTGCCAGTACCATACTGTTTGGATTATTGTAGCTTTGTAGTATAGTCTGAAGTCCAGGAGCCTGATTCCTCCAGCTCCGTTTTTCTTTCTCAAGATTGCTTTGGCTATTTGGGGTCTTTTGTGTTTCCATACAAATTGTGAAATTTTTTGTTCTAGTTCTGTGAAAAATGCCAGTGGTAGTTTGATAGGGATTGCATTGAATCTGTAGATTGTTTGTGGTAGTATAGTCATTTTCACAATGTTGATTCTTCCAATCCAAGAACATGGTATATCTCTCCATCTATTTGTATCATCTTTAATTTCTTTCACCAGTGTCATAATTTTCTGCATACAGGTCTTTTGACTTCTTAGGTAGGTTTATTCCTAGATATTTTATTCTTTTTGTTGCAATGGTAAATGGGAGTGTTTTCTTAATTTCACTTTCAGATTTTTCATCATTAGTGTATAGGGATGCAAGAGATTTCTGTGCATTAATTTTGTATCCTGCTACTTTACCAAATTCATTGATTAGTAGTTTTCTGGTGGCATCTTTAGGATTCTCGATGTATAGTGTCATGTCATCTGCAAACAGTGACAGCTTTACTTCTTCTTTTCTGATTTGGATTCCTTTTATTTCTTTTTCTCCTCTGATTGCTGTGGCTAAAACTTCCCTAACTATGTTGAATAATAGTGGTGATAGTGGGCAACCTTGTCTTTTTCCTGATCTTAGTGGAAATAGTTTCAGTTTTTCACCATTGAGGACGATGTTGGCTGTGGGTTTGTCATATATGGCCTGTATTATGTTGAGGTAAGTTCCCTCTATGCCTACTTTCTGGAGGGTTTTTATCATAAATGGGTATTGAATTTTGTCGAAAGCTTTCTCTGCATCTATTGAGATGATCATATGGTTTTTCTTCTTCAATTTGTTAATTATCCCAGGATATTGAATATAGTTCCCACATCAGCTTCTTATACATGATTGCCAACCCCACCTGGAATCTAGCGAAGCAACTATATTGGGCCACTAGTTTTTAATTAAGTTATAATCATTTGATTAAGTTATGATCAATATTCATTATGGTTTTGCAAATCATGTTCTTTGACTGCTCATATTATTTCTGTTTACTCTATAGATTTTTCCCCTAAAAGACAAAAGCCCAATACAGTCAACCTTTAAATTTAGTTTCCAGAACAAAAAAGCGCTTTAACCATAAAATCATTTCTATGTTGATAAAAGACTAACCTCTGTTAAGGTTAATCCATTGGATTTGTGATCTTTAACTCTAAAATAGATACAGACATATTATAATCCTCTCCTGGCTCCACACCCTTAATATGTGTCTACTGGGTTCTCCACTTGAAGATCCTACAGTCACTTCAGATTCAATATCTTCAAAATTGAACTCGTTAGCCCCACCCATCCCCCGAATTCATATGATTTCTTACTCATCCTTGTAAATATTATGAAATTTCATTAGCTGTTTGGAACCTGCTATTTGAAGGTCGTGTGACCAAATGGAGAGAACAGAGGTGTCTGAGTTAGAGAACCTGGTTTAAGATACTGCTCCAGGCCTTCTGAGATTTTTTTTTACTTTATTTGACCTTCAGCAAGGAAGCACTGACCAGAGCCTCACTCCTATGTAAAATGGGGCTAATAGTAGTGCTCACTTCACAGAGCTGCTTTGAGAATAAAGTAGACAGTGTTTGTGGAAGCCTTAAAGTTCTCTATAAACATTTGTCAGTTTCACTGGTAATAATGATAATATTTATGATCCTTCAGAATGTGAGATTCATGTTGAGTGACAGAACATGTGTCAACATCTGTTGCTAAGATGCTCATGGAGACATTCATGACGACGGAGAAACTGTCATAGCAAAGTCCAGACTCAATCTCAGTCTTGTCAGTACTCCTGGCTTGATTATTCTCAGGGAGACTGAAGACACCACATATGACCTAAACTGATTGGATCATACCTCTGCTTCAAACTCACCAATGGCTTGCATTGCTCCAGTGGTTCACACGTTCTGCCACCATATTTACCCTGACCACATCTCCATCTCTATTGCCCACAGTTCTACCTCTCACTTGCTTTCTGATCTTTTGGTGGTTTGCCCAATTACCAAATTCCCAAATTAAAGTCTTTCTGCAAGCCATGCTTTCCCTGATCACGCTTTCTGCCATCTCTCCAGACCTCCATAGAAATGTTACTCCTCACAGAAGCTTTTTCTAACTAGCTGAAACCCCATATTTACTCTCTTGGAACACTTGGATTCTCCTTCGCAGCACTGATCACACTCTAAATAGTCATTTGTGTACTTGGTCTTCCCCTCTAGGCTTCTCATCTTTCTGTGTGTCATCCGGATGATCACCATAATCTCTCCTTTTCTCTCCCTTCCAGGACCAGAGGACCTTTAGCTCCCTTTCCATCTAGAAGGTGCTTCTCTTATGTCTTATCTCCTTATTTTGTACTCCAGCCTCACGGCCTAGGGTTAAAAGCTATGTGACCTAAGGGAACCAAATAGGAATCATCAAGAAGAGAAAATGTGTTGGGAAGCATTCCAAAAGCATCATCACAATTGAACCTGGGAAGCCCTGCTTCTCGCCTCTGTTCATCTATATTCTATCCATCCTTTCCATAGGAGGCATTTTTCTCACATTATCCTTGATGCATCCTTTGACTACTCCTTCTCATGCCAGTCAAAACCCATTTTGCCAAGAATTACCTGTGCAGCTGTGTAACATCTCTCAAACTCTTTATCTGATTTCTCAAGGATATTCTGTGAGTCCCTGAACATTACACTGTCCGTTCTAATTGTTCTCCAGTTGTTCCGTGTGTATTCTTTTTTTTACATTGTAAGCTTCTTGGGGAGAAGAGACCACGTTTCTCCCGCTTAAGATCTAGCACAGTGTTAAACAGTCATTATATATTGGACTTACTGGTTAAGCACTGGGGACAAACTACTCAGGGGAGGTTGTAGAATATCCCTCCCTACCTGTGCCATGTCCTGGGCTAACATTTACTGAGCCTTATTGTATGCTCTACACTGTGCTAAAATGCACTATTTACATTGTCTTATAAAATTCTCTCATCAACTTTTGATGTGGGTACCATTATTATACCACCCATTTTACAGATGTGGGAACTGAGGTTTACAGAAGTTAAGTACTTTCCCAAGGTCACATACCAGTAAGGAAGAAAGCCAGGATTCAATCCCAGGTCTATCTAACTCCAAATCCCATGAGCTTAAACTACACAGCTGCCATTGGCTTAGTTGTTCAGCATGAATTTTTTTTTTTTTGCGATACGCGGGCCTCTCACGTTTGTGGCCTCTCCCGTTGCGGAGCACAGGCTCCAGATGTGCAGGCTCAGCGGCTATGGCTCACGGGCCTAGCCGCTCCGCGGCATGTGGGATCTTCCCGGACCGGGGCATGAACCCGTGTCCCCTGCATCGGCAGGCGGACTCTCAACCACTGCACCACCAGGGAAGCCCCAGCATGAATTTTTGTCACAGTTCTCTCTGGTTAGTTCTTCAGGATGAGAGAACATTAATTCAGGTTGCCAATGACTACACATTTGCTGTGCTCCTCAGTTTTGTATTTACTTCTCTTCTACCTTGGGTAGCGGTACGTTGGTTCTTCACCTGCTCATTCTTTTTCTCAGGTCTCCCCAGAGCTGATTTTGTAGACCATAGCTCTCATCTTGCTTGTAAAAAAAAAAATAGCATGAATAATACCATATATCTTAGTTTCATAATCTTAGTAACCTTAGGGACTTGAAGTGATTCTTATCAGATATAGCAAGAGAAGGCACTCACTCATCAAAGAGGAGATTCATCAACTGAGGAACTGTCATGCAGACACCAGCTGAACAAGAGTCATGCACAAGAACTATCAATCACTTGATTCTATCCCCCTGAAGTTAACTTTCTTTGTGGCTGTGAAAATTTTTATTCAGAGTTTATAAAAAAGGCATACAGTGTAACCCCAACATGGTTAGAAAGTCCTGGAAAATGTTTAAATGTATCAGATCTTGCTTTTTAAATATTTCTATAATGAGCATATACACAATAAATAGCAACAGGTTTTTTTTTTTAATCTATAGGCTTTTTAAAAATTGAAGTAAAGTTGATTTACAATGTTGTGTTAGTTTCTGGTGTACAGCAAAGTGATTCAGTTATACATATATATACATATTCTTTTCCATTGTGGCTTATTATAGGGTATTGAATATAGTTCCCTGCGCTACACAGTAGGACTTTGTCGTTTATTTTATTTTTTTAATGTAATTTTTATTTTAGACTATAGTTGATTTACAATGTTGTGTTAGTTTCAGGTGTACAGCAAAGTGATTCAGTTATCTACCTGATATATAGTAGTTTGTATCTGCTAATCCTAAACTCCTAATTTATCCCTCCCCCACTTTCCCCTTGGTAACCATAACTTTGTTTTCTTTGTGAATCTGTTTCTGTTTTGTAAATACGTTCATTTTATCATTAACAATAAGAGTTTTTCAATGAGCTGTTGGCTAACACATAGCAGGGTACAGAAACTTCGATGCTGTGTGCTCTAGTCGAGTTGACACTGGTGTGAGTCTAGGTCGTCAGCTCAAACCCAAAGTGACCACAAGCAAATCTTACCCAAACTGCAAACTCAAAGGAAATTGGGCTAGAGGGTAGGTTGCAGGCTCAAGTCACTATGGAGTGGATCTTCTTTATAGTTAAATGTGGTTAATATGCTAGTCTCCTTCTAAAATAAGAAAAAAAAATCCACTGTCTCTGTGGTTACTTATCTCTGTCACTACCCACCAGATGTCTGAGTGGAAGATGCGGGAAGCAGTGGGACTAAGAGAGGGGTTCCCGAAAGCAGGTGTTTATAATCACAGCTGTGTTCTAAAGGTTCTGGCTGATTCTCTCTGCACTTCTGACCAAGGGCACAGGTTTGCATGACAGGCTTGCATTTGGGGTGTCATTGTATTATTTTTCACTACTGCTACTCTGTTCTTCCCCAGGAAGCCAGTGGCACAGGATATATTACATTAAAAAGGTATGAGAAAGATCTGGTGATGTTAAACCCCAACAATGAGAGATCGTTGTTCAATTCCGATGTTGACACCTGTATTTCCAGGTGCTGGAAATACAATGGTGAATAAGATACTATCCCTACCCTCAAGGATCTTCAATCTAGTGAGTAGACAGATGAAAAAATAGATTATAACACAATATGGATGATAGTTACAAGGTGCTCTGGCAACACAGAAGAGTAACCCATCCCAGCCTGAAAGGGTGGTGGATTCGAACCAGGGAATGATTTCCAAAGATAAGCCTTGAGTCAAGTAGGAGTTTTATGAACAAAGTTGGGATAGTGAGGTTGAGAGTAAGGTAGGAGAGGCAGTCTTAAGAGTCCCAACAGGGAGAACACGGTAAGTAAAAGAATGGAAGCATGTAACAGTATTCTGTCCTTTGGGTCCCAGGTATACTTCCTATATAAGTGGGATGTCAATAAGGGGAGGAGGAGTGGCAGGGGATGAAGCTTGTGAGATAGGGAATGTCAGATTCTGGCCTTATGAAAAAGCTGCCAATGAAGAATTACATAGTATGTATAATAAATATTAATAGAGAAATAAATGATAATTAGAAAAAAGCAAGACAATGGGGGAGGAAGGGTGGTGGCAAAGCTTTTTTCCTCCTTAAATTGCTGATGTATCCTTGAATAAGAAAGATCAGTTTTGCTAACTTTTCCTGAAATAGCAAGTCTAAATATGAATCAGAGGTTGAGGCTCTTTTCATTAGAAAAGCCTAAAAATGTGGACAAAAGCTAGGGAATGAGAAAAGCTCTATGTAGTGTAATATCCTAAAAATCATTCTTATTACAATTTATTTCCCAGTCTTAGTCTGACAATTAGGTGGCAAATGACTCTTCACATAAATATTAGGGCAAGGTCTTTCCTATCCCTGTTAAACTTACTTTGAGAGTTACACACCAAGTCATACCCAGTGAAGCATCAGCACATCCTAGGAAAATCCTGTATTCATGTGCTCGCAAGCACATTTATGCATGTTCCTACTCCCTCAGATTAGCCTTCTGGCAGCGTGAACTCATTTCATTTCCAATGGATATGGGGTAACCATGGTCCATTGTTGAGCAAAAAGGGGTGAAGATCAGCTGGAAACTGCAATCAAGAAGTTGATAACTCTCATAACTGCCCCAGAGCTCCATACCAGAATTTTAAAACAAAGATATTCAGAGGTGAAATGGAGAAACAAAAAGCATAGTCCAACTTCAGTTCTTAATCTGGCCCACATCTCTAACTGCTGTGGATTACTGTTATGAAACTGGGACCCAGCACCTCTGAGTGCTGCTCCAAAGGCACAGAGTTAATGTTGAGGACAAAACTCTAAGTGCTCTGAAGAGTAGAGCTTGAGAAATGAATAACTCTTTAACTGAGTATGATGCATGTGTAGGGTCAGAGGTGGAGCACATGCTTAATCCGGTAATCATATAGAAATGTGGAACAAGCCCAATTACTCACAATGTGCCATACTGGGCAGCACTTGAGAGAATAGGCATCACTGTGCTAGTAATTTAGGTCTGACATACATCCACATTCTCCTGACAGCCTCCCCCTCCCACCCCCACCCCTCTATATGGCCCCAAAGTAATGATATAGTAATGGTTGATGGTACCATCTAAGAAGTAACATAATGGAAGGGATACCCTGGGCTTTGGAGTTATTTCTAGGTTAGAATTCTGGTACTAACTACTACATAGCTGAGAACACTCACTTCATTCATGTTCTGCTTTGATCTGCTCCTAAAAGTTGGAGGTGGGCTTGTGGTGAACTTAAAAAATACAGAGCAGCCTTTTCCCCTTCCAGTCACAGTCTTGCCAGTAACCTAGTACCTGGCCCACTGATAGCCTTGCAGATGCCTAGCCATAGTTAAGTCCTTTGTTTACCAGGACTCATGACAGTAACTAGTAACTCTCCCAGAAAGGGCTGTGCAGTCTCAGGGAAGCTGAAGTTAAACAACAGTTTATTCAGTTTGTCTTCTCCTGGGAACCTTCATCCAACAGAGCGAACATTGCCCTCTCCATACACTAGGCTTGTGTTTGCTACTTGGTTTTCATATTGAACACTTTTTACATGCATTTATATGCAAAGTTGTTAATTAAAATATTAGGGAAAAAAGATTCTCGGTCATACTAAGTCCATCAAGATGTTAACATTGATAGTACTTGTAGAATTTAGGTACTTGTAGAATCTCAAGTTATTATTAAGGTTTCAAGGATTGAAGACTAACAAGAAATACTGAAGTGGTACACTTAAGTACCAACAAAGCCACTACCTTTTGACACACGAATTTCACAAGGTATTCACAATTTAGATGACAAATTAAGGCTCAAGTTTTAAGGATGAATACCTAAGATGTTTCATGATCTCACAAGGCGCACCAGGAAAGATGGTCCATTTCAAGGGGATAGTTGAGGAGAGTTTAATGAAGATACTAATTAAAAGGGGTTGAGCAGGGTTAAGGGAAACCAAGTCAAGATGGTGAAGTACCTCAGTGGAGTCCAGATGTTTCTGCAATGATGGAAATGTTCTACATCTATATTGTCTAATACTGTAGCCATTAGTCACATGTGGCTATTGAACACTTAAAATATGGTTAATGCAACTAAGATACAGAATTCTTTGGAGTGATGCAGAGTTAGAGCTATACCTTATAGAAGACTACATGACAGGAGCTGTGGCTTTTACGAAAAAAATGCAGCTGCGGACTTCCCTGGTGGCACAGTGGTTAAGAATCCACCTACCAATGCTGGGGACACAGGTTCGAGCCCTGGTCTGGGAAGATCCCACATGCAGCAGAGCAACTAAGCTCGTGCACCACAACTACTGAGCCTGCGCTCTAGAGCCCACGAGCCACAACTACTGAAGCCCATGCGCCTAGAGCCTGTGCTCTGCAACAAGAGAAGCCACTGCAGTGAGAAGCCCACGCACCACAACTAGAGAAAGCCCGCGCACAGCAATGAAGACCCAACACAGCCAAAAATAAATAAATTTATTTAAAAAAAAAAGAATGCAGCTAATGCCAACTTGCAGACTGGTAGGGGAAACACCTGGAATACTCTCACTGTCCAACCATCCCTCTCTGGTACCTCTGACTGATGGAACTCACCAAACACCAGAGAACAAGTAAACTCATTGATGCAATTCATAAAGGTTGGCCTCCTGGTACACAGAACATAGTGAAGGGTGGAGTAGATCTGGAGCAAAACATTTTCATACCATATACAAAATGAGCTGAGAAATCAAATGTTTGGTTTATTAGCACTTATAATTCTAAATATAGAACCGGTGGCAAAAAAATGGAACAAAACCATGTGTCAATAAAGTCATACAAATGTGTCTTATTAAAGCTATCACAGAGTTCTCTGCTGCACTAAATGGCACAATGCTTTAATCAAACTGCAACTGGGTTCATTTCAGGTTTCATACATGAAGAACGAGGTCAATACCATGTCCCTTCACCTATATTCAGCCTTGTATTCTTACCAAGGATCTGTGTGAAACTTCTTCCAAGGTCCCATCTAAAATCACAAAGCCTGGCATTGGGAAAAGTTTCACTTGACTTAGGCTACAGGTCATTGTAACTCAGTAAATGGATAAACTCAGATTAGAAAATGGGAGGAAGACCAGTAAACTAGATACAGGGACCCAAAGGCCCCCAATTCCTACTCTAGGACTATATGACCACTCTCTTCAGATAGGCCTATTTATGTTTTATTTTTGTACCATCTCTTTGAATGTTGGTGTGTGTTTAAACAACTTTTTTTCTTTTTGCACTGAACAGAAAAAAACAAAGGAATGGGAACAGGGGAGTGGTAATATCTATAGCCAGAGTCAAATACTATTTTGGAAAGCTTTATTGTCTACTTTAGTGGGTCCTGAATATATCACAAGTCCAGTCCTTACTGCCTAGCACTTAAGGAAGAAAGGTCTAATGTCACTGTACAGGGGTTGAAGTAGGTACCAAAGGAAAAGCAGTTCCCACCACCTCCAAGGAGCAGGAGCTGTTGCTCCTCAGGAAGGAGAATGCTGGTATGATTGTGTAACATTAATGGCCATGGCACACATGTTGTGTCAATCTGATACTCGAAGCTCAGTCCTGTAGACAGATCAATAACAGTCACTCCAGGAACTGAGGAGGAATGAATCCAGACCCCTCCAACCAACAAAAGCTTCTCATTGACCACATGAGCTGTGTGGGAGTACCTTGGGGTAATGGGAGGCTGGATGGCTATTGATTCCCAGATGAATCCACAAGGGATTGGTTTCAGAAAGAGTACAGAGCTTAACGGCTCCTCAGAAGCACCCAGACCTCCAGCAATGAGGGCTCCCCCTTGACAGCTGCAGGCACTGTGGGAATGCCGACCTTCAGGTACTTCTCCCTCCACTGGGATCCTGACCCAAGCCATTGTCCCCACATGTAGGAAATGCCAGTCACTTAGTACAGGTTCGGCCACACTGCGGCCCCCATACACAAACAAATATCTCTGATTCTCATAGGACACTTCTGTTGTCGAGTGGCGCCAACATGACAAAGTGGAATCTTCTTCTGGGCCGACCTTTGTGACTGTGACATTTAGGTCCTCAGGGTTATTATCCTCACTCTTGCAAAAAAGAAGCTGGAGAATCCCCAAGGCTGGAGTTACTGGGGACAGTCTCCCTCCCAGAACCAGAACCTGAGTATCTGAAAGTCTTGTCATGGTGTGATAAAGGCGTCCATCCCACTGAGCTCCAGCCCCCCAACTGCATATTTGGTTGCCTTTCCATTCAAAGTCACAGTATCTTGAGAGCAAGTGAAACTTTCTCACTCGGCAATGTCGCCCCTCCTGCTCTCCAAATCCTCCAGCACTGAGAATAAGACCTGGGCTCAAAAGGACCGAGGCGTGCCCATACCTCTTAAGGTCTGGGCCCTGGCTATCACCAGTGACTATACTGGCAGGGAAGACTCCTGAAGGGGAAGCAGGATCTATCCGAGGAAACGTCTCTGAGGGTGGAAACACCAGAGTTTGCGAGAGGGCGTCTCCCCGAGAAGCGGCCAGAATGAAATAGTGGGCGCACTTCAGATGCCACTCCTCAAACTCGTCGAAAGTTTCGAGATTTTCCACGCGCCGGCGTTCTTCTGCGGGAAGAAAGCAGCGATAGAACTCATTCATGTCCATGGCACGGCAGGCGGTCCAGCCGGCCTGAAGGAAGCGCTGCTGCTGGGCTTCCGCGTCGGGAAAGCGGTCCAGGCCATGCAGGGGAGAATTCAGCTGCCGAAAATGTTGCTGCATGAACTCGCCAAAGGCGTCACGCGGCCTCATCTGCTCGTAGACGACGAAAAGGGCATTAGAAAAACGCTGGGCGGCCCAGGCGATGAGGGCCGCGGCATCATCCGGCTCGAGGTAGGTCAGCACGGCCTCAGCCAGGAGAAGAGTCGGTGCGGCTGCGTCAAGGCCCGCGGTGCCCAGGGCGTGGTCCAATCGCTGAAGCTGCCGCAGGTCCAGGCCCAGGATGCAGTAGTCCGAGCTCTCAAAGCACAACGTGTACCCGGGGTCCCCGCTCTGGAAAGGCCCGGTTAACGCACACAGTTCCGGCGTATCTCGAATCCTCTGCGCTTTGCGCTGTGCCACGTCCGGAAAATCTACCTCCCAGACGGCAGCCCGGGTCAGGCGGCCCGCAGTTTTGAGGCGAAAATACAGCGAGTCCGAGCCAGCGCCGAGCGACAGAATCTGGGCGCGAGGCGCGCCGGGGACCGCGCACGTCCCCTTCAGGAAGGCGCGCACGCAGTGCCGCACGGCGCGTGCGCGGACGTAGTAGCCGCGGTGGATGAGCGGCGCGCGGCGCGCGGTCCCTGGAACTAGCAAGGCGGCGAAGGCGTCGTGCACGTACCCGCGCGCAGCCAGGGAGGTCTTGCTGACGGCGCTGCTGTCGTTGGTGCTCTGCACTGCCCCGGCCCGACGCTCGCGGCTCCGCGGGCCCATGGTTAGGGAACTCAGGAGCGACGGTCCGTCCCGGTGGTGAGCTACCTTTTCGTTTCCCAGTAGCCACCTCGCGGACTCTGTACGGAAAAATCACACCCCCCCCGCACCCCGCTCCGTGACGCCTCTTCCTTGGACAGGTGTGCGTCACTTCCGGGAAGAGCGCACCTCGCCAATCAGTATTGAGGAGGGTGCAGCTGGTGCTGACATTCGGCTGTGATTGACATTTCTTTGATTCTCTGGGACTGCAGTTTCGCGGCAAGACTGACGGCTGCGGCTTATTGTGGACACGTGGACTGTGTCAGGGAAGCGCGGGTTATCACTTTCCTACAAGCCTTCCTGTCTGAAGTGAAAATTTAAGCTGTCATAAGTTGACTCAACTGCTGACAAAAATCTTTAAGAGGTGAGTCTGTGGGGACTGACAACCAGAGCTCCTTGGACGGTATGGTCTGCATTGAGTGTCTGGTAGGGGCAAAGCAGGGTTAGAACCACTGACTTTGGTGGGCAAGGAGAAGGGGTCGCTCCTCGGATGCTAACTACGAGTGCTTACTAAGAGATCCCATTTAAATCTGAAAACAAGCCAGTGAGGCCAGGTGCAAAATGAAGAAACCTTTACAGAAGTTGTGACTCACCCAATCAATGTTTCCCCACAGATGTACACTATTGATTCCCTTGTATTCCCGGCTCTGTGCTAAGCTGACAATAAGTAAACCACTCAGCCTCTTGTTTCTCAGCTGTAAAATGACATTCCCCTCCACGTTCAAAGTTCTGCTTTCTAAGACAAAGTTGAATGTCTGTGGAAGAGGGAATCATGGAAGAGAGGTGATTTTTCCCTCTGATACGGTCTGAGTCTTGGAGGTTTAAAATAATCGAGTTTCTAATTTGAGTATTTGGGAGTCGTCACCCGTAGGAAATCGCTTGCAGAGATATTTACAGGATTTGTAACTTATTAATTGGGATTTGGTGACTGAGATGGAGAAGGAAATCAGGATGACTATAAGTATGGTTACCTTGAAGCAGCATAGTATAATGGTGAAGGGCATGAGTTTTGGAGTCCAGCCAGTTTGGATTTGGATACAACTGTGTCATTTAGATGTGGTGTTTAAGAGCTCTTAATGACTTTAGGGAGAGCAATTTCTGTGGAGTAGTAAGGGCAGAATCCATGTTATAATGAATGGGAGATAAGTAAATGGAGGCAGCTCAAGTTTAGCTCAGAAGGAAAGAAGAGACAGGGCAGTAGTTAAAGAGGAATGGGGGATAAAAGAAAGTTTATTTTTATTTTTTTAAGGTGGAAGCAAGTACTGTACTTACCTGGTGGTTCCCTGAGGGAAATTAGCAACTGGAGAGAGAGAGGTTGATGAACAGAAAAGTGAGAAGATTAGTGGAGTAATGACTTGGAATAGATAGGAAGGAATGGGATCCTGGGCACAAATTAGTCTTGGGGACAAGAGAATGAATCCTCTTTCTCTGATTCATGAGGGAAGAAGGGGTATAGATAAAGATAAATTTAAGTGTGAGGGAAGCAGAGAGAAATAGAGGGAATTCGTGTCTGAAGGCTTTCGTTGTCTCTATAAAGGTAGTGACTGAGTTGTAAAGTTCAGCCTAAGGCAGCTGGGTCTATGGAACGCTTGAGGAGTTTGGAATTGGAATGGGAGAAGGACTTTCCTGAGCTTGCTGGACTTTGAGATAGTCATTTCTAAAATGAGGGGATTAAGTGCTGCTTTGTGTGGTGTTTCAGGGTTTATCGAGGGTCAAAGAGAAAAAAAAGTTGTAGGACTTTGAAAAAAAATATACTGTGCTGTAGAAATGAATTTTTTTTCTTTGTTTGTTTGTTTGCGCTACGCGGGCCTCTCACTGTTGTGGCCTCTCCCGTTGTGGAGCACAGGCTTCGGACGCGCAGGCTCAGTGGCCATGGCTCACGGGCCCAGCCACTCCGCGGCATGTGGGATCTTCCCGGACCGGGGCACGAACCCGTGTCCTCTGCATCGGCAGGCGGACCCTCAACCACTGCGCCACCAGGGAACCCCAGAAATGAATTTTTATATGACAAGTTAGTAAAATGTACATGATATATTAGAAATACTACTTTTTTTGGTAAAGAACAGATCAAGAAAAGTGATTCAAGAAGAAAGAGAATGGAGCAAAATTTGTGATTTGGGTGCCTTACAGTTGTTTTCTGGTTATTTGTTAAAAATCTATATTTTCTTATGTAAAATGAGACAGTAATACCTCATGGGTTATTATGAGAATCAAGTAAAATTACCATCCAAGACATTTAGCAGAATGCCTGGCTCATACTAAGTGCTTAATAAATAGTAACAAGTGTTTTTATTATCCTGAGTTCCCTTTTGGGGGTGGGGGTGGAGGGCGGGGAGGAAAAAAGTTCTCTAGGACAGTGGTCCCCAACCTTTTTGGCACCAGGGACCGGTTTTGTGGAAGACGATTTTTCCACGGGGTTGGGGGTTGGGATGGTTTCGGATGATTCAAGCGCATTACATTTATTGTGCACTTTATTTCTATTATTATTACATTGTAATATATAATGAAATAATTATACTCACCATAATGCTGACAGGAGGCGGAGCTCAGGCTGTAATGCGAGCGATGGGGAGCGGCTGTAAATACAGATGAAGCGTCGCTTGCTTACCCACCGTTCACCTCCTGCTGTGCGGCCCGGTTCCTAACAGGCCAGGGACCAATACCGGTCCGTGGCCTGGGGGTTGGGGACCCCTGCTCCAGGAGAACAGGAGACCTGGTTCTGGCCCTGCTCTAACTTGATGAAATATTAGTACAAATGTAGAAAGATCTTATCTCAATGTGTTGCCGTTTGGCACATCACTCCCACCCCACCTGCTTCTAATCCATGCCAAAGCCAGCCCAGGCAGACTGAATCTGGCAGGGCATGGAATTGTTGATAGCAATAGCTTAGGTAATGATCAGTGAAACAACTTTTAAAAATGTGTAAAAACTGTGCTTGCTTTGGTGGCTTTCAAATTTCCATAGGTTAACATTGTAACTATTGGGTCAGTAAATTTACTCATAACTAGTTAAGGGGCAATCTGGAGGTGGTTTGAAATGTGCCACAAAATCAGGTCAGGATCCTAGAGTAGGACTGAAAATTTATACGAAAATTTAGCCATCTGTAACATTTGTTAACAGCCTGCTATGTAAAATGTCCTAAATTCTTTTTCAGGCTGTCATTCTGTTGTCTAAAGGTAAAAGTTCTTCCCTCTCGTAATTCATATTAATGAAGCTGTTTTGCAAGGTTTCTAAAAAGTTATTTAATTATTTTATGAACAATTCTGTAAAATTAATTAATTATTTATTTTAATGGATTTATTAAAGTAATAAGTGAATTAATTACCGAAATTTATTACTTAAATTTTAATTTATTAAAATTATTTCAAAAAGTAATCAGGTATTACATGCAAGTTGTAATACCTTCAAATTGCGCAAAACTTTATAAGGTAAGTAAAAATAAAATTCTGTCCCTTGACCTTTGCCGCTTCCAACCCACTTTCTAGTGCGAACAGTTTTCTATGTATCCTTTCATACCTATTTTAGGAATAAAGATATATATAAATAAGAGTGTGTGTGTGTATACACACATGCTTTGTTTATAAATGTCATCTTTGTGAACAATGTTTTTTTGCAACTTACTTTTTGGAAATAACACTATATTATAGAAGTCTTTCCATATAGTCATAGATATTCAGTTGGATGGATATACAATTAATTTAACCGGTACCCTACTGATGGGCATGTAGGTTGTTTCCAATTTTTTGCTATTATAAATAATGCTACAAGAAGTGTATTTGTACGTATCCTATAAGATACAGGATAAATTCCTAAAAGTATAATTATTGGGTCAAAAAGTATGTGGGTTTGTGTGTGTGTGTGTGTGTGTGTGTGTGTTGCCAAAGTACCTTCCAAAAATATCATACCAAGTTCTGCTCCCACCAGAACTCTTACTCTCACCTTCACCCATATTGGGTATTCTTCTGAGCTTCATATTTTTTTCTGAATAATTTTACAAGTTAAGTCTTCCACATGAACTTTAAAAATCAATTTCTAAGGAATAATTTTGGGAATATTTTGATTAACATTTACTTTATAGGTCAATTTATGACAAATTGACTTTACTATGTCAAGGTATGTTTTTCTGTGTTAATGACATCTCTTATGTACTTCAGTAGACATATTAAACATATTGATTAAATAGTCTATCTTTTTCATTTGTTACTATTAAGCACTTACTACGGCATTTTATTGAAATTCTATTGAAATTTATCTCATACTGGGTTAGCCTTTCTGTGGATTTCTATGGCTCTGTCTAGATCTGTACAAACTATTTTCTTAATTGCCCATTTTAATATCTTGGTAACTTATTTAACCCTCTCAGTATCAATTTAGTGATTTTTAATGTGGTGAAAATATTTATTTTACAAGCTTATGGGGAGGGTTATAGATAATATTATTAAAAGTGCTTGCCACTTAATTGGTAGGCTCTGAATGGAAACTGCTATTCTTATCAACATCATCATCATTAATATCTGAGGACCATACTTTGAAAATCACTGAATTTCACTTGGAATTTTGTCTTAATTTATAAGCCACCTTCAGAGGTAAAGGGAAATCAGGATTTATTTATCACCTACAAAATGCTGGGCACTGTGTTAGGTGTGAAACTGCACTCCTTCTCGGGTGGGACTCAAACCCACGGGCTGGGGCTCGAACCCACCTGCACCTCAGATTGGGACTTGAACCCATGATCCCTGACTTAGGAGGGACTTGAAACCAGTGTCTTTAAAAAAAATTTTTTTTTAATTTTTGGCTGCGTTGTGTCTTTGTTGCTGTGCGTGGGCTCTGTCTAGTTGCAGTGAGCCGGGGCTACTCTTCGTTGCGGTGTGCGGGCTTCTCATTGCGGTGGCTTCTCTTGTTGCGGAGCACGGGCTCTAGGCTTCAGTAGTTGTGGCGTACGGGCTCAGTAGTTCCCGCTGTCTTTTAATTGAAACCGCTCTCCTGGTGTCAGGACTTACTGAAACTCAGGTACTTTTGTCTTGGCGCAGAAAGAATTCATTGAGAGGGAAAGTGACAAAGAGTGAGTTTACTTTTTTATTTTTAGGCTGTGCCTGCACGGCGTGTGGGATCTTAATTCCCCCACCAGGGATCAGACCTGAGCCCCGTGCAGTGGAAGCGCCGAGTCCTAACCACTGGACTGCCAGGGAATTCCCAAAGAGTGAGTTTATTAGCATGGGATGCTTGTAAGAAATTCAAGCGGGCAGGGGAGAAGGCTCTGCCCCAGGACTGAGAAGGCTTCATTTTTATAAACAAAAGAAAATTGGAGAGGGGAAGAAGACCACCTTCTTCCTCATTCTTGGGCAGACGTCAAGGCTTACGTCATTATTTCCTCCTTTGGCCCTGAAGGGTTTAACCAGGACTGTCATGCTGCTATTTAAATCATATGTATATTAGCAAAAAGGTGGTAACATATACTAAAATATGGTAATTCATCTCAGGTTTCAGTATAATGTCCCCTTTCACCTAGTTTGTTTCCCTGTATTTCTGTCTTGGCTACACAAAGAAATGCTACTCTTCAAGGACTATTAACTCCCTGACTTCATGTAACAAGATTCAGACCGGTATCTACTGTCTTGTGTTTTAACTATCAGGGTTTGTGGCTTGAGTGCGTCTGATGTGCACCTGTTCTTCCTTCAAGGTAGAGTAGATTGTTGCTAGGTTACTGGATTCTTCTTTTAAGTGGTCGTTAGTTTACAACAGTCTCCCAGACTCCCTTGAAATTCCCTTTCTGTCTTTAATCCTTTAGTGGGATTTTTAAAGTAACTGTTCCTACTCTATCCTACTCTATCCCTATCGGGTGCTAGAGAGGTAGTATAAGCCATAGTCCCTGTTAGGAAGTTTATATAGTCTGGTGAGGAAGAAAGACAAGTAAATCAGTGATTGAGATACAGTGTGATAAAGTACTGAGTTAAAGGTAGTCACTGGATTATGTGGGAACATAGAAGAGGGGAATTTAAAGTACTTTATTAATCCTCACAGCTACTCTGCATTTTTATCCCATTTTTACGAATAAAGAAACTGAAGCCATGGGGTTAAAAGTGACTAAGGCCACACAGCTACTTAAGAGCAGAACTGGTAAAAGAATTAACCTAGGTCCATCTGACTCCAATGCCTCTTCCTTTATATATTTTAAATAGTTCAAAAATGTAAACTTTTGGACCCAAAATAGGTCTTATAAATTTCTAGTTTTAGAAGTAGTTTTATAGAAAGTGCTAATAGGTAAAGGAATATACCCTACTAAATTTCAGATTTTAATTCACCTCTTACCAGCTTGAGGGCTTTTCTTATTTCTTGTTCAGGTTGTTGGCTCACTTAAGTTAGCTTTGGAGTAGATTTTGTCTATAGAGGAATAAATTAACAAAACCTGTTTCTTTGCTTTTGCATCAACATCTGAAAATGTTCACATTCATTTAAATAGGTGAAGCTGAGCCCAGAACCATGCATACTGTTTATCTTATCAAAATGGGTGGACGTGAAGCAATCTGAAGGAAATTCAAGACCACAGAACTTACTGACTGAACCACATTGTATTGTTCATGCCAAGAATAAGTGTTTGGAGAAAGACCTTGCTATTCTGCTAAATCATGATGGAGGCAGAAGAACAACAGCCATGGAAGACAACCTTTTACTCAGAATTACCTAAAGTGGTGAGAATTCAACCAGGGAATCTGGAGTGTTGTTAATTATAATGACTTCTGTGTTGTTTCTTTTCACAAAAGACAAGTACATTTTATAAGTAGAATTTGCAAACTCTGTATATTTTAAAAGTTATATAGCTACATCTAGTAGGCAGTTTGCCTAGTACAGACTACAGACATCAAGCACCTGGTATGATGCTATGAATCTAGTGGACTTGAGAAGTTTTTACTGATTGTATTCTTATTTTAGGAACTTCATGCCCACTTGAATGGATCCATTAGTTCCAATACCATAAAGAAGTTAATAGCCAAGAAGCCAGGTCTTAAAATCCACTATCAGATGACTATGATTGACAAGGGAAAGAAAAGAACTTTAGAAGAGTGAGTTTGGGGAGATTGTGGACATACTTCTTTTTTTCTCTATTTTGCGATTGTAAATAGTATGTAAGGATTCAGATTTTTGTAGTTAAAGGAATAGGGTAGCCGTCTGGTATGGAGAGTATAACTTGACTTATAGCATTTTTTCCGACTGTCAGACTGTTGATAGTATTTTTAGTGATTTGTATTGTTTGTGAAGTTACACTATATTGTAATATTCTTTAGACTTGAAAATATAGACTTGTTGGTTTTTTCCCCCAGTTTCCTGCTACCACTTGGGGTAGGGGTTGGGGGTGGAGAAGGGAAACTGTTACTTCCCACTTAAAAGTAATGTATGATTTTCAGTCATTTGATTATCCCTCCAGATCAATGTAATTTTTGAAAAACCTATTCTCTAGTTCTTTATAAATATATGATTACTATTAGCCTAAAATCAGTTAATTTAGTGAAGTTTTTGCTGACTAAAGTACGTTAAAACTTTTCATGTTGCAGATGTTTCCAGATGTTTCAAATTATTCACCAGCTTACTACTGGCCCTGAAGATATTCTAATGGTGAGAAATGAAGTAATTTTTAGACTGGTTTAAAAATTAGTAAGTAATTGATGCCCTTCTGTTGTTGCATGTGACCTTTTGCTGTCATCAAGAATCTGATGAAAAATGTTTTCTGCTTTTTTTATGGTAACTCTTTTAAAACATAGTGTAAGACATTTGTCTACGAGCTAATATCAAAAGATATGTTCATTATAAAAGATATGAGGAAAGAATCAAGATCAGAATCTTCTGTTAGGTAGTGGACAATGTGGAGGAGAAAATCTTGTCCTGTTTTACATATATATATATGAAATATCTGACCACAGACTTTACATGTATTGCTTGGGATACTTTGAACTGCCCCTGGGTGGACATTATAGAGAATGAAGAAGTTCAAGAGGTGCTTACAGATTGAATGATTAATCCCTAGGGAAATTGTGCCTTCCCTCTGGGGATGAAGAGCTAGAGGACTCCACTGTGTTGCCTTAGCTGAAGCTCTGTGATACTACAGTCTGATATGGCAGACTGGCTTCTGTATATTGATCTGACCAGGTTGGCATTTTTAAATATTCTCTTTGTAATTGGAGAGAAGCAGAATCCTATCAGTGTTCTTAACCCTTAGAAAAAATGCAAAGTAAGAAATGTAACCTGCGTTTCTGGAGAGGTGACTTTTGACTGGTCAAGAAAGAATTTTCCTCCTTGGCTGACACGGATCCTCATGGTAGTTATTAAGTAAATTAATCACCTTTTGGAGGAGTGTTAACTCTAAAAGTTTAGTTCAACAAAAGTTGACTGAGTGCCCACAATGTTCCAAGCACCCTGCTAAAGACTGGGAGATATAAAGATAGATCAGCATGGTCCCTGCCCCTCAGGAATCTATAGTCAGGCTGGAAAGACAGTCCCATAAGAGGATAAATCCAACATCATGAGGTAAGCTCTGTGTTACAGACATGCACAGGGATTTATAGGAACCCAAGGGAGCATTGTCTAATCAGCCACTCAACAGGTACCACTGAACCCTGCTAGGAACGTCCACCACAGGAGGCTCTGTCTCACTTTCTGCTGTTGAGTGTAACAGAGCAAACCTGATAAAATTTTAGATTCTGAGAGCTCCATGGGTATCATATGCCATGCTCATTGTTTCATTCCTTCCAAAGTTGGTAAAAAGCTTTATTAAAATGAGGCGAGGAATTAAGATTCTGTAGCATTTGACTTAGTGCTACTTAGACGAACACCTGTAGGTGGTCGAGAGGATGACAGTGAGTTGCCCCAGAGAGTGAAATTAATAACATTTACATATAATAAATGAATCATGTGTGAGAGTAAGCCAAGAGATTGTTTACAGATGTGGGACTGAGCGGGGATCACTTAACAGTCAAGTTATGGCGACTGGGTGTAATCTCAAAGAGACAGGATTGAAATGTGACTGAAATAATATTAACTGTTGCATGTGCCAGACACTATACTCAAGATGACTTTCTGAGGTGGGCATTTTTTTTTTAACATCTTTATTGGAGCATAATTGCTTTACAATGGTGTGTTAGTTTCTGCTTTATAACAAAGTGAATCAGCTATATACATATACATATATCCCCATATCTCCTCCCTCTTGCATCCCCCTCCCACTCCCCCTATCGAGGTGGGCATTTTTATTGTTCCCTTTTTGCAGATGAAAAAAACTGAGGCCTAAAGAGGTTAAGTGTAACTTGTTCAAGGTCACTCACTGCGAGTAAGTGGCAGAATTGACTATTTTGTCCGATTCCAGAGCCCATGTTCTTTCTCATTCAAGATGTGCAGTCTTACCATTCTTGGAGAAAGCGGAAATTTAATTGTGATGGATTCTATCTGAAGAAAGTACTTGAGTAGATGTTCTCAGTCCAGCGCATAGGAGAGGAAAGCCCAAAGTGCCAAGAGTTGCCCTCGATACCTGTTGCTGCATGGAGCAGAAAGGGCTGAATCTGGCCAACACGGACATGGACCCTAGGGGAGTGTTCTTGGACGTGAGCTAGAGATGATTCCACAGGCCTTAATGTGGCCTAGAGAAATCTTCCTCCCATTGCTCTCAATCAGTATTTGCCAGCAATCTTCTGTTGTTCTATTTGGTTTCACACGTACCTCACCATCAAGAAAGGGGGTGCCCTGGATAGTAGATAGGATCGCTTCACACCCTCACTTCCACCCTCGTTCGCAATTCATACATTACAAATAGGCTTCTGCGTTAGTCTCCTGTGAGCTGGGTTAGGGTGTCTCTGGGTCTGCTTAGTTCTGGAGCAATGATAAGATGTGAGTTCTTCAACCTGCAAAGATGAGGCCTGTGCTCTGGTGGTGGCAGTGGCAGCATCATGGGGTTCCTGAGAAAGCAGTGCTATGGGGTCCAGTGCCTGTGATGATGCTGCAGAGGCTGCAGGGTTATGCTCAGTGGTGGAGGAAGCAGTGGTGTCTTGCTTGGTCCAGGGGTGTCACGTGATTTTGAATGCTTTTGTGTTGTCCTGAGCTGTGTAATCTCTGAGGCTGATTCTCCAGACCTCCTGGTGAATCCAAGCCACCCGTTATATTCATATTATAATAAATTCCTTTTTTGGCTTTAGTGTAAAGAAAAAAGATGAGGCCCAGATCTTGGATTGCAATGAATCCACCGGGCGGGGCCACCCAGTTAGGCACCATCTGCGCAACCAGCCAGCCTTGTTCCTTGGCCAGGACGCTGCACCTGCGTGCCCATGTGCACATGGTCAAAGCAGGTTAAGAGTAGGATACCAGCTGTAAGGACTAACTAGGGCTGGTTGTCACAGCATTTCTAACTTGGTCCTTTTTTCTTCTAGATTTGGTATATTTTAGGGTTGATGGCAATGAAGGAAAACATGCCTTCAGCCGTTAGATGTCATTTATCTTGGTGATTTAGTAATTTTTGGATTGTTGAGTTTTGTGCTAGATTGGATACAGTTTTACTCAAATTTATCACCCATTTTCTTTGCCTAAGAAGAATCTTCCTAAGTACTTTTGGGGGGAATTTAACCCTGCCGGAAGAAATTCTTGAAAAATACAACTTATCCCTAAATAGCTTGAATAAGAATCTTAAGCCATGACTTTAAATGGTACATCAGTACTACCTAATCATTTTAGTTGTTTATTTCCATATGTAATGAAATTTCAAATAGTATACACTCATAGGTGGTTTTACTGGTTTTAGTTTTGCCTCTGTTTTATCAGTCTGCTGTTCATTAGCAAATAGAGAAATGGTTAAAAGGGGAGAAGAGAAACAAAAGGTGTGGGTGATGTCCAGATTTGGATTTCATGTGAGTATGGGCGCTGGGTGAGGGGAGCTATTGGAAATGTGGTAGTTTTGTCACAGCCTCCACCAGGGGTGTGACAAAGCAGGTCATCCTCACCATGTGGGAGACTCCCAACACTACTTGCAAGTCAAACTTAATGCATGAAATAAAGCTGTAGCACGTGGCATTTTCATGGGGACGCTTACACTAACATAATCAATATTGCATACATTGCCTTTATTATCAGGTCACGAAAGATGTCATTAAAGAATTTGCAGATGATGGTGTCAAGTACCTGGAACTAAGGAGCACACCCAGAGAAAATGCTACAGGTAGAATCTAACTACTTCTCAGGAGATGTCTATCTTTTTTCTCGTGTGCTTTGATGATGCATGTGTTTGCAAGTTGAGACTATGAAGTATTTACTTTTACACTATTGTAAAAGTAGGGTCAGTGGTCCAAATCTTCTGATGTACATTAATGATGTATGTTATTAATGAGTGAGTTATTCTTTTTTTTTTAAATTTATTTATTTATTTTTGCCTGTGTTGGGTCTTCGTTTCTGTGCGAGGGCTTTCTCTGGTTGTGGCAAGTGGGGGCCACTCTTCATCGCGGTGTGCAGGCCTCTCACTATCGCGGCCTCTCTTGTTGCGGAGTACAGGTTCCAGACGTGCAGGCTCAGTAGTTGTGGCTCACGGGCCTAGTTGCTCCATGGCATGTGGGATCTTCCCAGACCAGGGCACAAACCCGTGTCCCCTGCATTAGCAGGCAGATTCTCAACCACTGCGCCACCAGGGAAGCCCCGAGTGAGTTATTCTTAACTTAAAAAAATCAGGTCAGGTATTGTCTGTTGAAGGGAAATAAAAAGACCTGCAAACATTTTGTTTGTTCTTATTTTTCTCACTCTGAGAAGAGAACACTTTTTCCTTATAGTTACATTGTCTTAAATAAATGCTAGTTCGAGTTCCCTGCATCAAGGCACTTGTGAGACAATGAGTGGATGCAGAATCACATTTCATGACAATCACTGAAATGAAGGTTATTGACTCACGTCTCAGGGACTGATGGTATCTTAGGCCAGGAGCAAGCTGTGATGTGGCAAAACCTCTCTGGATGGAGATGAGTGGATCTGGATGTGATCTGGAGAAATTTCCTGGGACCCTCTTTCCATAAGAGCAGCATCAGGAGATATTCTGTAGTGCCCTTGGGTCCTCCTTAGCACTTTGTCTGTGACCTAAAGAGGCCCTACCAGATCATCTTGCACCCTGATATGTGTAGCCCAGCATCATTCAGGGGGTAAAATTTTTGAAACTGCATATAGTAAAGTAAGTGCTGAAATGAGACAAGCAGAAGATTCTTTTTTTTTTAAATTTATATTGGAGTATAGTTGATTTATAATGTGTTAGTTTCTGCTGTACAGCAAAGTGAATCAGTTATACATACACATATATCTACTCTTTTTTAGATTCTTTTCCCATACAGGTTATTACAGAGTACTGAGTAGAGTTCCCTGTGCTATACAGTAGGTCCTTATTAGTTATCTGTTTTACGTATAGTGGTGTGTATATGTCAATCCCAATCTCCCGATTTATTCCTCCCCCTGAGCAGAAGATTCTTATCTCACATTTTTAAACTGTAGTATCCTGAGGAGGATAGTGAAAGGGAAGGAAAGAAGAGACCTGCCAATTATTAGGGCTAGTTGACTCTTCAAATGGAGATTCAAAGGGGAATGTCACCTTAAGTATGCAGCAATAGGAGAATAGTTAAATAAAAGTTAATGGAATATTTGGCAACCATTAAAAATATTTGCAAAGACACTTTAATGACGTGAAGACTTGCTCAGAATACAGTGTTAAATGAAGGAACAGGATACATATATACCTAGTAGCATCTCATCTGTTCAAAACTATCTATCTATCTATCTATCTATCTATCTATCTATATATGTTTACACATATACACACACTTAGAAAAACAGCCAGTGGTTATCTCTGAGTGGTGGGATTACAGGTTATTTTTATTTTTCTTCTTTATAATCGTCTGTGTTTTTTCTAGAGATTTTCCACTAAACATAAACATTTTGGGCTTCCCTGGTGGCACAGTGGTTGAGAGTCCGCCTGCCGATGCAGGGGACGCAGGTTCGTGCCCCGGTCCGGGAAGATCCCACATGCCGCGGAGTGGCTGGGCCCGTGAGCCATGGCCGCTGGGCCTGCGCGGCTCCGCAGCGGGAGAGGCCACAACAGAGAGAGGCCTGCGTACCGCAAAAAACAAAACAAAACAAAAGTAAACATTTTATAACTGGGGTATGAGAGTATTTTAGAGGAGGTTGTTCTGGAGAGTGCTTTTTCAGAGACCCACAGAAGAGGAGGACTTGAGCACCTGAACTTGAAAGAACGTCTCTAGTGCCCTGGATGAGAAACACTGAGTCTGAGCAGGGTTGAGGGAGAGGATTTTTTCCTGGACAAGCAGGAAAACATTCTGCTAGTAGAGAAAACATTTTCTGGCATTTTTTGTTTTTAAGGACAGGCCTTAGAAAAGGGCTTCTTTTTTTTTTTCTGGCCACACTACGCACGTGGGGATCTTGGTTCCCCAACCAGGGATCGAATCCATGCCCCCCTGCAGTAGAACCACGGAGTCCTAACCACTGGATCACCAGGGAATTCCCAGAAAAGGGCTTTTGTTATTCTTGTTTTGTTAGAACAAGCATTTAAACTTTTTATAGCAATTTGTGAGTGTAGGTTTTTTGTTTTTTTTTAAATTGATTATTTATTTATTTATTTTTGGCTGTGTTGGGTCTTCGTTGCTGTGCGCAGGCTTTCTGTAGTTGCGGTGAACAGGGGCTACTCTTCATTGCGGTGTGTGGGCTTCTCATTGCAGTGGCTTCTCTCGTTGTGGAGCACGGGCTCTAGGTGCGTGGGCTTCAGTAGTTGTGACTCGCAGGGTCTAGAGCACAGGCTCAGTAGTTGTGGCACACGGGCTTAGTTGCTCCACAGCATGTGGGATCTTCCCGGACCAGGGCTCGAACCCGTATCCCCTGCATTGTCAGGCGGATTCTGAACCACTGCGCCACCAGGGAAGTCCTGAGAGTAACTTTATGTTTGTTGAATTTGAGAATAATTTTTAAACAAGCTTGAATTTTATGTCTTTTTTTTAATTTCATTTTTCTAGTATTTCATTTTTTTCAATTTTATTAAAGTATAAATGGTATTTACTAAAATGTATCCATAACTCATCTTTAACCATACCCGTATCACACATAAAATGAAAATGTATTTGTTCATATAGGGATGCTAATGTTGAAGGATGAAGTAGTTGATGATCTCTTTAAAAATGTTTTATTTGTGTCCTTTCCAGGAATGACTAAAAAGACTTATGTGGAATCTGTACTTGAGGGTATAAAACAGTCCAAACAAGAAAACATAGACATTGATGTTAGGTAAGAAGCATTGTACCTTAGTGGTCACCATTTAAAATACTAGAATGTGAAAAATTTACTCTTTTGAGCCTGAGTATAGTGGATTTTATAAATCAACCAATAATCGATTTTTATCTTTTAATAAAAAACAGAGTCAAGAACCTTGTTGTTTAAAGTTGAGAATGCAATTCTGAATTTTTTCGTGTGGCAGTAAAGTTCTGAGTCCTGTTGCTCTTGTGAAGTATGGCTTCCCATGGCTCTTCAGCGAAAATCCAGGCTTCTTACTATGGCCTGCAAGGTCCCACGTGGCTGCCTTTCTTACTTCAACAGCCTCATCTGGACCACTGGTCACTTATCACGCACTGGCCCACCCTCTGTTCCTCAAGTAGTCCAAGACTGTCCCACATCAGCACCTTTGTACTTCCTGTTACTTTTGCCTAGAACACACCTCCACTGTATCCTCGCATGGTTGGCTTCTCATTATTCAGGTCTCAGTGTGGCTGTCACTTCCTCAGAGGGGCCTTCCTTGACCACCTTATCTAAAGTGCCTCCCCACATCTTCTAGTCACCCCGTTTATTTCCTTTATGGCACTCTTCTTAACAAGATCAGAAGTCTTCTTGTTTTATTTGTGTACACACACTCACCCGCTAGAGTGTAAATGCAGTGAGGCCAGGGCCCTTGTCTTTTGATTCACCACTACCCCACCAGTACTTAGAACAGAGCTGGCACATAATTAGGGCTCAGTAAGTCCTTGAAGGAAGAAAGGAAGAAAGCTAACTGTATAGTTTCTGGCTATAAAATCTCTCAAAATTAAGCTTAACTGGACTAATACCCCAATTAAAAAAAAATACAGGCAAAAGACAAGAGAATTCAGAAAAGAAGACATACAAATGGCCAATAAATGTATAGAAAACTATTTAACTTCACTAATCAAATAATTTTAAAACGAAATATTACAATGCCATTTCAACAGGTACCCCGCTCCCCAAAAAGAGTATTAACCAGTGTTTGTGAACTTACACACTGCTGGTGAGCATATGTAATTAATAAAACCTCTCTAAAGAGGTATTAAGATCTATAAAAATAATTTCCCTCTGTGATCCAGTAACTCTGTTCTAGAAATGTATCCTAAGGAAATAGATTGATTAATGTTAAGATTCTTCACAGTAGTGTTATTTATAACAAAAAGTAGAAAATATCCTAAAATGTCCAACAATCAGAGAACAATTACATTATGTTATATTCATATGATTTATATTGTTTTCTAACATTTAATGGCAGGGGAAATTGTTAAGTGGAAAAAAAAAAAGACTGCATTTTATATATAGTTGATCCAGATTTTGTAAATAAATATATGCTAGAGAGATTTCTTTATTTTGTGAATAAATAGATAAACTAATAAATGCTGGAGGAAAATTACACAATATTAACAGGGGTTCTCTGGGTATTTGATTCCTTGTAGGAATCCAGGTAATGTATGAAGAATGAATTTGTATCAGCTATTGGATACATGTTAGAATTAGAATATTACCAGTCTTGTAACCCTTAATGAAATAAGGGATCTAAGCCTCCTGATGAAAGAACTATCACCACCTATGAAATCCTCTTGCCTCAAGATTGAATCTGATCTGATTAAGCCTCTAGCCTAGATCCAGTTTCCAATTCATAGGAAATACAAGAGACAGGAGAATATGTTATCAACATGGGGATTCAATCAGCAAAATCAGATGTGGGAAACTATAGGAAAAATGATGTGGTTTCTTCAACAAATAAATTCAAGAAAAGAGGCCGGGGGGAGGTGTGAGGTAGAGGGTGGAGGCATGGGGGAAGTGGCTATAGATTAAAAGAGACTTGAGACACATTGACCAACACAATGTGTGGACCTTAGTTGGATTCCGAATCAAACTGTAAAAAACAAATACATGAACAAAAAAACAGGAGATAGAACTTTGAACACTAACTAGATATTTGGTGCTGTTTAGTAATTTATGTCTCATTCCTTATGGCAAAGTAAGATGTCAAGTTAGTCAGGCTGTACTTTTCCAGTAAGATGTATTCCATGTAGCCTGCCATACCTCTCTGGCCATACTCAAGAGTTGTCTTTTTCATCTACACAATCAATACTCATTTTCAACTGTGTTTTTCTTGTATCAAAGGTATTTGATATCAGTCGACAGAAGAGGTGGCCCTTCAGTAGCCAAGGAGACTGTTAAACTTGCTGAAGAGTTCTTCCTTTCTACTGAGGATACAGTTCTTGGCCTTGACCTCAGTGGAGACCCTACTGTAAGTTACTTTTCCAAAACATATTTTATGTCTAAAAGGTAGAATCAGTTTGTGGGATGAGGATTAGCTTGGAGCATCCTGCTTTCTCCAGAGGTCCAGCAGACTCTCTGTGTGGATGAAGCCCTATCCTGCCCTGGATGACCAGAACGTCTATAGCAACTGCTCTCAGACAGGGTTCTGTGAAAGAATTAAGCCCCCTAAAAAAAGAGGAAAAGATTTGCATGACAATATGATTATTTTATTTTGGTTCACAGCTAGTACCATTCTACTAGAGAAGTTAATTTATTAACATGTAATCCATGTCTAATGCTTAATTATGGCTAGGGCTTAAATTGTCTCACAGAAGCCCCAGTTGAGAAAGGCTGGTCTAGAGCTTCTTGGTCAGATTCAAGCAGGGTGCCTCAGCTGTGGCACTACTGACATTTGGGGCCAAAGAATTCTTTGTTGTAGGAGGGTGTCCTGTACATTATAAGATGTTTAGCAGCATCCCTGGCCTCTACCCAATAGATACCAGCACCCTCTTAGTTGTGACAACCAAAAATGTTTGTAGACATTACCAAATGTCCCCTGGAGGGCAGAATCACCCCAGTTGAAAACCATTGAAATAGAAAGTCCTGTGAACCTGGTTCTTACGGCTTTGTCAAAACCTGGGCTGTTCTGGCCTTGTTTCATCCGTCCATTTGATAGAAGCTTTCTTTACAAATCATGCTGGTTCCTGAATCAGGTGAGTTCTCCTTCTTAGCTTTAGATATCTAGATATCCTTCCAAAAGTAAAATTTGGTGACTGTTATATCAAGCTTAGCTGATTGTCATCAGGTTCACTGATACTTAAGATTCTTGAGGGCAAGGACTGTGTCTGTGCCAGCTTTGAATTCTCTAACATGTCTAGCACACCATAGATACTTTATAAACAAAATGTGCAAATAAGTCCATCTGCCGTTTTTTTTCTGCCATTATTTTATTTCTTTTTTTATTGAGACAGAGTAACCAGTTCTTCACTTTGCCTGTACTCATACATCCTCATTTTAACTTTTGTCTTCAAGGTAGGACAAGCAAAAGACTTCTTGGAACCTCTTTTAGAAGCTAAAAAATCAGGTCTGAAGTTGGCATTGCATCTTTCAGAGGTAAATAATATTGTAAAATTAGGCTGGAGAGGATAGATTACAATGGAAAATAATTAATGGAAAATAATAATCATTTGTACATGGCTAAAGATAGACCTGGCTTGGGAAAACATTTTTAGAAAGAGAAAGTAGAAATATTTTTGTGTAAATTATAATGATGAAGGCATAACTTGCTTTAGTCCCTCACGTTACTGTTCCTTTGTTTTTGTGGTTCCTGGGGTTGGCTGTTGACGTGCACTATGGTTGTGTCCTTAAAACAGCTTAATTGACAGCTTGCTAGAGAAAATGCATGAATTTATATCAGCAGCCTTGTTAGCGGCAAGATGACACTGAGAAAAGCATGAGTTTGTCTCACCTGTCCTTGCAGGGAAGGGACCTGAATGTGTCACGTACACTGGCAAGAAAGGAAGTAGCTCATCATCATTTTATAAGGCTCAGCAGAAGATCAAGTGCCCCTGTGGCACCAGCTCCTTGGCAGCATGAGCACAGTGCAGATAATGCACAGAGAGTAGCTGGAGAACAGTCACTTTCTTAATCAGCACATCCCTGTGAGGCAACCAAGGGACTCTCCTGGACTTTTCCCCATTTTACAGATGGATTTACTTTCTACTTCAGTACTTCTACCTATTACTTTTTTTTCTTTTTTTTAACATACAAAAAGCTATACATAATTATACAACTTGATGAATTTGTTTCTTTTTTTTATTATTATTATTTATTTTTATTTTTGGCTGCCTTGAGTCTTTGTTGCTGTGTGCGGGCTTTTCTCTAGTTGTGGTGCACGGGCTTCTCATTGATGGCTTCTCTTGTTGCAGAGCACGGGCTCTAGGCGCACGGGCTTCAGTAGTTGTGGCACGCAGGCTCAGTAGTTGTGGCTCACGGGCTCTAGAGCACAGGCTCAGTAGTTGTGGAATACGGGCTTAGTTGCTCTGTGGCACGTGGAATCTTCCCGGACCAGGGCTCAAACCCATGTCCCCTGCATTGGCAGGCGGATTCTTTATCACTGCGCCACCAGGGAAGCCCCTGTATTTGTTTCTTGAATGCAGGAAATAATACTTAGTTTACTTACCTCGTATGATTATTTTGAGAATTAAGGTCATGATTTAAAGACTAGGGGAAAAATGGGAGCTTCGTGTCAGTACTGGCTCTTTTTCATGTCTACAAAGCAGAGAGTCAGTAATCTAGTGGCAGAACTTAAAATCTAGGATCCATGTTTCCACACTCTGATCAAAAGATCCTTCTTGTGTAGGACACCCTCTAGTTGACCAAACTGATGCCAGATTGAAGTCATTGGTCAGGATAACAGAACAGCCAGTATGAGGCCAGTTACCTCTGGCCTTTGTGCACAGCATCAGAACCTGCTCTTTACCTTAATTTCTGTGGCTTTTCTTGTTTGGTCCATTGGATATAAAACATTTCATTTCAACATGTTATGGTCGTTTGTCTTTTAGGCTATCTAGGAGATGAAGAGCACAGCCAGACATTTTCATGGTGGTTGTGGTTTGCACTTAGCTAGCCTTGTCGTTAGATAGAACATGAGCGCACTGTATGTGGATGGAGTCTGGGCCCCGGAGTCAGATGGAGCCGGGTTTCACCCTTATCTCCACCATTCACTAGCTCTGTGAGCCTGGACAGCTTTTCTTTAAAATGCTTTGTATTTTTAACTACAAAAGTTATATGTATCTGAAGAAAATCCACGTGTACAGAAATAGTGTAAAGTAGAAGTAAAGAAATAAAAAATGAAAGGTCCCCTTAGTTCTGCTCCTGAGTTGATCCTATTAACAGTTTTGTTATTTATATATATTTTTTCTATCCCTTTTTGTAATATGTATGAAGACATATACACAACACAAAACACACATATGCATATAGAGTTGTGAGATTTTGTTTTTGAAAATTACTTTTTCTGAGTTTTGATTTCTTCATCTTAATACTTTTGTATGATTCTTGTGAGGTTTAAAGGAGAATGGTGTGAAAAGGCTATTGACTCCATAGTTACTATCATCAAAATGAATCTAGAAGAATACTGGGAAATAAGTGGGAAGATAAAAGGCAAAGAAGGGAGCTGGAAGGTCTAAGTGGTTCAGCTTCCCAGAATGTCTGCATTACGTTCCCAGAGGGACAAAATACCTGGCTATAGAAAAAAGTACTTTTAAGAACCACTGAAAGAGGTTATTGATGCCCTCTTTCCCCTTTTTTTGAGATTCCAAACCAAAAAAAAGAAACACAAGTACTCCTGGACCTGCTTCCTGACCGAATCGGGCACGGCACATTTCTCAACTCCTTGGAGGGAGGATCCCTGGATCTGGTGGACTTTGTGAGGCAACACCAGATACCGCTCGGTAAGGCTTAAGGCTTTAGGTCCTCCAGGCAACTCACTGTCCCTTCCTCCCCAGCCCCCAGGTTGCAACCCATATGTAGAGAAGCACTGTTCTAAATACATAAATATCATTTAGAAGTTAAGTGATGCTTTCTCAGCCTCATTAAATAACAGGAAGTTTTAGCTCCCATTAGAGTATAAGCTCCATGAGAGCAGGGCCCTTATCTGTCTTGTTCACTGCCACATTCCCCAGTTCCTGGAACCAGGTATTATATTGAGGGAATAAGGTCGTCTAGTATTTTGGAATGACTTTAACCAATTTACGTATGTTGTGAAAATGTGTAACATTTAGTTAAAAATTAAGACTTATGCAAGATTCCAAGTATATTTTTATATGTCTGTTAACCATCACACACTTGCTTGTCTGCATGTGTATACCTGGAGCTTTTTTTTTTAAATTAATTTATTTTATTAATTTATTATTTTTATTTTTCATTGCTAGTATAGAGAAATACAGTAGATTATTTTATATTTATCATGTGTTATGTGACATTGCCGAACTTAACTTATTCACCATTACTTTGTAGAATAAGAGTGATGAGAGCTGACATCTCTCCTTGTTCCCTATCTTAGGGAAAAGCATTCAGTCTGTCGCTATTAAGTATAATGTTAGCTGTAGGGTTTTTATTTTTATTTATTTATTTATTTTGGCTGTGCTGGGTCTTCGTTGCAACTCGTGGGCTTCTCTAGTTGTGGCGCATGGGTTTAGTTGCCCTGCGGCATGTGGGATCTTAGTTCCCCAACCAGGGATTCAACTGCGTCCCCTGCATTGGAAGGCAGATTCTTAACCACTGGACAACCAGGGAAGCCCCCCTGGAGCTATTTTTATTTAACAACAAATACTTATGAAGTGCCTACTCTGTTCCAGTCACTATTCAAATTGCTGGGAATACAGCAGTAAACAAAACAGACAATGTTTCTTTCTCAAGAAACTTATATTCTAGCATAGGTAAGAGAGACAGTAAGCAAATACACAAGAAAATATCAGTGTTAAGTTCTTTGAAGAAAATTAAACAGGCCGGTAGAATAGTGATGAGATAACCACTTTTGATTGGATAGTTCGGGAAGGCCTTTCTGATGAGGGAAAGAAGCAGTTGGCTGAAAACCTCTTTACTGAATGATGAATTCACTGAACTTACAAATTTAACAATTTGTAGTAACACCTGTGTGGGTGTGTTTTTTAACTAACATAGAGTTTTTCAGCAATTCATAATGGGTGAGATTTCTTTTCTTTTTACTAAGGAAATTTTTAAACCTCTACAAAAGTAGAGGATCTTGGAAACCACTTGCATAGTGATCTTACTTGGTGTGGTGGCCCGGCTCTGCTCTCAGCAGGGGCAGGTTGGGTTTGCCATTGCTGGGACTGAGTGGCCCTGTGTTGCAGCCGCCTTACTCAAGGGAGCAGATGCCATCAGTCAAGTCGGTGAAGTATTTTACTCTGGCTGGGGAGCCGGGCATAGCTTTTCAAGGCAGGAGTTTTATAATCATAGAAGTCGTTCTTAAGATGGACTTGCAGCAGGCAGTGAATGGATGGTTGTCTGAGTAAAGGAGTTTAGAGGTTTTCTTTGAAGCCACAGAAGAAGTCCATTTCTGCTCTTGGCTTTTTATAATACTGTAACCCTCGACAGTGCTACCATTTTCTTACCTTTACTTTAGCTCCCACTGTAAGACCAGGAAGAAGTGCAGCAACCCTTCAAAGATTCCTTCTGCTCCCCTATCACGATACTTCCCTGCCTTCTTCATGGTAACTGGCTTATCACACCCCTCTTTCCTCTCCTTCTTTGGTAAAAGAAAGGGAGAAAGAAGCACAGGGCTGTGAAGGGGATGTTAATTCCCTGCCATGAGCTGCAGCACATAGTTCCCACACAACTACACTTATTGGACTACAAATTTTCACATGTAAGAAAGGTCAGTTTTGTAAAATAATGAACTACTGAAAACTAGCATAGTTTGGAAAGATTTCTCATGTATCTACTTGGTGACAGTGAATGAGTCTACTAATCTGCTTTTAATAAGAGGCTTCTTCCTTTCCCCCCTTCATCTAGAACTCTGTTTGACCTCGAACGTCAAAAGTCAGACAGTTCCATCTTATAAGCAGCATCATTTTGGATTCTGGTACAGCATGCTCCATCCTGCCGTGATCTGTGTAAGGTGTTTTCTTGTGAGGTATTTTGCTCCTCTTTAGTCCCTGAGTTGCCATAGGTCAGACATTCACTACCTAGCTGGCTGCCTTGCACACCTTGGGGGTGATGCCCAAGTGGAGGAGTGAGAGGAGATTGGGGCTTGAGAGGCTGCAAAGGGCCAGCGTGACTCTGGTTTGGCTCTACGGGGAAAGGTCCTGGACAGTACCTGGGGAAACAACAATACTGATGCCCAGCACCCAGCCCTTGCGATTCGGCTTTAATTGATCTGAGGGGAGTCCTGGGCACAGATACATTTTAAAAGCTCCCTCGGTGATCTAAACATGCAGCCGTGGTTGAGAGCCACTGCCCTGGTGTTTTATTTTTTGTTCTTAAAAAGGATAAACAAGCCTGTTCAGTCATAGATGTGCATGGATATATTTATAGGCCCCTGTTTAAATTCTTAAAAGAAGCATGGTAAATAGGAAAATACTCTAAACGAAAGCTGTTGTTTTTTAAAAAATCATTTCCTCGTTCATTTTGAAACTTTCTTGCTTATGTTGGCAGACCGATGATAAGGGTGTTTTTGCAACACACCTTTCTCAAGAGTACCAGCTGGCAGCTGAAACATTTCATTTGACCCAGTCTCAGGTGTGGGATCTGTCTTATGAATCCATCAGCTACATCTTTGCTTCTGACAGCACCAAGTCTGATCTGAGGAAGAAGTGGAATCATCTGAAGCCAAAAGTGTTCCATTTTTAAGCTGTAATGAGGTGAACTACTTTCGAGTATGTATGACAACCTAGATCTCCCTGCTGTATCCCACTTAGTAAGCTGTCCACTGCTCCCTCCCGTGGAAGCATAGCAGCCAAGTGCCGTGGGCTCCGACACTAGCACCTTACTCATGGCGGATGCCCAGTCTCTCTTAAACTGACTGGCAGGCTCTGAGGTTGTCCATGGCTCACCTCCATGCTGCTTACAGGAAGGGACTTGAAAGTTGCTGCTCACTGAACTCCCCATTCCAGCAGTGATTTTGACTTAACAGTCCTTCATTAGTGATCATGAAACTTCAAGAAAATCAAAGTAGGTTCTCATCAGGAAAAGTTTTGGAATTACTAGTCTAAATAAGGTGAAGAGAGAAGGAAAAACAGATTGTCGCCAAAACCTTTAAGCCATCTAGCTTGTGATGACAGCTCTGTATTTTGTTGTGCTTACTTTAATCGGACTCCTTTCACTTAAGTATTCCCCAGAACTGTGGACTCCAGGGATACCATGCATTTTTGTGAATCCCAGTAGCCAGGGTTAGTCTCCTTTGGGTGGGTGACCCTAAGTGACAGATAAAGCTAGCTTCTGATATCTGCCTTTGCCCTTCTCATGATTAATCCTCCTGGAGTCAAGATACATTTTAGATTTTGAATCGAACAATGGAGAGAGAATTGATCCATTCTTATGTTCATATCTCATCTTCCCTCCCCTACCTGGTTACCATAAAAATAATTCTCTACAGAGTTGACAAGACAGCCTCTATATTCAGATTACAGTAAAAGAGAAATGGCAGTGCTCTCTCTCTCTCCCTCTGTGTATATATATGTGTATGTATGTGTATGTGTGTGTGTGTGTGTGTGTGCGTGTGTGTGTGTGTGTGTGTGTATTAAGTTCTGTGGCATTGGCCATAGAGAATAAGCAATAAAGGGAAGAATGATAGCATGGGGAAAATAAAAAGAAATAATAGCACTAAGGAAACAATTGATGAGAACAAATATGACTGTCCAGCTCCTAATATATTCTTGCTTCCTCTGCTGCACATGCCATCCAGTCTGTCCCTACAAAGGCTGAACGAGTATTAAAAGGGAGGGGTGCATAGATCCTCTTGCTCCCCCATCAGTGGGCTTGGTTACTCTTTCTTAGAATGTTTGAAGACTATGTATTATTTCTTGCTGCTTCCATCCTCAGGAGTGGCAGATTGGGTGGCAGATAATGGTTTGTGAGCTAGTTTGAGATAAAATTGGGTTTTCCCTGGTAAGAGTTTTTGCCTTTACCCTATTCCTTTTTTTTTAAAAACATTTTTATTGGAGTATAATTGCTTTACAATGGTGTGTTAGTTTCTGCTGTATAAAAAGTGAATCAGCTATACATATACATATATCCACATATCTCCTCCCTCTTGCGTCTCCCTCCCACCCTCCCTATCCCACCCCTCTAGGTGGACACAAAGCACCGAGCTGATCTCCCTGTGCTATGCGGCTGCTTCCCACTAGCTTTCTGTTTTACATTTGGTAGTGTATATATGTCCATGCCACTCTCTCACTTCATCTCAGCTTACCCTTCCCCCTTCCTGTGTCCTCAAGTCCATTCTCTACGTCTGCATCTTTATTCCTGTCCTGCCCCTAGGTTCTTCAGAACCTTTTTTTTTTCTTTTTTTAGATTCCATATATCTGTGTTAGCATATGGTATTTGTTTTTCTCTTTCTGACTTACTTCACCCTGTATGAGTCTCTCGGTCCATCCACCTCACTACAAATAACTCAATTTCGTTTCTTTTTATGGCTGAGTAATATTCCATTGTATATATGTGCCACATCTTTATCCATTCATCTGTCGATGGACACTTAGGTTGCTTCCATGTCCTGGCTATTGTAAATAGAGCTGCGTGGACATTGTGGTACATGACTCTTTGTGAATTATGGTTTTCTTGCCCTATTCCTTTTGCACATTCTCTTCATCTGGAGGTTGGAGGGCTGGTCCTGGGTCTTTTAAAATTGACTCATTCTCCATGCCCAGTTATGATGGGTCCCAATGGATATGGATACAGATACTAAGGAAAGATTTTTATTTCTATTTTACCACATTCTAATTTGTTTTTCAGCCTAGAACATAAAGATTCAGACAGGCATACCTGTAGTAACCCCACACAGGCAGCCAGAAAAAGCAGGTAAAGATTTATCTTTTCCTACCAGCAACAACTTAATCATAATTTGCATATATACATTTTTTTTAAAAAACACCTAGAGAACCACTGGGCATTTTATAGATAGAATTTTTATTAACATGGTATCCCTGAGAGGCAGATTAAGGTGTAAACACTGTTCTGCTTTACAGAAAGGGAAATGGAGGCAGGTTGACTTACACATAAGACATTTGGAACCAGAATTTATATCTGTTGGTACCACAACCAGTGCTTTTCCCACAAGACTATATACATAGATATACTGAAGACAAGTGATCTCTCATTTTTTAAAAAACACTATAGCACACTTCCTAAACTATCTCAGATCCCGAGGCATTGCTTTAGACTCGTGTTTCTTGTATCTTCCTGTCTGCTTAGGCAACATAATTGAGACACCATCTCCCCTTAATTCGTAAGAGTTAGGAATTAGGAAATTCCCTCAGCACCAGAACCCTAACTAATCTTTCATCTACCACAGTAAGCTATGGATTTTAGAAAATTCTACCTCCCCACTTCTCTCTCAGATCTCATTCCCATCCCAACTCATTCAATGTGACTAATGATGCAGCTACTTATCCCAGGCCTTGGCCATCACTCACGTTCTTCTTTCCTCTGAACTGCCCATTGAAGTATCTTCTTAAGATACTGGTTTCTGACCTTCGTCTCCCATAGGAGCTAGTCCCCTAAGACTGCTCATACTTCTTCCCCAGTGCCAGTCAGCTGTTTCCTTGTCAGTAAGCAGAGCACAGTACCTGATTTACTCTGGAGGATGGGAGCCCATCTCCTGATCTGCCTGGCACTCCATGTTTTAGCTGAGGCGAGTCCCTCTCTGCCTTCTGCACGGCCCATATCTTGCTACCTCTCCAATTCTGTGCTACTCCAAGCTTTGTCTAACCTTCCTTACAGTCTGTCCTTTGCCCTCTGCTCCCTTGCTCCCCAGTTTTCCCATTTTTCACCCATTCAGCACTCAGTTTTGCAATGAGTTTTGGAAAGTTCATCCCACCCAGTAACCTTCCCTCTGAGCACTTCCTGCTTCATGAAGCCTTCCTGATTAAAGAGAAGAAAATACCTCTTAAATTTTTTCCAAACTCTAATGCATCAGACCTCAAGTTTTATGCATAGTGTTACTACCTAGCTTTCTAGATTTCTCTAAAACTGTTGCAGCCATACATGTGCACTATTTGTCCATGTCAGTGTCATCTGTTTTAGTTTGTAAGGAAGAGGACAGGGTCTGTTTAACTTGTGCTGTACCTGCTCATCATACTGCTATGAACATGTGGGCAATTAATTCAATACTATTTGATCATAAAGATCAGAATTACACTTGCACTTGAACAGCTGCTTTTAAAAGTAGATGTATACAGTTGAATATGTGTGCATGTGTGTGTGTAAGTATTGTCAACTCCACTGACCAAAGGTAATCGGTCCTCCTTACCATTAGGGTAAAGAGTTGTTGGCACAAAGTGGTCTGTTTTCCCAGTCCGTGGGAATGTGGCAAGTGGCCTCTGCGCATTGCAGGTCAGTATTATGTCCACAGGGTGCATGACACTGGCCCATGTGTTTAGAGTGTGTGGAATATGGACAATTCCCTCTTGGCAGTTCTAACTGCCTTCCCTATCACCGCATCCAACTGGTTTGCTCTTTAAGCTTCTGGACCACAAGGGACACATGAAATTCTGATGAGATGGACCAGAAAAAAAAATCACACCAGACGCTGTAAATACAGTATTTTTCTATTCCAAAGCTTCTAGAGCTTGGAAGAAACTAAGAAATCCAGGGTTCACACCTCAATATTTATACGAGGTTTACATTGTTTCCCCATATAGCACACCTAGGTTCTTTTTTTTTTTTTTTTTTTTTTTTACACCTAGGTTCTTGACAAAATGACTTATAGGTCAGAACCAAATTGAACACTTAAACTCTCCTTTAAGGTAAAGGAAGAGTGTGCATGACAAATATATCATTCTGAGCACAGGGTTAAGTGAGCAGGAAAAGTCATTCTTCTTTGCATTTCCATTGCTATATAAAGAGCTACACCCATTCAATGAGAATTCTTACTACTTCTCCATGAAATGCTGCTGTGATGGGTTTTTCTAGTTGAAATGCAGTCTATAACAGGATGAGTAAAGAAGGGTGCACGTCACACTCACAGGATCTACTACTGTGTCCTCTCTATTAAGGGAACAACATAGGCACTGAGAGGGAAAGGTGTTGCCGTCAATAAAGGCAAGGAGAGGGAATGAAATCTTCCTTTCATTCTTAAGATGCTTTGGGAATTTGACTCTAGATCCAGAAGAAACATAGGAACAAAGAGTGGGGTAAATTCTAGAGTATTTCCTAAACTAGTCAGGCACAAATTAGGAGATGGATCTCACTACTGGAGGACTTTTCTAAACAATTTCAATACATGTAATGAGACTGTTTTCTTCATAGATCCTCAGGGGCTTACTTAGGGGCTGGCTGTGAGAGAAGCTTTTCTCGTGTATGGATCTCTCGGTGCTTATTAAGAGCAGAACTTTTACTGAAGCACTTGCCACAGTCATGACACCCATAGGGTTTCTCTCCTGTGTGGGTTCTGTGGTGTGCACGTAAGTCAGAACTCTTACTGAAACTCTTTCCACAGTCAGGACACACATGGGGTCTCTCTCCTGTGTGTATCCTTCGATGTGCACTAAAATGAGAACTGTTATTGAAGCTTTTCCCACACTCTTCACACTGATAGGGCTTTTCTCCTGTGTGGGTTCTCTGGTGAATGATAAGGCTTGAGCTCTGGTTGAAGCGTTTTCCACACTCACCACACTGATACGGTTTCTCTCCTGTGTGGATTCTTCTATGGGTGATGAAATTTGAACTGTCACGGAAGCTTTTCCCACAGTCAAGACATTTATAAGGTTTCTCTCCAGTGTGGATTCTCCGGTGTCTAATGAGGCGTGCACTCCGACTGAAGCTTTTCCCACAGTCAGCACATTTATATGGATTTTCTACTTGAGGAGATATCTGATGCATGAGATGGGAGTTTGGACCAAAGCTTTTGCCATATCTGAGATATTTATAGGGTCTCTCCCCCAAGTAAGGTCTCTGATGACTTAGAACTTTACCTAAACTCCTCTCTGGGAATGCTGGTTTTCCTCTTCTCTCCCCTGGGGTCTTCTCCCACTGTCTTCCTGATCTACATTCACTCTCAATGCCTTTACCTTGATTAAGATGCCGGGGAATTTTCCTCTCAGACCTTGCAAGTAACGTCCTGTGTAGTTGTACTTCCTCAGCAATATCCCGTTTTAGATTCTCTTCATTCTCAAATCCAGCCTCAAAACCTGACATAAGAATAGAATTTTAAAAGTTATCCGTTTTCTCAGTTATGTACCAGGGTAAAGCAAGTATCACATTAGATGATTAAATGTAAAAATTAGGGAGCTCTAGATCCCAAATAACTACCATCTGTTAAAATTCCGATGTTTTACTTCTCTAATGGAATCGATGCTCTATGGAACACACTTAAAAGAATGCTGATCTAAAGAACTTTTGGAAAAGAAAACTTATTTATCAAATGCCCAAGCACTGTGTTAAGTGCTTCACTGTGGTACTTCATTTACATCAACCTTATGAGGTAGGTCTTAACATATGAGCGAATGTACAGGGTTAAGTAACTTGCTGTAAGGTACTCAACTAATAAACAACATAGTCTAGATTCACATACATATATATGTGTGACTCCAAAATCAGAATAATTTTCCTCACAAGGAGGGAAGCCATAATGAAGTTTTGGGGTTCTTTTCTTATACAGTAGCTGAGATTCAAAGGATCAGTTCCCTCAGGAATCTCAGACTTTTGCATAAGTGTGTCTGAAGAAAGAGGTTATCAGGTTTTCATATATGTGAATAAAGCAAGCATACAGCTGGTTTACAAGCTGAAGCTAGAAGAAAAAACAAATGAGAATGAACTTTAAAAATCAACTTCATCCATCTATGGGTATATGACATGCTACTTGGGAAATGTAGGCTTTCAGATTCCCTGCTAGGTAAACTGCCTAGTAACCTAGCAGGTCACATGCAGATGATGGCTAGTTTACAAAGTCTGCAGCCGTCTCAGATTGATGCTGTAGTGCGAGGAGGCAGGTCAAGTGAATAGGGGATATAAACTAGCTGCTTTATAATAGACGGGAAACATGGAGAAAAGAGAAGGTGGTCACAATAAGAATCCATGAGAGCTGGGTGTAGAGGCCACTTCTGGTCTTCAGTCTCATGATTTTTCTCCTAAATCCCACTGCCTTCCCTTTGCTATTTGCTATATCCACCTTAAGAAGTAAAAGGATCTTACCACTGGGGCTCTGAAATAAGACTGGAGCACGGGTCATAGCCTCTGGGGGTACCTCGGTATCTTCTTCGTCATCTTCAGAATCTTCTTCTATGGCCTCATCTGCTTCCTCGGCTTGCTTCTCGGCTTCGGCCTCACTGGTCTCCCGGGTGGGACACAAGGCTGCCTCCTCTTCCCGGCCATCACTGGGCAGGGCAGCACCCCGGGCACTCACCAAAGCATCCATCTCTTCAAAGAAGGGACAGGTCTCTGGTGCTTGGCCATTCTTGACCTTCCGATAGCTGGTGTGGAGGCTTTTAAACTTGGTCCGACACTGCTCTGGTGTCCTAAGGAAGCCATATTCCCATAACCGCTCAGCTACTGCTCCATACAACTGGCTGTTGCGGTGGCAGTTCTGGAGGGCTTCATAAAACTGAGTCTCACTAAGAATTGCAAGGTAGGTCTTTGTCTCTTCATAGCCCCAGTGTACACCTGCCACCAGAAGAGAAATTTCAGCACCACTTAATCCAGGGCTTTATAGTCTCAATTCCTCAGTCCTATCATGTGCATCATGAAAAATCACCTAAGCTCGGGCTCCTAGGTGAAAAAGTAAAAACACCTCATGTTTCCAAAATCAATACAAACTCTCAGAATGTTCTGCTTCTCTATATCCTATATCAATTTCACAGAGACCTTTATTCCTACATTCTGTTCAAAAGAGGCCTTTCCACCTTATCACTGTAACAATCATTATGTACTCTGAGGCAGGTGTACAGAATGCATTTCCCCATTCTTCTGGTAATTCTGGAATTCTGATCCTAATTAGAAAATAACTGGTATGGGGAAGGAGACCCACAATCAGTCACTGTCAGCCATGAGCCATCCCTAAATTCTCTGATCAATCTTTTTCTACCAGTCCTACTTCCTTATGAATTAAGTTTCCCATAGAATGACTCAAAATCCCAAGGAAGAGTCTCTTTCAGAATCACACTGCTGCTTAATCCAATCCCTTTTACGGCCCTTCTTCACTTGCCACAATCTCAAAAAAAGCCAACCCAGCAAAAGCAAAGGCCTGAAGGGTACAAGATAAGAACCTGTAGTCATGCACCATCTTAGGAGTGAAGGAGTGGCAGAGCCAGAAAGAGGGAGGAAGCAGAGCAGATAGCATCTTCTGGCCTGAGCTCTGCTAATGCTGCAGGCCATCCCAGCTTGGGCAGTACTTCTTCAGGATGACTACAGGCTCTGCTCCCTGAAGGTACCCAAGGTAGAGGGAACGAAGATTCTAAGAGCCTTCCTCCCACTTGAGAGCTAGCTGGAGATTACACTGCTTCCATTACCCTCCACTTACTGCAAGTAATGCAGCTAGCACATGTGCCATGATTGTGATTTACCAAAATTTATTCCAGTGACAAAACGGGGGGAAAAAAAATTTTTTTTTTTAATTTAGGCCATGCAGCATGCAGGATCTTAGTTCCCAGACCAGGGATAGAACCCATGCCCCCTGCAGTGGAAGCTCAGAGTCCCAATCACTGGACCACCAGGGAAATCCCAAAATTTTTTTAAAAAAGGAAAAGGAGGGGCTTCCCTGGTGGTGCAATGGTTAAGGATCTGCCTGCCAATGCAGGGGACATGGGTTCGAGCCCTGGTCCGGGAAGATCCCACATGCCATGGAGCAGCAAAGCCTGTGTACCACAACTACTGAGCCTGCATGCCACAACTACTGAAGCCCACGTGCCTAGAGCCTGTGCTCCATAACAAGATAAGCCACTGCAATGAGAAGCCAGCGCACCGCAATGAAGAGTAGCCCCCGCTCGACACAACTAAAGAAAGCCCACGTGCAGCAACGAAGACCCAACGCAGCCAAAAATAAATAAATAAATTTATTTATTTATTTATTTTAAAAAGGAAAAGAAAAAGTCCAAGACAGAAGAAGACTAGAACAGAACAAAAGTAACAACACATATGATAAAACATGGAAGGGACACATAACTGTTCCCAGTGGAACTGCAACTCTAGAGTAGTCCTGCTGCTGTGCCACATTTTACAGTTGAGGACGCAAACTGTGAAATGGCCAGATAGCTGTGCCAGGTCACCCAGCTGATTAGTGGTCAGGGTTAGAAACGAAGTCTCCTGATTCATACTTGGTGCTCTTCCCATAGCAACATGGTTGTACAAATTACATCAACAGTAATAAGTGATATTTTAAAATCGTTCCATAGGCAAATAATATTTCAGCAGAGTGTTAAGCAAGGTTTCTTGCTGCAAGACCTCTTAGTCCTGTTAAAATGCCAATGTGTGTTGCAGACCTCACAGAGGAAACAAAATGTTTCCCCAACTTTGGGCAGTCCTTCACTATGCTCTTCTAAGTAAAAAGGAACACATAATAAACTGACCTTGAGTTTGGAGAAGTAAAGATAAAACACCAGTTCATATAAGGTGCTCAACAAATATTAGTTCTCCTTAAAGATAATACAGTACCAAGTTTTTCTCAGCCTTCAGTGATTTTATAATCAGGAAAAAATATTTTAAGAAAGAAATGGAAGGAATGATACTCCTTTTCAGGAGTCTCTTGAATTCTCTGAGTGTACTTCTTTAAAATATCTAAAATTATTCTCTACTTACTATTAGCTCAATGATTTTCCCACAAAAGAGAATGAAATACACAGAGAACTAAGAAGTGCCTCTGTTCTCTAAGTGACAAAGCTGGCAGGTGACATTAAGCTTCCTGACTCCACATCCAGCCTCATAACTCCTCAGTCTAATCCTAAAACCCCAAGAAGAAAAGCTTACCACTTGGGCTTCGGAAAAGGACGGGTGTGGTGGACTTGTCGGGGTCCTGGGGGGTGGCCTCCTGGCCCACTTCCTCACTGTCAGACTCTTCAGCCATGGCATCTTCTCCCTCCTTATGCTGCCAGTCCTGTTGCTCTGGCTCCTCAGTCTCAGCATCACTGCCCACCAGGCCAGAGTGAGAGGCTGCCTCCTCCAGGCCATTACTGGGCAGGGCAATGACCTGGGCACTCATCAGGGCTTCCATCTCTTCAAAGAAGGGGCAGGTCTCAGGTGGGTGGCCACTCTTGACTTTCCGATAGCTCTTCTGGAGACCTTTGAACTTGGTCCTACACTGCTCCAGGGTCCGGAGGAACCCATACTCCCGGAGCCGCTCAGCCACAGCCCCATACACTTGGCTGTTTCGATGACAGTTTCGGAGAGCCTCGTAAAACTCAGTTTGACTGAGAATTGCGAGGAGAGTTCTGGTCTCTTCATAGCCCCAGTGCACACCTGCCACCTTCTCATCCTCGAAGCCCCAGTGATCCTGTTCCACCCAGCTTCTTCTCTCTCTCCTGGATGGTAACAGATCAGCATGCATTCGTTTGTCTCCTGTGTGACTTCCTCTTGGGAATTCCTTCTCCTTGAAGCCCAGATCTGGGATCCATGGCTCTCCTTGCTCCAACTTGGAGACCACACTGGATTTAGGAAATGGAAATCCTGCTTGCAGGGAGGCAAACAAAGGATATCATAGTTTGGACTGACCATAAAAAACATCTCTGAGTTCAGACCTGCCTTTTTTATCCAAGAGGCTTATAAAGCAAAGTATCTAAGAAAATGTTTTCAGAAAGTTCAATGGGTTGAAGAAAGTGGGGAAAAATACATGAAACCTCAAAAAATGAGAAATATTTTACTTTCCAGAGCAGGGTGACGAGAGGAAAACGTTCTGTTGTGTGTTCAGAGCAGATAATTCTGTTCCAAGTTGCTCCCTAGCTCTCCTAACCACTTGTAGGCAAGTCCTGCACTGCTGGAAAGTCACCTCCTGCCTCCTACACAGCTGACCAATGTGGGGGTTATTCCAAGTACAGCTCATAGCAGGCCCTCTGGATCCATGGTTCCTCCACATCTGCAGACTTACCCAACCACAGTACTGTAGTAATTACTATTGAAAAATATCCACGTATAAGTGGACCCACACAGTTCAAACTCACGTTGTTCAAGGATCAGCTGTAGTTCTCTACTTAGGGCCAGAGAATTAAACTCAGAGTGATTTCAAGGGGGAGACTGTCTTCAACTCTTCCATTTCCTTCACACTGAGTCACGAAGTTCTAAAGGTTTTTCCCTTAGTATATCCTTTATTCCTACTGCCACCATCCAAGTCTAGACCCCTTACCTTCTCACACCTGGGTAACTGCAGCAGTCACTGTCCTACCTAACTCCAGGCTCTTGCTTCCTCAGCTCATATGCTATTTGTATTGCCAAGCCTTAACCTGAGTGGTTACCAGGCATGGCCCATTCAAAGCAGACTCCTCTCCAAAACACAGCACATGTTTATTCACCACTCTGTGCCTTTCCTTTAACTCCCTCCCTTCTATCGAAATTTAACCCATCAGTGCCCCCATGAAGCCTTCCCTACAGCCCTCCCTCGTCTCCCACTCTGCCAAACCCCTATTGTACTCACAATTGAGTGACAAGTCATTGTTTGGCATTGTTTCAATACAGTTCAGTTCAGCACATATTTATGTTCACTTTTGTGTTCTCAATCATATTATAGGCTTTTTGAGGATAGGCACCTTTTCTCATTGCAGAGTACCCTGCAAGGTGTTGAGCACATGGTAGGTGTTCAAAACTGATTAATTCTGCAAGTCTGTGTGTGCAGTTGAGGGATTGCATCTGGATGACTAAACAGAGACCACTACCAGACTGGCTGAGAAGCCTAGCGTCTTAGACAAGATCAGAATTCAAAACAACCTCAACAAGTTAAAGAAGTGATCAAAGAAAAAAACACACAAAATGGAGTTCTGCAGAGTACAAAGAAGAAAAACAAGTTCCACAAAATCAAGTTTAAGAATAAGAACTAGGCACAAAGACAATGGGGAAAGCTCTAAGAGACGGGGGAGTATCAAGTGAACGACAATCATTAGTTGAGTTATACGGAAAGAAAGTGTAGTGAAATTCTGAAGTAAAATTCTTACTCTGCCTCTACCTACCAGACCCTCACTGGAATAATATATATAATTTAATTCTGCACAACTAACATGCTATTTGGAGAACTTAAAGTTTCCAAGGGAGAGTAACAAAAACTTAGTAGGTCTGAAGAATGGAGCTTCTGGGGAAAAGCAGAAAGAAACAAATATAGTTTAATATGGAGAAAGAAAATGACTAAAAGGAAAATGTGCTTTCAAGTATAGAAAAGGATTTTTATCTAGAAAATACTGACGTAGTGTCATCATTACCAGGAGGAAAGAAATTCCAAGTTCTGGAAAAACTAGGGAGCCATCCTCTGGCAGACTTATCAAAAGAGGAAATGTAAGAATTGCAGCAGAGAGCTAAACTATATGCCTTCAGGAGGTCCCCAACACTGCATACTCTATTTCCACTCTTTCCTGAAATCCCTTTCCCACTCACTACTCCCAACCCTACTTCCCAATTTAGAATGGCATCCTATCTTCCCATATAAATCTACTCCTCACCGCTCCTTTGAAAAGGTCTGAGCTTCTCCTTTGGGTTCATCTGCTCCTGTGGTCCCAGGTCTGGGTTTCTTGCCCTCTCTTTCTTGGGTACACCCCTGGGCTGGGGTTCCACTGACTCCTGCCGAACACTTAATAACTCTCGTGATGATTTCAGGGGTGTCATCTTCTCCAAGCGCACTTCCTGCCCCTTCACAGAGACTGTGACCTAGAAACAACCCCCATGAATTGTCACTGCAAGGTCATAATGAGGGGTATTCCCAGAGGAGATTATTTATTACCCCAAAAGAAATCATCCTTTTGGGACATGGCTAGGCTTGGGGCGGGGGGTGGTTAATAGTGAACAAGGGTCTTTCTTAGTCCATTACTGTTAGCTTAGAGCAGCTGGAACTACAAAAGAAAAAGATCAAAATAGTAAACCCGACTCCAGGCTAAAAAATAACTCCCCTTTCTTCCCTATTAAGTAAAAAACTATGAAACTATGAATAACTCGTTATGATACCTAGCAAAGGTACACCCAGGTAGCATCTCCCAATGAGCTCTATCTGAAAAAGTTACCTATTAAAGGACCAGAAGTATAAGCATCACCAAGGGAGACTGTGCCCCACTTTAAATCTGACTGTGCCTTAATTTGGCTTTTTATCCTGCCCCTGCCCAGTCACACACTTCTGAATACCCCCTCCCTGCTCACCGAACGTCCAGGTCTTCCAGGCTCTCTTTCTAATTCTTCCACCAGAGCCACTGCCTCCTCTCCACTTTCTGGACATTGCTTTTGTACCCATTTCTGGATCTCCCCAGGTAAGACGGTCAGGAACTGCTCTAGCACCAACAATTCTACAATCTGCTCCTTGGTGCGCACCTCCGGCCTTAGCCACCGACAGCAAAGTTCCCAGAGTTGGCTGAAAGCCTCCCGGGGCCCAGCTACCTCCTGGTAATGAAATCTCCTGAAGCGCTGTCGGAAGGTCTCAGAGTTAGTGCCATTCCCTCTCAGGGTGGGTTTGGCCATCGTTCACAGCAGAAAGCAGCTTCCCTCCACTTAAGGGTCTAGGTTCCACAGCTTACACCCATCTTCTCATGTCCTTGGAGAACCACCTGCAGATGAGTCTCTCTCTGTAAGAAGAGTTTCCTCCTAGGATAGAGAGAGACGGCACTATCAGAAGGAACATACTCATATGTCTGAAGTCTTGCCAGAGCTGGCCTGACTTCGCAGATGCTCCACGTAGCACCAACTTCAGGACAGCAAGCCAAAACCGAGCATGAAGGTGAGAGACCATTCAAAAGCTGCATTTCTGGGCGACTTGCAGGGCAGCCCGGGTAAGCAGCAAAGAATAGAAAGTACTGTCTGTTCCTCTTCCACCTCCCCCAAATCTGACCCACTGAAGCTCCCCCGACCAGTGTAGCATAGTGTGTTCGAACCATATGGGAGCTCGAGAGGTTCTAAAGGCGTGTCACCATCCTGCTGAAGGCAACAAAAAGCCTCTGTCCAGCGGGTCGCAGCTATCTCCCCCAGTACTTCCGCCGTCCTTCCCCGGGCCCTCTCCGTCCGCCCCGCCCCCTCGGACTCCACCACTACCAACTCCCACCCCAAACAAAAATCAAGTACTGAATACTGGGTCTTTGTTCTCCCTCACAGCAAAAGTAACCGCTCAGTAAATAGCCGGGAACTACTGAATGGAAACCTCGCGCATTGAGAGAAGTTGGTTTGGGCTCCTGAAGCGAGGGCCGGGTGGGCTGGGGGAGAGTCCCACTGAGTTGGTGGAGAGTGGGAGTCCGAAGGGGCAGTAGTCATGGGTCTCCTGAGGACAAGCTCGGGTGCTGGCCAGGCGCTCCGAGGGCTGCAAGGTTCGCGGATGCGGGGTTCCGGCCTCTTTGTCTTCTCTCCCTCCGGCCAGGTCACTCTCGAAAGCCGTCGTGAGCCCCTCCAGAGGCCTCCGACCGGGCTAAGCGCCCTGAGAGCACCCTCCGACCCACCCCCGGGTGCTTCTCCTTCTCGGGCTGTCACTCAACCCACCCGCATTTCTGACCGCGGGCTAGCCTCACCCACTCGGGGTAGGGCTCCAGCCCGGGTTCTCCAGCCTTCCAGTTCAGCTCCCAAACCGGAAGTCCGAGCGGGCGACCCGGGCGCTGGAGGCGCATGCGCGAGGGAAGCTCCCGCGACTCCTGCGGAGCACCAGCTGGAGCCCGCAAGTGGGCCCAGGCGAGCGCGGCTCACTTCCGGGACGCGGCGCGCCGACCCCTTCCCGGCTTCCCGTCAGCTCTCCTCAGCAGTAGTCTCGGCGGGTACAGTCAGGAGGAACTGCCCTTCCCGGGGTCCTGTGCGCGTGTAGTGGAGGGAGCGCTCGCCTCTTTGGTCGCCTGGTGAGGCTCTGGAGGAGGGTGCGACGGATATAGGGACTCGCGGTCCGCCGTGGGAATGATCCACGAACTGCTCTTGGCTCTGAGCGGGTACCCAGGGTCCATTTTCACCTGGAACAAGCGGAGTGGCCTGCAGGTACTGTCCGCCTCAGAGCGCGGGAACTAGCGAGAGCGGAATGGGTGGGGCGAGCTAGTGCCAAGGGGAGGAGTCTGAGGGACCGACAAGGCGGGGCTTGCAGGGCCCGAGGCGTGGGGGGGGCTTGTCCCTAGGCAGGTAACCGGAGGGCTCAGTAATTGTATGTGCTTTTTTTTTTTTTTCCTTCTTTTTTTTTTAGCGGTACGCGGGCCTCTCACTGTTGTGGCCTCTCCCGTTGCGGAGCATAGGCTCCGGACGCGCAGGCTCACGGGCCCAGCCGCTCCGCGGCATGTGGGATCTTCCCGGCCCGGGGCACGAACCCGTGTCCCCTGCATCGGCAGGCGGACTCTCAACCACTGCGCCACCAGGGAAGCCCTGTATGTGCTTTTAAACTGAGTTTTGAAAGCTAGTTCAAATACATAGTGCCTGACGCACAATAAGGGTTCAGCCAGTTTTGTTGGACGAAAAAGTGAGAGTCTTTCCCTTATTACACCTCGCCTGGGAAATTTCTGCACTAGGAGAATTTGGAGGGGGGGCCTTCATGTAACCAGGAATGTGTGAGGGGGAAGGGCTATGTGCTATATGCTTTATCTCATTTAATCTTCACAACCACCTATCTCCATTTCAGAGATTAACTCCCGGTGTCAGGGATCACGTAGCGATTAGCAAACTTGGTCTTGAACCCAGTTTTTTTTTTATATAGACTTTTTAATGATGGCCATTGTGACTGGTGTAAGTGGTATCTCACTGTAGTTTTGATTTGCATTTCTCTAATAAGTAGGGATGTTGAACATCTTTCCACATCTAAAGGGTATTTTAAAAATAATAGTGTCCTCTATGTATATATAGAGTTTATTGCTGTTATTACCATTGAAAATAATCTGCATTCGTTATTGGTGGTGGGATTGAAATAAAATACAAATCTGATATATTTTAAGATTTAGGAGTGATTTTAACCAGTTTACTTAGATTTAAAGATGAGAAAACTGAGGCAAAGTGAAGTTAAGTTACTTGTGAAAGTCAAAGATAGTAAGTGATGAAGTAGAAATTCAAATCCATGCCTGTTATTTTATTTTCTTATATTTTGACTGATGGGTTATTTAGATTTGTATTGTTTAATTTCCAAGTATTTGGAGGGGTTTTTCTAGATATCTTAATGATTTCTAATTTAACTGCATTATAGTCAGAGAACAAACTCTGTCAGATTTCAAATTTTCAGAATTTTGTTGAGCCTTATTTTTATCCTTGGTAATAATTCTTTTCTTGAGACCTACTTTGTCTGATAGTAACATAGCCAAACCTGACAGAAAAACAGATTTTTATGTTTACTGTATGGTATGTCATTTTCCTTCCTTTTACTTTCAAACTATGTCTTTTTTAAATTTTTATTTAATTTTTTTGTTGTTGTTACTCACATCACTCTGTTATTGGTCAAATCAGTCATACAGTCAACTGGGTCATTCCATCATTGGATGACTTGAATAATATGTATATTTTTTTATACAGCAGGTTCTTATTAGTCATCAATTTTATACACATCAGTGTATAAACGTCAATCCCAATCGCCCAGTTCATCACAACACCACCACCACCCTCCGCTGCTTTCCCCGCTTGGTGTCCATATGTTTGTTCTCTACATCTGTGTCTCAATTTCTGCTCTGCAAACCAGTTCATCTGTACCATTTTTCTAGGTTCCACATATATGCGTTAATATACGATATTTGTTTTTCTGCTTCTGACTTACTTCAGTCTGTATGACAGTCTGTAGATCCATCCACGTCTCAACAAATGACCCAATTTCATTCCTTTTTATGGCTGAGTAATATTCCATTGTATATATGAACCACATCTTCTTTATCCATTCATCTGTCGATGGGCATTTGGGTTGCTTCCATGACCTGGGTATTGTAAATAGTGCTGCAATGAACATTGCGGTGCATGTGTCTTTTTGAATTATGGTTTTCTCTGGGTATATGCCCAGTAGTGGGATTGCTGGGTCATATGGTAATTCTATTTTTAGTTCTTTAAGGAACCTCCATACTGTTCTCCATAGTGGCTTTATCAATTTACATTCCCACCAACAGTGCAAGAGGGTTCCCTTTTCTCCACACCCTCTCCAGCATTTATTGTTTGTAGATTTTCTGATGATGCCCATTCTAACTGGTGTAAGGTGATAACCTCATTGTAGTTTTGATTTGCATTTCTCTGATAATTAGTGATGTTGAGCAGCTTTTCATGTGCTTCTTGGCCATCTGTATGTCTTCTTTGGAGAAATGTCTATTTAGGTCTTCTGCCCATTTTTGGATTGGGTTGTTTTTTTAATATTGAGCTGCATGAGCTGTTTATATATTTTGGAGATTAATCCTTTGTCCGTTGATTCATTGGCAAATATTTTCTCCCATTCTGAGGGTTGTTTTTTTGTCTTGTTTATGGTTTCCTTTGCTGTGCAAAAGCTTTGAAGTTTCATTAGGTCCCATTTGTTTATTTTTGTTTTTATTTCCATTACTCTAGGAGGTGGATCAAAAAAGATCTTGCTGTGATTTATGTCAAAGAGTGTTCTTCCCATGTTTTCCTCTAAGAATTTTATAGTGTCCAGTCTTATATTTAGGTCTCTAATCCATTTTGAGTTTATTTTTGTGTATGGTGTTAGGGAGTGTTCTAATTTCATTCTTTTACATGTAGCTGTCCAGTCTTCCCAGCGCCACTTATTGAAGAGACTGTCTTTTCTCCATTGTAAATCCTTGCTTCCTTTGTCATAGGTTAGTTGACCATAGGTGTGTGGTTTTATCTCTGGGCTTTCTATCTTGTTCCATTGATCTTGTTTCTGTTTTTGTGTCAGTACCATATTGTCTTGATTACTGTAGCTTTATAGTATAGTCTGAAGTCAGGGAGTCTGATTCCTCCAGCTCCGTTTTTTTCCCTCAAGACTGCTTTGGCTATTCGGGGTCTTTTGTGTCTCCATACAACTTTTAAAATTTTTTGTTCTAGTTCCATAAAAATGCCATTGGTAATTTCATAGGGATTGCATTGAATATGTAGATTGCTTTGGGTAGTATAGTCATTTTCACAATATAGATTCTTCCAATTCAAGAACATGCTGTATCTCTCCATCTATTTGTATCATCTTTAATTTCTTTCATCAGTGTCTTATAGTTTTCTGCATACAGGTCTTTTGTCTCCCTAGGTAGGTTTATTCCTAGGTATTTTATTCTTTTTGTTGCAATGGTAAATGGGAGTGTTTCCTTAATTTCTCTTTCAGGTTTTTCATCATTAGTGTATAGGAATGCAAGAGATTTCTGTGCATTAATTTTGTATCCTGAAACTACCAAATTCATTGATTAGCTCTAGTAGTTTTCTGGTGGCATCTTTAGGATTCTCCATGTATAGTATCATGTCATCTGCAAACAGTGACAGTTTTACTTCTTTTCCAATTTGTATTCCTCTTATTTCTTTTTCTTCTCTGATTGCCATGGCTAGGACTTCCAAAACTATGTTGAATAATAGTGGTGAGAGTGGACATCCTTGTCTTGTTCCTGATCTTAGAGGAAATGCTTTCAGTTTTTCACCATTGAGAATGATGTTTGCTGTGAGTTTGTCATATATGGCCTTTATTATGTTGAGGTAGGTTCCCTCTGTGCCCACTTTCTGGAGAGTTTTTATTATAAATGGTGTTGAATTTTGTTGAAAGCTTTTAATACATCTGTTGAGATGATCATATGGTTTTTCTGCTTCAATTTGCTAACATGGTTTATCACATTGATTGATTTGCGTATATTGAAGAATCCTTGTATCCCTGGGATAAATCCCACTTGATCATGGTGTATGATCCTTTTAATGTGTTGTTGGATTCTGTTTGCTAGTATTTTGTTGAGGATTTTTGCATCTATATTCATCAGTGATATTGGTTTGTAATTTTCTTTTTTTGTAGTATCTTTGTCTGGTTTTGGTATCAGGGTGATGGTGGCCTCATAGAATGAGTTTGGGAGTGTTCCTTCCTCTGCAGTTTTTTGGAAGAGTTTGAGAAGGATGGGTGTTAGCTCTTCTCTAAATGTTTGATAGAATTCACCTGTGAAGCCATCTGGTCCTGGACTTTTGTTTGTTGGAAGATTTTTAATCACAGTTTCAATTTCATTACTTATGATTGGTCTGTTCATATTTTCTATTTCTTCCTTGTTCAGTCTTGGAAGGTTATACCTTTCTAAGAATTTGTCCATTTCTTCCAGTTTGTCCACTTTATTGGCAAACAGTTGCTTGTAGTAGTCTCTTAGGGTGCTTTGTATTTCTGCAGCGTCTGTTGTAACTTCTCCTTTTTCATTTCTAATTTTATTGATTTGAGTCCTCTCGCTCTTTTCCTTGATGAGTCTGGCTAATGGTTTATCAATTTTGTTTATCTTCTCAAAGAACCAGCTTTTAGTTTTATTGATCTTTGCTATTGTTTTCTTTGTTTCTATTTCATTTATTTCTGCTCAGATCTTTATGATTTCTTTCATTCTGCTAACTTTGGGTTTTGTTTGTTCTTGTTTCTCTAGTTCTTTTTTTTTTTTTTTTTTTTTTTTTTTTTTTGCGGTACGCGGGCCTCTCACTGTTGTGGCCTCTCCCGTTGCAGAGCACAGGCTCCAGACGCGCAGGCTCAGCAGCCATGGCTCACGGGCCCAGCCGCTCCGCGGCATGTGGGATCTTCCCGGACCGGGGCACGAACCCGTGTCCCCTGCATCGGCAGGCGGACGCTCAACCACTGCGCCACCAGGGGAGCCCTCTCTACTTCTTTTAGGTGTAAGGTTAGATTGTTTATTTGAGATTTTTCTTGTTTCTTGAGGTAGGCTTGTATAGCTATGAACTTCCCTCTTAGAACTGCTTTTGCTGCATCCCATAGGTTTTGGATTGTCGTTTTTTCATTGTCATTTGTCTCTAGGTATTTTTTGATTTCCTGTTTGATTTCTTCAGTGACCTCTTGGTTATTTACTAACGTATTGTTTAGCCTCCATGTGTTTGTGTTTTTTACGTTTTTTTCTCTGTAATTCATTTCTAATCTCATAGCATTGTGGTCAGAAAGGATGCTTGATATGATTTCAATTTTCTTAAATTTGCTGAGGCTTGATTTGTGACCCAAGATGTGATCTATCCTGGAGAATGTTCCGTGCGCACTTGAGAAGAAAGTCTAATCTGCTGTTTTTGGATGGAATGTCCTATAAATATCAATTAAATCTATCTGGTCTATTGTGTCATTTAAAGCTTCTGTTTCTTTTGAACCCAGTTTTGTCTGGCTCCAGTATCTCAACCACTCTTTTCTACTCCTGCTTCCAGTAATATTATCTAATCATCTCCATAACTTAGTAACTTAGGTATTGTTGGCCCCAGTTTACAGACGAGCAAACTGAAGTTCAGAGAACTTTATGGTGGCTAGTCTTGATAAGGCAAGATTTGAATCTAGCTCTGTCTGATCACAAAGTCATGCCTGTTCCTATGAGAATTGGTAGTATAGGCTGTAGAGGAGCAGAAAATATACATTCTTGGTCTATAAAACTTATAAATCAAACAGATTGCTTTTGTTATTGTTTCTTTTCTTCTGTAAAACTAGCACAATGCCAGGAATATAGGAGAAAAATATTCAGGAGGTAATTGTTTGTGCCTGACTGTCAGAAGTAAAAAGAGACGAAAGAATATGGGAACAATAGCTGCCTTCCTTTTTTTCTTATAAAATAGTCTCAGTCGGATATTTTCCTCCTTAAGTTCTCAGCTTTAAAGTTACTTCTCAGAAAAACCTTCTCTGACCACCTCTTTAAGTATACTCCTTATGCCATTATTTTCTATCACAGCAGCTTGTTCATTTCCCTTATAGGACATCACAATTCATATTATTTATTGTTGTTACCTATGTTTAGTCTTTCTCTCACATAGATTGCCCATGGGGGCTAAGACCACAGTGGTCTTCTTCATAGATGTACCAGGAGCACCTAGTACAGTTTCTGCCACATAGTAGGTATTAAGCTATTTGTGAAAGAAAAAAATTCCACCAAAATCAGCAAATATTGCATACTTTTTGCAGAATGGTGTTTTTCACATTTCGATAAAGGGAAAAATTGTCATGAATGCCCAGTGTTGATAAAAATAAGTTTATTGTAATATTGAATATGTATACACATGAAGCTAAGTATAAACTCAAGCATATTGCTCTTTAACAACTGTAAAACCGGTTATTTTTACAAAGTAAATAAAACTATCAAACTGATCAATTCAAATTGACGTTAATCTAATGCAGCTTCTCAGCATTGGCACTACTGACATTTTGGACTGGATAATGTGGGGGCCGTCCTGTGCACTGTAGGATGTTAAGCAGCATCCATGGCCTCTACTTGCTAGATGCCACTGGTATCCCCTCAGTTGTGCAACCAAAAATATCTTCAGACATTACCATGTCCCTTGGGGGCAAAATTGCCCCCACTGAGAACCACTGATCTAATGTAATATATACTGTTGTTTTGCTAAAACTAAATTGTCAACATTGAGTTAAATGGTAGAATGACTTTTCTGCAGATCTGGCTCTCTGTTTTCTATTTTGACTTCAGTAACTCTAATGAAGAGAATGCCTGTTCATATAAGTAGGTTGTACCAAATGGTACCAATAACTTTAAGGTATCGTTTGTTGTTTCAGAGTAACCAGACCTGGAACTTTTCTAAAACTCTGCCAACAAACACTGCTCAAATGCCAATTTTTTTTTTTTTTTTTGCTGTACGCGGGCCTCTCACTGTTGTGGCTTCTCCCGTTGCGGAGCACAGGCTCCGGACGCGCAGGCTCAGCGGCCATGGCTCACGGGCCCAGCCGCTCCGCGGCACAAACCCGCGTCCCCTGCATCGGCAGGCGGACTCTCAACCACTGCGCCACCAGGGAAGCCCTCAAATGCCAATTTTAATAGGAGTATCACTTAATAACTGAGTAGAGCTGTCCTAATAATAAAAAATTGCTGACATGTATTGAGCACTTGCTATGTGCTTGGCACATGTGATTTACATGTATTAATTTATTTAATCCTCACAATTATCATCTTTATAGGTATGAAAACTGAGGCACAGAGGGGTATTGCTTGCCTAAGATTTCAAGCAAGTAAGAGGCAACTCAGGGATTCACACCTAGGCTGTCTGGCTCCAGAGATCAAGTTCTTAAGGACTATGTCATGCTACCTCTTAAGTTGTTAACTTGAAGATATGGTTAGCATTGTGTCATTAAAATCTACATTAAATGGATTCCTAATCAAATTATTGTGGAATCAGTAACAGAAAAATTCTTCTTTGCCTATTTATTACTACAGTTACTGTCACATAAAGATGGCTTCCACAAAATACAATATGAATGTGAAATATTCTGAGTTCCTTGGGAGTAGTAAATATGTCTGATTTTGTTCACTATTTAATCTTGGACTGTTAGCGCAGTGCCTGGGATAAGTACGTAGTCACTAAAAGTTGGTTGATTCTCCAAAGAAGATATACAATGGGCAACTAGTGAAAAGATGATCAATATCACTAATCATTAGGGAAATGCAAATCAAAAGCACAATGAGAGGGGCTTCCCTAGTGGCGCAGTGGTTGAGAGTCGGCCTGCCAATGCAGGGGACATGGATTCGTGCCCCGGTCCGGGAAGATCTCACATGCTGCGGAGCAGCTGGGCCCGTGAGCCATGGCCGCTGAGCCTGCGCGTCCGGAGCCTGTCCTCCGCAATGGGAAATGCCACAACAGTGAGAGACCCGCGTACCGCAAAAAAAAAAAAAAAAAAAAAGCACAATGAGATATCATTTTATACCCTTTAGGATGGTTATTACCAAAAAAACAGGAAATAACAAGTGTTGGTGAGGTTGTAGAGAAATTAGAACCCTTGTGCATTGCTGGTGGAAATGTAAAATGGTACAGTCCCTGTGGAAAACAATATGGTGACTCCTCCAAAAATTAAACACAGAATTACCAAATGATCCAGCAGTTTTATTCCTGGGTATATACCCAAAAGAAGTGAAAGCAGGGACTCAAATAGATATTTGTAAAGCCATGTTCATAGCAGCATTATTCACAATAGCCAAAAGGCAGAAGCAACTCAGATGTCCATAGACAAATGAAGTGAATAAACAAAATGCGGCATGTACATACAATGGAATATTATTCAGCCTTAGAAAGGAGAGACATTCTAACACATGCTACAACATGGATGAACCTTGAAGACACTATGCTAAGTGAAATAAGCCAGTCACAAACGGATAAATATTGTAGAGTAGTCAAATTCATAGAGACAGAAATTAGAAGGGTACTTACCAGGGTGTGTGGGGGAAGGAACAATGGGGAGTCATCATTCAAGAGGTACAGAGTTTTAGTTTGGGAAGATGAAAAAGTTCTGGAGATGGATGGTGGTGATGGTTGCACAACAAAGCGAATGCACTTAATGCCACTAAACTGTACACTTGAATGGCTAAAATGGTAACTTTATGTATATTTTGCTATGACTTTTTTCTTAGTTGATTGAATGAATACATTCTCCCACTACTATTTTTCTGCTTGAACTGCTGTGAAATCTTTACATACCATACTAGGCTATCATTTGGCCATGATTTAAATTAAAAATACAAATGAAAATATGGACACTAAATTATATGTCCAGTTATAAGGTGCTTTTACAGATTATAATATGCTACGTTAATTTTACATTTTTATCAAAATGAAAACAAAATTTAAATTTTCATAGAGAATTTGTAAATCCTAAGAATATGTCTGAGAAACCTCTGGAATCTGCAGAACCAAGAGTGAGCAATATTGCTTAAGAGACTTTGTTGCAACCAGATCAAAAACCCCATATATCCTTATAGACCATCCCAGGAAGATTCCATAAGGAATAGGTAATATACTTAGCCATGAAAAAGAATGAAATCTTGCCATTTGTGACAACATGGATGGGCCTGGAGGATATTATGCTTAGTGAAATAAGTCAGACAGAGAAAGACAAATACTTTATGATTTCACTTATATGTGGAATTTAGAAAACAAAACAAACAGACAAACATATGCATAGACAGAAACAGATGCATAGATACAGAGAACAAATGGTGGTCGCCAGAAGGGAGAGGGATAGGGGGAGGGATGAAATAGGTGAAGGGTATTAAGAGGTACAAACTACCAGTTACAAAATAAACAAGTCACGGGCATGTAATGTACAGCACAGGAATATAGTCAGTCTTTTTTTTAAAATAAATTTATTTATTTATTTATTTTGGGCTGCATTGGGTCATTGCTGCTGCGCGTGGGCTCAGTAGTTGTGGCTCGCGGCCTCTAGGGCACAGGCTCAGTAGTTGTGGCACACGGGCTTAGTTGCTCCGCAGCATGTGGGATCTTCCCAGACCAGGGATAGGACCTGTGTCCCCTGCATTAGCAGGCAGATTCTTAACCACTGTGCCACCAGGGAAGCCCCTAGTCAGTCTTTTATAATAACTTAGTATGGTTTGTAATCTGTAAAAATACTGGATCACTATGTTGTACACCTGAAACCAATATAATATTTATACTAAAATTAAAAAAAAAAAGCAGGTAGTAGTGGCTGCCTCTGTGGAGGTTGACTTATTTTTCATGTATACCATTTTGTACTGTTTAAATTCTTTACCATGCATTACTGCCTATTTCAATAAATAACTAAGTTGGGACTGGGGAACAACGTCTTTGTAGTGATTTGGAAATACTTTTGTTATCTAGAACTTACCAGTCTTAAATAGCTATCTTGCAAAGGGAGACAATCGTTCTAGTGAGCAATGAGTAGCGGGCATCAGCGTTTTTAACATTATTCCTCTCCTGCAGGTGTCACAGGACTTCCCATTTCTCCATCCCAGTGAAACCAGTGTCCTGAATCGACTCTGCCGGCTGGGCACAGACTACATTCGTTTCACCGAGTTCATTGAACAGTACACGGGCCATGTGCAGCAGCAGGTAGGTTCCTGTTCTCAGGGAACGTACACCTCCCCAGGGCTGGAGCTATGTTAAGCTTTCAGTGAATCCATTGGTAATTCATGTGATGTAAGTGTCAAGAAGTTATGAATTTCTCATCACTGGAATTATTCAAGTGAAGGCAAGGTGACTGTACCTCAAACAAGGGGAAAATATACATGGGGACCAATTTAGGCAGATGGATGTAAGAGAAAGTATGCTTTGCCCAAGTTTTAAGAGACCTGAATTAAATCAGTTTGAGCTGGACCAGAGTTCCAGTCCCAGAGGTGAAAACACAAAGCATTATTTAAAATTCCTTTGCCACTTTGTTTCTAACTACCGTAGTTACATTGAGGCAGGCAACTAAAATCTTCAGGCTTCCTTTTTCTTATTTGTAAATAAGAGTTAAACTGGAGAAGGTTTTGGCATGTGGTAAGACTTAATAAATATTATTGATTAATATAAATTAATTGGAAGTCAGTGCTTTATAGTGTAGTGGCCAAAGATTTGTTTCCTGTCCATCACTTACTGGCCATAGACTGCTCAGCAGTAACCTGAGGCTCAGTTTCCTTACCTATAAAATGGGGATAGATAGTACCTATCTAATAGGGTTGTGGGGATTAAACAAGGTAATTCATGTGAAGTGCCTGGCATATAGTAGACACTCAAATTTTTTTTTTTAAGAGAAATTTTAAAGTTCTTTTTTACTTTTAACAGTCTGCAATTCTGTCAGTGGTAAGTAAGAAAATTGCTGCATTGTGTGACTCTGATTCAATGATGACTATTTCCCAGTGGAAAGAATGATTCAGGTTGAAGAGAAAGGCAGAGACTTCTAGAAAGGAAAAGGAAGGATAGTTTTCTGAAACAATGCAGTCAGTACCACCTGGCCCCTGTTATATAAACTGGTTGTCAGGCCCTTGGTGGTAATCTATGGACAAAGGAGTCAGAGAATAATGGCTTATATTTTCATCTCTGGGACAGGGATTCTGATTCAAACAGATTTTGTTGCAGAGAAAAGAATTTAAAATCTAATCAATGCCAGGGACTTCCCTGGTGGTGCAGTGGTTAAGAATCTGCCTGCCAAGGCAGGGGACATGAGTTTGAGCCCTGGTCCAGGAAGATCCCACATGCCACAGAGCCCGTGAGCCACAACTGCTAAACCTGCGCTCTAGAGCCCGCGAGCCACAACTACTGAGCCCATGTGCCAGAACTACTGAAGCCTGCGTGCCTAGAGCCCATGCTCCACAGCAAGAGAAACCACCGCAATGAGAAGCCCGTGCACTGCAACGAAGAGTAGCCCCTGCTTGCCGCAACTAGAGAAAGCCCGCATGCAGCAAGACCCAACGCAGCCAAAAATAAATAAATAAATTTATATTTAAAAAAACCTAATCAGTGCCAGTTTGCTATGAAGTCATAATGAGAACACAATGATCAAAGTTGGAACCTGTGTACATATTAATATAGATGAAAAGGGCTCTTTAAGTGTTTGTATAACACTTAAAAAAAACCAAACCTGTCCTATATTCGTGTGACGATGTGGATCTTATATGTGAATTCCTACTTTCCCAAATTCTAAAGATATTTGTAGTACCTTTTTCTTTTTTGAAAAGTAAAAGCAGTCTCATTTTTTCTTTCATTTTGTGATAAATGAAGACATTCAGCTCTCTGGAATGACACAACCAAAACAAAATCACCTGGTTGTAAGCCAATCTGGTCTATTTCACCCTATGCCTGTGCTATTCTTATTATAGCTGGGAACATTTATCTCCAGGAACTACTAGTATCCTCTGCAGCATCCTCTGGCTACAGTGTGCCTTATAACCTCTGAGCCCAAGCTTCCTACCACATTTGTTGCTGAATTCTGCTATGGTATCTACCACCACCAGAGCCTGATCATGAAAATCAGTACATAGCCAGAAAGGCTAGTCATCATGGCCTCTAGTCAACTGTTAACTGCAATTCCCCCGTGTAGAAAAAGAATGCTTTTACAAAGAAACTGCAGCTTTCTGGAAAGACAAACCATATTTGTTAATAGCCTCTTGGTGAGTGTCTTCTAACTCCCCACGTTGGCTATCAGGTTCGTGTTTTTGATGAATTGCCATCTAGGCAGGAGAAGGGTTGTTAGAAGGAGGACTGAGGTCATTTTATTTATTCAGTAAATAGTTACCATCTGTTCAAAGAACTGTGCTAGGAAATGAAATGCAAAGATGAACAAAGTGTGGGCCCTTGCTTCATGAAGCTCTTGGTCTAGTGAGGGGACAGATAAACAAAAGTTCAGTTCCAGCACTAAACAGGGATGCTATGAAAGCAACAAAGGGGAGCTATTAATTCCCTAGGGAGAGTTAGAAAGGGCTTTTCAGGGAAGAGATGCTGGAGTTGGGTCCTGCAGGAAGAGTAGGTATTTGTCACAAACATGAGTTACAAGCAGACTACACTCATTCACAGGGGTGAGAGAGAGAAACAAGGCACATTCAGGGAACTGCTGAGTAATTTGTAAATGAAGATGTGAAGTTGGAAGCAGTTAAAGATAATTTTAGAGAGAGAGTAAGGGCCAGAAGTTGTATACCATGTAGAGGAGTTTAGATATTATTCTGGGGCAAGGGGAAACCACCAAAGGGATTTGAGCTAGAAGTTATAAGGTTAGAATTGAGTTGTTGGAAAACCTCTAGTGACAGTATGGAGTAATACCTGGTTGTTTGTAACATCTGAGCCACTTGGAAAATGAAAATATTATCACATCTTAAAAGGTCTCTTCAGTCAGGTATTCCTCTCATTGAAGCACTGCTTTGATAGGGAATTATTTAAACAAAAAAATGCCATTAATAAAGGATAATGTCTTCCTTGGGTTTCAGGGTCTGAGCTGAAAAGTTGACTTCTCTTTGTTTGATTTCAGGATCACCATCCATCTCAGCAGGGCCAAGGTGGGTCACATGGAATCTACCTAAGGGCCTTCTGCACGGGGCTGGATTCAGTTTTGCAGCCTTATCGCCAAGCACTGCTTGATTTGGAACAAGAGGTGAGAAGAAATACGGGAAGGAACACCTCTGGGACAGCAGATGAGGACATGTTCCTGATTTGTAATGCCCTTTGATACGGTCAGGTGGTTAAGAATGAGCTATTTTCTGCGTGGCTGGAGGGTAAGTGTGCTCTCTGTGATTGCCCAAGCCATGATCAAAGTGGCAAGTGGATCACGGCAAAGGTTCCTGAGTGAGTTTAGAAGAGCCCTAGCTTTGGTTTTGTTATCACCTGAAAATCAACATTAATAATCTTCTATAAATGATCAATTCTCAATACCCTAAAATGAACCCTAAGCCTACTCTCACATTCGCTTCCGGTTTTCATAGAAGAAATAGATTCAAGATATTTTATATGGAGCCATAATCAGAGTGTTTTTTTGTTGCAGTTCCTGGCTGACCCCCATCTCTCCATATCACATGTCAATTACTCCTTAGATCAGGTATGATGCCCAGATAACAAAATGCTTTGGAATCTGTTGATATCATTAGAATAATCTAACTTAAAATATTATTTTTGAGAACTTTTTTCCTTCTGGATTCAGAGCTCGGCATTTGATATTTTGTGTGCTTTCCTAGATCAGAACTGTTTGAAAAGTTCCAAATTTAGTGAAAACTTACTGTGTGATGTTAATGCTCTAGACTGGCCTCAGTATTAGCAATTATGCTAGCCTCAAACATAGAAACTGCTTCTGTCTGCCATTCTCTTTCTATCTGCAGCCAACCCCTGTAGCAAATTGCCTTAGGATACTGGATCTTGGCTGTTCTGTGGTATTGCCATCTTTATGTTAAGTGGGACTATTTAAAAACAAAGGCATTTCCTGAGTTAATTTTTTTTCCTTGTATTTGATTATATACCATCCTAATTATTCTCTCCTTTGCAGTTCCAGCTCCTTTTCCCCTCTGTGATGGTTGTAGTAGAACAAATTAAAAGTCAAAAGGTGAGAATTTTCCTTTTTCCTTTTGCTCTGGTAAGCACCAAGGAAATACTCGTAATTAATTTTCCTTTACATTCTTTTTTGAAGAGCCTAGTTTTCAGAAGTTTTTATTATTTATTCATTCAGTGATATCTGCTTGAGTATCATGCTAAGTATCAGGAATGCAAAAATAAGTTAGGACCCTGCCCTTAAGCACCTCCTGGTCCAGAAGGTGGGGGAAATGATAATACATATACCCAAGAATGCTGCTGGGTAAGAGAACAATGCTACAGATACTTGGAGGTGAGAGCATTTTACACTAAGGATTCAGAACTGTTGGATATGGATCTTGAAGAGAAGCAGAAAGTTAATCCTTAGAAAGAAAGAAGGTAGTAGGTTTATCGTTAGGGTACTGGCAGTTTTCTGAGAATTCTTTTTTTTTTTTTTTTTTTTTTTTTTTTTAGAATTCTTAAATCATTGGGTGAAACCCAGCTGTTTATTTTATTAGTTAAATATGCCTATTCTTATCACAAGTTTTTATTATATGCATTGAAAAGTTAGGGTCTCCAGCGTCCAGAGAATGTCTTTTCTGGGTAGAATTAATAATTCTGAGATGCTTTGAGATTTTACATTAGAAGAAGTATCTGCTGGTTCATAATTGGATCAAAAAGGACAGATGGATTAAATATGTTTAGTTCATTCATGTTCTTAAGCTGTTATATTTGTGCCTTAGCTTATTAAGAGTGTTCATTTGAATATAACTAGTTAACTAGTCAGTTTGCCAGGTTGCTACTTCATTTTTTTGCTGTATAAGAAACTTACCCTCGGCTGCATTCATTCTGTGCTAGCAGAGCCAGCAGGGGAGGTGCTGTTTGACCCTGCAAAGCTGATGGCCCTCATCAAATAACATCGAGCTTTTATTGTGCACTTGTTGCATACCAGGCACTCTGCTAAATGCTTTACATACATTATCACAGTCAATCCTCTAAAAAATCAAATAGGTTAAGGAATGTGCTTAGGGTCACACAGATGGTAGTAAATGGTACAACTAGGATGTAAACCCAGGGCTGTCTGACTCCAAAGACTATGCTCTTAACCACTCTACTAAACCATCTCCCAAAATTGGAGGGGAACTTCTAGGTAAGTGGGGTTAGTGTAAGGGTCCATACATGCCGGCACATCTCAGTTGACTTTGAGCTTCTGTTGGCCAAAGGAAGGAGAGTGGAAAATGAGTAGAGGGATTGCAGATGGGTGAACCTTCCTTCCTGCTGAGGAGGTTGTAGGAAGCTGAGTGCTAAGGCTCTAAAAAATGAGGTTGTGGGTGAGAATGGGGGAGTGCGAACAGGCACAGGGGATCCTTTTAGAGTGATGGAAATGTTATAAAACTGGATTACGGTGATGGTTGCACAATGCTGTAAATTTACTAAAAGTTGTTGAAAGTACCCTTAAAATAGGTGAATTTATTGTATATAACTTATACCTCAATAAAGCAGTTAAAAAAAAAAAGCAGAGGCAAAAGGACATTGAAAGAGGAAGCAGATTTTTAGAAAAGTGTATACCTTGTAAGTAGTCTGGATTAGGCCTTAATCTGAAGTAAGAGCTTTCTTTACCTCTTTTCTTGGAATTTCAACTCTAAATGATTCTGGTTTTTCCTTAGTGCAGTAGTTCTCACTTCATTGTGCCTTAGAATCACCTGGAGCAGATTGTTAAAACCAGATCGCTGGGCCCTACCCCAGAGATTCTGATTCAGTAGGTCTGGAGTGAGGCCCAAGAATTTGCATTCCTTACAAGTTTCCAGGTGATGCAGATGCTGCTGGGGGATGGGGTGGGATGGGGAGGGGCAGGGAGGTGGAGGGTCCATACTTCGACAACAACTATTGTGATGTTGTGATTTATAATAAGAAATATAGATTTGGTCTTCGTCCCGCTTCTGGCACAGAGCTTCTAAAACTCAGAATTTACTAAGTAATAAGAGCAATAAAGGTGACTTGATATTCATAACAAACCCCTTTCTACCACACCTGAGTTTGTTAATGAGGTGATTTTGGGAAAGCACTTAATATGGGGCTGGTTGCCAGGGGAAACACCCACGTGATCGGAGGGTTGGAACTTTCAGTCCCACCATTCCCACCTGACCTCTGGGGAGAGAGGAGGGCAGAGAGCAGGGCAGAGAGCTAGAAATTGAGTTCAATCACCAATGGCCAGTGATTTAATTAATCCTGCCTGTGTAATGAAGGCTCCATAAAAACCAAAAAGGACGGGGTTTGGAGAGCTTCCAGATTGGTGAGCCAGAGTGCCTCTATGTGCCACGATGCCGGGCAGAAGCTCCTTTGTTCGGGACCTCGCCCTGTGTATCCTTTTCATCTGGGTGTTGACTCGTACCCTTTAGTATCCTTCATAATAAATAGGTAATCTAGTGAATAAGTGGGTTTCCTGAGTTCTGTGAGCTGCTCTAGCAAATTAGTGGAATCCAGGGAGGGGGAACCTCTGATCTATTAATCAGCCAGTTGGAAGCACAGGGAACAACCTGAACTTGTGATTGGCGTCGGAAATGGAGGGCAGTCTTGTGGGACTGAGCCCTTAACCTGTGGAATCTGATGCTATCTCTGGGTGCATAGTATCAGAATTGAGTTGGATTGTAGGACACCCAAGCTGGTGTCAGAGGATTGCTTGGTAGTGTGGGGAAACCCCCCACACATTGGCATTGGAGTCAGAATCAGAACTATACAAAAATCTTATGAGAAAGTTTATCCCCATTCTCTGCAGATTGTGCCCTCTGGATTGAATATAGAATATGAGATTGTGCTACATGAACTATTAAAATGGAATTCAGCTTGACAAGGCTGTATTTTCCACAGATTCATGGTTGTCAAATCCTGGAAACAGTGTACAAACACAGCTGTGGAGGTTTGCCTCCTGTTCGCAGTGCACTAGAAAAGTAAGTCACGGCTTCATTGGGGTTGGGAGGCGGAGTGGGTGGTCAGGTGACTTGATTTTGCACAAGTTTTATTTTCAGGTCATCTCAGGTTTCCTTCTGGGGAAAGTTATGACCAGGATGGAAAAGCCCCATGAGCAGAGGAGCCCATGTAATCCTTACGGTGGCTCAGAAATTGCAAAAAGGGGGTTTTAATAAAGTGTTGAGTATCGAAGCAAGGCTCTAGATGACCTTGAGGCAGTCCTTTTTCATTTTTGGATCTCATTATCCTTGGAGAATTTCCACTACATGTGCTGGATTATGCTTAGCTATGTCTAAACATGTGTATTTTGAGTAGCTTTATAATCTTATAATGCCACTCTTAAAAATTTTATCCTAACAAAATTATTCAAAAGAAGAAAATAACCATATGCACAATCATTATTCACTGCAATGTTGTCTACTATATTAAGAAATTAAAAAAAAATTAGAAAATTACCAGCAGCAGAAGAAAGCTGATTAAAGATATATTCACTTGATAGACTATAATGCAATTAAAATTACAAATACTATAACAACATGTAAAAATATTTTTATAATACTATCTGAAAAAAAGGATACAAAATTTTATGATTACAACTGTATTAAATGTGGAGTATGATCAAAGACTGCCTGTAGAATGTTCCACAATCTGGATTTTTCTGATTATTTCCTCATGATTAGATTCAGGTTGAACATTTTTGGCAAGAATACTACATAGGTCATATTATTTCCTGTTACAGCATATCAGAAAGCACAAAAAGTAAGTTTGTCCCATTACTGGTGTTCAGTTTCATCACTTGGTTTAGGTGTTTTCCACCAGATCACTCTGTTTTAGAGGGACGTTTTCCCCTTTGTCATTAATATGTTACCTGAGATGTGATCCCTTGAGACCATGTGAATCTATCCCATTCTCCAGCAACCTTTCTGCATTTTGTTTCAGTCTCTGGATTTTGTTGGATAATACTTTTTCAGGTATATCAGCTTCTCACATACTGAATCTACTTTCCTTATGTGATTCCAACAAAAATAAAAACTAATTTAATACTGTGTTAGCCAAAAAGAGACTCCTGTAAGTCCATTTAATTTTAAAAGGAATCATCCATTTTGAAACTTACTTTACTCAAAAAGAGGAAAAAAAATGTGCTTCTTCTAAAAGACTATCAGAACATTTACTGAACATTTCAGACTTTAGTACACTGGCTACAAGTTTGGAAATTTAACCACTTAGTTCATCCGCAGACATTTAAGTTAAAATAGCACAATTATTTTTAGCTTAATTGGTCATTTCCCTTCTGCTGACCAAACCCTCAGGCCTCTGTTTATCCTGTAGCAGTTTAAAGCATGGGTTTAGTGTCCTCTTAGTGGACTTCTAAGGCTCTTGCTTTCCTCTCCACTCAGAATCCTGGCCGTGTGTCACGGGGTCATGTATAAGCAGCTCTCAGCCTGGATGCTACATGGACTCCTCTTGGACCAGCACGAAGAGTTCTTTATCAAACAGGGTCCATCTTCTGGTAATGTCAGTGCCCAACCAGAAGAGGATGAGGAGGATCTGGGCATTGGGGGACTGACAGGAAAACAACTGAGAGAACTCCAGGACTTGGTGAGAGCCCAACCAGAAGCCTAACCTGCTCCTGCCAGGAGTTGGAAAAGTCTACAGCTAGATGACCTTTTGGTGACTTGCCCCTGCCCCCAGCCCCCAGCTCATCATAGCCTGGGTACCTTCCATAAATTCTTTAGATGTAAACACTTGGCTTTATCTTAGCTTAATACTTAATGCCTAACAATGTGAGACTATAAAATAGAAAATATATTTGTGAGATTCCTTTTGTTTCCCCTCTTCCTGGTATACGCGTTTAAGAGAATAAGTCTTGTCTCTTCAGGTAGTCTTGTAGGTACCCAGAGCTTTTACATGCAGTTTAGAGTTTTGATTAGACTCCCCAAAGTCCTGTATTGTTCTTATCCATTCATCCATTCATTTATCCTGTTACAACATTTTATTGAATGCCTGTTACATGCCAGGTACTGTTCCACATGCCACAACTGCATAAACAAATAAAATGTAGTAGTCCCTGTCCTTAAAGAGCTTATAGTTTAGTGGAAGATATATTACCATGTACTAAGTGCTCTGGAAAGAGTAAGTATGGGTATCCTGGGAACATGGTCTTAGAGTAACTAGAGAAGGCTTTTCAGTGGAATGTATGTCTAAATTGCAAAGAGTTTGGGAGGAGGACTTCCCTCACGGTCCAGTGGTTAAAACTCCAAGCTTCCACTGCAGGGGGTGCGGGTTTGATCCCTGGTCGGGGAACTAAGATCCCACATGCTGCACGGTCAAAAAGAAAAAAAAAAATTCCAAGCATAGGAAAGGACTGTGTAAAGTATACAGAGGCCATGAAGGACGTGGCTCATTTGGGGAACCATTAGTGATTCAATTGAGAGAGTCAAGTAAATAAAGGCTGAGATGTAGAGTGTAAGGGACAGTCGGGGGGCGGGTGTGGGAAGTGGCAGTCAATGAAGCTTTTGAGATGAGCAGAGGTAAGATCATGAAAGCCCTTGTAAACAATGGGAAGGAATTTAGACTTGAGCCTGAAGAGAGCTGGGAACCGTGAAGAATTTTAGGCAAGAGGTTAACCTACCTCTGTATGTTAGATCAGACTTTATGATAGATCACTCTAGAAACTGTGTGGGGAATCGTTTTTTTAAAAATTAAGATTAGCAGCAGGTAGTTCAGTTAGGAGAATGTTGGGGACATTAGCTGAAAAATAATGGTGGCCTACACCAAGGGTGGGAACAGTAAATATGGTGAAGAATAAAGAGGCTTGAGAGATATTAAGGAGCTGGAACAGGTAGGTCGTGGTGATTGATTGGCTGTGGGTCCAGAGGAAAGAATCAAGGATGATACCCAAGTCTCTGCCTGTAGTAGTGGGCGAGTGGTGATGATAAGGAACATAGATTGCTGGTGTCAGGGGAAAGAAGATGGGTCTAACTTTGGACACATTGAGTTTGAGGTACTTGTAGGAAATGACCAGTGGGCTGAGCCTAGAGCTCATGAGAGTAATCTAGTTTAAAGTCTTAGGAGTCATCGGCATACAGAAGTTTTTAATTTGGGGTTCACGAGTGGCGTCAGAGGGTCTGTGAAGTGTACGGTTATATATTTTTCTGGAAGGTCCGTAGCTTTTATAATTGCAGAGTCCTGTGATGCAGAAAGATTAAAAATATCTCTTATGGGCTTCCCTGGTGGCGCAGTGGTTGGGAGTCCGCCTGCCGATGCAGGGGATGCAGGTTCGTGCCCCGGTCCAGGAAGATCCCACATGCCGCGGAGCGGCTGGGCCCGTGAGCCATGGCCGATGAGCCTGCGCGCGTCCGGAGCCTGTGCTCCGCAACGGGAGAGGCCACAACAGTGAGAGGCCCGCATACCACAAAAAAAAAAAAAAAAAAAAAAAAAAAAAAAATATCTCTTATGATGATCATTTCAGCCTTAGAAGAAGATGTGATTGTCTAGGAAGAGTGTTGAGAGCCAGAGGAGAAGAGAGTCTAGGATAGTGCCCCGAGGCACACCAGCACCCAAGCCCAAAACTAAAAGGGTGAATAGCAGAGATCAAAGTTAGGAGTATGGAGCCTAAAGTTCCAGTTGGAGCTGGATAAGGGTCAACTCAAAAGCAAGTCAGGGAACAGAAGGGGCCTGAGTGAAAGTGGTGGTGAGTGGGCTAGATCAGTGGTTCTCAAACTGGAGAGTGCCTCAGAATCACCTGGAGAGCTAGTTAAAACACGGACTGCTGGGCCTACCCCCCAGGTTTTCTGTAAATCTGGGGAGGGGCTTGAAAATTTGCATTTCTAACAAGCTCCCAAGTGAGGCCAATGGTGCTGGTCCAGGAGCCAGGCTTTAAGAACCACTTGGCTAAATGAGTCAGGCTTGTGTAAAGAGCTGGGCAGAGCAGGCATATGCACAAGATAATAAATCGTAGACATGTAGATCTGGAAAAAAACAAAGATCAATTATTCCATGGTACAAGTAAGGAGACTGGGTTCCAGACCTACTGCACAAGTTTTGTTTGTTTGTTTCTTTGTTTGTTTGTTTTTTGCGGTACGCGGGCCTCTCACTGCTGTGGCCTCTCCTGTTGCGGAGCACAGGCTCCAGACTCGCAGGCTCAGCGGCCATGGCTCACGGGCCCAGGCGCTCCGCGGCATGTGGGATCTTCCCAGACCAGAGCATGAACCCGTGTCCCCTGCATCGGCAGGTGGACTCTCAACCACTGCGCCACCAGAGAAGCCCCTGCACAAGTTTTTACACAGTAGCCAAGGCAGAGGGCTAAAATCCTAATGTTAATAAAACCACTGCTATTTCCACCATGCTATCTTGCTGCCTAAAAATGGAATACATTTCTCTAGCACCAGTAATGTAACAATTATGCAACTTCATATTTAAAGTCCCTGCTTCTAGAAAATGTAAATCACGGGTTGGGAGACCTGCCGGATGTTTCCTTGCTTTCCCTTTCTCACTTCCTACGTCATCTCTGATACGGATTATTTCTTTGACCAGCGCCTGATAGAAGAAGAGAACATGCTGGCACCATCTCTAAAGCAATTTTCTCTGCGAGTGGAGATTCTGCCGTCCTACATTCCAGTGAGGGTTGCTGAAAAAATCCTGTTTGTTGGAGAATCTGTCCAGATGTTCGAGAATCAAAATGTAAACCTGACTAGGAAAGGTAGGAATCTCCTTGCCTAACTGTACCCCATCCTCAAAGGCTTATTTGATGCTGTGTGGCCCCAAAGTCTGCCTGGGCAGGGTGGGTGGTTACTGACCTTTATGTTCTGAGATTTCAGCACAGCTGTGAGTGACATGCTTACCTGAGAGGCAGGTGAAATAGCTGTGGCACTGGGATGAGAAACCCTTGCCTGCGCAGGTTCCCTGTCTTCCTTTGACAGTGCCTTCCTGTTTTGCAGGATCCATTTTGAAAAACCAGGAGGACACTTTTGCTGCAGAGCTGCATCGTCTCAAGCAGCAACCCCTCTTCAGCCTGGTGGACTTCGAGCAGGTGGTGGATCGTATACGTAGTACTGTGGCCGAGGTTTGTCTTTCTTAGTATATTTTCTTCGGAAGAAAATAGGTTAGTTCCCCCAAAATTGAGTACTTGACTTTTGTTTCTTCTTCATGTGATTAGAACTTAGCTTGGAGGGAATTGAGAGAGTTGAAGGGCAGGAAGTAGAAAATAAAAGCATTCTCTCTGTTTTTAATAATAGAACTGCCTTAGCCTTTTCCCACCTGACAGGAGTTTGATTGTTAGCTAGTTAGTTAATTAGTTGAATAAAGGGAGGTCTTGGTTTCATTTCAGACTGTCAGCATTTTGAGTCTGTCTGTATAGTTGGCAATGACTTCAGGAAATCAACTGATTCTGACTAAATTTAGTGCCTTACTTATATTTTAGAATGGCTTTATTATATATCCCTTAATTTATGGATATGATAATTTTAGGAAGGCAGAACAAGTAACATTTTTCCATTCTTATAAATGAAAATAATTCTCAGAAAGCTAACTTCTCTGATGTCACATAGTGAGTAACAAAGGTGGGCTCAGAAACAAGTCTTTGACTCCTAGTTCAGTGTTTTTAAGTGAATTGTGCTTCATCCACCAACTTAAATTGTGACCAGTAATTTTTCAAATGGGCATATGTTCTGTGGCGTATAATAAGATTTGATGCACAGGTGTGTGATAATGTGAAATGAGATCTTTTGTTAGTTGTGTTAACTTATTAGTGGTTTTCAACTCTGGCTATGCATAGAACAACGTGGGGAAATCTGAAAACATGCACTTGCACCAAATCCTTACCTCCAGAGTTTCTGACTCATAGGTCAGGAGGGAGTCAGTACTGGTAGGTACTTGTATTTACACCAGCCAATCAACAAACCTCTGCAGGTGATTTTGAAGCACAGGGGCACTAGGGTCAGTGTCTAAAATTGCTAAGATTAGTGTCAGATATACTCATGTTGGAAGCACAGTAATCTATCATGAATATGATTTCCTTTTCTGGTCACTATCTCAAAAATTCCAAGGCACTGGAGACAGAGCTGTGATGTAGACATAGAATATTAGATCTTGAGGTGACCTTGAAGTATCACTTGATTTGATTCCTTATGGGAAAGTAAATATCTAAACTACCCAGAATACATATTTCTGTCCATTCAGACTTTCAAGACACTGCCTCTCCATCTATAGCCAAGGCAGCTGTTGTCTAGGGGACTGGTGCCTTCACTCCCTTTCATCTTACTGACTTGATTTCTCTTCTGTTATCATTTTTGTGGTAACTCTTTAGGAAATATAGTTAATGGAGGAAAGTAAAATTTTATTAAATGAATAACATAGAATTTCAAAATTGTTTCCTTGGGAAATTTTGAAACGCATATGTTGCTCAAAATTATATTTCCAGTTTGTAAAAATGATAGACAAAGAATTGAAGCTCAGACTCTTGGAAGCTAATACTTTGACAGCTATAATTGTAACAATAATAACAGCTTAAAGTAATAAAAAGAGAGTGTACCAGGGAGGAAAAGGGAACAGTGTCTTGCAAATACATATCATACTCACCCCCTTTTGGAGCTCCTTCTCTCCTTTTTCATTTTTTAAAAAGGTATACATACCATATGAATCTTTATATAAGGTTTAAAAACAAGCAGCGCTAATCTGGTGTTAGATGTCAGGATAGCATTTGCCTTTGGTAGGTGGAAAGGACATGGGTGGGCCTTTCAGGATGCTGGTTATACAGGTGTGTTCATTTTGTGAGAATTCTTCAAGCTGTAAGCTTACAGTTGGTGCACTTTTCTGTATGTATTTTAGTACTTCAACAAAAATATTTAAAAAATTAATTGCTAGATACGTAATAGGTTTTTTTTTGTTAATTTTATCTCTAGTTGGTTACTACTTATATAGAAAAATTGTGGTATTAATTTTTGTAGGTTAATCTTATACCTGGCAACTTATTGAAGTCTTTTTCTTTTTTAGTTTTAATGGTTTGTCTGTTAATTCTATTGATTTTCCTCACTAATGATCATATCATTTGCAATTATTGAAAGTTTTACAATTTTCCTTCCAATTTTTCAACTTTTGCTTCTTTTTTTTCTTACAGCCTTAACTAGGATCTCTAGTACGGCATTCAACAGCTGGGTTGATAGTTGATATAAGCTATGTTAAACAATAGAGGTGATATGGGCATCCTTGATTTGTTGGTTCTTAAAGATAATGCATCTAAAGTTTCTCTGTTACTTTAGTGTTTGCTGTAGGCTTTGGCACATGAGTTTATCAAGTTTAAAAAAATTACCTTCTCTTCCTAGTTTGCTGTGAGTTTTTATAATAAATAGATGTTGAATTTTATCACTGCTTATTCTCTATCAGTTAAGGTGCAGTTTTTTTGTTTTGTTTTTTTTGCGGTACGCAGGCCTCTCACTGTTGTGGCCTCTCTCATTGCGGAGCACAGGCTCCAGACGCGCAGGCTCAGCAGCCATGGCTCATGGGCCTAGCTGTTCCACGGCATGTGGGATCTTCCCGGACCGGGGCATGAACCCGCGTCCCTTGCATCGGCAGGCAGACTCTTAACCACTGCGCCACCAGGGAAGCCCTAAGGTGCAGTTTTTTGCTCTGAGTTCTTTTTCTCCTTCAGTCTATTCATAAGGTAAATTCCTGTTTAGATTTTCAGATGTTGAATCTTCCTGAGATAAACCATACTTGAGCGTGATGTTTTATTTTTTAATGTACTGTTGGATTTAGTTAGCCAAAACGTGTTTGGAATTTTTGTATCTACATTTACTAGTGAAATAGACTATACTTGTCTCTTCCTGTATTGTTCTTATGTGGTAGTGGAATAAAGATTATATAAGCCTTATAAAATGAGCTTGGTGTCTATCACTGTTTTCCTGTTTTTTAGAACAGTTAATGTAAGACAAGAATTTTTACTGAAAGTTTGATTGAACTAACCTGAAAAATTATGTAAGTTAGGTTTTTTTAGGAGAGGAAATCTTCACTGATTCAATATATTTAAAACCTATTAATCTATTTAAGACATTTATTTCTTCTTGTAGCACTTTTGGTATTTTCTACTTTTCAAGGAACTTACCCATTTCATCTAAATTTATTTGGGACTTCCCTGGTGGTCCAGTGGTTAAGACACCATGCTTCCACTGCAGGGGCCACAGGTTCAATTCCTGGTCAGAGAACTAAGATCCCACATGCCGTGCACCGTGGCCAAAAAATAAAAAAAAAAAAAAATGACAGCCACTGTAACAGGTGTGAGGTGATATCTCATTGTGGTTTTGATTTGCATTTCCCTGATAGTTGGTGATGTTGAGCATCTTTTCATGTTCCTGTTGGCCATTTGGATGTCTTCTTTGGAAAAAAGCCTATTTAGTACCTCTGCCCATTTTTCAACAGGATTGTTTGGGGGTTTTGGTTGTTGTTATTGAGTTGAATGAGTTCTTTCTGTGTTTTGGATTTTAACCCCGTATCAAATATATGATTTGCATATATTTTCTCCCATTCTGTAGGTTGCCTTTTCATTTTGTTGATTGTTTCTTTTGCTGTGCAGAAGCTTTTAAGTTTGATATAGTCCCACTTTGTGTTTTCTTTTTCTTTTGTTGTTTGTGCTTCTGGTGTCACATCCAAAAAAAATCATTGCCAAGACCACTGTTTTCTATTTTTTAATATTTATTTATTTATTTGGCTGTACCAGGTCTTAGTTGCAGCATGCAGGATCTTTTTTTAGTTGCAGCATGCGGGTTCTTAGTTGGAGCATGCCAGATCTAGTTCCCTGACCAGGGATTGAACCTGGGCCCCCTGCATTGGGAGTGTGGAGTCTTAACCACTGGACCACCAGGGAAGTCCCGCCAAGACCAATGTTGAAGAACTTCTTCCTTACATTTTCTTCTAGGAGTTCTGCTATCAGGTCTTACGTTTACGTCTTTGATCTATTTCAAGTTAATTTTTGTGCATGGTGTGACACAGGGGTCCAATTTCATTTTTCTGTATGTGCTTATCCAGTTTTCCCAGCACCATTTGTTGAAAAGAGACTATCCTTTGCCCTTGGGTGTTCTTGGCTCGTCAGATATTAATTGACTATATAAGCGGGGCTTTGATTCTAAGTTTTCTGTTCGATTGCTCTATGTCTTTTCCTGCCAGTTCCATACTGTTTTATTTTTTTATATTGGAGTATATTTGATTTACAGTGTTGTGTCAGTTTCAGATATACAGCAGAGTGATTTAGTTATACATACATCTGTTCTTTTTCAGATTCTTCTCCCATGTAGGTTATTACAGAGTACTGAGTAAAGTTCCCTGTGCTATCCAGTAGGTCCTTGTTGATTATCTATTTTATATATAGTATTGTGTATATGTTAATCTCAACCTCCTAATTTATCCCTACCCCCCACCTTTCCCCTTCGGTAACCATAGGTTTGTTTTCTAAGTCTGTGAGTCTATTTCTGTTTTATAAGTAAGTTCTTTTGTATCATTTTTTTTAGATGCCACATATAATTGATATCATATGATATTTGTCTTTTCTCTGTCTGACTTACTTCACTTAGTATGATAATCTCTAGGTCCATCCATGTTGCTGCAAATGGCATTATTTCATTCTCTTTTTATGGCTGAGTAATATTGCATTGTATATATGGACCACATCTTCTTTCATCATTCATCTGTAGATGGACATTTATGTTGCTTCCACGTCTTGGCTATTGTAAATAACGTTGCTATGAACATTGGGGTGCGTGTATCTTTTCAAAGTATGGCTTTCTTCGTATGTATGCCCAGGAGTGGGCTTGCTGGATCATATGGAAGCTCTATTTTCAGTTTTTTAAGGAACCTCCATACTGTTCTCCATAGTGGCTGTACCAATTTACATTCCCACCAACAGTGTAGGAGGGTTCCCTTTTCTCCACATCCTCTCTAGCATTTATTGTTTGTAGATTTTTTTTTTTTTTTTTTTTTCAGTACACGGGCATCTCACTGTTGTGGCCTCTCCCGTTGTGGAGCACAGGCTCCGGACACGCAGGCCCAGTGGCCATGGCTCATGGGCCCAGCTGCTCCACGGCATGTGGGATCCTCCCAGACCGGGGCACGAACCCATGACCCCTGCATCGGCAGGTGGACTCCCAACCACTGCGCCACCAGGGAAGCCCCTGTTTGTAGATTTTTTGATGATGGCCATTCTGACTGGTGTGAGGTGATACCTCACTGTAGTTTTGATTTGTATTTCTCTAGTAATTAGCAGTGTTGAGCATCTTTTCATGTGCTTTTTGGCCATCTGTATGTCTTCGTTGGAGAAATGTCTATTTAAATCTTCTGCCCATTTTTTGATTGGGTTGTTTGTTTTTCTGATATTGAGCTCCATGAGCTGCTTGTATATTTTGGAGATTAATCCCTTGTCGGTAGCTTCATTTGCGAATATTTTCTCCTATTCTGTGGGTTGTCTTTTTATTTTGTTTATGGTTTCCTTTGCTGTGCAAAAGCTTTTAAGTTTCATTAGCTACCTTTTTTTTTAAATTACTCTAGAAGGGGGTGTCCAAAAAGATATCACTGTGATTTATGTCAAAGAGTGTTCTGCCTATGTTTTCCTCTAAGAGTTTTATAGTATCTGGTCTTATATTTAGGTCTTTAATGCATTTTGAGTTTATTTTTGTGTATGGTGTTAGAGAATGTTCTAATTTCATTCTTTTTTTTTTTTTTTCTGGCTGGATTGGGTCTTTGTTGCTGTGCGCAAGCTTTCTCTAGTTGCGGTGAGTGGGGGCTACTCTTCATTGCGGTGTGCAGGCTTCTCATTGTGGTGGCTTCTCGTTGTGGAGCACGGGCTCTAGGCACGCAGGCTTCAGTAGTTGTGGCACGTGGACTCAGTAGTTTTGGCTCACGGGCTGTAGAGCGCAAGCTCAGTAGTTGTGGCACATGGGCTTAGTTGCTCCATGGCATGTGGGATCTTCCTGGACCAGGGCTCGAACCTGTGTCCCCATTGGCAGGCGGATTCTTAACCACTGCGCCACCAGGGAAGTCCCAGTTTGCTAGTATTTTGTTGAGGATTTTTGCATCTATGTTCATCAGTGATATTGGCCTGTAACTTTCTTTTTTTGTGGTATCTTTGGTTTTGGTATCTTTGTCTCTTTTGGTACCAGGGTGATGGTGGCCTCGTAGAATGAGCTTGGGAGTGTTCCTCTGCAAGTTTTTGAATTAGTTTGAGAAGGATAGGTGTTAGCTCTTCTCTAAATGTTTGATAGAATTTGCCTGTGAAGCCATCTGGTCCTGGACTTTTGTTTGTTGGAAGTTTTAAAATCATTGTTTCAATTTCAGTACTTGTGATTGGTCTGTTCATATTTTCTATTTCCTGGTTCAGTCTTGGAAGCTTGTACCTTTCTAAGAATTTATTCTGTTTCTTCTAGGTTGTCCATTTTATTGGCATATCGTTGCTTGCTGTAGTCTCTTATGATCCTTTGTATTTCTGTGATGTCTGTTGTAACTCCTCCTTTTTCATTTCTAATTTTATTGATTTTAGCCCTCTCCCTTTTTTTTTTGTTTAAAGATTTTTTTTGATGTGGACCATTTTTAAAGTCTTTATTGAATTTGTTACAATATTGCTTCTGTTTTATGTTTTGGGTTTTTCACCACGAGGCATGTGGGATCTTAGCTCCCCAACCAGTGATTAAGCCCGCACACCTTGCATTGGGAGGTGAAGTGTTAATCATTGGACTGCTAGGGATGTCCCTCCCTTTTTTTCTTGATGAATCTGGCTAAAGGTTTATCAATTTTGTTTATCTTTTCAAAGAACCAGCTTTTAGTTGCAATGTTTTCTTCGTCTCTGTTTCAATTATTTCTTCTCTGATCTTTATGATTTTTTCTGCTAACTTTGTGTTTTGTTTGTTCTTCTTTCTCTAGTTGTTTGAGATTTTTCTTGTTTCCTCAGGTAAGACCATATTGCTGTAAACTTCCCTCTTAGAACTGCTTTTGCAGTGTCCCTTAGATTTTGAATCATCATGTTTTCATTTTCATTTGTCTCTAGGAATTTTTCAATTTCCTCTTTGATTTCTTCAGTGATCCATTGGTTGTTTAATAGTATATTGTTTAGCCTCCACATGTTTGTGTTTTTGTTTTTTTCTTGTAGTTGATTTCTGATCTCATAGTGTTGTGGTCGGAAAAGATGCTCGATATGATTTCAATTTTCTTAAATTTATCAAGGGTTGCTTTGTGGCTTAGCATGTGATCTATCCTGGAGAACGTTCTGTGTGCACTTGAGAAGAATGTGTATTCTGCTGCTTTCAGATTGAATATAAATATCAATTAAATCCATCTGGTCTAATGTGTCATTTAAAGCTTCTGTTTCCTTATTAATTGTCTGTCTGGATGATCTGCCCATTGATGTAAGTGGGGTGTTAAGTCCCCCACTATTATTGTGTTACTATTGATTTCTCCTTTTATGACTGTCAGCATTTGCCTTATATATTGAAGTGCTCCTATGTTGGGTGCATATATATTTATAATTGTTATATCTTCTTCTTGGATTGATACCTTGATCATTATGTAGTGTACTTCTTTGTCTCTTTATAACAGTCTTTATTTTAAAGTCTATTTTGTCTGATATGAGTATTGCTGCTCCAGCTTTCTTTTGATTTTCATTTGCATGGAATATCTTTTTCCATCACCTCACTTTCAGTCTATGTATCCCTAGATCTGAAGTGGGTCTCTTGTAGACAGCATGTATATGGGTCTTGTTTTTGTATCCATTCAGCAAGTCTGTGTCTTTTGGTTGGAGCATTTAATCCATTTACATTTAAGGTAGTTATTGATTTGTATGTCCTTATTGCCATTTTGTTAATTGTTTGGGGATTTTTTTTTTTCTTTTTTTTGCGATACGTGGGCCTCTCACTGTTGTGGCCTCTCCTGTTGTGGAGCACAGGCTCCGGGCGCGCAGGCTCAGCGGCCATGGCTCACGGGCCCAGCCGCTCTGCGGCATGTGGGATCTTCCCGGACCGGGGCACGAACCCGTGTCCCCTGCATCGGCAGGTGGACTCTCAACCACTGCACCACCAGGGAAGCCCTGGGGATTGTTTTTGAAGGTCTTTCTTCTTCCCTTCTTCTTTTGTTCCCTTCTCTTGTGATTTGATGACTATCTTTAGTGTTGTGTTTGTATTCCTTTTTCCTTTTTGTGTGTATATCTATTGTAGATTTTTGGTTTGCGGTTACCATGAGGTTTGATATAGCAGTCTATTATATATCCAAGATTGTTTTAAGTTGCTGGTCTCTTAATTTCAAATGCATTTCCAGTATCCTGCATTTGTACTCCGCTCTTCTCATGATTGCTGGTGTTTTTTAAAATAAATTTATTTATTTTGTGCTGCATTGGGTCTTCATTGCTGTGCATGGGCTTTCTCTAGTTGTGGTGAGTGGGGGCTACTCTTTGTTGTCGTGTGTGGGCTTCTCATTGTGGTGGCTTCTCTTGTTGCGGAGCACGGGCTCTAGGCATGCGGGCTTCAGTAGTTGTGGCACACAGGCTCAGTAGTTGTGGCTCACGGGCTCTAGAGCACAGGCTCAGTAGTTGTGGTGCACGGGCTTAGTTGCTCCACGGCATGTGGGATCTTCCTGGGCCAGGGCTCCAACCCATGTCCCCTGCATTGGCAGGCGGATTCTTAACCACTGCGCCACCAGGGAAGCCCTGCGATTGCTGGTTTTGATACCATATTTGTGTATGGATGATTTCTACCTTTACTGTATGTTTGCCTTTACTGGTGAGCTTTACCATTTGTAATTTTCTTGTTCCCAGTTGTGCGCTTTTCTTTTCCACCTAGAGAAGTTCATCTAGCATTTGTTGTAAAGTTGGTTGGTGGTGCAAAATTCTCTTAGCTTTTGCTTGTCTGTAAAGCTTTTTATTTCTCTGTTGAATCTGAACGAGAGCCTTGCTGGGTAGAGTAATCTTGGTTGTAGGTTTTTCCCTTTCATCACTTTAAATATATCATACCACTCTCTTCTGGTCTGCAGAATTTCTGCTGAAAAATAAGCTGTAACCTTATGGGGATTCCCTTGTATGTTATTTGTTGCTTTTCCCTTGTTGATTTTAATATTTTCTGTCTTTAATTTTTGTCATTTTTATTAATATGTGTCTTGGTATGTTCCTCCTTGGGTTTATGCTGTAAGGGACTCTGTGCTTCCTGGACTTGGGTGACTGTTTCCTTTCCCATGTTCAGGAAGTTTTCAGCTATTATCTCTTTAAATAGTTTCTGAGGCCCTACTCTCTCTCTTCTTCTGGGACCCCTATAATACAAATGATGGTGCATTTAATGTCCCAGAGGTCTCTTAAACTATCCTCATTTGTTTTCATTCTTTTTTTTTATTCAGTTCTGTGGCAGTGATTTCCACCATTTTGTCTTCCAGCTCACTTATCCATTCTTCTGCCTTATTTATTCTGCTATTGACTCCTTCTAGTGTATTTTTCATTTCAGTTATTGTTCATCTTTGTTTGTTCTTTAAATTTTCTAGCCCTTTGTTAAACATTTCTTGTATCTTCTCAGTCTGTGCCTCCCTTCTTTGTCCAAGATCATGGATCATCTTTACTATCGTTACTCCTAATTCTTTTTCAGGTAAATTGCCTATCTCCACTTCACATAGTTGTTCTTCTGGGGTTTTATCTTGTTCCTTCGTCTGGAACATATTCCTCTGCTGCCTCATTATATCTAACTTTCTGTGTTTGCAGCCCCACAGGCTGCAGGATTATAGTTCCTCTTGCTTCTGGTGTCTGCCCCCTGGTGGATGAGGCTGGTCTAAGAGGCTTGTGTAGGCTTCCTGGTGCAAGAGACTTGTGCCTGTCCACTGGTGGGTGGAGCTGGGTCTTGTCCCTCTGGTGGGCAGGGCTGGATCAAGTGGTGGGTTTAGAGGTGGCTGTGGACTCAGGAAGACTTTACGGCAGCCTGTCTGCTGATGGGTGGGGCTGTGTTCCTGCCCTGTTGGTTGTTTGGCCTGAGGCATGCCTGCACTGTAGCTTTCAGGCTGTTGGGTGGGGTGAGGTCTTGGCATCAAAATGGTGGCCTCCAGGACAGCTCCCGCCAGTGCGTAGCCAGTACCTCTGCCACCAGTGTCCTTGTCCCCACAGTGAGCCACAGCTGCCCTCTGCCTCCCCAGGAGACCCTCAAAGACCAGCAGGTAGGTCTGGCCCAGGCTCCTATGAAGTCACTGCTTTTTCCCTAGGTCCTGGTACACGAGACCTTGTGTGCACCCACCAGGAGTGGCGTTTGTTTCTCCCAGTCCTGTGGAGTTCCTGTGATCAAGCCTTCAAAGCCAAGTGCTCTGGAGGCTCCTCCTCTGATGCCAGACCCTCAGACTGTGGAGCCTGATGTGGGGCTCAGAATTCTCACTCCTGTGGGAGAACTTCTGCAATATAATTGTTTTCCAGTTTGTGGGTCACCCACCCAGTGGGTATGGGATTTGAATGTATCACAGATGCACCCCTCCTACCATCTCATCGTGGCTTCCTCTTTGTCTTTGGAAGTAGAATATCTTTTTGGTAGGTTCCAGTACTTTTCTGTTGATGGTTGTTCAGCGGTTAGTTGTGATTTTGGTGTTTTCATGAGAGGAGGTGAGCTCAGACCCTTCTACTCTGCCATCTTGTCCCAAAGTCCCATACTCTTTTAATTACTTTAGCTTTGTAGTATAGTTGAAATCAGGAAGTGTGATACCACAGGCTTTGTTATTCTTTCTCAGGATTGCTTTGGCTGTTTGGAGTCTTTTGTGGTTCCACACAAATTTTAGTATTTTTTTCTATTTTTGTGAAGAATGCCTTTGGAATTTTGATAAGAATTTTTACAGGGTTTGTGTTGAATCTATAGATAGCTTTGAATAGTATACACTTTTTAGCAATATAATTCTTCTGATCCATGAAAATGGAATGTCTTTCCATTTGTGCTATCTTCAATTTCTTTCAACAAAGACTTGTTTTGTTGTACAGATTTTTCACTTCCTTGGTTAAATTTATTCCTAGATATTCTTTTACTGAGCATAATTGAGATTAATCCATGTCACATATATCGATAGTTTAGTCTTTTTTACTGATGAGTAGTATCCCATTGTTCATACCAATGTGTTTTCCCATCATCTGTTCATAGACATTTGGATTATTCCCCCATTGTAGTTTTAATTTCCATTCCGCTAATGACTAATGATGTTGAAACTTTTTTCATACACTTGTTTGCCATCCATATATCTTCTTTGGTGAAGTGTCCAAAACTTTTGTCCATTTTTTCTTGTTTTTGTTTTATTTTCTTACTGTTGAGTTTTGAGAGTTTATGTATTCTGAATGTAAGTCCTTTATCAGGTATGTGACTTACAAATATTTTCTTCCTGTCTATGACGTGTCTTTTCATTCTCTTAACAGCGTCTTTCAAAGAGTAGAAGTTGTTAATTTTGATTAAGTCCAGTTTTGTCAATTTCTTTTTTGTGTGTGGCTTATGCTTTTGGTGTTGTGTCTGAGAAACCTTTGTGTAACCCAAAGTCACAAAAATTTTCTCCTCTGTTTTCTTTTAGAAAACTTATATGTTTTAGTTTTACATGTAGGGTTATGATCACTTTGAGTTAATTTTTGTATGTGGTGCAAGGTATAGATCAAGTTTTAATTTTTTGCATATGGATATTCAATTGATCCAGCGTCTTGGTTCTTTTTTATGATTTATTTTTGTATATTTATATTGCTATTACACTTACCTCTTTAAGCATATTTGTAAAGAGTATTTAAAATTTTTGGTTTGTGTCAAAGGTCAGATTTCCCCAGGAAACAGATTTTGTGACTGAGATTTGGCAAGAAGTGAGGGAAGCAGGATTGAGTAGAGAGGGGAAATAAACTGTGATGTGGTTGCAGCAGAAGACTTGGCCATCTTATGCAGAGCTCTGAAGCTAGAATGGCCCTTCAGAGATGTCCCAAATTGAGGTTAGAGGGCTAGGCCATTATACCTCTGCATCTATCAGAAATTGGTTCCTCAGGAGGGAACGATGGGCAAGGTAGCTCCCTTTAGCCAAAAGCGCCAGTAGCAGGCAGTACTCTGAACAGCTGGGATATGGGAAACCTCAGTCTTACAGGGGATATCTCACTATACTAGCCAGTCAGTCAGTTCTAAAACTTCTGCTTCAGATGGTATATGTTACCTAGTCTGTTGCATTTCTTTTACTCTTCCCATGTCTAATTATTTTGACCTGTGTGCTTATATTCCTCTGGGGATGTCAGCTATTTTGTCTAGTATTGTGTATTAGAGAAGGGCCGAAGGCCAGTTCCTAATCTGTATCAGTTCCAGTGAGAGAAGGCAAAGGGGAGCACCAGGGTGGAGATTCCAGGAATCCTGAATCAACATTGATCACTTCACAACATTGATCACTTCACGGGGCAAATCCTAGTCAGGATCCTTTGATGCTGGTAACAGCTATGTAGTTGATTTTTTGTATCTCAGTCACCAAGCTTGCCGAATTCTCTTACTAGTTCTAATAATCTATATGTCAGTCCTCTTGGACCTTCTGTGCAGGTAGTGAGTGATATTATCTGTCAATAATAACAGTTTTGTTTCTTCCTTTTCAGTTTTTTTTTTTTTTCTATATTGGCAAGTCTTTAGTACAATGTTGGATGACTTTAAAGGAATTTCTTCTAATGTTTCACCATCAAATAGGTTCTTTGCTGTGGGGTTCTGGTATATACCCTTTATCAGAATAAAGAAATTTCCTTCTATTCCTTGTTTGCTTTTTTTCTAAAATCATGAACAGATGTTGAGTTTTATCAGATGCTTTTTCTGCATCCATTGAGGTGATCATATTTTTTTTTTAATCTTTAATGTAGTGAATTATATTCATATTAAAACTTTTGAGATAAAATTCACACAACAAAGTTAAACATTTGAGCCATTTAAAAATAGGTACAATTCAGTGGGTTTTAGTATGTTCACGATGTTGTGCAGCCATTACCACTATCTAATTCCAGAATATTTCCATCTCATATATTTTTTTAACTGTTAGACTTTTATTCCTGGGATTAACCCAGTGTGGTCATGGTATATATTCTTTTTTCCAATACCTTGCTGGATTTGTACAAAAACATTCTTTACAGGAGTTTTCATTGTAATGAAACTTTGACCCTGTTTTTTTTTCTTTCCCCACATCTTTACTGGAGTATAACTGCTTTACAATGTTGCATTAGTTTCTGCTGTACAACAAAGTGAATCAGCTATATGTATACGTATATCCCCTTATCCCCTCCCTCTTGAGCCTCCCTCCCACCCTCCCTATCCCACCCCTCTAGGTCATCACAAAGCACCGAGCTGATCTCCCTGGGCTATGCGGCTGCTTCCCACTAGCCATCTATTTTACATTTGGTAGTGTATATATGTCAGTGCTGCTTTCTCACTTCGTCCCAGCTTCCCCTTCCCACCCTGTGTCCTCAATTGACGCTGTTTTATTGGTTCTTTTCACAGCATCTCTGGAAGCTGATGGTGGAAGAGTCAGATTTACTGGGTCAGCTGAAGGTAATAGCTTAGCTGTTCTTTTAACTCTTAAAATGATGCTGGTGGACAATGACGTTATTCTCTATCCTCTCCTGAGAGTACTGGTTGCCTGTCCCCAGACTTCCAGAGTGGCTCCTTATGTCCTCATCCAAGTGGGCAAACTCCATCTAATGCTACAGGTTTATTACAGTACAAAGCTTTGGCTTACTTTCTTCTGGCATTATTGTGCTTTCATTGAATAAATGATATCAAAGACACACCAGTCATCCTGCCATTACTAAGTATGTCCCTTTAAAATGCCAAAAGCCTACGACCTTTTGTAGGTTGGGCTCAAACTGATGAAATTGGAAATTATATGCATAATTCTCTTAGGATAGTGAAAAGCTCTGCTGGATTACTGAATTGTAAATTGAAATTCTTTCTGCAGATCATTAAAGACTTTTATCTTCTGGGACGTGGAGAACTGTTCCAGGCCTTCATTGATACAGCTCAACACATGTTAAAAACACCACCCACTGCAGTAACTGAACATGGTAATTGCCCTGGGGCCCAAAAATTACCAGCTTACTGAAGTTGTAGTGTATTTCTTAGCTGCTGCTAAACCATTTAGGCCTGGGCCACATAGGAGCAGCCTAGTGAGTTACAGAGAGTGTTTCCAAAATGGAAGGCCACTCAGGTAGGCTCACACTGTTGTTACTGGGAGCAGCTTCAGCTCGTGACTCTTCCTGGAAGGGTTGGTACAGGCCTTCAAACCAGTATTTCATCTCATCAGATTATAGCCATTTATTTCTTAAGGGACATATTGAGATTTTCTTTTTTTTTGGCCACGCCATGTGGCACATGGGATCTTAGTTCCCCAATCAGGAATCGAACCCGTGCGCCCCCCCCCCCCGCCCCGCATTGGGAACGTGGAGTCTTAACCACTGGACGGCCAGGGAAGTCTCCATATTGGGACTTATGGCCACTTGTTGTATTAGAACTCGTTAGGCTGTCAGTGATGGAAAACTAACCTAGGTAGAAAAGGGGAGTGTATTTGCTATTGTATCTGTAACTCCAGCGGGATAGGGATGTATCTGGTCCTGAGAACTGAAACTAGGGATTGCTAGGATTCTCTCTCTTACCTGATCTTGTCTGTGCCTCTTGTGTGCTCTTTGATGGCCTTCCAGTCCCATCTGGCCACATGGCCACCAGCAGCTCCCAGGAACATACCACACAGAGTCTACTGAGGGAGTCAAACCTGGTCTCTCTGGTAGCAAGTTAAGGGATTCCAGGGAAAGGGTTTTGATTAGCCCAACTGGATCATATACCTATCCCTGTATCAAAGAGGTCAGACTAAGAAACGCCTACTTTGGGGACTTACCTTGTGGTCCAGTGGTTTAAGACTCTGAGCTTCCACTGCAGGGGGCACGGGTTCGATCCCTGGTCGGGGAACTACGATCCCGCATGCCACAAGGTGCAGCAAAAAAAAAAGGAAGATATGCCTACTTCAGTAAAGTGTTCACCTTTGACCAATGGGAAGGATTACCATTCCTAATCAAACTACTTGAGGAGAGTTACATAAGGATCAGAGTCAAAAAAGAGGGGAGTGGGGCAGGAGGGGAGACAGGGTTACTGTTTTTCTAGCTCTATAAAACAACAGATGTCCACTGTGCTTACATAGGACTTCCTTGGTTGCAAGAAAACCCAATTCAAATTCACTTAAGCAAAGGAAAACAGAGAATTTATTGATTCTCGTAACTGAAAAGGTCAGAGGTAAGATGGCTCTAGGCAGTTTTGCTCCAAGGCTTACATGACGCCTTCAGGACTTGGTGTCATTCCATTTTTCACCTCTGCCTTTTCTTCTGAGACAGGCCTGCTCCGTATGGTAGCAAGATGGCTTGCAACCAAGTTCACATCCTACTGAGTCCGTGTTTATCTTGAATAAAAAATAGCTACCCTCTTTCAGAATCTGAATAGAGCCTCTGGATTGGCCTGGCTTGGGTCATGTTCATATCCCTAAACAAAATAGTGTAACAAGGTAGATCGTTCCTGGGTCACCTGCGTACCCTGACGGTCAGGTATTGTCCACCCCACTGGAACTACATGGATTGTTCTGGACAGGGGTGATTCTCCAAGGAAAACCAGGGCGCTGTTATCAGCAACAGGAGAAGGAATGCATGCTAGTCAGGCAGAAGCAACTACTGTTTACCGTATCCTATTAGTGATAGGCGGGCTGCAGGAGAGGTGGAAAGCCAGGGGAGTCTGGATTTGTTACATAGCCAAGCCTTCTCTCAGCCCATGTGTTCTTTCTTGCAGATGTGAATGTGGCCTTCCAACAGTCAGCACACAAGGTGCTGCTAGATGATGACAACCTCCTCCCTCTGTTGCACTTAACAATCGAGTATCATGGAAAGGAGCATAAAGGTTTGCTGTGCTTCCTTGAGTCTTTCTGCTCCTACTGGTCATTATCTGTTCTGCTTCCATCCACTTCCACAGAAACCATATCATTTTGGACCTTAGAAATCACCTAGTCCAGTGCCCTAATTTTACACAAAAGAAAAAAGTCGAGAGGCTAAGAGATGGCCAGGCCATGGTTTTGGCTTGTTTTTGTCATGCTGCTGGAATGGTCTCTGTTTATTTATAGCCACAGTTAAGACTAAAAAAAGAATCTCTAAAAGACCTCCTAAGAGAACACCTCATGGGAGTTTCCTTGCCTTCTACAAGTCCCCTTTGTATCCCCTTTATGCTTCTGACACTGCAGGTTCGAGTGAGCGCTCATTTCATGAATGTTCCTCACCTTGTTGAAACTCTAGTTCTAGATGAGCAAAGTCATCTTCTCTGTTCTTAACAGATGCTACTCAGGCAAGAGAAGGGCCTTCTCGGGAAACTTCTCCCCGGGAAGCCCCTGCATCCGGCTGGGCAGCCCTAGGTCTTTCCTATAAAGTGCAGTGGCCACTACACATTCTCTTCACACCTGCTGTCCTGGAAAAGTGAGTATTTCTGAGTTTCTCACAGGTAATTATTACACATCTTACTTCCACGAGAAGAAATTATCAGGAGTAGAATTGGTTGGGAGCAAGATAGCCAGCCAACTGGTTTTGTTTGTTTTCTGGCCACGCCACGCAGCTTGCAGGATCTTAGTTCCCTGACCAGAGATTGAACCCGGGTCCCCTGCAGTGGAAGCACCAAGTCCTAACCACTGGACTGCCAGGGAAGTCCCCCAGCTGGTTTTTAACAGTCTATAAGTCAGAGGCTGCAAACTCAGATGCCTTCGGGGTCTGGACAGATAACATTAATAAGTGAAGCTGCAGATGTGAGACGGTAGGAGTAGTGGATGCTGGGATGAGTGGGCGGGTCAAACCCTTAAAACCATCAGAGCTTTTTTTTTTTTTTGCGGTACGCAGGCCTCTCACTGTTGTGGCCTCTCCTGCTGCGGAGCACAGGCTCCGGACGCGCAGGCCCAGCGGCCATGGCTCACAGGCCCAGCCGCTCCACGGCATGCGGTATCTTCCTGGACTGGGGCACGAACCCATGTCCCCTGCATCGGCAGGCGGACTCTCAACCACTGCACCACCAGGGAAGCCCCATCAGAGCTTTTTTTTTTTAATTGCAAAATAACGAGCAATTTACAGGCTGCCAGTTTCTGGCCTCTCTTCATCCTCTCCATTTCTGTTCATAACCCTCTACTTTTGGGGGGAAGAGAAGCTTAGGGTATGAGAGACTAGACATAAACTGGAAAGATAAAGCTGGTTTAGGGAGAAGACGCAGAGCCCACAGCCCACATAAGTAAGCTGCCTGGACTCTGTCCAAAGAGCCTCTGTAGCTCCCAGTCCACTTTCCTTCTCACTTGAGATGCTCTTAACACCCTTGAAGAAATCAAGCTCAGAAGTATTTTCCTAAACATTTTACTTTGAAAATTGTCAAATATAAACAGAAGTATGGACTATCACAAACACCCATGGACGCATCATCCATCTTCAGTAACTAGCAACATCACGCTGTTTGTTTCATCTCCTCTTTTTTTTGGCCAGAGCCTTATAAAGCAAATCCCAGACATGTCATTTTACTCCACCACTGTGCAATTTAAAAAAGCCATCTTTGAGACTTACCTGGTGGCGCAGTGGTTGAGAATCCACCTGCCAATGCAGGGGACATGGGTTCGAGCCCTGGTCCAGGAAGATCCCACATGCCGCGCAGCAACGAAGCCCGTGCGCCACAACTACTGAGCCTGCGCTCTAGGGCCCGCGAGCCACAACTGCTGAGCCTGAGTGCCACAACTACTGAAGCCCGTGCACCTAGAGCCCAAGCTCTGCAACAAGAGAAGCCACCACAATGAGAAGCCCAAGCACTGCAACGAAGAGTAGCCCCCGCTCACCGCAGCTAGAGAAAGCCCATGCACAGCAACGAAGACCCAACAAGAAAGACCCAATGCAGCCAAAAATAATTTTTTTTTAAAAAAAGGCATCTTTTTAACATAACTACAGTGCTATTATCACACCCAGTAAAATTAACAATAATTCCTTATTATCTGATATCCAGTCCACATTGAAATTTCCCCCATTATCTAAAAAATGTCTTACGGTTGGGTTTGTTCAAATCAGAATACAAACAAGGTGTACTATTTTCAGTACATTGTTCCATTAGAAATAATTTTTAAAGGCAGATGGAATCAGGTTATCTTATGCAAGCCAGCCTAAGAATAGGTAAATAAGCCCAGTTCCACCAGGAATCAGCTGCTCTTCTCATGCATCTTCTCGGTACAGGGCTCAATATCAGGCAGCTACCTAGAGCTCTGTGAGGGGAGCCCTTGATTTTTTTTTTTAAATTGAAGTATAGTTGGTTTACAATGTGTTAGTTTCAGGTGTACTGCAAAGTGATTCATATAGATATATATGATGCTTTTTTTTCAGATTCTTTTCCATTATAGGTTATTATCTTGAATATAGTTCCCTGTGCTATACAGGAGGTCCTTGTTGGTTATCTACTTTATATATAGTCGTGTGTGTCTGTTAATCCCAAACTCCTAACCTATCCCTCCCCACCCCCACTCCCCACAGAGCCCTCAATTTTATCTCCTCTTCTGTGGGCTTCAGGGACAGAGAATCACAGCAACCAAAATCCTTGGTTCCCAACACATTCTTATTTGTCCATGCAGGGCCCTCCTTCCTCCTTCATACACACACACACGCACACACACACACACACACAAATGCCACAGAACCACTTTTAGAACAAAGTCTAGAACACTGGCAGTAATGTCCATCTACCTGTGTGGTCCTTCCCAGCCCTGCCCCCTTACCTCCCCCAACCCTAAGTGACCACTACCCTAAATTCCATGTTTTATTTTTTTTTATAAATTTTAATTTTTAAAATTTTTGTTTGTTTTATACACATTTTATTTTTGGTTGTGTTGGGTCCTCGTTGCTGCACGCAAGCTTTCTCTAGTTGCAGCGAGTGGGGGTTACTCTTCATTGCGATGCACGGGCTTCTGATTGCGGTGGCTTCTCTTATGGAGCATGGGCTCTAGGTGCACAGGCTTCAGTAGTTGTGGCTTGCGGGTTCTAGAGCACAGGCTCAGTAGTTGCGGTGCATGGGCCTAGTTGCTCCATGGCATGTGGTATCTTCCCGGACCAGGGCTTGAACCCGTGTCCCCTGCATTGGCATGCAGATTCTTAACCACTGCGCTACCAGGGAAGTCCCTTCTATCCTTTTTACACAGTTTTATAACATCTATATATGTTCTCCCAAAGTATATATATTTTTTCTATTTAGTTGTTTGAAGCATTACAAAAAAAGGTATCAGGCTATATGTAATCTTTTTAAATTTCCCTTTTTTATTCAAAATCATATTGCTAGGAGTCATTTTATGTTGTACAGCTGAAGTTCATTCATTTTAATGGCTGTGCAATATTCCATCATATAAATAAACCAGTTTATCTGTTCCCATCTCTAGGCAAACTTATATCCTTCCTGCCTTTTGGGGAGAAATGGGTGGCACAGAGTTCTAGGGTTTGTCACGCAGGTGGGGCTTGAGGGGGGTGAAGTTTTTATCTTGAATAGTCTGGTGTTTCTGTCAAGGTACAATGTTGTTTTCAAGTACTTGCTGAGTGTGCGCCGGGTACAAGCTGAGCTGCAGCACTGCTGGGCCCTACAGATGCAGCGCAAGCACCTCAAGTCCAACCAGACCGACGCAGTCAAGTGGCGCCTAAGAAATCACATGGCCTTCTTGGTGGATAATCTTCAGTACTACCTCCAGGTCTGTGTCGAGGGATGAGTAGAAGGAAGGGGTGTGAAAAAAAAGTCCAGGAGGTTGGCAGGAGTCATTGAAGAGGAATCCTGCATTTGGTGAAAAACTGGAATTTGAGAAAATTCATGGATTATATCACTAGGCATGTTTCTTGGGGGGCATTTTAGAGGGTAATGGAAATAAGTGGATGAAGGAGAACGAGGAGTTAAGGTCCTTATCAGTAATGCAGTATTTAATTATTGTTGCCCCCTTATTTTATAGTTTGCTGTAGCTTCTGGAATCCCATAGGACTTAACCAAGTCGGTCGGCGGAGGGGATGTGGCGTGCGGGGGATGGGGGTGTGGGGGTGAGATCTGCCAAGACATTGTAGGTTGTCAGGAAGTAGGCAGACGACTTCCTACAAGGCGAGGCAACATAAGGGGGTCTTCGTTCAGCTTTAAAGGGGCTTGGATAGGAGGAAGGTGAGTGGGAGCAGAGTTCCTGTTTCATCCTCTCAGGCATTTGATGTTCTTGAGTACTTAGACTATGCAAGGTACTAAAATCATTTGTGCAACTGTCTACCAGGTTGATGTGCTGGAGTCTCAGTTCTCACAGCTGCTTCATCAAATCAATTCTACTCGAGACTTTGAAAGCATCCGATTGGCTCACGACCACTTCCTGAGCAATTTGCTGGCCCAGTCCTTTATCTTGTTGAAACCTGTAAGTAGGGCTGGTTGGTTTCCTCAGACTGCTTCTAGCCTGACTGTTCCCTTAGGCACTTGCCAGGATATGGAACTATCACTAAGCAACTTTCCAATCTCTGTCTTTAAACATTTTTAACAACTTATAAAGCAAAACTAAGAGGGAATACTAAAAAGGAACTTAAATGTCTTTGAATTTCTGAAATACTATATCACAAGATGTGGTGAGCAGCTATAGATAAAAGAATATATGCTTAACCCTCAGAAGGAAGGATTTAAAGAAATTTTTAAAAACCTTTCTGACACCACAGAAAGACTAATGAAAAGCATGTAGAATTTACTTTCTTAGAAATCTTGTGGATCAGGATCGACCAGTTTGGAAGTTGTTTTCACAGACAACTAGAGCAGTGTCTCCCTCTGTGTGTGTGTGTGTACATATGTACATACATATATTGTGTATCTCCCTCAGGGAAGTTATTCTCAGCCTTGGACCCATGTGGGAATCATCTGGGAGCTTTAAAGTAATCTAGGACCCAGAGCACTTAAATTAGTAGAACCCAGGCACCAATCTTTGAAAGCTCACAAGCTGATTCCAGTTCAAGGATGAAAAAGCAGGAAGATGAAAATGACCCCTTGTAGATTCTAATAGAGCAGTTATGCTTTATCTTTGACGGGAGCTACTTGTTATTCCTCAGTTGTGCCACACTCTTTTGTTCTGGTATTTGGGGCTGCTGTTATTTTTAAGGTAGAGAGAGTTCTGTAGATGCCACTCCAAAGGGTTCTGTGAATTGAAAACAACCAAGAACCATTGTCACAGGTAGACTGTCCTTGTACAGTATGAGTGCATCCTTGGGGAAAGCAGAATATCAGAGCAGGTGATCGTCATTAAATATTTATTGAGTGCTTACTGTATGCAAGGCACTGGGGATACAAAGAGGTATAAGTCATGGCTCTGCCCTTAAGGAGCTCACAATCTAGTTGGAGAAACAGGACTTACATACATCACAGATCAGTAACAACACAGACGGCCTGAACAAACGCCAAGTAAACAGTACAGATAATATAGAGGAGAGGGAAGCAAGGGGTCGCTAAAGGCTGTGGTGGGGAAGGGAGCGCGCTGTTAGGAGTAGGACTCAAGCTGGTATTGAGGAGAGTATCCCAGGCACAGGGAACAACACTGAAAGCAAAGCTCAAGGTGGGAGCACACTCGGTGGGTCCCAGAGACAATGAGTTTAATGTGGCTCGAGTGGAGGTTTCGTGCAGGGTGACTAAGAATGACAGTGTCTTTGCCTGGAAGGGAAGAGTGTTTTACACATGTTGCATTTTGAGGGGCTGGCAGGACTTGCATTGTCTCTCCTGAGGTCAGATGTAGAGAATGGGAATAGGTTGGCTCTTATTTTCCCAAATCTTTAATTTCACAGGTGTATCTTCCTTTTTCTCCTAACGTCAACTGTGTTTCCTGGCTAGGTGTTTCACTGCCTGAATGAAATCTTAGATCTCTGCCACAGCTTTTGCTCACTGGTCAGTCAGAATCTGGGCCCACTGGATGAACGTGGGGCCGCCCAGCTGAGCATCCTGGTGAAGGTAAGTCAGACTGGCCACTGAAAGTAAGCAGCCCTGTCCAAAGGACAGAGGTGGCTTTGTGGATGGGAAATCGTGATCTTTTCCTCTGAGTCAGTTAAAACATTTCCCCAATACATACACACAGAAATAATAAGATAAAAAATGTTGGTATCAGTTTTTAAAGCAGATAATTATGTGCTGCCTGAGCGTTCAAATATAGTTCAGCCCTGAATAGTTTATTCAGCCCACCAGATATGCACTGGCTTTGTTCTTACTTTCTAACATCTAACCTCCTTACTTCCTTGAACTAACCCTCTGTTTCACTGAGATTATAATTATCTGCCTGTAACGGAAACACAGGCTCTCCCCAACCCCAGTACACAGCAGAATATATTAATTTGAAGCTGGCTGCTAAATTCCTACTGAGTATGAGAGTACTTTCATAGGAAGTCATGCATTCTATGGACTCGGTATGAAGAAGTCATTTTAGGAGCTAATAGAAATGGGAATGGGGAAGGCCAGTTGGTACTGTGGAATTTTCAGCAAGACTTTTCCAAGGAATCTCCCCTGCCCCTTCACTCCACATGGATAGCTGGTAAGTCTAAGAGGAATGACAGCTTGAGTCCTTCTCTCTGCAGGGTTTTAGCCGCCAGTCTTCACTCCTATTCAAGATTCTCTCCAGTGTTCGCAATCATCAGATCAACTCGGATTTGGCTCAACTACTGTTACGACTAGATTATAACAAATATTACACCCAGGCTGGTGGCACCCTGGGCAGGTAGGAACAACTGCCTTTGGGGCACTCAGTGGACTGTGTGTGTATGGCTTTGTAACGAGTTGTAGAATTCCAGAGCTGGAAGGAGACTTTAGCCATCATCTAGTCCAAATACCCTCCTTTTATAAACAAGCAAAGTAAGGCTCAGCGAGAGAAAGGGCTGTGTCTGATCATCAGTGAAGATTATTTTGCAGTCAAAGTCATCAGAGTAAAGAACCAACACTCCTGGCGCTGAGGCAGGGCGTCAGTCCCTAGCGTGACGCGAACCGGCTGTGCAGCCTTAGCATCCCCCACCCCAGCCTCCCTGCCCCCCAGCTTTTTGCCTCTGAAAGGAGGGGACTGGTCCTTCTAACTCCAAACTTTTTAAAAATCTAATAGTGAGACTCAGTGGTAGATGTCTTCTCTCAGAGGTCTGTCCCATTCAAAAAAAGCAATTTATTATTCTGCTTTCTCTCTCTGAAATGTCAAGCAGATTTCTCCTAAGTGATTTTATTAGCAAGAAGAATTTTAAGATGAGATTATCTAGATCACACGTTGCCCTGATTCATATTTCTTTGAAGAAAATCTTGGGAAAGCATGATATTTTGATGCAACTCTTTTTTTTCTTTTGCAGTTTCGGGATGTGAGAATTTCTGGTCCACAAACTAAGTAAGTCAATCCCCTGCGTTGTAACAGAAGATTCAAAACAAACATCCCATTCTCTGGCCAGACACTGTATGTCTGCAGCTACTGGAAAAGCTCTACCTTTTCTCCTAGAAGCAGTTATTGAACATCCATGGATACAAATCCTCCCCCCTCCTTCCTATGTGGAAGGGGCACCTGCCCCACCTTAGGGGAGTTCTTAACCCATCCACCAAGGAGGACTTGTGGCGTCAGCCCTCCCTCTGCTGACCATGCAGGATCTGTTATATTGAGAACATTTGTCGGATATGTTCATTTACTGAGCACCTATATGCCTAGGTACTGTTCAAACTGGGAGAGAGACAGCAGTAAGCTATACAGATCAGAACGTTAAATGGCTCATGTGAAAAAGGAATTACATTTATTAATAAGTCAAATTCTGGCTGTTACCACTGAGCAAGAAAGGCACCAGGTAAGACAGGCTTCCCCACACCCCACAGACCTCCTTTCCTCTTTCAGAAATTAAAACTGAGCATCTCCTATCCTTAAGGATCTTCAAAACTGTGAATCTGAAGAATTTTACCAGTAACTTCCAATTATTTCAGATTGGTAAGAGGGTAATAATTCTGGCTATTGACAATGTATTCAAAGTATTTTTTAACAAAGAAAAAAGGTCCTTAAGAAAAAAAATTGTTAGATTTCGAATAGTGAAAGATGCAGGTCTAATTATCCCACTTAGAAGGACCACAGGAGTAATCTGGCTCAACCATCACTGATAACCATCAATCTTCATATCAGTGTGAACCGAAATATTCATTGAATAACCCCCTCCAAACTGAAAAAGAATGCAGCATTCTGGCCTCAGTGTGTAGCCACTCAATCTGGTCCTCGTCTCTACATCTTCCACCACATACTATACACCCTTATTCCCTGTAATTGCCAGCTAAAGATGACCCCTTCCACTGCTTCCTCTGGAGCAGAGGTTAGCAAACTATGGCCAGCCACCTGTTTTTGTAAAATAAAGTTTTATTGGGACACAGTCACACTCATTTGCTTACCTATTGTCTACAGTTGCTTTCATGCTGTCGTAGCAAAGATAAGTAGTTGTGGCACACCAAATGGCCAAAAAAGCCTAAAATATTTACTGTCTATCTGGAAGAAAAAAAAGATATTTAAGCCCACTTTAGAGAATGAGAGGACATCAACAGGGATGATGCTAGGAGTACAGAAGGAACAGCTTCCAGCAACTGTAACAGTAACCGTAATAAAATTTTGGACCTCTGGCTAGAGCTTCTAACAAACATTTCCAAGTGTTATCACTGTTTCTCATGTTTATATCCTTGCAGCAAGTCGTCGTTTATAGTCACCACCCATTCACAACAATTGGTCCTTTACCCTTTTGGCTGAGCGTACAGTACCCACAGGTCAGCTGTTAGTGAGCTCAACTCTAAAGAGAGATTTTTTTTTTCATTGACAGAAAACTAAGCTGTGCCCAATTCCACTCAACTTCTGCCACAACTATAAATCTGGGCCTATTGTAAAATCAGGTTTTTGAAAGTGCTGAATTTTAGACAGCCCAGGTTAATCTTTTGACAGACAATGATACCACAGAAAACTTTAAAAAAAATTCACTCCTTGTTATTTTCCTTGGCTAGCTGTCCTTCTACAGTGAACAAGCCCATTGAAAACTGCAGAGAAGGTACTATGTTTGTCTTGCTATTTGTTGAGATTAAGCTCAAAGAAATGGATGAAGAAATCCCAGTTACTACAACCAGAGATTCAACATTTATTTTATCATAAAAGTCCAGCAAATAAAAGTATATACAAGATCCATGCAAGGAATCCGGTTACACACAAGACACATTTAAAACCTGGTTAAAACACAGTCTCCACAACACCAGGGAATAAAACCGGTAAGACCGAGTATCCTTAGTGAGAAACATAATCGTGTTTATATTTTGGATGCTGCTTGAATCCAATTCTTTGCCCAACAATGAGGCACTGGATCACCCACTCTTGTGACACCACAGGCAGCTGCAATGCTTCAGCACACTTCAGCACCGAGGCTGGGCACGAGGGGTCCGTCACCACCACATCAAATACCCCTAAAGCAATATCTGCAGGAAGCAGGGGAAGGTGAGTGAGGAAAGGAGACTCAATTTAGTCCTCCAGTTAAAAGACAGATGAGCCTTCTCACCAGTATATCCCGCTCTGCCCAAACTAAAGCCCTTCATGTCAAACACAGTGCCAGTGATCACAACCAAAAGTGAAAAGTCACAATCACTATGTGCTGGCCTTGAGTTTAGCAGGTATACCGGTGGACACCAGGAGAAGCATAAACAGCCCGGTGCGTCACTCATGTTGGCTCACCTCTTGAAGGTGGTACTTTTCTTCTCTTAGAAACACGGGTAAGGTCAGCCTATCAAGACTGAGACTTAGACCACAAGGCCTAAGTGCTACGGGTCATGGACATCCTTGGAGCAATAACAACACACACAAACTTTTCAGGTACCTTTGTTATGGGCACTTGAATGGTGCTGCTTCACAGAGGCTGCCCCCCCAGTCATGAGGATCTCAGACCAGAGCTCCAGGAAGTTCTGCTGTTGGTCTGATACCAAGAGTACCTTCAGATTCTGGAAAGGGTTTTCACGGGGTTGCCTACGAAGGAGTCAGAGAAACAGCACAACAGATAATATCCAATGACAGCCTTTCTGCAAAGGGACGCAGGTACAGCTGACTGCTTTCAATAGCCCTGCGTTAGGGTATCACCCCCCGCCCCTTCCCTCTTTCTCTGAATGATGTGTATTTTCTGAGATCCTGACCTTCTCATCTACCCCTTCTGATTTCCATGTTTATCCTGAGGCCAAGTTTAAGCCAAATCATGCTCCTGAGCCTGTATTTTTAAACGTGTTGCTTAAAACAAGTTGAGAATATTGAATCTACATGAAAATCTCACACATTTTCAAAAGGTCCCTAACCAATATACTCTAGGATAACAAACTAGATGAACTGCTAAAATAATCTCAAACCCACTGAAATTCTGTAATTTATCCTATGATCATTCTAGTTTCTAGAAATATTTACTCTCCTAGATTCTCCCCCTCTGGAAGCTTGCTGTCTTCCTGTCTGCCGTTCTAGATGGGCTCTCAGCTACTCACCAATCCAGAATTTTTTGCTCCTCGAGGCTGTACCCAGCTGGCAGCAGATAATTGCGGTAATTCTGGAGCTGGTTGGCATGGCAACTATCATGGACCCAGACATGAGACACACAAGGAATCCCACTGGCAAGGCACAGGAAGTACTTCCGGGTTCGACAATGCTGATCCGCAATTAGGAGACACTGGTAGGCTGTATTACACTGGAAGAAAAGGAACGGCACCCATGGGTCTAGTGACTTCTAGGGAAAGCCCCTGAATAGTAGCCTTAATGAGTCATAGGGAGGGAACAGATCTGAACACTTCCATATACTATCCAAAATGTGACTGAGTCTGTCCTTCTGCTCAAGGCCTGTTCTCTCACTAAAAAGCCCAAGTAGCTTCCCTAGATAATCCCCCTGCCTCACCTGCAGCTTTCTGGGGGCTTAAATCCTCAAGGGACAACAAAACCCCAAGTATTTGGCCAACACTGTAACAGGGATTGCTATTAAACACCAATTTTAATCTGCTTTTGTCCCAGCAACAGAACCACAGCTATTAAGTAACCCAAGGTTCTAACTTCTCCTCCTTGTACACAGTAAAAATTCTGTTTCATGCGACAATGTTTTGGCAGTTTCCCAGTTCCTGAAATCTCTAGCAACTGTATCCATCGTCCCCGGCCCCTATCAGCCTTCTCGGTACAGCAAGTGGACTCTTCTCATCACTGCCCCTTTGGGAATCTACACAAAGAAACTCCTCACCTGGGCTTCATTGAAGTCTTCGAGAATATAGCCAGCTCCTGCTCGAAGCTGGGATTCTGTGTATTGCTTGTTGAAAGGAGGAATTTCTAAAAATTCTATTAAAGAGACATTATCAAGATAATAGTTACTACCAGCTGTTTTTTTATTTGCTACTTTATGCCTGCTTCTTACTGCCCCCTTTTCTACTCCCCAGCTATCTCCACAGCACTGTATCCCAAAGATGCAGGTGAAGGGCTTCCCCATGGGTCAGAAAGAGATCTGTCTTGAGGCCTATAAAATGCTGCCAAAAGAAGGGAAAGAGCAGGAGGGGTGGGGGAAGATGAGAAATGGAGGCAGGTCCTACACCTGAAAACATCAAAGGTTTCTATACTAAGAATGAGTCATGGGACTGTGCACAGGGATGGACACGCACCCACTTCCCACAGTGCTGTACTCCAACTTGAGTAACCCTTACCATCAGGAAGTTCCTCCTTATGTCTACCCTAAATCTCTCCTTCTGCAAACTAAGCCTATTTCCTCTAATTCTGCCTTCTCTGGAGATGAAGAATGACTGATTAGCACTTTTTATAATAAAGCCTTCAAATTTGCCCTTCATCAGCATTTTACCCCCTTATACACTAAATCTTTGATAAACCAAAATGCTCAAAGAAAACAGGGTTTCTAAAATTTAACTAATTAAAGTGAAGTTTAGCCAGAAAATCCTGATTCAACCTTTTATTGAAAACTATCTCCCTTTGATGGTCTTGAAGTACCTCAGGACACTGAACATCAATGACTGCTCTATAGTCTTTTTTTTTTTTTTTGCGGTATGCGGGCCTCTCACTGTTGTGGCCTCTCCCATTGCGGAGCACAGGCTCCGGACACACAGGCTCAGCGGCCATGGCTCACGGGCGCAGCCGCTCCGCGGCATGTGGGATCTTCCCGGACCGGGGCACGAACCCATGTCCCCTGCATCGGCAGGCGGACTCTCAACCACTGCGCCACCAGGGCTTCCCTGCTCTATAATCTTGAGGGTGAAGTAGAAGTAGAAGTTATGAGACATGAGGCTGAAGCTATAATGACCCTAGGCAATTAGAAATTGCTTCTTTTGACCAATATCTAATTTGAGCTTGTTTTCTCGTCATCTGCTCCTCTTATATAAATAACACATTAAAAATATATTTTATTTAATTAGGAAATTGTAGAAATTAAGCTCTATTGAACTTATCACCAATAAAAAACCCAACCAAATGTATAAAAGTTCAGTGCCAAGACCACTCCCTTCCCCCTCATACCCGTAGTAAAACCTGCTGGAGCAGACCCCCTGAGGAGGCTGCCCAGCCCCCTGCTCTCTGGTGCCCTCTCCCTGCTGCTGGGGCTGCTCAGGCAGTGTTGATGCCTCAAACTCAGGCCTCTGTTTAGGTCTGACTGGCCAGCCTATTCACTTTTATTGCTCTTTTCTTGAAAATGAAAACTCAAAATGAAACTGGAAACTCTAAAGGGTTATAAGAAACTCAGAATACAGCAAGACTATTTCTGTTTTGCCGTGGCATCCTCGACCCATATCAATATATCATGCCACAATTTTCAGTACCAGCACTCTGCTGCTGAGTCACTGCCAAGGCCCTGCACAGCTCTTTATTTGTCTCAAGACTTCTATTTTATGTCTAACTTAATCCAGGACCGTTTCTAGTCCCAACCTGTTTAGATTTTAATCCCCATCTATATTTCCTGCATTTGTGTAATCAAATATTACCCTGTCTAGGCAGTCCCTTTCTCTAATTTTTCTCAGTTAGTTTGGATTTAATTTTCTTTACTTTTGACTTCATGAATGGCCCTGCCAACCAGAGGCTAAAATGAACAGGTTTTTAATTCCATCATCTAAATCAAGGATGAAGGTACTAAAACCTAACTCTGGAGTCCATCCCTGTGGCTGATGGGTCCCTGATGGTGTGCCACCTAACGAGACTAGGTGCCATATTCTTAACTCGTTACTAAGTATGTCTCACAAGACTGATTCAAATATTTTACTGAGCTCCCGATATAAATAAAAGAGATTCCCATTTATCTGGAAGATATACCACATAGTTTCTTAAAAACTGTAATTCTGTGGAGGACCATTCTAATACAAACGTCTCGGGCTTCTTGAGATAGACGAACCTTTAAACATTCTCATATACCAAAAATATCAAAGGATTTTCGTACTGTTGGGGCAATGTCTAAGGATGAAGGAGCAACATAAAGCACACATATTCACCATAACCACACTTTCTATAAGAAACATGGAGATCCCTCTAAAAAACTGTCCAAATTCCTCCTCATTTAGACAAAACCTACCTCCCCTCACACATGGTTACAAGAATGGGATTAAAAACATGTGATATATCTGCAAAGGGGAATGGAGGGAATTCTCAGGTTTATTAAATCTCACGCAGGCTCACAGATTTTGAAGGAATTTGACAGTTTGCATCTCATACCAAAGCCAGCTTTCTTAGGCATGCTGTACTAATCAACAAATAAAACATCTATAGAGCTGCTTTGTGAAGTCCTGGTCTAGGAAAGGGCTACGAGTGTGCTGAAGAATAAAGACTAGAGTCCATCAATATTGTGAAAGCAAAACCAGACCACGAACACTGTTTTGATACCATGACACCTCTTCACAGAAACCTCAAGGGACTCCCAATCCCTTATGATCAAAGTCAAACTACATTCTTGGCTAGGAAACTCCTCACACACCTCATTTCCCACTGTACCTATCTGAATTGTCTGACAAACCAGGCCTGATCCACACTTAATCTTGAAACCCCCCCACTCTACACCTGCTCCCACACCCTAAAGCCTCAATACTCACGACTGTTTGTGCACCTTCCAGATAGTATAAACCTCAATTGCAACTCCCTGACCACCCTTCCCACGTCCCTGAACAGAGCTCCACATAGCTGTAGCTGGTGAGATATAGCTTTGGTTAATTAAGAAAATCAGGGGCTTCCCTGGTGGTGCAGTGGTTAAGAATCCGCCTGCCAATGCAGGGGACACGGGTTTGAGCCCTGGTCCGGGAAGATTCCCACATGCCGCGGGGCAACTGAGCCCATGTGCCACCACTACTGAGCCTGCACTCTAGAGCCCGCGAGCCACAAATACTGAGCCCGTGCGCCTAGAGCCCGTGCTCCGCAACAAGAAAAGCCACCACAATGAGAAGCCCGTGCACCGCAAAGAGTGGCCCCCTCTCCCCAACTTGAGAAAAGCCCGCGTGCAGCAATGAAGACCCAACACAGCCAAAAGTAAAATAAATAATAAAATAAATAAATTTAAAAGAAAATCATCCACATACCTGAAGCGCCAACCATCACAGATCTGCAGTTGGTGCTATTTTCTGATAACGATGTTCCCTGATTCGATTCCCTCTTGCAAGACTCAGCATTAGTCAGAACTCTAACTTGCAGAACATCATTCCATTTGGACTGTTAGTCTTTGCAGACACATTTGGGTACTGCACTGCTGTCAGTCACTTATATTGCAATGTATATTTGTACCTGCCCAGTTTTCTCTCCTAGATCACACACTCTTTAGACATGTCAAATAATTTCTACCTCTCCCCATTGCAGTCTACTCAAACCCTGAGTAACAGACAACACAGAAATGTGTAGGTTTAGTTTAAGGTTGAAACACAAGAGTTGAAAAGGCCTAGAGGCTCTTTCTCTGAAATCACCCTGGGACACTGGGTACCTCACATTCCCAGTCTTACACACAGACCTCAAGAGAATAAACTTCACTCTAGCCCCTAGAACACAAATGGGAAGGATGGCAGGGCATTCAGAAACCTGACTGACATGGATGATTTGATTGTAGTAGGTAAAGTTAACGTTGGGTTCTAAGTCCCAAGTCTACCATTATCGTGGATAAAAAGCAATTATTTGACCTCTCCAAGCTTGTTTCCGCGTCTATAAAATGTAACATCTATCTCCCGTCTGCCTCACAGGATTGTTTTGAGGAACTGATCACTAAAAGGAATTCTGTGAGAATAGTCTATAAACCAAGAAGCAGGGTTAAATTAATTTTCCCTGACAGTGATTCCAGTTGCCACTTGCTCTTCCTCCTCTACAGATGGTTCATAAAGTGAATGGAAAGGAAGGAAGTACACATGTTAGAGCCCTCAGGGCTTCTTAGGGTCTTACCCTCCTCTTCCTCACTGCTTCCTGTAGGACCATCTGGCAATTTGGAGCGGCTAGCCAACTTGTCGCTTGTTGTGGCCATGGTGAGGAGAAAGGCATAGCCCAGAAACAAGGTCTTGTTGAGGGGCAGAGGCCCTCTCTGCTCTTCCAGGGCAGAGGGTTCACCCATGTTGTCTCCACTCTCACAGGGGCTCACAAACTCTCCTGCCCCCACTGCACCTGGGAAGGACAGAGGCACAGGGTACAGACCATTCCTGGGCACGATGGGATGTGCAGGCAGTGTCCTGATGAACTTTTTTGAGCTATAAACCAAGGACCAATCCTATGGCCAACAACCTAGGAACAAGTTTGCAGTGCAGAGAAGTTCTATGTATTTAAGTTTTACAGTCATGACAATGTATACATTATTTTCATAAGTGAAAATCAACTAGTATTGTTTTCATACAGCCAAACCAAATACTTCTGAGGTCATCTGCAGAAAAGGTGATTCTAATACAAAGATAAAGTAAAAGTGAAAAACGTTTGGAAATCTTCAGCCCACTTCCTCTGCCCAGTGCCCTGATTTCCCCAGGATATGTGATATCTTGAAGCAGCCTTTGAAAAAGTGGGTTCACCAAGAAATGTCCCCAGCAGATACTCCCACCCTATCCCTGACCCTCACCAGAACAGTGCACAGAACTTTGTAATAAAGTGTTTTTACGTGTTGATAGAACAATATCAAAACAGCCTGCTTCAACTGCCCCAGTTTTCAACACCTGGGAGTAGGTAAGTGAATCAGCCAGTCCAGAACACCCATGCTCGGAGTGCCCCAATAAATCCTCGAGAAGAAAACGAATACCTGACTTGGAGAAGCTGAATCGTAGGCTCATTAGGAGGCTAAGATGACAGACAGGTCATGCCTCCCTAAAATAAAACCAGCAGCAAGAGAACAGTCTGATGTAGCATGTATAAGCCTGGGCTTCAAAATCAGACTGCCTGAGTCTGAATTCTGGATTACTGTGTCACCTTGGGAAAGTTAGCCAACTTTTCTGTGCCTCAGATTCTTCAACTATAAAGTGAATTCTAGCACCTATACCTCATAGGGATTATATGAGGTAGTATGTATGACGCACTTAATTCCATGCCTCACATACCCTGAAACACAGCAGAGGTGTTAGATAGATATGGAGATGACACAACTCAAATACGCAGGAAACAAAAGCAGCTCTGGTGCCAGGACGATGTAACAACCAATGAACTTCCTCAGTTTGCGAGACTCAGAAAGCGCCCTTGGGGCAGACTCTGAGGACTTTACCTCTGTGTCTCCAAAAGCCACAGTGGCTGGGCCTGGGTCACAGCAGAGACCCAGTAAACAATAAATGGATTGAACTCCTCTATTAATATGACTTGAGGGACTAGAAAGGGGTTATTTGGGGGTAGGTAGGGAGAGGGGAGATACAAGCCAAGGTACTGGCTTTCAATAGGACATCCGGGAAAGCCAAAGGGCCCTGAGCACAAGGGAGAGGGGAGTAGAGCTTCTGGACGGAAATGGTGCCAGGAAAAGGAAGAGGTCTAAGAAAAATTTCACCTATTTTGAATCTGCTCAAATGCATTACATTTCCTCTCCCTCCTAGAACCAACACCGGGGTCAGCGGATGTTGCCAATCAAGACCCGGCTTCCTATCTACCCAACTGGACTCTGCTGGGAGATGGAGGTTTGTGCAGGACTCCAGCTGTGTAACCGCGATGGAGGAGCCATTGCGTGTATCAGGCTCTGTCTCTCCAGCAGCTGACCCTGCATTTGCTGTGGTCTGAGGGAGAATGAGGCAAAAGGGAGCACTCACCAGGTTTCACAGTGGCAGATTTCCGGCCTCGCTTGGCAGGGGACCGTTCCTCCTCAGAAGTGGTAAGTTTTCTTTTGCCTGAGGGAACTCCGGTGGAGGCACGAGGGCTTTCTGTGATCTTTCGGGTAGGGGTTGTACTGCTGCTGCTGGAGGCAGTGGGGGTGGCAGGGGAGCTGATGTTACTTCGCCGCTTCCGTTTCCCTTCCACCAAATTGTCTATGGGAGGATAAGCCGCAGGTGAGTCAACTCCCATGGTCTGAGGCCCTGAACGCCAAGAAGCTGGGCACAGCCTGATTCAGAGACCGCCACACCCTTTCCCCCACCTCCCATGGGGGCAGGAAGCCTCTTTTAAGGCCACCATATTTTCTGTTTCAGTCTCTGCCATGACTAAAATGTGCTGGGTCCCTTATAGAACTGGGGAGGTCAAAAAAAATCTGAGGACTTACTATTTGGTCTTGGCGAGAAAACAGAGCTATGAAGTGGCTCCAAAAACACTGGCTCATTACCATCTCATAAACGACCAAGGAATGATAAGATTCAGGGAAGCATTACCGATTGCTCTAAAAACCAATCCTCCTACCACAAGCAGGCCAGGGTCCAGAGGCAGTTAGCTGTTCAGGAAGCAGAGGTCTTACCTAAGCTGATATCTGCTGCCTTGGTGAGGGGCGTCACTGCCTCATATGGGCCTAGGCCGTACTGCTCTCTCAGTCTGTTTCCTTGCTCCAAGGACAAGATGACAGCCATGCGCTTATACCACTTCCTTTGGCCTTCTTTTTCAATGCTGTAGTACAGCTCTCCAGACTCCTTCCTATGCCCTTTCACCACTCCTGGGTAGGAAAAACATAAAAGCAGCTTGCTGTTTAGGCTGTTCAGCATCCACTCAGAGCAGGCCTGAGTCAGGGAATTAGAGGAGGTACAACAGAGGACTGCAGTTAGGGCTGCACAGAACCCTGGCTGTCAATCCCAGACACCGCACCACTTAGGGTACATGTAGACACCACCCAGGGACTGGACCGTGAAGCTTCTCAGCAGAAGGAGCCCTTTAGTTATAAAATAAAGCTTCCTAAAGCCAGCCTTTGTGGGTTGTTAGCGGTTCAAATGGTTCTTGAAGTGAAACGGCATGTGGTTTGTTAAACAGTCCCATTACAACTTTACTAAACCTTTCCTTCTTGGTTTCTTTGGAGGCTGGGTGGTAATTCTCGAGTTAAGTTGTAGATGAAAGATGACATCATTCAAAGAGAGAAAGCATGTGTCTGTGTAGCAAAATCACAATAGAGATATAGACCAGAGAAAGGAAAAAAATAAATCCTGCCTCTCCTCCCTAATCTTCCCTCCTTATTATCTACTTTTCTGCTCTTGTTCTGATTCAGAACCTCAAGATAAGGCCTTTAGATTAGAAGGAACACGATGTGGGGTATAAAAGGAAACTGGGCTAGAATTCAGGAGACCTGAGCCTAGGGCTAATTCTGCTACCACCAAGCTGTGTGATCTTGGGCAAGACCCATTTCCAATCCTATAAAAAAGATACATATATAAATATAAACATAAATGCAACACACATATGATATAAAAACAGGGCACTAATGTGAATACTTTTTCATTCCTATGAACAGAAGGGTTCATTTGTTCTCTCCCATTAGCCTGTGCTTAAATGAAGGGCTAAAGAAACCCAGAGCATGCACCAAGGGGGAAAAAACGATAGAGGAGAAAGCAGGCCTTGGTTCTCTCCCTCACCTATGCCACAGAATCACTCTCTTTCCCCTTTGCTTGTTCATCTCCTGGCTTAAATCTCTAAATCAAAAAGACCCCTCAAGAGCACAAAGAAGCCCAAGGCCAACAATACACTTCACACTAATGACGAGCTACTAGAACTAGAAGCTGTCTAGTGTTAACATTAGCAGACAGCCTCAATAAATGGGACACAGAATCCCCTCCCCTGTATGCCATAATTCACTCAGGATAGAGAACTGCCTCTCTCTTAAGAGGGCCTAATGTGGACCTCCAAGAGAGGCTTTACACCAGAAACAGGAACAAATGCATTTGATACAAACTATGTTAGGTCACAGGTCATAAAAGATCTCAATCCATGTGCTACTAACTGATGCTACATGGAGCTAAGTGTTATCCAGAACTAGAAGGTGAAGTGGCCCATATAACAATGAAATAAAGGGGCAAAGAGCAACTACTCAGGAGTCCAGATCACGAGAAAGTCTGAAGAGACTTCAATAGAGGCATTTTTGCCCATTATATACCAATCCTTGTTCCAAAAAATCCCCCAGAAAAAGGATGTTTTTAAATGACAAACTCAATGCAAACATGTATTCCCAAATTACTTCACAGAAAAGAGGCAATATATTCAAAGAATGGGCACATGAAACAGTCATAACAGACAGAAATCTCTCACCATCACCGGTACAGGGAACTGTACCGGTTTAAAAAAAAAAAAGGCACCATTTTTCCAAACCAGAGAGTAAGTGGTGGGTGTGCAGACATACAAACACAGCACTAACAACCTCCTCCTAAGCAAAAATATCTCAATATATTTGCCACATTCAGCTACCTAAGGTTCCCATCAAGAAAGGCAGTAACTTTACAAGTCGGTGGTGAAAGAATAGAAAATGGAAAGGGAAAAACACTAACTTTACAATGGAGAAACTTGGCAACCACCACCTTCACCAATGATGAAGGTTAATATCAGCAGAGATGCCCTTTGGATGTCACATACTGCCCTCCCACATACAATGTGTTGAGAAAGACACTTCACTTCTGCAGCATTCCTTTCAAAAACCCATAACGCCAATCTAGAGAAAACATGAGACAAACCCAAACTGAAGGACATTCAAAAAACACCTGACCAGTACTCCTCAAAACCGTCAAGGTCATGAAAAACAAGAAAAGATTCAGAAATTGTTACAGATCAGAGAACAAAAGACACATGAGGGGGCTTCTCTGGTGGCACAGTGGCTAAGAATCCACCTGCCAATGCAGGGTACATGGGTTCCAGCCCTGGTCCGGGAAGATCCCACATGCTGTGGAGCAACTAAACCCATGTGCCACAACTACTGAGCCTGTGTTCTAGAGCCCGCAAGCCACAACTACTGAGCCTGCGCTCTAGGGCCCGCGAGCCACAACTACTGAGCCCACGAGCCACAACTACTGAGCCCACGTGCCACTACTACTGAAGCCCACGCACCTAGAGCCCGTGGTCCACAACAAGAGAATGAGAAGCCTGCACTGAGAAGCCCCCTCAATGCACCGCAATGAGAAGCCCACGCACTGCAACAAAGAGTAGTCCCCGCTCATCGCAACTAGAGAAAGGCCGCGTGCAGCAACGAAGACCCAACGCAGCCAAAAATAAATAAATAAATAAATTTATTTTTAAAAAAAGAAAATAAAAAGACACATGAGGACTAGATGCAATACAGTAATCCTGGATTGGATCCTGGGACAGAAAAACGACATGGAACAGCTGGTGAAATCCAAAAAAGTTGGGAATTTAGTTAATAGTAATGAGCCAAGGTAGTTTTCTTAGTTTTGACAAACGTACCATGCTAACGTAAAATGTTAACAACAGGGAAACGGGAAAGCTGCGTGAGGGGTTCATGGGAACTCTATATACTATTAATACTCTGTACTTTGCAACTTTTCTGCATATATAAAATTTTTCAAAAATAAGAAGTTTATTCAAAAATAAACAAGCAATAAAGAAGAACAAAAAAGCCAGGGGTGAGAGTAACCAGTGCTAGGAATGAAATACGACTTTAGAGAACACAGAAAAGTACTCAGGCTGCAGTGAACGCTGTTGGTATTGGAGAGGTGTTAAGAGAGGTCTTGCCTCTTTTATTACCTGCACTGAAATACTCATCCTCCGAAAGGGCTGTCACTTCTGTGTCCAGTGGGATGGGGTCACACAGCAGAATGTCTTTGCCCAACACATCACACTCATACCCATCATCAAAGAGCAATTTATACTTCCCAGCTCCAACATCTCGTGTGATTTTTCCAGAGTAAAAATAGCCATTGGATGACCACTTGGCTACAACACGGAGCCCTACAAAGCTGTTCCCTGGAGAGGAGGCATCTAAGCCATCAGAAGGGCCAGCAGCAGTCTGGAAAGGAATCTCTGGAGAGTCGCTTCGACGCAAAGCACCAGCACCCATGTCTGCTCGTCTGGTGGAGTCTGGCACGCGGGGCACAATACGGGTGAAGGATTTATCATCTGGCGACATGCTGGGTGAAATGTCCTCTATGCCCAAGGGGCCAGGCACAGCTGTTTCCCTAAAGAGAGATAAGAAAAAGGAGAAGGCAGTGAGAATAAGCAGAGAGCAGTACTTATCTACCAATTTTCCCACTCCTTTGTCCATGGGTCTCCAGCCCATTCTTTGCTAACCCATCACAGGCAGAAGCCTGGTGTCTCAGCAGCCTCACTCTGAACCCTGCCCACTCCCCGGTCAGTGTGGGCCCCTCTTCTCCCTCCTGACACCCCACATACTCTCTACTCCCCTCTCTTCTCTCTACTCCCTTTTTTTCTGAACAAGTCATAGACTAAGTGTATCTCACACTACCCGGGTACCTGGTTCCAGTGGTCCGAGAAGGCGGGCGGCCCCTTCGCCCGCGCCCACGAGGCGTGACGGGAGCCTTCCCTCCCTGTCTGATGCCAAGGCCCGCATCACCATCCTCCTCACACACTGGCGTCCCTGTCTGACTGACCCCTTTTCTAGGACTAGAGAATGAAGACAGGTTAGTCTGATAGCACCTGCTACTGGATCCTTTCTTCACAGTCTCCCCTTGGTCCTCAGACTACATGCCAGGCCAACACGTGCTGAGCCTCCAGGGCAGCAGGAAGCTGGTCCACACACCCACCACCCAATCAGCTGGGAGCAGGAGTACAGGGTAACAAGTAAAGGACATCCTTCTATGCAAGTCTACTCCCTCCTGACAAAGCTTCCTACTGCTGCCCTCAAAAACAGCACATCCATTTCTGCCCTGCCTTCTCTTGTACTTCAGGCTCTGGATACCTGTAGAGGAAAACAAAAAGCTAGGGAATGTGTCAAGTTGGGGCTGCTACCCCAAACTTTCTGTACTCCCAACCAAAACACTCATAGGCTGCAGAAAATGGGGGCTGGGGGACAGGAATATGTGCCAGCTTTCCCAAAGTCCCCTCACCTGTTTTCTACAGTTTCTCAGGAAGTCTGCCTCCCAGAGGGCTCCACCCTACCTCCCGTGCAAACCCAAAATAGAAGAGGAACGAAAGGGGAGGAAGAGGAGTTGATTTATCCTAGGAGGAGGATGCGGGGACTTCCCATTACTCCCCTTTTCCCGTGATATTAAAACGTCAGCAACCCTGCCCCTGCTGTGGCTCTCTCTCTGGAGACCCTGTCTGCACCTCAGTTTTCCTGGGCCTCCTCGGGAGCTGGGCAAGGCAAAATCTGCGGGTTCTGTCCCACTGGTTTTCCCTTTGAGTGGTCCGGCTCCTCTCCCTGAGCTGCCACTGCTGTGCATGGCTGAGAGACTTGTCCCACTTGACGTGCGGTGTAAGCTGGATGCCTTGGAGGAGAAGGAGCTGATATCCCCCAGGTCACCTGAAGAGCCCCCAGTCTGTGAAGGGGAAACTTCAGTTTCACACTCCTGACACTCTACAACTGGCTCTTCAGTCTCCTGCAAGGAAGAAATGGATACAAGAGCTTAAAAAAGCCACAATAACATAATGCGCATGTGATGGTTGGAAAATCCTAAATGGCAAGAAATTTCAATTCAGAAAGGTGGGAATTAGGAGGGAACTTTCTGGAGTAATGGAAATGTTCTATATCTTGCTTTGAGTAGTGATTACATATAACTGTCAAAGTCACTGAACTGAACATTTAAGACCTGTGCATTCTACAGGGAATACATATCTCCATAAAAAATAAGATAAAGGTGGTACTAGATCAGAAGAAAGAGACCTCTATCCTGAGCTAAGTTAAATTATCTTTTTACTGGACAAGTTCACAACCTTTGGCTGCTGAGAACCCAGCAAGGATTCCAACCCAGAGGACACAGGTAATTCCCTGTCTAACAGAAGAAAGGTAAGGAAGTAGGTAGGTTAGAGGAAGAAGTGGTTAGGAGCCCTTCTGGGTACATGATTATAGCAGTGGGTAGCCTTACATGTTTTTTGAAATTAGATATTGTCTATTACCTTTCAATATGTGATCAAGGAAATTAAAAATTATAGGCAAAAATAGCTATATAATGGTATCACTGTTTACCAAAATGAAAACCAAAAAGGCAATAATCAAAATATATGAATTTCCGGTATCTACAGAGGACAGGAATATCAAACTGACTTTATCTCACTCACATGCCTACTTTGATGGATTGGTAGTGGTTGCCTGGAGCTCAGTTTTAAGCAGCCACTAAGGCTAATTCCCAGGTTTAGTGAGGAAAGGTTCTAGGACCAATCAGCAATGTCCTCTATGGGCACAGGATTGAGAAATTACAGCACAGGTGCTGTACATTTGCTTTCCTACTCTAGCCTGTTCATGCCTTATTGTGCTAATTATCAGAGAAAATATGGAGAAGTATAAGACAGACTCTTCCCTCAAAGAGTTTACAGTCTCTCTGGGAGACAGTATGCAATGCACACATGTTTAAATAACGCTATAAGATGATTAAATGATTATTTTTGACCACTCCCTTCTTGAAAATCTCTTCTCTTCTAAAATCTATAAAGTCACTTTTTCTTCCTTTCATTCTACCTCTTTAGCTACTTCTATTTGCACTTGTTTTTTGGTTCCTCTTTCTCTGCCTATTCCTTTTAAATTAGTATTTCCCAGGACTCTGTTCTCATTCCTTTCCTCACTCTCCCATGCTTTCTCTGGCCAGTCTTACCTGACTTATTCCGGCCTGTCTACCAACAATACAATGATGACTCAGCTCCAAATTCACGGATGCGAATGCCTACTAAACTCTTCCCCTTGTATGTACTAGGGACACCTGCAGTTTAACCGATCCAAAACTCAATCTGTCATCTTCTCTTCATTTCCTTGCCTTCAATGAATGAATCCTGGACCTCCCCAGTGAAACTCATATCCCCTGCAGCTCTCTGTAGCACGGGCTGGTTTTTCTCAACCAAACCTCAATTCAAGAGTTTGGAGATGAGAGGCCTCCTTGCTCCCCACTGCCATTAACAGATCATTTCTAACTCCCCACTTCTTGTTCCTACCAAATCATTATTTGCCATTCTGTTAAACTCTCTCCTTCCCTCATTGTTACTCACCAACATTCTATCAATTACTGACTCTTCATGCATGAACACCTTATACTCCTGGTTCACAGCCTCCCTTCCGCTGTCATTTTCCGAGGCTAACATCCATCAGATGACCCATCCAGCAACAATCTTTCCTGATCTAATTACCACCATTAACCTTTTCCTCTACTCTACCTCAGCCATCTGCTACTACCAGGGTCATTACCAGAAGCTGCACCACCTCCAGAAATCTCACCATTCTCCAGTTACCATCTCCTATCATCCAACTTGCCTTCTTTAGCTGGATGTGAGTCAGCATAATCTGCCAAGGCCACTTGACTAAAGCAGGTGTTGAGAGCTCAGAACTTAAGTCAACTCCTTCTCTTGGACACGGCAAATGAGCAGGGGCAAGACCAGCCTAGAGGGCTGGGACTCCAGGCTGTGTCTCAGTTGGAGAGTAGGCCCAAAGAACAGTAGCTAACTATACCTGCCTTTGCAACTGTTCAAAAGTTGAGCCCTTGCTCTTATAATGACTTGGGCCCAGGCTCCAAGGTGGCCTCATGATCTTTTTAATGTATTTGCTTATTTTTTTCCTGTGTGTCCTTCCTACTAGACTACAGAGGCCACATTAAGACAGAGTAGTGACCACCTTCTTTCCTGGATTTATCCTCAAAATAGCACAGTGCCTGCCACAAAAGAGGTCCTCAGTAAATACTTACTGCATGAAGGATCTTCTCTCTCAAACCAGTGTCCTATTTATATTCTCTCAGTAAATGGTACCACCATCTATCTGCCCAGGCAAAAAGCCCAGGCATCATATATGATTCCTCCCTCTCCCACAAACCCCACATGTAGGAATTCACCAAAGCCTATCAATTTCACCTTCTATATATGTATTTTTTCACATCTATTTCCCTCCTCTCAATCCCCACTACCACTGTCCTAATTTGACACTCATTGCCTCTTGTCTGAACTATGCCTCTAACCCCTCCCATTCCAATCGTTACACTGCTGCCAATCGGACCTTTCCAACATGCAAATCTGAGCATGTCATCCCTTTCCCCCAAATTCTTTAAAGGCTTTCCATCACACAAAAGATAAAAATCTAAACTCTCTTCTATGATATACAAAGCCTTATGCTCTGGGCCCCTACCATCCTCAAGAGCACCCTCTCTCACAATTCCCTACCCTACCGTCCTTATCACATTCTAAATATTCATTAAGCATGCCATGCTGTCTACATATTTACAAACCTTTTCATTCTGCCTGCAGCGTCCTTCTCCCCTGCCCTTCAATCTCATCTGCCGCACTTTGAGCACTACATCTTCTGTGAGGCCTTTTAGTCACCTTCAGGTAAGCTAGCAGGCTCTGGCCCCTCTTTCTAACACATCTTTCCATACCTCTACTACAGCAACCACAAGTTCTGCATTTGTTGCATGTCAAGTGTAAATAAGCTCCTAAGAGAATAGAGACCCTGTCTTTTTATCTTCTTAGTCTCAGTGCCCACCATAGTGCTAGGAACACAGCAAAAAAGAAGCTGCTGGTAAATAGATGAATAAAATTTTTAAAATATGATAAACAAAGGCTACAAGAGATGAGGGAAGGAAAGTTCCCAGAATCCTCTGACGTCAACCTGTCCACCTTCACACCTCTACACATCTTTGGGCTGCCCACCAAGTGTACTGTTCCCACATCTGTGCTCTTTACTTTCTGCCTCTGTGCCTTTGCTCACCAAGCCTTCTTTCTGTATAGAACACCCTTTCCCTGTATCTCCCAATATCTAAAAGCTTCAGTGTCCAACTCAAGTACTTTCTGGCCCTCACCCAGAAAGGCTTTATCAAAATTCTCTTCAGACATGTTTCCTCCTCTTCTGAACTACTACACACACCTTCTGTTTGACACACATCCCTTTCACTCTTATGAGACAGCACAATGTAGTAGTTAGGAATGCAGGCTGTGGAATTAGACTGCCTGGGATGAATTCTAGTTCCTCTGTTTATTAGCTTTGTAGCATTAAGCAAGTGATTTTAACTTGCTATGTCAGTTTCTTGAGTGCAAAATGGGAATAACAATATCCACCTCACAGCTTAGTTGTGAGAATTAAATGAGTTAAATCACGTAAAAGTCCTTAGAATAGTGCCTGGCAGAAATAGAGACACAGATGTAAAGAACAAACGTACGGACACCAAGGGAGGAAGGTGGTGGGGTGTGATGAATTGGGAGATTGGGATTGACATGTATACACTAATATGTATAAAATAGATAACTAATAAGAAACTGCTGTGTAAAAAATAAATAAAAATTTAAAAAAAAGAGTGCCTGGCATATAGCTAGTGCTCAATAAATGTTATTTGCTATTACTATTTTATTTAATTATGGCAAGTGTTTCCCAAACTATGTAACATAGGTGTATAATACACATTACTTTAAAAAATGCTGGGCTTCCCTGGTGGCACAGTGGTTGAGAGTCCGCCTGCCGATGCAGGGGACACGGGTTCGTGCCCCGGTCTGGGAAGATCCCACATGCCGCGGAGCAGCTGGGCCCATAAGCCATGGCCACTGAGCCTGCGCGTCTGGAGCCTGTGCTCCGCAAAGGGTGAGGCCACAACAGTGAAAGGCCCACGTACCGCAAAAAAAAAAAGTTCAATAGTCAAATAAATTTAGGAAATGCTGAGTTACACAATAAAATAGATTTTTAAAAATATTTATTCATTTACTTTGGCTGCGCCGGTTCTTAGTTGTGGAGTCTCTGTTGTGGTGTGCGGGATCTTTTAGTTGTAGCATGCGGGCTCATAGTTGTGGCATGCATGCAGGATCTAGCTCCCCGACCAGGGATTGAACCTGGGCCCCTGCATTGGGAGCACGGAGTCTTACCCACTGGACCACCAGGGAAGTCCCAAAATAGATATCTTTACTGGAGGGCTTCTTAGACCCTTTAATGTAATATGCACTGTGAATCTCCATGGTGGGGGAGGGGGCAGTTACAGCACTAGGTGTTTTCTCAAACTTAATATTTATGACCATGGAACTTTGTTTTCCCTCTCAGAGTATCTAGCAGGCCTGCTGTTTCCAAAAATATACTTTAGAAAGCACCATAAAAAATATTAAATAAAGTAATATGTTTAACACTTAAAACTAGTACCTGGCACATAGTTCAGTGTAGACTACAACAGTTACAAAAACTTTTCATGAAAGCAAATTTTTTCTATAAAGCTGCTAAGCTCACAATTTTTCCAAAATAGTAATAACACTGAAAAAATTTTGTAAACATAAAATTGAAGGTAAATCAACGTTTTAAAAGAATTATTTCTGGAACTTAGTGTATAATAAATAAAGAATTGGGAACTCCCTGGCGGTCCAGTTGTTAGGACTCCATGCTTTCACTGCTGAGGGCCCAAGTTCAATTCCTAGTCGAAGAACTAAGATCCTGCAAGCTGCACAGCATGGCCAAAAAAAAAAAAAAAAGACAATTTCTCAAACTAATATAAAATCCTTTCTGACATGAGGGCCACAATGGCCCAATAATGAACAATAGCAATAATATGTTCCACTTAAAACTATATACCAGTTTTGGACTTCCCAGGTGCCACAGTGGTTTAGAATCCACCTGCCAATGCAGCAGACACGGGTTCGAGCCCTGGTCCGGGAAGATCCCTCATGCCGCAGGGCAACTAAGCCCGTGCGCCACAACTACTGAGCCTATACTCTAGAGCCCGCATACCACAACAAGAGAAGCCACTGCAATGAGAAGTCCACGCACCGCAATGAAGAGTAGCCCCGCTCACCGCAACTAGAGAAAGCCTGCTCGCCGCAACTAGAGAAAAGCCCGCACGTAACAACAAAGACCCAACACAGCCAAATAAATAAATAAATTCATTTTAAAAATTTCAAAAAAAATAAATAAAACTATACACCAGTTTAATTCTCCCTGAGCACAACCTCCTATATGGCTAGCTGGCAGAATTAAAGAAAAGTGCTTGACTAAGGAATAGAATAGCTATGCCTCTTATCAATTACTAAAATGGTTCCCAGATATTAACATATATACCAAGAAAAAAGTGCCAGATCTTTAATTCTAGAAAATCTCTCTAACCTCAGCAAGTATTAGATCTAAACAAAGTCTGCATACAACGTTGTACACTATAACAGTCAATAAACACCAATATTAATGCTGCCACTGGGAATGAGTCCATAATGAATCCTACTAAGAAATAAAGGTTCATCTCCAGGAATTCCCTGGTGGTGCAGTGGTTAAGAATCTGCCTGCCAATTCAGGGGACATGGGTTTGAGCCCTGGTCTGGGAAGACCCCACATATCGTGGAGCAACTAAGCCTGTGCGTCACAACTACTGAAGCCCACGAGCCCTAGAGCCCACGCACCACAACTACTGAGCCCGAGTGCTGCAACTACTGAAGCCCGTGCGCCTAGAGCCTGTGCTCCATCACAAGAGAAGCCACCGCAATGAGAAGCCCACGCGCCGCACTGAAGAGTAGCCCCCGCAGCAACAAAGACCCAACACAGCCAAAAAAATAAATTAAATAATTAAAAAAAAAAAAGGTACATCTCCTACTAACAGGTTCATAACCACACACGAATGGAAACTAAGACCAATGAGTAAAAAATGGTAACATGTGAGAAAACAGTGAGAAACGATGAGAAAATACATGCAGCTAAGCAGGGAGTTCTACACTTCATTAGTTTCCACGGATTAAAAATAACACGTAACAGGGAACTATATTCAACATCCTGGGATAAACCATAATGGAAAAGAATATTAAAAAAAAGCATGTCTCTATGTGTATAACTGAGTAACTTTGCTGTACAGCAGAGATGGACACAACAGTGTAAATCAACTACAATTTAAAAAAAAATTTTTTTTTTAAACACATAAAATCTTTACACATGAGAGATTTATCAATCTGTTCTTTATAGATACAGAGTGCATGATGGGATTGGTTAAATAAGTGACCAGAGGTCAAACAGCAAACCCATAGTTGGGAAAGACAGAACTCAGAACTCTAGCCCAGTTGTTATACTTTCTCATAAAAGGATTAAAGAAAACAGTGTTAGTAGCTAGTTGTATAGGGAAGAGGGGAGCAGGTAGAGAGCCAGGGTAATTCTTCTATTGAAAAAAATTTGCCACATAGACCCACAGTGTACATTACCTCAGTTACTTTTCTTTCTACCTCTGTTCCGTCCACATAATACACATCTGTGATGACACGAGTGACAAGTGTGCGAACCTCACGAATTGTTCTCATGTGGCGATGCAAGACATGGCCATGAGGGGGCTGAGGCATATCAAACTCTTCCTCTCCCTATGATAAAAAATAGAGAGTCTCACTGCAAACTGTCAGAATCACAAGTCAACTGCTTCATGATGAGCACTGTTCAGAGGTTCCATGAATCTAATGTGATGGAATTTTCCCGTTGCTTTGTTTCTATTCACCTATAGGTAACACTAGGGATGGACCAGCTGTCTAGCCAGAGGCTAGGAAAAGTCTGTATCAGTTTCACCTAAAACAACCTATTCCTGCCTAAATTAAAAGCATAACATCTAGCACTTATATCTAGGATATTTAAGTGAAACTTTGACCCCTAAAAGCACATTGAGACTGTAATCCTTCTGATTTTGTTGCCGACTTGTCAATCAGCATTCAAGTTTACACTTACAACAGGCTCTTCAGATAAAAGGAAGGCATTCTTTAGAACTTTATATAAAGCAATAACATCTGTTAGTCTCAGTGCAGTCTGTTTTTTCTGCATTAGTAAGTAAAAACTACGGTTTATTTATACCTGGAACAAGACACACTGATTTCTCCTAGAATTAAATATGAAATATTTGATCTATTCCAAATAAGAGATTGTAACTAAAGAGTTGAGCTAGTGTCCAGAAACACAGAACATTAGCAAATTAGGATTTCATATCTAGTTGCACCATAATCAGTTATATATTTTAAATAAAACCCTACATTTTTATGACAACTGTTACCTACATGTTTTCTCATAACACCTAGATCACATTTATCCATATCCAAGCCCCTCACCCCCCTTCTACCCCATGGCTCTGCAACTGTGAGAGGAAATGCACACTTTTTTCTCCCACCTTATTTCCCCTATAGTAGACTGATTTTACTTTCTGCAGTCAGTGTCAAGGTATCTAAGTCTTTCAAAAGAGTTATATTTACCACTGCAATAATGAGTCTGGTTTTTTCCTGATAGTGTGGTAGTAATTTACCTAAAGTAATTTCTCTGAATAATTTGCACTCCAACTTCATGTTAGGGGTGAAATATCTACTAAAATTATGTGAATAAATATAAATAAAATAAAATGCGTGGAAACTTATTCAACCAATTCCTTAAAATACTTCTGTATATACAACTCTGGTTAATGAATGGTCAGGGCATACGTCAGTCATCAGGGTGTATCAGAGCCATGGCAGCCTGGACTTCCTGCCTGCACACACAGGGGTCTAAAAGGTTTCAGTGTGCTTTATATGTCCCTGAAATGTGGCCAAAAACCCTCCCTGTATTCTTCCATTACAACAGCCAGACAAATGATCACTTCAAGAGAGATACCTAAATAAACACGTCTGATAGAATAAGAAAGGAGAGAAGGGAAAAAGGGCAGATAAAAAGAAAGTTATGCTTACTCTCTTCAAATAGTCTTCTGAAAAGAAGTTTCTGTAAAGATAAATAGCTTGAGGATCTTGTTATGATTAAGGGAAGATAAAATAAAAATAAAACCGTACTTTCACTTCATAGAAAACCTGGCTCTAGGCCCACTTGACACATAAATGGAAATTTAAGGAATGTCAAATGTAGGCTGCCTATGTTTTTCTCTGAGTACTGAACTGAGTCCTACCCAGACTGCAAGGGATAAAAAAGCACTGATGTTTGGAAAATCTCCATACCGCATTCCTCATTTTCCAACCATTCTTCAAAAGATGGCACACCAACCCCAATTTCTGTTACTGTACCCACCATTTATATTTTTTAATTGCGGTAAAATATACTTAACATAAAATTTACCATTTTAACCATTTTTAAATAAACAGTTTGTAGCATTATGTACATTCACATTATTGTAAAAACATCACCATATCCACCTCCAGAACTTTTTTATCTTTCTCAACAGAAACTCTGTACCCAATCTGCATCTGTATTTTTTTAGCACTTTTCTTTCCTTAGCAGGAGCAACTAGCTCTTAAATATGTCATTTCGCTCTGTATGACATAGTAGTAGTACAGCATAAGTGGTGGTTGTGCTGGTAACAGCTGCAGTAGTAGTAGTTAAAACAATAATAATCAATAGGTTGTAGCAGTAGCCAACACATATTGAGCATTTACTGTGTGTCAGACCCAGTGCTAAGAGCTTTGCAAACTTTATCTCAACTTTCACAACATCCAGATGCTGTCTGACTCCAAAGCCTGAGCTCTGGCTCACTGGCTCCTATCATCATGTTGAGACAGGAACAGAAATTATTTTCCTATTTGACAGAGGGAGAATATGAAGAAGTAAAAGAAAATACAATCTAGTGGCACCCACATGATTGCTGTCTTTAAGATAAACTCTTTTTATAAAGGCAGAGAAACCTAATTACTATGTGGCAGAATCAAACACTTTAAATTAAGGGCGAAAATAAACAGCTGCAAAATAGGGTCTGATGTGCTACAGCCCCTATATCCAAAAGGCTATGCTATTTTGAAACTTCCTGAATTGATAAGGTCTTAGGTCTCAGAGGCTGTGTTACTATAAAAGGCTAATATAAACAGAATTTTTGGAGAGGCATGGATAAACAGAACAAGACTACACAAGTTGTGATTTAAAAACAGAAAAGCAACATAGCATAATGAAAAGAATACCGATTCTGAAGTCAGATATGCTGAGTTCAAATTCCAGTTCTGCCACCTACTGATGGCAAAATCTTGGGCAAGTTACTTAACCTCTCTTCAGCTTGGTTTCTTTACCTGTGAAATGGGAATAATAATACCAACCTCATGGGTTGTCTTGAGCACAATGCTGATATACTGTAGGTGTTCAATAAATAGGAATTATTTTATTTTTATAAAACAAACAACTTGGACCATTCGAATGAGAGGCACATCACTAGTGAAGCTTTCCTAGGCAGATCCCAAGTGAAGATGATCTACCAGAGCAACTGAAAAGGCAATTTAACCACTATTACTAATGAAATTTTATGAACTTCCTCTTGTTAGCATGTACATTACTACCACCACTTCTTACCCACTCAATTTTCACTAGTACCTACACTTCCCTACTCTATTCCCAAGAAGCTGTTCTTCTTCCAGTCTCACGTTCATCAGCCCCAAACCTTTTCTTCCCAGTATGTCTATTCCTAGCCTCTTTCTGCAGTCTCTGGTCACCTGGGGACTTTCCCTGTTAGTGTTCTTTGTTTACAATACTGTGATAAACTATCCTTCATGCTTCTTCTACTCCTTCCTCCTTTACTTTCTACTCTCTCAGTTCCTGGGAACATTGGTTAAATAGACTTGGGGGACAAGCAATTAGCTCTTACGGTTATGAAGGAGGATGAGAAATGATGGCAGAAGGAAAGATTGAATGTAGAAAAGTATTACAGGACCCAGACTATATTCCTGGCTTTCTCTTCCAGTAAAGACCTACTTGACAAACTCTAGTACTATTCCATTTCCCTGAAAGATTATCTTATTGGCTATAGCTACCCATAATTTTCACTACCCTATCCCAATCCTGGATGAATTGTTTTTATCCTTTAAACACTGGTCTGTATAAAACTGTTAAGAATTATCATTAAGTACAAGTACCACAACTTAAATTCTCTGGGAATCCAGAAAGTTGAAAACAGGGCCCCTGAGGTACCCTGTATGTTCTCTCACCTGGCTATGGAGTGACTCTGTATCATCCCCAGGAGCACTGACTGGTTTCTCACCACTCCCCCTCTCAGTCTGAACTGTGGCATCTTGTTTTCCAGAGTTCTGGTCCACTGTACTGGTCCCTTGTTCACACACATTCTTTACAGTCTGAGTTGCTGCTGAAACAGTTTCGGGGACCCAGAGGGAATGCTCTATGGTCTGGATTCCTACGTTATTTTGGCTGGGCCTTTCAATCAAGGCTTCACTAGATTTTTCCTGACTGGTATTCTGTCCTTCTTTCTGGCCTTCTGGCATATCTGTCTCCATTGCTTCCCCTTGAGGACTGGATGGCTCCTGTGTGGCCATCTCCAGGGAGGTAGGAGAAGCAGGGTCTTTGATAGGACTACTGGGCTTCATAGGCTGTTGACTCTGGCTGGTCCTTTGGTCACCTTCTAATTTTCCCTTCTCCTCTTCATCTTGAGTACTTGGAAAATGCAGCAAGTTCCCCCTGAAAATCAAGCACATAAAGAAACCATGTCAAAAAAAGGAAACCATATCAAGCAAGCAAGTGTATACGTGAGTGTGAGTGTGAGTGTGTGTGTGTCAAGGGGGAACCATAATTTGACACTCTGAGATAAGTGGGGAAGGGTGAAAATGAGGTGACCGAGTATATGACCTTACAAGATTTCTCATCATAATTTCACTCCTGTGAAAAAAGAACGGTGCACAGGACTATTCCACCATGATGGTAAAATAGCCATAAAATTTCTTCTCTCCATTAGCTATGAACTCTGAAAACTGACACAGGAAAATAAGGTAAACAAAGGATGCAAAACCATTATTGAAGTCATAAACACTGAAGGCAACTTAGGGACCTACTTCAAAACAGATCAATTAGGTCAAGATGTCTCATTTGGCTTTATTAATGGTTCTAATATTCCTTAAATGACTCCTAGCATTCTAGATACTGTTCATTACACCCCTTGACTAATAATTTTAGGAAAAGAAACCCAATCTATAAAGGAAAGAGTTGTAGGTGAGATTCTATCTTTGCTAGCTATATTGACATTATCTACAACTAACCATTTCAGAATGACTTGGTTCCTCACAGTTCAGGGTATTTCTTTTCATTAGTCTTCCCATTTGGCTATCAGTGATTTATTCATATATCCCACAAGCATTTGATGCATGTCTCCTACAAACCAGATACCATGAAGCCCTGAGGTGCCTAGGAGCTTTCTTAAATGCTCTCAACAATACACCAGAATAAATAGGCCCAGATTAACTCCAAGTGAGCAGGTTACACAGAAACTTGACATTCACATCTTATTCATCTCCACACTTAAAACACTTAACACGGGGTTTAATATAAAGTGCTTAGGGCTTCCCTGGTGGCGCAGTGGTTGAGAGTCCGCCTGCCGATGCATGGGACACGGATTTGTGCCCCGGTATGGTAAGATCCCACATGCCGTGGAGCGGCTGGGCCCGTGAGCCATGGCCGCTGTGCCTGCGCGTCCGGAGTCTGTGCTCCGCAACTGGAGAGGCCACAATAGTGAGAGGCCCGCGTACAGCCAAAAAATAAAAATAAATTTAAAAAAATAAATAAAGTGCTTAATAAATTTATTTTCAACAAAAGAATGTTCTCTCAATCAATTAACTGCAAAAATCTACTTTCAGATTAACTAATTGTATAACTGTGTTCATCATATAGAAAATGCCCGTAACTTCTAACTTTTTAGTAAACCATAAGTTGAATGCATCACTGTACTATAAAAAACAACATACTAATGCATTTTTAGGTTGTGTTAAATATATAATAACCAAAATAAGATAAAAAGAACCCATTCTGAACTGACCATGGAAAAACATCTGGAATGTTTCAGGTCATCATATTTTACAAAGCATAAACTGAGATATACCCAGAAGATAACATCCAGGATGATAAAGGGTCTAGAAACTATGTCACATGCTGTTGTGTTTGGCCAGAGAAAGATGGAGCCATCTAGACAGAAAAAGCTGTCTCCAACTTGGGAGGAGCTCTCACCCTTAGAAGCTGAACTGACCTGGGTAGACAGAAAAAAGAAGCATGAAGAACTCTTTGGGGCTTGCTCTGCTCTGGATCTTGGAGAAGAAAGACAAAAGGAGAAGTCTCTGAGGTTTCTATCTTGTGCAGCTCAGTTTACCAAAACAGGAGATCAAAGTGGGATTTAGAAAAGAGTTCTAGCCAAAGAGAGCCTGGTATGCATTTGGTTGTTAGAGCCTGTGTCTTCTCTGTCAGGAACCTCAACTGAATGGGGATATATGGTCCAGTGAAGAATAGGTAAGAATAAGATCACCAGAAGACAGACGAATAACACCTATCTGGTTTATAAGTGATCATACATATAAATTACTTAGCACAGTGCTAGATACACAGCGGATGCTCATTGATATTAGTTGCATAAGACAAAGTATGAACTAAATACCCATGTTTGAATCTTTAACACATCTAACATATCAACAGCTGAGCAATAATGAAAGTGAGCCAAAAGCTAGAAGGGACAAGACTTGATTAACCATTTCAAGAATTCAATTACCATTGTTCCCCGCACTTTAAATAAGCCTAGACATTTTACCTCAGAAGCTATTTATTTAGTGTAGAACTTCCGAATAGAGTTTTACTTCTAAAACAAAGCTTTATTTTTTTCTTTGTTTTATTTTTGACTTTTTAATTCTTATTGACAAATATTAGGCTGCTTTTTTCTCCCAAACTGTTAATCGGAACTCCTCTCTCTCTAAAGACTAAAGGTATCTCATTGCAACATCAGCAATATTCAGCAGATTCCTGTCAAATACCAGAATTTTGGTATCTATCTTTCTTGGGTTAGCATCAGTCAAATAACTAAATGATGTTCAAATCACAGTCACTTCCCTCCAAGAAACATCTATCATAAAGATGTGGTATATTAATCTCCCAAGAAACAATAAAGAAGGAAACTTCAGTACCAGAAAAGAGACAGAAGAAATTCAATAATTGTAAGAAGGACCACACTTCTCTTTCTTCATTAGTTCCAGCTACACATTCTACTCTGTCAGATTTAGAAACTGATGCAAAGAAAGCAAATTTTAGCAGGGAAAGCCTGGGTAAAATTAATCCAAAGTGAAACATGGAAGAAAAAACCTCCATATTTAATAAACTTCTAACCATTCTGTTTTGAGTGTAGGTCTGTCTGCGGAGGAACTGGAATCAAAACCAGCTGGAGTGCTTCCCTGGTGGCACAGTGGTTAAAAATCTGCCTACCAATGCAGGGGACACGGGTTCAATCCCTGATCCAGGAAGATCCCACATGCTGCAGAGCAACTAGGCCCGTGCGCCACAACTACTGAGCCAGTGTTCTAGAGCCCGCAAGTCACAAATACTGAAGCCCATGTGCCTAGAGCCCGTGCTCTGCAACTAGAGAAGCCACTGCAATGAGAAGCCCGTGCACCCCAACGAAGACCCAATGCAAACAAAAATAAATAAATTAAAAAAAAACCAACAACAACAAAAAACAGCTGGATTCTCAGGCCCTTGTTCTACCAAGGTTGAACAAAAATCACCAGCATCCTAGTCTCTCTATTTTAAAACAGTCTCTAGTGGGAAGCAGCTGCATAGCACAGGGAGATCACCTCGGTGCTTTGTGACCACCTAGAGGGGTGGGATAGGGAGGGTGGGAGGGAGGGAGATGCAAGAGGGAAGAGATACGGGGACATATGTATAACTGATTCACTTTGTTATAAAGCAGAAACTAACACACCATTGTAAAGCAATTATACTCCAATAAGTATGTTTAAAAAAAAAGTCTCTATTTTAAAATAGGAAGGCAATACGATGCGATCAATTAATTTCCTAATTGCTAGGTCAACACCATACCATTTTTGGAATAAAACAAGGTGGCATTTCGCCTAACAAGCCTCCTGATACAACAGAGGATATCATCTGGGCTATCTGATTCCCAAAAATACCAACAAGTTCACATTTAATCATCAGAATGTCCAATAAAAGCACTGACATGTTTCTCTTAAATATTTCTATCAGTAAGGAACACAGAAATTATGTTGCAGGGAATTCCCTGGCAGCCCCGTAGTTAGGACTCTGCACTCTCATTACCGAGGGCGTGGGTTCAATCCCTAGTTGGGGAACTAAGACCCCGCAAGCCACGGTGCAGCCAACAAAAAAAGAAAAAAATAAATTATGTTGCAAATAACACTATTAGGAATATACCTGTTGACAAAACATTATTATATTCCCTAATTACAAAATCATTGATTTCTAGAGATAAAAGATTCCACTTCATAATGATAATACAAACTTATTCCATTGCCATTACTTATTTCCCTATACTAAATATAAGAACCACATATTCCAAACAAGATACTTTTCTAATAGAGAAGAAATACTTTGTAATTCAAAAAATTTTTTCCCACTTCAGAGCTGTTCTAAGAGATGAAGGAGTAAAGAAATTATGGGAATTTTTTAATTCCATCGAGTCTGGCAAACTTTAAATTTGAGATGTTGAACATCTACCTCAGTTTTGCCATATGGGAAATTAAAGAGAAATAAAAAGTCTGTTAAAAGTAAACATTTTCGGCACTTCCCTGGTGGCGCAGTGGTTAAGAATCTGCCTGCCAATGCAGGGGACACAGGTTCGAGCCCTGGTCTGGGAAGATCCTACATGCCACAGAGCAACTAAGCCTGTGCACCACAGCTACTGAGCCTGTGCTCTACAGTCCACGAGCCACAACTACTGAAGCCCACGCGCGTAGAGCCCAGTGCTCCGCAACAAGAGAAGCTACCGCAGTGAGAAGTGTGTGCACAGCAATGAAGAGCAGCCCCCGCTCACCGCAACTAGAGAAAGCCCGCGCACAGCAACGAAGAAGACCTGACGCAGCCATAAATAAATAAATAAAGTTAATTAAAAAAGTAAACATTTTCAAACTAAGTAAAAGGAAATAATCTTAGAAATACAGAATGATATATTTTCATAAGTTTATGAAGACTGAATCATTTTAAATTGCTAGAACTGGCAGATAAAGACAAAAATCTATATCTATAAAATATTTAATAAAATTTCTGACAGCTTATTTATAAATCCACCTAGAATATGTCACAGTCCCTCAGATAAAAGAGTAAGCTCAAGTTCACAAAACAGTAGCAGTATATTCCAGATTTTGCTACCATTTTGTGAATCAATGTAGCGCAAAAGATGCTATGAAAATAATGCTTGCCTGATGGGTACAGAGGGGGACTCCTGACTTCGAGCCTCATCCTCTTGCGGGGCTTCACAGACACAGCTAAACGCAGACATGGTCTTCTGGGGACTAAGAAACAAATTAAAGCAATATACTGTGTTAGTTCTGAAAGGAAAAGTACCTCTGGAAATTATCCTTTTAGGCACAGAGAGAATAAAATCCTTTCTCTGAATCTGAAAAATCTGAATACCAAATATTTGATGACATTAAGGAATCAATGTCAGATTTAAAAGCATGACAGTAGTACTGTGGTTAAGTTCAAAGTAAAGAATTCTTATCTTTTAGAGACAGCATTGAAATATTTACAGATAAAATGATATAATGCTAGAATTAGCTTAAAAATAATCCAGTGGAGAGGAGAGTGCTGGAAGTATTTATAAATGAATCAAGACTAGTCATAAGTTGGTAATTTTTGACACTGGGTGATGAATATATGGTAGTTCATTATACTATTCTCTTTACTTTTGTATATACTTGAAACCTTCAATAATGAAATGTGTGAGAGAGAAATAAGATGGCAGCAAGTAATCTGAACAGTGCCCAGTTACAGACAACACTTAAAAACAGCGGTACTGCTTCACCTAAATGCAGAGGAAGCAGTGATCATTTAAACTGTGCTACGTGCTACAGAGCTTACTTTAAATGATTTCTTATGGTGAACCCAATGGTAAAGTAAATAGTCAAAGATTCTTAAAATCTAGATTCTCATATACAAAATTTGCTTCACAACAATACCAGTGAATCTCATTCCATGATCCACCAATCCAACCCTCTGCCTCAAGTTTTTCCCCTATTTTTCCATCGCTACAGTCCATCCAAAGGATCCAGGAATCTTCAGCAGCATATTCTGTTCTCTCTTAGCAAGCACATGTACAGACTAATAACAAGTTGTGTCGGGTACACAATTCTGTTAAAACCAAAGAGATTTCTTCAACATATCATTAAAGAGTCTTCAACTGAATAAGGATTCAAAGGTACTTATCTTTCAGATTAAATATGCAAAAACTCAGAAAACAACCAATCTCTCTAGACACAGCTTGGTACAAATCAAAGGATTCAGATGGGTCAGAAACTTCCAACTAAGGATCAAATTTAGTCTACAGACAAGCAGAAAATTTTATTTTTAAAAATCCTGATTTCTCTTTACAAATTTAAAGATTTGGCAACAGTAGGTGTGCATGGTAATGACCGGCTGGAAATGAGCAAGGGCTAACCCCCCCTTTTAAATGGGACACACGTTCAGCTGGCCATCATCGTCAACATTTCATGCTCTTGCACCTAGCCTGCGCTTTACTTACGTACAGTACCTGTCTAGCCTGATTTAAGAATCCTCACTTATATTTCAACAACCGCTGGTAGTATTTTCATACTGGATGACTCACGCCAGAAACCAATGAAACAATTCTATTCTCACGGCCACCAGATGGCAAAGCTTACCACCAGAGCCTCAGGATGGGGTCATACTCATCCTCAAAGCATTACAGCATTCATGACAAAGCAAAAATAACACTTCAAGGCTGTAGCTAATTTGGCAGGCAGAAGAGAAAATGGCCTGAGGCTATGGGGGGGGGGGGGTCAGGCAGTGGCGCTGGACCGTAAAAGGAAAAAGGTCTATGGCTATCTCGTTAACCCTGTTTCCTCACCAATAGCAAAAACAATCTCAATCTCACCCACAGAAAAAGAAGAAATGGCACTCCCACATGAACAAAAGGGAGAAAGGGAAACACCATTAAATATCTTATTCTAAGTATAGCAAAAGCTTTATTAAAGTATTAATAAGAAAGCCTAGGGTTACATTCAACACACTGCTAAACCCTTTATGCTGAAGTTTCATTTTAAGTTTTTTTCCTCTCTTGATAAATTATCTTCCCCTGATTACCAGTGGCTTTGTATATTAAACTCCTCTAAATAGCAACCAGCTCTGGTTACCTGGTAACAGCCTCAGCAACAGCAGTAGATCCATTTTTTCTTTCACCAGTTGCTGGCTCTGAATAAAAACAAAAGCAAGTAAAGAAAGGAAAGAGAAACAGAACTCAGTATCACACCTTAAAACCTTCTCTTAAAAACCTGCTCAAACCCAATGATACTCTAAAATAATGCTTGGATTTCAGAAGCTTCTGAAGGCCTCCTTTCACTAAGACATAAAAAATTAGTAATAAAAATGAAAAATAAAAACCTGCTTTACTAGTATTTTGCAACAAATAATAAAAAGGAAATGAGTAAGAATAATAAGTGAACATGAAAAGACTTATCATTTTTTTTTTTTGCGGTACGCGGGCCTCTCACTGCTGTGGCCTCTCCCGTTGCGGAGCACAGGCTCCAGACGCGCAGGCTCAGCGGCCATGGCTCACGGGCCCAGCCGCTCTGCGGCACGTGGGATCCTCCCGGACCGGGGCACGAACCCGTGTCCCCTGCATTGGCAGGCGGACTCTCAACCACTGCGCCACCATGTATGTCTTTCTGACTTCTACCAATTTTCTTTCAAACTTCCTACAGAAGACTATTCAGTTTCTCCAGAAATACAATATAATGAATTACTAAGTAGTAACATTTAAAAATGAAAATGAAACTTCTGAATCTCAATCCATCTCTTCTCATACAAGTAAAAAAATTATGTAGTAAAAAAACGCAAAATAAACAAAAAAATTTTAGTTTAAAAATTTTAAAACAAATTAAAAAAAACTTCTAAAAACGTTTATTAATCTGAAACTAACACAACATTGTAAATCAACTTCAATAAAATTTTTTTAAAAAGGAAAAACTTTAATAAAATCGATTATGTAGGAAAATGTCTCAGGTTCATGCACAAATTTTAAACAGTGTACAGTTTTAAAAGAACCCATACATAGAAGGTACTCAAGTTCTTCCCAAAGTGCTTTTGGGATAGATATTTGAAAAATAAAACACATTTTCAAGAAAGAATCCGTAGCAAAAATTAAAGGTCATACTGAAGAGAATCCCATAGTCTCAAAGCAATGCTACTAATGCCTAGGGATTAAAATTTGTTCATTTACAATTCATTCCAGTCTTAGAGAAAATAACAAATATTTTTAAACATTTCTAAAATAAGTCATAACCCAATATAATCTGAATAGTCCATCAAGGAGGCAGCTGAAGTTTGGTGGTTAGAGCACTGGCTCTGATACAGAAACCTGGTTCAGGCCCTGGCTCTAGCACTTAGCAGTCCAACCTGGGGGTAAACTTCATCTTCTGAGTCAGTTTCCTCATCCATAAAATAGGGATAAAAAGGGACCAACACGGGAATTCCCTGGCAGTCCAGGTGGTTAAGACTCTGCACTGCACTTTCACTGCTGTGGGCCTGGGGTTCAATCCCTGGTCTGGGAACTAAGATCCCACAAGCTGCAAGACCAACCCTCATAGGTTTGTTGTGAGGATAAAATGAGGAAAACTGTGAGTATGGTGCCCGATTATCAGGAAAGGTAGGAAAATTTACTAATATGGTCATCTTTAACATTTAGCTCCATTTAAGGTCTTCCCAATTGTAATTTCAAATCTAAAGATTCAAAGCTACCATGTACTCTCTCTTGATAAGTCCTACTTGATTTCAGAGAAGATGACAGTAAGGATGGAAACATGAAATACTTTATTTCTACTGAGGTTCTAATTTTCAAATCAATAAGCACTGAGAAACAGAATAGCACTATAATTCAGAACCAGACTTCTGGTTCTTGGAACTACTTTGATTCAGGCTACTTTATTTACTAGCTGTGTGACTCTAGAGAACATGCCCAACCTGTCTGTGCCTCAGTTTCCTTAGCTGTAAAATGAGAATAACAATAGGATCTACTTTACAGGTTTGTTATGAGATTTAATGAGCTGTACATGTATGGAATATATGCCTGGCATATAGTAAGAACTCAAAATATATTAGCTAAAATTTCTTTTCTTTGGTCTCAGAGAATGAGAAATCCTTATTCAAGTCCATTCACTCTATCTGTGGTCTTTGAAAGCTCCCCTTCCATCTCTCTCTCAGGGGTCTCATTTTTAACGCATCTCTCTTTTGGAGATTTCCTTTCAATCTATAAACCTGCTCAGGTATCCCTCAGTCTAAAAATGAAAAAAAAAAAAAACAAAACCTCCTTCAGTCCTGTATTTCTAACTTGCCATATTTTTTCTTCCTTTCTCACATAAACTTCTCAAAAGTAGAATACATTTGCTGCCTCTTCTCCTCCCCTTCACTCCTCAATTACCTTCAGTATAGCTCCTACCCAAACCACTATACTGTAGTAGTTCTTGCTAGAGTCACCAAACGGATCCTAATTGCCAAGTCCAGTGTACATTTTCAGATATATCTTACTAGACCCTCACTTCTGCATATAACATTGTTGTCTTCTTTTAACTCTCCTTCCCTTAGGCTTCCATGGCGTTATACTCTCCTAGTCCTCTTCTTGGAATATTCCTTTACAATCTCCTTTATAAAACTTCTTCCTCTTCTAACGCCATTAAACCACTTTTACAAACTACCTAATGGAAGAATTATAAGCTTTAGAGTCAGATGGATCTGATTCACACTCCAGCTCCACCTCTTACCAATTACTGTAACCTCAGGTTTAAAACCTCTCTTAGTCTCAGTTTTCTCACCAATAAAATGGAAATAAGGATATCTACTTCAGAGTGCTATCATGAAAACAAAATGTAGATATAAAGTCATTCTATATTTTTTCCTCTCTCTTGCTTCCATATTTAATTGGTCCCAAGGTCCTCTCTATTCTACTATTCATCTCTCAAATTCATCCCCTCACCTCCATCCCCACTACTAATGACCCCACTTCCTGGTTAAAGACCGCATTTGCCAGGCAGAATAGAAAATGGGCAAGGAAAGGAATGATGAACAAAGGCACAAATTTTTCAAACATTCAGCTGATCCTTTAAAAAAAGCAAATCTGATCGTATTACTCCCTTGCCTAAAATTCTTCAGCTGTTCAGCATGATGTAAAAGGCCTTTCAGAATCTAGTCCCGACTTTGCAGCCATTCCCTCATATCTTCTCTGTATTCTAGCCATACCAAACAACTTGCAATTAATGTGGGAAATAGCTAACATAAACCTACAATGTGAATCCACAATCCTAAATTTTCTACCCACTTCTGAACTCCTTCTGATTATGAAAACCAATTAGTTTATATAGACACAAGTTTAATACAGAGATACAAGCAGTACCACGGAGGTTACAAAAGAGAACATCTGCAGTAACATTAACAGTGACTAGCCTAAAACAAAGAATTAAATTCATGAGAATAAGACTTTACAAATACATTTATAATTATAAAAGTATCATCATTAAAACTAGAAGAAAGATAATTAATACTTCCAGAAGATGTGGAGCTACTAGTTACCCAAGATTAACACAAAATAAAACTTACTTTCCAGACTAAACTGCAAAGACTCTTCACTCGCCTCAGTCTCAGGACTGACCAATTTCATTCTCAGACACAATTGATCACCCATTTCTGGGGCAGCCCCAGAATCTCCTTTTTCATTCCCAAGCATGGGGTCGTTGGTCTCCACCATGCTTTCAGACATGACATCACTGGTTGCTATGGTGCTTTCGGGATAGTTGCTAATACCTGAAAGAAGGGAGGCAGGGGGAAGGAAGGAAGAAAGAACACTAAAATACAAATATGAAAAATAACAATTCAAGGTCATCAATTTGCCTGTTTGGCTCCATAGCTCTGCAGGATTGAAGAGGATTCCTAGGATAGATCCTGTCACAAGTATCAACAACTACGCACTAGTATTGACACCTGGTCTTAAGAAGAGCAACAGGATTCAGTTCCACTTCTGCATCTGGACAAAGGATGCTGCATGAGCCCTCAGCCAACCCACATCTGCCAGCATCAAGCATAGGTAGCAGGAGACTCCAGACGGCATGATTGTTACCTCCCAGCACTGACTAGAGAAAACAAATAGGTTAATGTAGAAGACTACCAGCTGCTTCAGGGAAGGAGGATCTAAATTTCCTTCCCCTGTCAAGCAGCAGACTGATTAGCCAAGGTCCTGAATAAACAGTACTTCTACCCTACCTGCTACCTCTTCCTCATAAAACAGCTCTATATCATTGCTTAGCACTCAGAGTCTATGGCCTTGCAAGTAATAGAATAAAATCTTTATAAATATTCTTCCTTCCTTCCTTCCATCCTTTCTTTCCTTCCTCTCATCACTGCTCAACATCTCCTGGGAGTAAACTCATGGAATCAGACACCACAACCTTATTCTTCCTAAGACAAAAATCAATCTTATCAGGCAGGCCCAACTCCTGAGATATAAAAGAATCACTGGCATAAAGAATGATATCTCAGAAATTCTGCTTTAAACATCATTACATTTTAATCACTCACCAATAGGAGTACTGTGTCTCTTGGGCTCCAATTTTAGATGCCCAATAAGAGGTGGAGTTGCACCAGTCAATGGTGGAATAACATCACCTTCTTTAGGTAAAGTAAAATGAAATGGAGTTTCTGGAGAAAACAAAAAACAAAACAAAACAATGATAAACAAAAAGGAAACCAAAACAGAAGTATAAAAAAAGCAAAGGTGAGGAGAACTGCAAGAAATATCTCAATTATTCTTTTCCTTTGCTCCCAAATTCTGCCTCATTCCCAACCCCCCTCACCAGGCCTCTCAACCAATTTCCTACTATTTTCTCTGCTCTCTGTACAACCATCAACAGGACTGACACAAAGCAGACAACCAGGGGCCAGGCAAACAGAGGAAGCCCAAAAGTTTGGAGGCCTAAGGAACATGGGGTCAAAAGGAACAGAGAAACATCTGAGCCTCAAGACAGTAAGTACATATGGGGATACTCAGTGATACAAAGTTGGATAGTTTCAAATCTAGACGTTTTAATTTTGTGTAATGCTAACCCAAGGAGTTAATTTATAAGCTTTAGCAATCTGTAGGATTCTCTATGTTAAAATCTGATGTTAATACTTAAAATTTACAATCTACTCAAAGAGGTGACAAAGGATTTCATGGGCTAAAGCAGGGGTCCCCAACCACTGGGCCTGCTAGGAACCGGGCCGCACAGCAGGAGGTGAGCAGCGGCAAGCGAGGCTTCATCTGCCGCTGCCCGCTCCCCATCGCCTGCGTTACCGCTTGAACTATCCACCCCCCCACCCCCGCCTTCTGCCCCACCCCCCACCCCATCTGTGGAAAAACTGTCTTCCAAAAAACCGGTCCCTAGTGCCAAAAAGGCTGGGGACCACTGGGCTAAAGGACTTCAAAATACTCACTGGTTCTAACAGAAATCATTTGGGTTTCACAGTTCAGCAGTACTGACCAGCATTTCACTCTAGGCCACAGCGGTAGTGTTCATATCTAAATCTCTCTGCAATGGTAAATCTCACATATATGAGCATCTCCATTGTACACATTTTGGTTAGTCATTATTAAATTAAACATTTGTAAAGAAACAAAACTTTACTTTTTAACTAGGTCTCAGTTCCAATTTCTAATCAGAATTAGCAAATTGCCAAAATCACATTTTCTGATTTTCTAATTATCTCTTTTAATAAAACGACTAAGTTTGGGAGAATAAAAGAATTACTCCAGATTGCTGTTCTTAAACCTGACAGATGAAAATTTGTACTTACTTTCCTGGAATGGCTCAAAATAACTATAATCTGGCATACCCAGTCACTATTCCTTGTGAAAACAGTTTGTCTAATGTGCTTCCCAACATCGTCAAGCAATTCTCCAATTCCCAGCACACACTTAGCGGGTGTCCTATGAAGTTAACTCAATTCTGACACTATCTACCCAGAGGTAGCATCAGATCCCACAAGTTAAAGGCGCAGTCCCACAAGACTGCCCTCACTTAAGACATCAGTGAGAGCCCGGGCTGTTACCTGTGCTTCTAAGCAACTGGCTCTACACTGCAGGTTCCCATGACACTTTCCTCACGTTCCATTAATTAGCTAGAGCTACTTATAGTACTCAGAGAAACATTTGCTTACGTTTACCAGTTTATTATAAAGGACACAGATCAACAGCTATATGAAGAGGTACATAGGGTGAGGTCCAGAGGGTTCTGATAGCAGGAACTTCTGTCTCCCTTAGAATTGGGATTAGATACCCTCCTGGCTCATTTATCAACCAGGAAACATCAAATTTTGTTGTTCAAGAGTTTTTATAGAGCTTTAATCCCCACCCCCACCATCGAGGAGGTTGGTGGGTGGGGCCGGAAGTTCCAACCCTCCAATCACTTTGTCTTTCTGGTGAACAGCCCCATCCCTGAGGCTATGTAGGGAAGATCCCACCCTAAATCACCTCAATAGCATTACTCAGGTGTGACAGAAAGGGCTTAAGCTTATTACTATCACTTAGGAAATTACAAGGGTTTTAGGAGCTCGGTGCCAGGAACTGGATGAAGACCAAATATACTTCTTATTATACCACATTTTTCTTCTTTCATCTCTTCCCATTCCACTTCCACCCTTCATTATCTTTAATATCAAGCACACCTTGATATTTTTTCTTCAAAATCACAAAACAACAACAAAAAACATCTCTTACATCTACATGAAAGAAAATGAATTAGCAACTTGAAGGGATGAAAAGAGAAAATGAATGGACTTCAGAAATAAAGGATGAAAAGTACACATGCGCTGCTAAAGAAACTGTGAAAAGCAGAAGTGGAGAATCTCAACGTCATTATCTAAATGGCAAAGAATTCCACCATAGTTATAGCAAAAAGAAATGGGTTGATAGGTAAGCATTCATTCTCTGGCAACTCCTTAAAAAGCAAGTCCTTTAAGTTAATAAAGAACTTTAAAAATATACAGAAACTAAAATTAAAAAAAAAAAACACCTCACAAAGCATCATACGTTCCAAAGATATATTTTATATAATTTTCATTCCTGGAACAACCACCTATTCTGCTCTCTTGACAGGAACCATCCCTCACATTATGATCGACCATTCAGACTTTTGAAAATCTGTATAAAATCTCTAAGTACATCCTTCTACGTGACAAACCATAATACGCAAATGTAATATGCAAGCGTTAATTACAGAAGACTATTTATGAAAAGTTATCTTAGCACCACTGATCTAACACATCACTAAAACCTAATGGAAAATTGGCTCTTATACAGGCAGCACTGCCACTACCTTTATCTGGTCTTCAATGCCTCATTCCTGGACTATTACAACAACCTATCAATTACCTTGTCTGCCTGAAGTCTCCCCCTTTCCCCAACCCACGATTCTTTCTGTATAGCAACCAAAGCAACCTTCCTGTAAAACATGACTTAGATTGACAACAGTATTTAGATGTAATGAAATTATAAAAATCTTCAATAATATAGAATATTAGGTCATTCAGACAGTTCTTTACCATAACTCAACAGAATCAGAGAAACTATATCATACAGTTTTATAGTAGGAAAAAGCATAGACTTGGGAATCAGGAGACCTAAGTTCTAGTTCCACTTCAATCATTAACTAGCCACATGACTTTAGGAAGAAGAGACTGAACTCAATATCGGCTAACCTCCTTTTCAGCTCTAACATTTCTCATTCTGAAGAGGAAAAAAAATATTCATGAATATAAAGCCTAATGAACAGGGGAAATTTTGAGATTAAAAAAAGTACTACTAATAATCACTCCTAAACAAGAAGTATAAACGGGACTGTTCCAGGAACGCCGAAAGGTATGATCACCCATACTGATAGCGATGGTGTTACCTAAATACTGTTTCTCATTTCCATATCCTTAGAAGCTTGCTTTCTTAAGTCTGCATTTTGTTTTTATTCTTTTGTTTTTGGAGTTTGCTTTGTTTACTTATCAATTGATTTATGGCTGCACTGGGTCTTTGTTGCCGTGCATGGGCTTTCTCTAGTTGTGGCAAATGAGGGCTACCCTTTATTGCAGTGTGCGGGCTTCCTTCCCATTGCCATGGCTTCTCTTGTTGCGGAGCATGGGCTCTAGGCACACGGGCTTCAGTAGTTGTGGCTCACAGGCTCTAGAGCGCAGACTCAGTAGTTGTGGCACACGGGCTTAGTTGCTCTGCAGCATGTGGGATCTTCCTGGACCAGGGCTCGAACCCGTGTCCCCTGCATTGGCAGGTGGATTCTTAGCCACTGCACCACCAGGGAAGTTCCTGTTTTGTTTTTAAATTATACTAACTTTGGACATTCAGAAAGTTTGAATTCTTTTCAGCTAATGTCATACATGACATTCTAGAAATATTTCAGAAAGTAATCTATATTCTCATTCTTGACTTTATAAAGAACACAAGCTAACACCTTTCCCAGTTTAAGGTTTAAGATGTATATATGTTGAACCAAATTTAGAAAGTTTACTTAATGCCCATAAGGAAGAAACAATCCAGAGAGTTTTGAATATGATTTAACTGTGTAAGGTAATCAAAAAAGATCCCTGTACTACAAAGCCACTCTCAAAGTATAAAAATATGGAACAAGGTTTGAACCTAAGTAGAAAATACCAGATTGGTACAATTTCTAAATACTTAGAAAATTCATGTTGATTACTCCTGAGTTATAAAGCTGATAAAAACCTCAACTGATCTCTGATTCTAAAAATAATTACAGCTACAAAAGAAAAATACAACCCCAAATTTTAAATATCCCAACTATTATTGGTTGCTCATAAACATAAATCCAAGTTAATTTTCAGCCCTGATGTAATAAGCATGTGGTTCTCTCCTACCTTCCATTCCAAATTATAATTTGGTTGGAAACACAGAACAATTTGTAATCACACTTACCACTAGAGCTTTCACAGAAGCTTTGTGAGGCATGGGCAGAGGCTTTCTCCAGTGGCTGGGCCCCTACACCTGAGTCCAGCTGCTTTGTATTAGCCATTTTTGAGTCTTCCCTTAATGTGCTAACTGTTGTCTCTTTTGGTTGGGTCTGCTGCATTTCCTGGCCAGGTCCTGGAGCATCATCTGTTCTCACTAAAGTCAAGGGAGGCTGTGAAGAGTCTGCCTCTACAGGTTCTTTTTCTGCAGTCACTGATTTCAGATCTCCTTCATATTCTGCACTCTTTTCTTCTTGGGTATCCGCTCTATTCTCAACACATGGTTCTATTTCTGGAGCATCATCCCCCCACAACTGAGAATCTGAGCATTTTTCCACTACCTCTAAAGGTTCAGAAGAAACATCAACTCTGGGAGATGGTTCCTTCACATCTACAATGACAACACTCGAGTCCTCTGAAGTAGCTTCTTCCCATGCTTCCTGATCCTTATGTTCCAATTCTTGGTCAAGTACTGGAAGCTTTTGGGGGGAATCAATACTAATCACACTGGTTTCAACTTCCATAGCTTCCTGGCATTCTTGTTTGGGGACTTCCTTTGGAAGGCCCAGCCCCTGGGACTGAGTTTCAGTCAGAGAAAGGTGCAATGCAACACTCTCCATATTTTCTTCTTTGGGCTCCTCTCCTTGACTTTCACAAGGAGTCTCAGGGATTTCTTCCACCTCAGACCCTGAAGACCCCTCCTCTGGATGATGTTCTTTAAGTTCTATAGCTTCCTCCTGATCTAACACACTAGAGAGTGCCTCAGATCGAGTAGCTGGAGAGGGAACTGCCTGACTACCTGAATCGCAAGTGAGATCAATACAAACGTCTTCTGCCACAGTTTCTTCTCTGCCTTTGCAACCATCAGCTAAAATACTAATGTCGTCTCTGCTTTCTGTGTTAACCCTCTTTGTTTTATCATCATTCTGATTCAGTTCTACTTGGCCATCTTGTGCTGGATTAATCAGGATACTATCATTTTCAGCAAGAACAAGTTTAGAATTGAGAACTGGAGACATGGGTTCAGTATCCTCAATCTGTGTGCTTTCTCCATCTTCATCAATCCTGTGAGAACTCAAGCTTTCTATCTTTGGGGACTGACTATACTCACTTGTAGAAAGCATCAACTTACAAGAATCCCCTGTCAAAGAAAGCCCAAGATCCTCAGAGGAATTCTTTGGTTCAGTCTCTGAAGTTTTAGAATACTCAACAGTCAAAGATGAACTATGCAAACCTCTATCCTTCTTCTCATCATTTGATCGTTCTTCCAAACTTGGAGATGGAATGAAAATGTCCTAGGGAAGAACAAAAAGACACAAATAATCATTTTGTCATAATCGTATTTCTTTTATATCTAATCCTTCAATTCTAAAATTTCTAAATCAACTACGCAAGAATTTTAAAACTCTAGGGCCATAATCACCAGTCTGTTCATCAACACAAGTCACTGTTTAATGATCTTCTTGTGAATCATTGATCTAGAATAAGCACAATCCAAACAAAAACCTAAAGGTATTAACTTAGGTAGGAAGACACTTAAATTTAACTGTATACCACTACTAAAATCATGTCATACACTGTATGATGGGCCCTCAATTATACAGGAATCACGTGAACATATGCCTATCAATTATACAGGAATCACGTGAACATATGCCTACACAGTCCACTTCGGTTCTCACAAAGTGGGAATATATACAGGCATAACTCAGAGATACTGCAGGTTCAGTTCCAGACCACCACAATACAGCAAGTCACACAAATTTTTAGGTTTCCCAGTGTACATAGAAGTTATGTTTACATTATAGTCTATTAAGTGTGCAATAGCATTATGTCTTTAAAAGATGTACATACCTTAATTAAAAAATACTTCATTGCTAAAAAAATGCTAAATGTCATCCGACAATGATGGATTGCCACAAACCTTCTATTTGTAAAAAATAAATTATCTGCAAAGCACAATAAAGCAAAGTGCAATAAAATGAGGTATGCCTGTCCTTATTTCACATCCCACTATTTCAAAATATGCTAGCATTCATAAAGATGTAAAATTCAAAGTTTACAATAATATTAGTCAACAGATACCACTACATACCAACAAGGAAGGCTGAAGGTAGTAAGAATACATCCTGTTGGTGAGGATGTGAAACTGTCATACACTGCTGGTGGCAATGCAAAAGCTAGAGCCACTTTGGAAAACAGTTTGGTACTATCTTCTAAAGTTAAACATACATTAATATTACCATATGACTCAGAAATTGTACTTGTAGGTAATTAACCCAAGAGAAATAAAATCATATGTCCACACAAAGATGTAGTATGCAAATGTTCACAACAGTATTATTCATAATAGCCCAAAACTAGAAGCAACCCAAATGTTCATCAATTGGTGAATAAATAAATTGTGGATATCTATATTACAGAATACTACTCAACAATAAAAAGGATTAAAATATTAAAACTTGCCAGAATATGAACGAATCTCAAAAATATGCTAGGCTAAAGAACTCAAACACAAAACACCATACACGTTTGATTCCAATCATATGAAATTTTTTAAAAAATTTTTGGCTGTGTTGAGTCTTCGTTGCTACACACAGGCTTTCTCTAGTTGCAGTGAGTGGGGGCTACTCTTCATTGTGGTGCGCGGGCTTCTCATTTCAGTGGCTTCTCTTGTTGCGGAGCACAGGCTCTAGGCACGCGGGCTTCAGTAGTTGTGGCTTGCGGGCTCTAAAGCGCAGGCTCAGTAGCTGTGGCACACGGGCTTAGTTGCTCTGCAGCATGTGGGATCTTCCTGGACCAGGGATCGAACCTGTGTCCCTGCATTGGCAGGCAGATTCTTATCCACTGTGCCACCAGGGAAAACCTATATGAAATTCTTGAAAAAATAAAACTATAGTGACAGAAGGCAGATGAATGCTTGCCTAGGGTAGAAGAGTGGATGGGGGCAAAGGATTATGAAGAAACTTTTTAGGGTGAGGAAACTGTTCTGTACTTTGATGGTGATGGTGGTTATACATTTGTATACAACTACCAAAACTGATCAAACTATACATTTAAAATGGCGTTCTTATTTTATGTAAATAATACCTTAAAAAAAAGAAAATAACCCAAAGTTAAAATATGTTTTTATGTAAGAATTTAATTTGTTATTTTGCCTAACATAAATGCTGTAACGCTCTAGACATAGCTGGTAAGGCATTCATTTCCTATTTTTAAGGGAATGAGGAATCAAAATAGGTTGCCAAACATTCTGTATATTCTATAACTTCTGGTATTTCAATGTCTGGTGTTACTGTTTACACTTTTAGATTATAAAAATAGTCTTAAATTTCAATCTGCTCATATACTCTGAGGCATGACTGAATAAATTGGTTTTAAATTGGTTCAACACTTCTAATGGCAATTTGGCAATACACGACAACAGCCTTGAAATTTTATATACCCTTTAGTCCAATAATTCCAGTTCCAGGAAATTATTTGATGAAAATACACTGGGATTTAGCTACAGTGCTTGCTGTTCAGTACTAAAATTATTATTTGGAAAAGGAAATAATATAAAATATCTTAAATATCCACTGATAGGAGATTCATTTAAAAATTATGATACACCTACATGATGGAATACTTTGTAATTACACAAAATTGTAGATGAGTATTTTAAAATATAGAAAAACATTCAGGCTATGCATTAAATAGAAAAGTTTTTAGTTAAAAAAGTATATGAATATATATTTTATTGTGGTCTATACATTTTTATATAATTTTCATTTTTTTAAGTTAATAAATATATATTATCAAAAAGTTATGAAAAACAAAACAAAAAAGTTATGAGCAGTTACTTGAGACAGGATAATTGATGATCTTATTTTCACGTATCCGTATATTATACACACTCTACAAGAAAAATGTATTTACTTTTCTTGTAAAAAATAAGTCATTTTACAAAGGCTTATAGTTAAGACATTGCTAATAAAATTATAAATACCTTTTTAAAAGTCAAACTCATAAAATAACCACTTTAAAGTGAATATTTACAATGTGCAACCACCACCTCTATCTACTGAAATGAAAATGAAAACATTTTCATCACTTCAAAAGGAAACCTCAGGGACTTCCCTGGTGGCACAGTGGTTAAGAATCCGCCTGCCAATGCAGGGGACACGGGTTCGAGCCCTGGCCGGGGAAGATCCCACATGCCGCGGAGCAGCTAAGTCTGTGTGCCACAACTACTGAGCCTGCACTCTAGAACCCGTGAGCCACAACTACTGAGTCCGCGTGCCACAATTACTGAAGCCCGTGTGCCTAGAGCCCATGCTCTGCAACAAGAGAAGCCACTGCAATGAGAAGCCCACATACCACAACAAAGTGTAGCCCCCGCTTGCCACAACTAGAGAAAGCCCGTGCGCAGCAACGAAGACCCAATGCAGCCAAAAAACCATAAATTAAATAAATTAAAAAAAAAAAAAGGAAAGGAAACCTCATATTCATTAAGCAGTTGTCCACATTCTGAATATGTTTTAAGTGTTATCAAAGTAAATACGTGATACCTTTTACAGAATTTTTTCAATATATGTATAATTTCAGTCAGCAAAGTAAAACTTCAGGGGCTAACCAGCCTATCAATAAGCTGTACTTCTTAAGACTGCCTGGATCTAGCCTCCGAGTGTCTGGCCCCTAATAATCCACAGCGCTGAGGCTCCCTGAAGGCCTAGTCAGAATAACGAAGTTAAGTGAAAAAACCACCTCAGGGCTCTGGATAAAGACTGATGAAGAACTGTCAGGACTTCGTTCAATGAGTCAACCAGTCTAGATTCAACAGACATAAATCCATAGTATCCAACCAGTCAAAAACTGGTCTCACACACACAGAGTTTAGGAGCCACACAAACAATCATCTATACTCTGACTTGTCATCCCCAAATTAATATGTATATCAAGAATGAGAAAGTGTTAAATATCAAACTATTTTCTACTAATCCTCTCCTCAGCCCTCACATCCTGGTGAAGGGTCGAAGAGGCTATGAAATTAACAAATATATTAGGAAAAAAAGAAAGAAATACATGGGGCTTCCCTGGTGGCACAGTGGTTAAGAATCCGCCTGCCAATGCAGAGGACACGTGTTCAAGCCCTGGTCCAGGAAAATCTCACATGCCGCGGAGCAACTAAACCCGTGTGCCACAACTACTGAGCCTGTGCTCTAGAGCCCTCGAGCCACAACTACTGAGCCCACGCGCCTAGAGCCCATGCTGCGCAACAAGAGAAGCCACCACTCCCACTCGCCGCAACCAGAGAAAGGCCGCGTGCAGCAACAAAGACCCAACGCAAACAAAAATTAATAAATAGATATTACAACATCAAAATTAGGTTCACTTGGACTTCCATAACCAATCTACAGAAGAAATAACAAATGTGCAAAGGTGAGTCATTAAGACTAACATGTGGGCTTCCCTGGTGGCGCAGTGGTTGAGAGTCCGCCTGCCGATACAGGGGACATGGGTTCGTGCCCCGGTCCAGGAAGATCCCACGTGCCGCAGAGCGGCTGGGCCCGTGAGCCATGGACACTGAGCCTGCGCGTCCAGAGCCTGTGCTCCACAACGGGAAAGGCCACAACAGTGAGAGGCCCGCAAACCGCAAGAAAAAAAAAAAAAAAAAAAGACTAACATGTAAGGAGTTTGATACATAAAGAAAAAAGTATGGAACTTCCAAATAAAAACAGTGGATTTAATACACACATTTTCTTTAACTCTCTTCCAAAATCTCACTAAGCAATGGTAAAGGGATTTTTTTTTAAAATGCATTTTCAAGAAAAAGAGAACAGGGATTTCCCTGGTGGCGCAGTGGTTAAGAATCTGCCTGCCAATGCAGGGGACATGGGTTCGAGCCCTGGTCCAGGAAGATCCCACATGCCGCGCAACAACTAAGCCCATACACCACAACTACTGAGCCTGTGCTCTAGAGCCCGTGAGCCACAACTACTGAAGTCCGTGAGCCTAGAGCCTGTGCTCTGCAACAAGAGAATCCACCGCAATGAGAAGCTCGCGCACTGCAAAGAGTAGCCCCTGCTCACCGCAACTAGAGAAAGCCCGCACGCAGCAACTAAGACCCAATGCAGCCATAAATAACTAAATAAACAAATTTATTTTAAAAAAAAAAGAAAGAAAAAGAGAACAAAGAACAGATAACCACAATAAAATTTTGCAAGAGTGGTCATCCATCTAGCAGACTACTGAAAACTGAATTCCTAAGACAGCAGTGGAGAAAGCTAAGAAGTAACCCAAATTATACCTCAGAACTACCATGTCCCAAAAAAGATTCAGAACTTGGCAGTAGCCCAGGTAACTCTGGAAGTGGTGATGAGGGTAGTGCTAAAAACAGGAGGAACACTGGCTGGAAATCTATTTAAGAAGCAGTTTAATCCCCAGATTCGCTCTTCCTGACCCTCCTCTGCCCTGGAGAGGGTAAAACAGAGCATCCCTGAACTGGAGGAAAAGAGGCACAGTTATCAGAAAGTACCAGACTGAAAACAGGGAGATTAAATGAAAATTTACATATTCAATGGAACCTGCACCTGCCTCTCAACACCCCCAGTCCTCTTCCATCATAGACTTCTAAAGCAATGGCAGACAGGAGGGAACGTGAACAAGACAAGATAAATCAAGATACTGACATTAGGGGACCCCAAAAATGGCCCTGCATGTCACACTACAGTAAATTCCAGACACATGAAGCACTAACCACCAATTCAGAACTTCTAATCAGTTTTCTGGGATTTCACTCTTAAAGCAGTCAGAAAATCAAGGATTATTATCAGACTCTTGAGGAAAGCCTCTTTAAAAGTCAAACATCAAAACTAACAAAACTAACTAAAATCTATTTGAAGAAATAGTGACTATTGCAGGGAGAAAACTTCTCAGAAACTATTACTAATATCATTAAGGAGATAAGATAGTATACCCATGAAATGACAAAATGCTATTTTTTTTTAAAAAGGGAGAACAATCAAGGAAAAAAAAGAGTATAGAAATGAAAAATCCAAGAGTAGAAATTAATGTCTCAGAGAAAGTTAAAAAATGGTTGAACCTGGCAGTTGCACTCCTAATTATACACAAGAAAAATAAAAATACACATCTGCGCAAAAGCTTGCGCACAAATGTACACAGCATTATTTATAATAGCCAAGAAGGGGAAACAACCCAAATGTCCATCAACTGATAAATGGATGAATAAAACGCGGTATGTACATACACAGTATTATTCAGAATAAAAAGGAATGAAGTTCTGATACATGTCAGAACGTGGATGAACTGTGAAAACATTACAGTAAAGAAAACAGTCACCAAAGACTACATATTGTATAATTCCACTTATGTGAAATGCCCAGAACAGGCAAATCCATAGAGACACAAAGTAGACTAGTGATTGACTAGGGCTGGGGGTGGGGGAAATGGGAGTGACTGTTAATAAGCATGGGGTCTTTTGTTGGGGGTGGAGGGGGAGCGTGATGAAAATGTTCTAAAATTAGACTCTGGGGCTTCCCTGGTGGCGCAGTGGTTGAGATTCCGCCTGCCGATGCAGGGGACACGGGTTTGTGCCCTGGTCCGGGAAGATCCCACATGCCACGGACCGGCTGGGCCCGTGAGCCATGGCCGCTGAGCCTGCGCGTCCGGAGCCTGTGCTCCGCAACCGGAGAGGCCACAACAGTGAGAGGCCCGCATACCGCAAAAAAAAAAAAAAAATTTAGACTCTGGTGAATAACTATACAACTTTGTGAATATACTAAAAGCCACTAGATTATACACTTTAAAAGGGTGAACACCACGATGTGTGAATTATATCTCAATAAAGTGAGGGTTTTTTTAAGTTTTAAAAAAAAATAGTTGAGGAAATCATCCAGAAAGTTAAACAAAAGGAGAGAGAGATGGGAAGTAGGACACAGAATAATAAAATTACAAAACTATTCTAGGAATATGAATATCCGAACAATAGGTACTCCATTAAGAAAAAAAAAGAACAAAGGGGAAGAAATTAAATAATTAAATATCCCTGAACTGAAGGGCTTGAGTTTCTAGATTGAGAGGGCTTACCAACACAATGAAGGAAACAGACCTATGCCAAGGGTCTGGAAGTTTCAGAACACTGGGGATAAAAAGAAAAATCTACAAGATTCCAGTAAGGAAAAAAAACAGCTCACATATTAAAGATCAAAATCAAACTGGCCACACTTCTCAACAGCAACACTGGAAGTCTGAAGACGGTAGAGCGATGCTCTCAAAAGTTTAAAGGAAAATTATTTCCAACCTAAAATTCTATACTCCTACAAACTATGAATCATGTATGAGGGTAGAAAGTATGCTACTAAAGAATGTCCTCCATCAAAATGAGGGAATAAACCAAGCAAGAAGACACGGAGCCCAAGAGGAATCCAACACAAAGACAGGTAAGGACAATCTCCAAAGACAATGAAAGGGAGGTGACAGTTATATACCAGGAACAGAAGGTAATAGCACAGATTAGAACTCAGGAGGCTCCAAAAGTGGTTTCTCCAAAATGAAAAAGTTTGAGGCCCCTGAACATCTTGAAAGGAGATATTGACAACTGGTGGAGAGCCTAGGGTTGATTTAGTGAGAAGTTCATGTGTTAAGGCAGAATAATGACTAATGCCCCCTTTCAATTTCAAAGCAACATTTTTAAGAAGTTAAAGACACAGTACAAATTATACTCCAATAAAGATGTTAAAAAAAAAAAAGACATAGTACAAAATTCAAACATAAAAAGTACATCAAGATGTTAGATGACCCTGGAAATGTTCTAAAACTAGATTCTGATAACAGCTGCACAATTCTGTAAATTTACTAAAATATCACTAAACTATACACTTAAAATGGGTGAGTTTTATGGTTTCTAAATTATACCTCAATACAGTTGTTTAAAAAAAAAAACATGTTAGAAGGAAAAAACTTTTTCTATGATACTCACATGAGAAAACTCAGGCTGGGATGGAACAGGAAGTGACCCAGGAGTGAAGACTGGTGTGCTCTGAGATACCGGTGTTGAGGCTTGTGGTGATATAGTGGGCTCAGGTGGGAGAGGAGGGTTTTCTATCCCTACCGGTTCATCACCTTTGAGTTTCTTCTGAAAAGACTCTCCCCCTTCAGATAACACTGACATATCCATTGGCTCATCTAGTTTAAAATAGGAAACACAAATTGAGAAATAAGCACTCATCAATACTATTCATGTTCCAATACCACTAATAACAATTATATTCAGATATTTTCATCCCTAAAAAAAACAGTGACAATTTTCAGAAAAGCTGATAGGTTAATAGAAGATTGAGTCCTGGAAATCTAGCAACACTTTATTCCCCTGGGGGAGGGAAGTCCACACTCCTAAAATACTCAGATATAGATTAAAATAGGGTTCATCTAGGGATACCCATCCATCCATATGATAGTAAATTAACTAGGTTCCTCTCAGACCCTTTCCTGATTATAGCTCAGTTTTCACATTTGCATAGGAACGCCCAGATTAATGGCACCTAATTTAACCACAGGCCTTGAAAGGCAGTGAACTTGTTCATCACTCTAAGTAAATATCTACATATTTATGAACTCATTTTATTTGCATTAACTGCTAAGTGCAGAGAGGTGGATGCCAGGACAAATAGAGAAGAAGGAAAAAAAAAATCTATCAGTGACAAGCAGCAATGATTTATCAAAGAACAGAGTACAGGACACTAATCCTGAGACAAATTGCTCAGGAGGGAAACATAAACACAAACAAAACACAAAACACTGCTTTTCGTATAGTATCCTACCCACCTGTAGGCTAACAGGATCTTCCTCAGAGCCAGCCTAGCTTGCTAGGTATTTGATTCATCAACCCCTTTTCCCCTATCTTACAGCTTGACCCCAAACAGGCTTCCATTAGACCACTCTCACAAAGTACCTATGCCATTTAGTTTTTCCCTATAATCCACATTCATGCTACCAGGTACCCGCCCCACCTCCACCTCAATACCTACCCCTGCTGCTTAGCTTGGCCTCAAACGCACACTCCACTCTAATGCTATGTTCGGGAACTGATGCTGTAGGCCTTTATTTCCCTACCACAGCTGTGTTAAGTATTTTCATTACACCTTTTTATCTTTATTGCCGTGACAAAGCACTTATTAAGGACTGTTCTAAGCACTACATATAAAAAGGCTTTAGGTTAATATTCTTAGACAACAACAGCAAAATACAAAAAACCATACAGTTGCATAGTTATGCACATATTAAGCAAATGCATTAAATCTAAAATTAACAAAGGAAAATACAATGTTACATAAAAAAAAAGAACACTGAATCATATACATAACATGATCCCACTTGTGTAAACATACTTCTTTATATTTATGCATAGAAAACACTCTGAAAGGAAACACATATCCAAATACTAATTATATCTGGACTGTGGTATCACAGGTGATTTTTATTTTCTTCTCATTACTTTCCCATATGCTTTCCAAACTTTCCACAGTAAGTACTAATTATGTTTACAGTCAGGGAGAGAGCATTTTTAATATAATTACTTTTATATATCTTCAGTGTTCACACTACAGATAGAAAAAATGGTTCTAAGGATAAGCCAAACTTAACTTGCATTAACAGCCTTTTTTGTAGAATGGATTCACTTTTATTTTTAACTGAAGATATCACTAATCATGTTATGCTTAGAATGATATTAGTCCATTTGGATACCTACATTGATTTCAAGAGAAAATAGCCAGACACAAACTCTGTGACAGAAGAAAGTCTAAGATTAAATTTTGTCATGGGTAAATGAAAACCCATGAGCACAGGCTCTGGAGGCAGCTGCCCAAGTTCAAATCCTGCCTCTGTGGACTTAGTTGTGAAATCTCTCTGTGCCTCCATTTTCTCATCTGTAAAATGGGGATAAAAGTAACACCTACTTCTTAGGAATGTTGTGAGGATTTAAAAAACAAACAAACAAACAAAGAAACAAACAGAAGAACCCAGAACGAAAGAGAAGCAAAAAGAACAGTGCCTGGCATAAAATAAGTGTTCAATAAATACTAGCTATTGTACCATTACTGATATATGAAAGAATGAAAAGGAAAAAAATCATGGAATTTATTGGAAAAGGCTTTGTAGAAGTAGGAAAAATTTAGAAATATCTTGAATGACTGGATAGGAGACTAGAAGAGAGCAATAGAGGTTTAGATAATGACACAAATTAAGTAAAAAGAAAAACTTTCTTGTGTATAAAGTAATATAAAATCACTAGGTCCTCAAAGGAGGAAGGGAATTAAGCCAAAATTTCTACCACCTGCTCCTAATGACTCTTTGGCTAAAACTGCTTTGATAATAGCAGAAATAACCTATAAAGAGCAAAAGAAACAATTTTTGGTTCCCTCTGACCAGTAACATGCTATCATGTTGCTGGACACTATTAGGCCAATAGCAATAAAGGTCTTCATTATACTATTGATAATTCATTTGAGTTCAACTTGAACAATTTTCCCTTAAGGGTCTTTTCAAAAATTAAACTGTCAATAGAGAACTCTCAGAAGAATCAGTGCTAGAAGAGCAAAGAACTGAGGAAAGCATTTAACACTAGGCCACTCCCCTGAAGCTTAGACATGAGTCCTAGCGAATAGTTGAGGTCACAGTGTTCTAACATGTAAAGGAACAGTACACTTCACAAGGCAGAAGAAGTGCTGCCCCTCTTCTAACCTGAGATCAACAGATAGATCAAGAGAGCTCACCTTTTCTCCCTTCTTGCTCTGTGGGACTGCTAGGAACGATAAAGGGGGTAGATCGGAAGGCGTCAGGGGAAGGAGCAACAAGGTCTGAGGAATTCCTTTATACAAAGAGAGAGCCACAGGTTATTTTACCACAGCTACAGCTTCGCACTTGCTTTCTACTTTTTAACAGCAAAAATATCTGTAACTCATTCAAGTACTTATTAGTGCTTCTCTCAAACAGCTAACCGACCTTGGTAGAAGAGCCATGAACAATACTTCAATAACTATTTCTCACACCACACATATCCAAAATTAGAATTAAAAAAAAAAAAAAGATTAAGGGAAAAGTCATATGATTACAAGAGAAAGTAAATGACCAGACACAAAGACATCATGACTGAAAAGCAGGATGAGATAGTGCTAAAAAAATTAATTCATCTGCAGATTTGAGACAAATATTTACTCCATTTTTTGCCTATGAGAAAGATCATGTATATTCTTATTAAAAAAAAAAAAAGCAACCTCTTTGCCCTAATACGGATAAAGAAATCCAACTACTGTCAACTCTAGCATAACCTCTTCTGCACCCCTATGCCATTAGCTGGGAAGAACTGCTAGCCAAATGGAGCAGCAGGCAGCTTGTTTTGGACATGTAACAGTCTCTAAATAACTGGGCAGTTTCTTTCCTGGTGAAACTTTTGGGCTACAATTTTAAAATCTCCAAATGGGAAAGCAGATCTACCTGCCTTCGATAATTCCACTAAGTTCTTATTCCCCAAAATTCTTAAGCCTAGAGTTTACTTTTCAGTTTCAAAAAGACTTCTGGACTACCAACTTTAGCTCTTTCAACCTTAGCCTAAAACCATCAGGCACATGTTTCCTTGAAAGGGTTATTTTAGGCTTACTTACGTGGAAAGACTCTCCTGAACAAGAGACCTCTGACCAGAGAGCTGCAGGAGGTGCAAAGTGGTGGCAGGCGTGGAAGCCAGAGAACACCCACCTTCTTCCCTTGAAGGAGTACAGCAACCATCAGAAGCTACTGAGAAAAAAAAAAAAATTCTAGTTGCATTTACTTCTCATATTGACATTACTGAACTGTCAAAAAAACAAAAAACAAAACACACTCAGTAGTACAAAAAGCATAATATTCATATATCCACCCATGTTCCAAGAGGGTAGAAACTGTTTTCTAACTGCTGTACAATTAGTGGAATGCCACACTAACACAAATCTTGAGTGACCATTAAACATCCTCTCCCTAATGAATTATGGGTTTCTTTAATAAAGAATTGACAAAAAGAACTCCTTAGTCCTTTCTGTCATGATTAAAGCTTGGAGAAGAAAAGCCAGGACGCTTAAACCTCTCCTTGGCTGCTCTTCTTTCTGGTCAAGTTTCTATTATAAGACAGCAAGCGAGCCCTTTATTCCAAGGTCTACCTAAGGTGAAGTAAAGCTCATGCCATGATGCAGATGGGAGAAGTCAAAACGATGTGCATGACACCTGATGATATGAACGCAACAATTTTCATGATTAGAACCTGGGCTCCTCAAAAGACAGAAAAAATACTAAAGCACAAGTAAAAGGATATATGAGCAGTCATTACTGATTTATACTATGAAGAGGCTCCTGTTGGTCCCTTCTCCTTAGCAACAAATGAAGTATCAGCTGTATTAATTGCAAGAATAAAGAAATTTCTTAAATACAACCTTGTAGCTTTAATGAGAGACCAGAAAAGGTTTCTTGGTGATGCTCTGTATGTCCTGCACACATTCACAGCATAGTACCGGAGTATAACCTTCTCTTCCTCCCTACTTACAACCAATACATCATATTTTGCTGATTGTTACTGAAGCTTTCTGGCTCTGTGAGGTTGCAGCATGGGGCACTGGTGGGGGTTAATGAAAGGTGAAACAAATACCATTCTAGTCTTCTAAAGGTATTATATTCTTTCTGCTGGACCATAACTTCCTATTTGTGGCAGAGGAACTAATAAACAGATGAATAAGTGACTGTTACCCAGGTGAACATGAAATTCTTCACTTAATTATCATATTTAAGATTTGAAGACTTATGATAACAGAAATAGCTACTCTTTCCATAACATTAAATCTGCCATATTATTAGCTAGTATTCTTCAGTATCTCCATTTCCAAAAGAGAAAGAAAATTATGTTACCACACGCTAAATAGCAATTATTTCCAAAAAGCCCTTCTCATCAATCAGCTAGAAACGTACTTTCCTTCCATACCACAAACAAGTCTGCACACCTATAAAGTGCCTTCTGACTTAAAACAGTAGTTTCAGAACAGAAATAAAAGTTTAGATCTTCAGAAAAGAAGAGCTACGGCAACGAATTACTCTTTGTACCTGTTTTATTGCTCTGGTCAAACAAGTCTTCCTGAGTTGACAAAACCTCAGGCTCTGGTGACTTCTGAATCTGCATCCCACCTTCCAGAAGTTCCTGAACAGATATTTGTTCTTTTGTTTCCACAGCAGCAAGAGAGCCTTTGGGACTAGCAGGCATGTCCTCTGACCTAGGAAATTCGTATCACCAGGAAAAAAAGTTACCATGTTCAAAGGCTTTCATCTTTGAAGAAAGAAGCATTTCCTGTTTTGTGTGTTTTCCTTTTTTAATTTCAAAACTTCCAGAAACTATTTATTAAAAGTGAAATAAGCTACGCTTTATAATGATGCAAAGCCCTCAGCCCATTTCAAAGTGTGTCTCAGTCTCTCACAAAGCAATACCTCTTTTCCACTCTGCTCACTGCAGTGCTGCATGCTGTCCAAGATTTCTGATAAGTGAGTTAGGGATTTTTGTTTCATACATTGTTATCTAGAGGTGCATGAAGCAGTGTGATCCAGACGGCAGCAATGCCAGAACAATGACCTCCCACAGAAAGAGCTTGGATGTAAATCATCCTCTGCACCAGCCACACACTTTATCTTCTGCTGACCTTTTTGATCTGATCTACTCAACCCAAGCCCCAAACCAAGACTCCTTCACACAAATACTACTTACACATGTAAGACACTCACTGCTGGCTCCGTTCCAGAGACTTAGGCGGTTCACCTACTCTACCATTCCCCAGAGTAAACAGGATAGCAAAACTACCTAGAGAGTAATTTCCTAAGGAAAAGCGGAATGTTAAACTGAGTGTTTTGCATTAGAAAGACCACCTCTCTTGATATTCAACTTTGTTCAGTACCCCATTCCCCACTGTTTCTACTGAAGGAAGAAACAAAAGAATACTAAATGTTTACTCAGTCCCTTCTCCAAAATGGAAGCATCCCACTTGTCCTCTGCCATATCTAAACTTGAGGTATTGACCAGAGACAATGCTGTTTTGGATACAACAATCACCATAGGCAGAACAGAGGTATACTGCCCAATTCCCACCAAGTTAAGAGCCTGAAAGACATGGGAAAAGAATACCTCCCTATTTATCTATGCCATAAGCTACCAGACGCAGGATACCTGAGGACCCAAAGCAATCTGGGTGCTCCTCAAGTATAAAAACAGTAGACTTTCAAATATAATATTCTTTTGACTCTTACAACACTAGAGAATTTAGAAAGACAGACCACAGAGAGATAGTGCCTCTGCAGACAAAGAACAGAGAGGTGGAGTAACAACCAAAGATTAAGGGATCATCCTTACAGTTAAAGCAGCAATAAATTGGACTTGTAATATGCCTAAAGATAAGATGACACAATGAGAATTCATAAACAATAAATGTTTCTACTGGACCATAAATATGTCCAGGCAAGGGGGGAAAAAAAAATCAAGAATTTCTAAAAAAAGTTTCCACCTGGCCAAGTGAAATGAGTGTAACCTGATAGCAGAAACCCAAAAATACTTTCTAGAAAGAACTTGGTTTACCTTGCAGGTGGTGAATTTTGCTCTTCTACCACAGATACATCCTTACTGGGCTGTGGTGCCACAGGGATATCCTTACTGGGCTGTGCTGCCATGGGGATACCTTCATTAGACTGTTCTTCATGCTTAATTGCTTAAAGTTTTAGAAGAAGACAGGAAGGAAATATTTAATTTTTCAAAGTACTAAAAGTAGTCCCAAATGCTTTTTAAAAGGCAAAGATATTAAAGAAAGAAATACAAACTGAAAATATATACAGGCATCATTCCAGAAAGGAAAATAACCAATTACCCACTTACAAAAAACCTTAGTATGCAAGCCATCAACTGACAAGTACTCGCCAGACAACTCTACAACCTTACTATACTAACTTTAATTATATTAACTTAGATAGCTATAAGATATATCAAGGAAAAAACAACTAGCTCTAGCATGGGAGGAAAATACTTATAAACAAACTCTAAATGCCAGAAAACATGTTACGTACCAATATTAGCATCCACATCAGATAGCCTAGTATAAGCAGAGTTGGTGGTTACTGACTGTAGATTGTCTGCTTCACGTGGCAGAGTTTGTTCCTCAACATCCTGGCTCTGGGAAAGTTCTAGAACCCCAAAGCCCAGCTGTGATGAGGCAGGATCTAGGAAGAAAACCCCAAGAAATCAGGTATCATCCCACAACATTATGTACTATGCAAGGTGCTGCCCTTTAGCAAAAGAAGGTCATATTAAGTCTTTCACATCAAAGCCCTGCACCCCAAATTTTTTCAAAATAAAATTAAGAATAGAAGCACTAAAAGCAAAGGGGGAAAATGCATAATGAAGCAAAAACTGTGTACCATAAAACCTTACAAGCACCTAATAAAGGTAGACTATTTCTACTTTCTAAAGAAATACATAAGCCGTGCGCACACACACGCAGAGAGCACTGTACTTCATATTGTAATTCCACCCCACAAGGCATGCATCCCCAAAATATTTGAAAAACAAATGAATACAAAAGAAGTAGGAGTCAGTATGCAGAAAGGGGCCTAAAAAATGAGCTAAAAATTCCTGAACACCAAATTAGGTGGATTATCTTAGGCTACCAGCAAATTTCCTAACGACTATTCTCAATTTAATGATAAGAAATCTATAACCTGATAAAAGGGAGAAATTTAGACATCTGCATGCTCATGTTAAAGGGGTTAGACCAATCTACTATCCTGAAAAAGGCATAAAGCTACCTTCAGCACCAAGGGAGTGTGTGGTATCGTCTGAAATATCTCCTTCTTTTTCCTTTTTCTCCTTCTCTTCCACCTCTTCTTCCTTCTCTTCACCCACAGGAGGAGCAGATTCCACTGACATTCCCAAAACACTATACAGCAAAAAGACACAATCATGTGTTCGCAGATAGGCCGGGATATTTTGCTCAAAGAACTCTTTAAATTTTATTGTGACTCCCCACACACCAACCACGTTTTAAGCAAATTTGAAAAAGTAAAAAACCTCACCCCATTATTGCTTCTTTCTACAAAAGGCACCTAAAAGGTTAACAACTCAAAACACTGTAGTACAGAATTAAGTAATACAAATAAGAGGCAGAGGAAGAAACAAACATACTTGATTTTTATCTTTCTCTGAAAAAATCTGAGCAGGGATAGAAAAATCTTGCACTCAAGAGAATTACTGACAAGTGACAAGAGAAGATGTGCATTAGATGTGCAGAGAAGGGGCTCAAAAATACATCTATTGGGCTTCCCTGGTGGCGCAGTGGTTAAGAGTCCACCTGCCGATGCAGGGGACACGGGTTCGTGCCCCAGTCCGGGAGGATCCCACATGCTGCGGAGCGGCTAGGCCCGTTGAGACATGGCCACGTGTCCGGAGCCTGTGCTCCACAACAGGAGAGGCCATAACCGTGAGAGGCCCGCGTAGCACAAAAAAAAAAAAAAAAAACATCTATTTAATAGAACACAGTTCACAAAAGAATTTTAGTAAAAATTCTTAGAATACATAACATAGAACCACAGTGGCTGAAAAAAATTCAGGTAAGACATCTGTGTATTGAAAAGAAGACATCACAGGTCAAAAAACGATAAACAAAAGTAAAACACACATAACAATTAGGAAAAAATATCTGCAACAATATAACAAAATAGTCTCCATAATATACAAGGAACTCGTAAGAAGAAGCTCAAGATATGAATGGACAAACAACAGAAAAGACAGCTCACAAAAAAAAGAAATACAAGTATCTTTAAACATGTAAGAAATCAGGGCTTCCCTGGTGGTGCAGTGGTTGAGAGTCCGCCTGCTGATGCAGGGGACACGGGTTGGGGCCCCAGTCTGGGAAGATCCCACATGCCGCAGAGCGGCTGGGCCCGTGAGCCATAGCCGCTGAGCCTGCGCGTCTGGAGCCTGTGCTCCGCAACGGGAGAGGCCACAACAGTGAGAGGCCCGCGTACCGCGAAAAAAAAAAAAAAGGTAAGATATCAGAGAAACCATTTGTTGCCAATCAAATTAGAAAAGAAAAACTGTAAATACTGTACTACTATTCAGTGCTGCCCAAACCTGAGGTGAGATTAGCATTATCACATACTGTTTATGAGAGTATAAACTAATAGAACCTTTCTGCAGAACAACTGGGAAATATGTATCAAGAGCTCTAAAAAATGTTCATACCTAGTAATTTCAACTGTAAAAAATAATTTGAAATATGAAAAGATCCTGATACAAACTTACTTTCGAAGTTCACTGTGACTAACAACCTACTGTAAGCCCAACAGTAGGTAAATGATTAACTAATTTCATAATCCATAAAATGGAATTTATGCAGCCATTAAAAATGTTCAAAACAACCAAATACAACATGTAAACCATAATCTGGATTGGATACTGGATAAAATACATATATATATATATATATATAAAATAAAGCCATCTTTGAGACAACCTGGAAAATCTGAATATGCACTTATTACTAGGTTTTACAGAATCGATATTTTCTTAGGTGTGATAAGGGTATTATGATAATATTTTTCTTAGGGGATGAATGCTAAAGTATTTGAGGGGAACTATGATTTCTGCAACTTTGTTTCAAAACAGTGTATTTTATACACACACACAGAAAAATGCATAGTATCTTTTGAAAAAATGCATAGTATCTTTTCATCTCTACTGTGGGTTTAAACTTTTAAAATAAAAAACTAGGGGCAAATGTTATTTAGAGTTTTAATTGCAGGGGAAATTAACTGCTCATGTTGTTAAGCAAAAAGGTCAAGAAACACACGAACTTTTACTTCCCATGTGTCAATTATGTATATCAAATGCACAACAACAACAAAAAACAACAGGGAAAATAAGCCAAAATGTTTACAGCAATTAGCCTCTGGGTGGCAGAATTATAGATGACATTTTTGCCTCCTGTAACATTTCATATAAAGACCATTACGCATAAGTTTAATAAGCATAAAAGAGAAGAAAACATAAATTTGCAAAGTTGGGGACCATGATCCAAGGAAGAGAAAAAAGGACTGAATAAAGACTTCCACAAAAATAAAACAGAATGTTACCTACACAACTGGGAGGACCAGATGCCTGACCTCAGGAAACATAGGGAAAGAAAGTCAAGAGTGTGTATGACAAAAAGTAGAAGAGCAAATGAAAGACAGCGCAAACCACACACCTTGGATCTTCCTCAGTCTCTTTTGGTGGTTTTCTTCAAGTTCCTAACGCTTGTAGGCACAGTGAGTCCTTGGACCTCTTCTTCACCTACAACTCACCCCCTTAGTGATCTTATCCAGACTCATGGCTTTGAACATCATCCATATGCTTATGACTCTGGAATTTTAAATCTCCAGCTTAGACCTTCTCCAGACATTCACATTGTCAACTGCCTCCAACTGGCAATTGAAAAGGCAGCTCAACTGTAACAGGTCTATAACTGAACTTCCCCTGCAGTCTTCTCATCTCAATTAACAGAAACTCCATTCTTCTAGTTCCCAAATGAAAAACATGGAATCACTGTTACCTCCTTCATCTCTTGCATACTTCACATCCAATCTATCTTTGAATCATATTTTCAAAAACCCAGAATCTCACCACTCCTCATCCACTTCTACTCTGGTCTAGCCACTGTCACATTTTGCCTAAATTATTTCAGTAGTCTCCTAGTAGGTCTTCCTGACTCTACCCTTGCTCTCCCTTCAGACTATTCCTTTTTAAATTTAATCTGAAGAGCTTTTTTTTTTAATTTTTATTTTTCCCAGCTTTATCGAGGTATAATGGACAAATAAAAATTGTATACTCTTCAGTCTATTCTTGATCCAGCGGCCAGAGTGATCCTGTTTAAATCTAAGTCAGATCATGTCATTCCTCTGCTCAAAACCGTTAAATACTTTCCTAAGAGTAACAGCCAAATTCCTCACAATGATCCATAAGGCTTTATATATTCTGGTTCCCTCTTTACTTCCCTGACCTCTTCTCCCACTCCTCTCAAGCACTCCACGCCAGCCACACTAACCTCCTTGTCATTTCTCAAGTATTCCAGGCACATGCCTCTCTCAGGGCTTTTGCATTTGCTGTTCTCTATGCATGGATTACATTTATCCCAAATAATAGTAGAGATCACTTACTTAAGATTTTTAGTCAAATGTCACATCACTAAAGCATCCCCTAAGTCACCCTACCTAAACTTGCAATTCCTTTGATGTTTCCCATCCCCTTCTCTGCTTTATTTTTCTCTTCAGCCCTATCAGAGTCTAAGATACTATATATTTTTACTTATCTATCATGTATTGCTATATCCCATACCAGAATGTAAGCTCCATTAAGGTCTAGGGTTTCTTATCTCTTCTGATCACTTTGCATCCCCAAAACTCAACAGTGCTTTGCATATAGGAAATACTCAATAAATATTTAATTAGAATGATCAGGTGAATCAGAAGAGGCTTGAAATTAATCCAATTATAAACAAAAAGTAGTACTGATATTAAACTTTTCTCCACTATCCAAAACTGATGGAAAAAGAAAACAAAGGTTTAAATATATTATTTAAAAATACAGAAGTAGCCAATGAAAGAAATAAAACAATTATCATCAAAAATTAGGAGAATGTTGTTGTGAGTTAAAACCTCATCTTTCATTATGGAACTCAAGTGTCTTAATTTGATAAAACAAGAAATGGTAATACAACAGTGTTACTTAGTTTTACAACAGTATTAAGAGCTAGGAAGATAACCTCCCAAAGAAATAAAAGCACAAACACTTAAAAAGCATTACCTCTGTGAAAGGGGATCAATGGTGGGAATGGACTATTTGCTTTTCATAAGTTCTTTTTAAAATAAATTATGTATTTATATCACTCTTAAAAATATTTAACAGGGCTTCCCTGGTGGCGCAGTGGTTGAGAGTCCGCCTGCCGATGCAGGGGACATGGGTTCATGCCCCGGTCTGGGAAGATCCCACATGCCGCGGAGCGGCTGGGCCCGTGAGCCATGGCCGTGGAGCCTGTGCATCCGGAGCCTGTGCTTTGCAACGGGAGAGGCCACAACAGTGAGAAGCCCGTGTACCGCAAAAAAAAAAAAAAAATTAACAGACCTCATCAAAATTAAAAACATGCTCTATGGAAAAAGCCTCTTAAGAGGATGAAAAGACAAGCTACAGAGTAGGAGAAAAATATTTGCAAACCACATATGCTACAAAGGACTAATATATAGAATATATAAAGAAGTCTCAAAACACAATAAAAAAAATCCAGTTAGAAAATAGGCAAAAGACATAAACAGACATTTCCTTGAAGAGGATGTACAGATGGCAGAGAAGCACATGAAAAGATGTTCAACATCATTAGCCATTAGGGAAATGCAAATTAAAACCTCAGTGAGATATCATCACACACTTATCAGAATGGCTAAAATAAAAAATAGTGACAACACCAAATGCTGGTGAGAATGGAGAGAAATTGGATGTCTCATACACTGCTAGTGGGACTGTAAAACGATACAGCCACTCTAGAAAACAGTTCAGCAGTTTCTTAAAAGAACTGAACAGGCAACTACCATATGACCCAGCAATTGCCCACCTGGCCATTTATCCTAGAGACACGAAGACTTACAAAAACCTGTATGCAAATGTTCATAGCAGCTTTATTTACATTAGCCAAAATCTAGAATCAACCCAGATTTCCTTCAATAGGCAAATGGTTAAACAAATTGTGGTACATCCATACCATGGAACACTACTCAGCAATAAGAAGGAACAAACCACTGATACATCCAACAACTCAGATGGATCTCCTGGGACTTATGCTAATTGAAAAAAGCCAATCCCCAAAGATTATATACTGTATGATCCTATTTATATAACATTTTGAATGACAAAACTTTACCAGTGGAGAATGATCTTTTTTTTTTGGTCCCACTGCACGGCTTCCTGGATCTTAGTTCCCCACCCAGGGATCGAACCCACACCCTCAGCAGTGAAAGCACAGAGTCCTACCCACTGGACCACCAGGGAATTCCCCAGAGGATGGTCTTAATTAGCGGTTGCCAGAGGTTCATGTGCAGGAGAGGGAGGTGGGTGTGTTCATAAAAGGGCAACACTGGAGCTCCTGTTCGGCATTTTGACCTCAGTGGTGGATAAACCTACACAGGTGATTAAGCTGTATAAAAATTAATACACACACATGAGTACAAGTAAAACTAGGGAAATGTGAATAAGTTCATTGGATTTTATCAATGTTAATATTCTGGTTGTGAAAGTATACTATAGTTTTGCAAAGTGGTACCATTGGGGGAAACTGGGAAAAGTACACAAAGAATCTCTATTATTTTTTACAAATGCATGTGAATCTACAATCACCTCAATTTTCTTAAATGTTTAACAGGGAAATAAAAATATCCTCAGCATCATATTTTAGGACACTTCATGTTTAGGACCACAGGCTTACATCACAATAGGACATTAGATAAGAGAGGAAGATCTTTTGGAATTTTATGATATATAAAAGTTCACAAACAGCCTTTTTCAAAATATCTGCATTAATAAATAAAGACAACATAAAGAGATCAGTATACATGTGCTTTGAAGTCAACCCCTTTTGGAATCAACCCCACATTCTCTGCGGTTTTCGTGGCCTTTACACATGCTGCTCCCTGTGTTTGGAAAGCTCCTCCTCCCATATGCCACACTTCTCCCCAGCCCTTCAACTATGCCTAACAAATTTGTATTTATAGTTTAGATCATCCTTCTCAAAGAGGTTTTCCCTTATCCCCCATGTTAGGTTATATATTATTTTTTTCCTCTTTACAATGATCACAGTTCTCACTGAATAGCTATTTATGTAATTATTTAACATCTGCTTCCCCTATTAAATTGTAAGCTCCATAATGGCAAACATGCTTTAAAACACCTACCACAGTGCCTGCACGTTTACTAAATGTAAGCATTCAAGTATTTTTTTTAAGGAAAGAGCAACACCTTGATGCAAAAAGGGAAAAGAAGTAGCATGAGACTTCTCAAACAGTACCATTAATTTATAACAAGGGGTACACACGCATTCTGTCCCCACTGGTTCAAACTCAGATGCCGAGCCACAAAAACACAGATAAGCCTGGCACATGTTCCTAAAGAGGTATCACAAAAACTTAAATGCCTACAAAACGCAAAGAAAGGTAACATAAATGAGTTAAGTGGCTGGGTTTAAGAACAAAAGCACAAGCCCTAGGATAAATGAAAGAAGAATACCTGGCCTCAGTGTCCAAATACAACAGTGAGTTACAGGCACTATGACAGACCATAGCACTCATGCCCTATCTAAGCAGAGGCTGGCTGCTCACAGCTCCCGCCAACTGCTGCCAATAATACAACAGTTGCATTACTTCCGGCCTAGTAATCCCAGAAGCTGGAAATCTAAGTTCTATGTGAAATTTCCCTATTTTTAAATTCTATCAACTAATTCAAATATATTTTACAACTATGTGTGGGCCAACCAGAACCCACCTGAGGGCCAAAATAAGTCCACCAATTAATTTGGGGATTGTTTTAAAGCATCCAACTGATGATTTGAGAGAAAAAATTTAAGTGCAAACACAGAGTATTAAATAGAACACAAACATACACACACAAAAAAGCACTTATTTTTGAGATAAAACCCTAGTCTTTCACCTCATACTAACATCCTCCTCTCTGACTACCTCCCTTTTCTATTCCACCACCCCAAGACTCCTACGTTCTCCTTTGATCTTAGGAGAATTTGGGTATTGAATAGTAAAAAAGAAAGAGAGGCACTTGAGTCAGAAGGACTCAAAGCCCAGCTCTGTCACTTACTAGCAATGCATTCTAGAGCAAGGTTTTTAACTTCTTTGCCTAACACTTCCCCACCTAAGTAAGGGAAGTAACATAATGTGTTCATCGTACAACTGCTTTAAGGATGAAATTAAATGGCAGTATATATCAAACATCCCATGTAGTGCCCAACATAGAGGATAAACTCAATAAATGGACAATGTAAAGATATACAGGAGACAAAGTAAAAACTGAATACAGTTTAGGGTATGAATTAAACATTCTGGGTCTAAAACTGGCGAGGTTCTTTGGTTGGTAGGTAGAAACCATGCTTAACTGTTTTGATAATATACCTAAATATTTTTTGATTATTTTTTCTAGTAATAAGTCATATCCAAGCTAAGAATAAGGAATGCTTGTTTCACATGCACAAGGTAGATCACAATCTGAATAATGTAGGTGCAAAAAAATGTTACCACCTCACAAAAGAGATTCCAGCTATCAGTACCAACAGAATGCTAGTTAATACAATTCTCAAATCCCACTCCCTAATTCACAAAAATAAGATTAATCCTTTTATCCTTGGAATGAGACAACAGGTACAGATAAAAAAACTGATCCACTAATACATTTAAATAAATTCCTTCAAACACTAGTATACCTGCTTGTCCTATTTGGCTGAGGTAACTGTTCAATGACCTGACTGATGGAACCACATGTGTCCAAATGAGAAGAATCCACAGACTCTGAAAAACATAAGTGGATATTAGCAGAAAAGGCATTTACCACCAAACTGTAATACAAATTCAAGAATGCAGACAATACCAATCTAATCAGCTACATTAGAAAACCAACCTTTTGAGTATTGTGCACCAGATACTATGCCAGACTTCCTTACATACATTCACCACAACCACATAATGTTTATATCCACCCAGCTCCAACAAGAGCACCCTTGCAAAATGGACCTCACCTGCAGCTTTGTTTTCTTTCAGTTGTTCATTGAAGCCACTATTACTGTCTCCTTGTTCTTCTCCAGCTGTTTGTTCACTATTGGACACAACATCCTAGAAAATATACATATATAATATACATCCCAGAAAATATACATACAAAATATACATTCATAATGTATACATACATATGCACATAATATGAAATATACATTTCATAATATACTATATATGAAGTAATCCAAAATGATACATATTTTTGTGAAAATGATTTTATTTTCCAGCCAACTTTATCCAAAAGATAGTGATCTCCCAAGTACTTACTTTGCAGCTTGGTCTAGATTAGGGGAAAAAAAAAAATCTACTCAATCATTTCCAAGCAACCTATCACTCACCAACACAGGGTTCTCTTTGTGCGTCTGTAGATTAGGAAGGTGTCGAGATAGCATACTGAAGCGAGAACCAGAATCATCGTCTAGAACCTGGCTTTCAGGCTGAGAATCTTCAATGATCAGGCAAGGAGTGTCTTGCTGAGAGAAATCTGACTCCAACTGACTTCCAGTGGGGTCCATCTGCTCCCCTGGAATGGAATAACAAAAGATCAGTTCTGTGTAACCTACTAGCCTTCCTCATGCAGTCTGAGCTTAAAAAACGAGGCAGAAGTACAAGACCTGGAAAAGGGGACCAGTGTAGGACTCTTCCAATTAGAACATTATAATCGCTGCAATCACTTTCCTATCATACCTTCCAAGGCCCGATTTCCTCGTTATTTACAATCAGCCTGCCTATCCTTCTCTCCCCCTTCCATCACCTTCCCGTAGACACCCTTTCCCCTCCTTCCTAACCTCTTCTCTCCCCGCCCCTTTTTCCATCCCCCACAACTCTCCCTACGTCCTTCTGGAGCCTCTACCACCCCGCAAAAGGCTTCTTTGTAATCTCTGCTCGTTTTAACCCCCACAGGTCTTCACGCTTCCTCACGACCACCCAGCCTTTCCAGCTAGGGCTACCCCACCCCCTCCTCAGGGCCCTCCAACCCTTTCCCTGTCACCGCCGCCATGCTTGCCACCCCGCCCCCTCCGGTCGGCCATCCCCTTCAGACCCGAAACCCAAGCCTTCAGAGCCTACTACTCCCCCACTTTTCTCGAAACAGTACCAGGCATCCCGGCGGGAGGTCCCTCGCGCTCCAGCTAGAGATCTCCGCTCGCTCCCGAGGTCCCTCCAGCTCGATCCCCAGGTCGACGCTGTAGCCACCGCCGCCACGGGCCGCGAACTCCCCCTTTCCCGTCGCGTCACGCGGTATCGGCTCGCCCATTCGCTGTTGCTGCCCGCCACTCAAGAAAACCTGTGGATGATTGGTGGCTGGGCGGAGTGCCCCGCCCCACGTAAGAAAAAGGAACACGGCGGCGTGTTTCCATGGCAGCCTGGACGTTGCAGGCCGTCCCTCTAATACAGCCGGAGAATGACAGTATCCTTGAACCGAAGGGACCTTGAGAGGGCGTGAAATATATTCCCCTGCCTCCAGGACGGTTGTTTGTACCACTAGTCAGACATAAGAGAAAAGACCAATTTTCTATCGTTCATGCACCATAAGGCCCCTCTCTCACCCTCTTGCGTGGAAAAGGAGAGGGTTTCCCGGCTTTCTAATAAAAGGGCAAAGAAGATCCAGGATGGCTAGAATTTCAGAGCTGGTGAAACTGAAGAGAGAGGACTCTTTGGGGTTTACCGGGTCAATCAGGATCCCTTTTGTAGGCCTCTACGCGAATTCAAGGGCTTCACATTACGTCTCTGCCAGTTCTTTAAAAAAAAAAAAATTTTTTTTTCCATTTACATTGTCTGAGGGCCCCGGTAAGCCATATTTTTCCCCATTGCCCTTTCCAGTCTGAAACGTCGTAGTTCAAGCTTCACATTTTCTTATCGTTGACCTATCTTTTGTGGAATTGCAGCCTACAGAGACCATAGACCGAGACATGTTTTGCACGCCCGGTTGAGACAATTGAGCACAGTAACTGTCAGACTCGGTGGTGAAGAGAACAGCTGCCGCCCCTTTAACTAGATGACCTCAAAGGTCCCTCGAAGCCTTGAGAGTCTATTATCCTAATTATGGTGCCGGAGTCTTATGGAGGGTGTGGCAGCTGTGACTTGTATTAATGAAAGAGGCTCCATGAGGAATATGGTTTTGTTTCTGGGTTTTTTTCAGGAGGTGTTGATTTTTGTTTTTAAGTGGTGGTTGGATCTGGGATGGAATTCTAGCCAGAGCAGCTGTCAATAGGGAAAGCACCTAGCACACTGCCAGGCATATACATAGTAGGCATTCAATAGGAAGTAATTTTCTCTCTCTACCCCAGCCTCAGAATGACTTAAGCACAGCCCAACCATGATTCTCCAATTCTGTAAATACCCAATTCAATACCTGATATAGGCTAAGCTGAAGTGGAGCTTCCTACCAACGAATGTTCTCCCTATCAAAGCATGTCATCTCAGTATATGTTACTTATGGGAACAAAAGGACAGAATCTTTGAAATGAAACTTTCCTGAAAAATCTAGAATCTATTGTTGCTATAACTAGAATATAATTAGGGTCCCCAGAATGTTTTATGAGTGGAGCAATAAGTGGAATGGAGAACACAGAGACACATCCCACTTCTTAATCTTGAAATCATTTATAATTGATTCCTCTCTTCCCCCCCCCCACCAATGCTACAGAATACCAGTGACCAAATAAATTTAATCCTGAAAAAAACAGGTAAGGTCAATATTGACTACACTCGGTAGACAAAGTGAATTCATCTGCTCGATGTGAGAGGACACCAACAATCAGGTCCTGATGTGACAAATCTTGACCTTGATTACCATAAAAATTCCCCAAAGTCACTATATTTTTCCCTTCTCTGTCCTGCTACTGCATTTCCCATCACCAAGCAAGACATAAATAAGCACGCTTTCTTGCTCATTTGACAAACAACTGTATGTTTGTCAAAACTTATAAAACTATATACTAAAAGGTAAATTAAACCTCAATAAGCATGACTAAAAATAAATAAATGAGCCTGAGCCATTCCCATTACAAAATAGAACAAGAGCTTTAAAAAAACCAAAACAAAACTGTGAAGAAAAACTGTGAATTCCTTGTTAAGCAGGATGATAATGAAATTAATCATTAAATTACCCAAAAAGATCAGAAAATGCAGGCAGGATGGTTACCCACTGAGGCTGTGACTGATTAGAGTCAGGTGAGCCAAAGTCCTTTATTGACTCGTAGACTGCAAAGGACCATCAGCATATCTGCCTATCTACAGGTGCATCTTTACCTAGGCCACCTCCGAGAAATCTAATCTACCTCTAAAGCCCACCAGAGGAGAAAATTCCGTCAGAAAATTCCATCAGACACTATGTTAACTCACTTTGAAGTTTAACAGACCTCATTGCCTGAAAATTTTCTTCTAATTATCTAACCTAAATTCTTTTTTTAAATATCTTATTCGTTATCCCATTTTTAAATTTGTATTACATTAGGATCCTCGTTTTTAAATATTCATTTATTGATTTAGACTGCGCCGGGTCTTAGTTTTGGCACGTGGGCTTCTCAGTTGCAGCATGCATGCGGGATCTAGTTCTCCAACAAGGGATCGAACCCAGACCCCCTGCATTGGGAGCAGAGTCTTAGCCACTGGACCACCAGGGAAGTCCCACTCATATTGTCTTTAATCGGAAAGTTTAAAACCTGGACAAATTCTACTAAGGCTGGGATCATGTCATCTGTTCCAATAATTCTACCAATCAAACAATGAACATAAATGCTACATACTTAGTTTAATAGTCTTTTTCTGAGGTCTCCTCACAGACTTCTCTAAGTAAAAGAACCCCAGATGGTTTAACCCTACCTCACAGACACTATTCACCAATCTTTACATTTGCTTCATGGTTTTCCTCTGGAAACTCATAGTTTTGAAGCTCAGTGGCAGAGAACTTTACTGAGGATAAGTACTAAATTTAATGATAAACTGTCACATATCCCTTTTAAGCTGCAATATTAAAGTATTACAAACTGACTTATATCTAACGTAGAATTATTCTGACCCCTAGGCTGCCTTCTGTTGCACTTGGACCTAAACAATCACGCCCAGTCATATACCAATGATATAATTCATTATTAACATGTATTACATTTATACTATGTGGCAGGTATTGTGCTCTGGGTTTTTTTGTTGGTTTGTTTATTTATTTATTTATTTATTTATTTTTGGCTGCGTTGGGTCTTTGTTGCTGCACGCAGGCCTTCTCTAGTTGCGGCAAGCAGGGGTTATTCTTCGTTGTGGTGCGCGGGCTTCTCGTTGCGGTGGCTTACTCTTGTTGCAGAGCACGGGCTCTAGGCGCGCGGCCTTCAGTGGTTGTAGCTTGCGGGCTCTAGAGTGCAGGCTCAGTAGTTGTGGCTCTCGGGCTTCATTGCTCCGTGGCATGTGGGATCTGCCTGGACCAGGGCACGAACCCATGTCCCCTGCATTGGCAGGCGGATTCTCAAGCACTGCGCCACCAGGGAAGTCCCTATTCTGCTCTGTTTTACATTCATTTTCTCACCTAAAAGCCTCATATCTCTTTGAGGGTTACAGATGGGGACACTAAGGCTTAGAGAGATGACATAATTTGCACGATGTCTCAGAATCTGTGAGAACCCACCCAGTCTGTCTAACTGCAGAGGTTTTATATATCCATGATGGAGGAGAACAGTGACAAAGAAATGGCAAAACAGTTGATACAAAACTTTTTTGTTCTTTTTGTATTTTTATTTGAATACTAAATATGGGTGTCCCTAGTGTTCTAGAAATTCATAATAATTAAAATAATATGAAGAAAACAGAGGAGAAAAATGAAAAGTTGTCAATTCCACATCCTTATGAAGAAGTTAAGTCAACAAAAAGGTGATGACATGATTAAAATGTGAAAATAAATTGCCTAAGGTAGTCAATAATTGCCTATGATACTATATTAGCTTCTTAACACCAGGCTTATATGCTTACTAGGTACCTGCAATCCCTGCAGTGGAAGCAATCCTAACTGGTCTATACCTTACCTCTACAGAACGTCCTCCTGTTAATATTAAGTAAACTTTTTATTTTGAAAAAAATTTCAGAGCAACAGAAAAGTTACAAAAATAGTATAATAAAAAAACAGTATAATGATCTCTCATAAACCCTTTCACCTAGATTCACATGTTGTTAACATTTTGCCACATGGCTCCGATTCTTTTTATTTTGCGCTACACGGGCCTCTCACTGTTGTGGCCTCTCCCATTGCGGAGCACAGGCTCCGGACGCGCAGGCTCAGCGGCCATGGCTCACGGGCCCAACCGCTCCGCGGCATGTGGGATCTTCCCGGACCGGGGCACGAACCCGTGTCCCCTGCATCGGCAGGCGAACTCTCAACCACTGCGCCACCAGGGAAGCCCCCCCTATGCTTTTTTTTAGTGTGGTAAAATATACATAACATGAAATTTACCGCTTTAACCATTTTTAAATGTGCAGTTTAGTGGCATTAAGTGCATTGACATGCAACCATCTCCACCATCCATCTCCAGACCTTTTTATCCTCCCAAACTAAAACTCTGTACCCATTCAACATTTATTTCCCCATTCCCCTCTCCCTCCAGCCCTTGGCAACCACCATTCTACTTTCTGTCTCCATGAATTTGTCTACTCTGGGTACCTCACACAAATGGACTCATACAATATTTGTCCTTTTGTGTCTGGCTTATTTCACTTAGCATAATATCCCCAAGGTATATCTATGTTGTAATTTTAATAGCATGTGTTAGAATTTCCTACCTTTTAAAGCCTGAATAATATTCCCTTGTAGGTATAGATCACATTTTGTTTATCATCCTTGTTCACTTTAACCCACTTTTCAAACATTTCCAGAGCCCCAACTTTGCCACACCAAAATATAGATAAGGCCCTGGAGGCACATTAGCAGAACCCCACCAAGGCAGCACACTGCCACCCCTTCAAGGTTGCTTAATTTTCCAGCCAACCAGTTAGCTGGAGGCCCTCTTATCAACCCGAGTCTCTCAAACACACAACACCAAGCACAATTGTGACTCTACCTTTCCAAATGTTTAATCCAAAGAGCTCAACTCCACCAGAAGCTGCTTACCTGGAAAGAGAGAGGTAGAAACAGAAGGTTGTGGTATGAGGGGGGAACAAAATGGAATCCTTGTCTATCTGAATACTGATGGGGCCTGCCATTTTACCTTCTCTGGCTCATTCCCTCCCCTTATAGAAGTATTCAGATCTCCACATCCTAGTAGCATCTCCCCTCCACTCCACTTCTTTATCAAGCTCCAGGCCTTTCTTTTGTCCTTGCCCTCCAAATTCTGCTTTCTCCATACCAGTAACTCCATAATCCTTTGCAATCTAGCTTTAACCTCCATAAATCTAGTGCCTAGAACAAAGCAGTTACTCTAAAAATGTTTGTTAATAACTGATTCTGAAAATTTCTTGTCAAGTTATCTTATTAGCTTTGACCTCTATCATGTTTGATAGTGTTGCTGATTCCCTCCTCTTTAAAATTCTCATCCTGTAAACAAGCTAAGTGCCCATGAACAGATGAATGGATGAAAATAAGATGTGAGATATATATATATATATATATATATATATATATATGAATACTACTTAACCATTAAAAAAAAGATGAAATCTTGCCGTTTGTGACAACATGGATGGATCTTTAGGGTATTATGCTAAGTGAAGTCAGATGGAGAGAGACATATACCACAGGAACAAACAAACAAACAAAAAATAAATGAACAAGCCAAACAAAAACAAACACATAGATAAAGAGAACAGAGTAGGGGTTACCAAAGGGGAAGGGGTTGGGTAAAGACAAAGTGGCTAAGGGGGTCAACTGTATGGTGACAGATGGAAACTAAACTTTTGGTGGTGAGCACTCGGTAGGGCACACAGAAGTAGAAATATAATGTTGTACACATGAAACTTATGTTGTAAACCAATGTTACCTCAATAAAAAATAAATAAATTTAAAAAACAATAAATTTAAAAAATAAAATAAAATTCTCATCTCATGACTCCAGAGTTCCTGGCTCTTGTCCTCCCTCTCAGTTTTTCTTTCCAATCCCTAATTTCCTGGAGGCCAGTACAACAGAATAAGAATCAAGAGTGTTACCAACATGCTACAACATGGATGAACCTTGAAAACGTGCTAAGTGAAATAAGCCAGATACAAAAGGACACATATTGTATGATTCCATTTATATTCCATTTATATACCTGGAATAGGCAAATCTACAGAGACAGAAAGTAGAACAGTGGTTTCCAAAGGCTGGAGGAAGGGAGGAATACGGACTTATTGTTTAATAAGCACAGAGTTTCAGTTTGGAAAGATGTAAAAGTTCTGGAGCGAGATGGTGGTGATGGCTGCACAACAGTGTGAATGTACTTAATGCCACTGAACTGTACACTTTAAAATGTTTAAAATGGTAAAGTTTATGTTATGTGTATTTTACTATAATAAAAAAGTTTTTCAATGAGACAAAACTAAATTTTAATAAAGATGCATACCTAAATCATAAAAAAATAATAAAGAAATTATCTGATTCAATAAAAGTCAGGCCTAGGGACTTCCCTGGTGGTCCAGTGGGTAAGACTCGGCACACCCAATGCAGGGGGCCCAGGTTCAATCCCTGGTTGGGGAACTAGATCCCACATGCATGCCACAAGAGTTCGCGTGCCACAACTAAGATCCGGCACAGCCAAAATAAATAAATGATAAATAAATAAATAAATAAATATATTTAAGTCAGGCCTAGTGGTTAATTTTAGAGGGTATAAAGAGGTTGTAATTCTTTAGGAGCCAAGTGGGGTGCTTGGAAATTCTATTTTCTTACTAGAGGCACTACACACGTGTACTACAGTTAAGTTTCCTACATATGAACCTTCAAGCTGCAAGCTTTCAAAGATGCGAATGTGCATCTGGTTCCAGCAAGGAACCAGAAACTGTGCCAACAACGTCATGCACGAGTGAAATTGCAGCCTGCCCTCCGTCTCCTATTGCTGACAATTCTTCAGCTCTACCATCTTCCACCTCCTCTCCCTCCACTAGGCAGTAACTCTTGCCTGTTCACTCGATGCCAGTCCGTGTTTGGCAGTTGGTGTACTGTACTTTTCAAGGTACTATACTGTAAGATTAAAAATGTTTTCTTTATTTTTTGTTTGTTTGTTTTTTATGTATTATTTCTGTGAAAAGTATTATAAACCTATTACAGGACTTCCCTGGTGGCACAGTGGTTAGGAATCCGCCTGCCAATTCAGGGGACACGGGTTTGAGCCCTGGACCGGGAAGATCCCACATGCTGCGGAGCAACTAAGCCCGTGTGCCACAACTATTGAAGTCTGTGAGCCTGGAGCCTGTGCTCCACATCAGGAGAGGCCACCACAATGAGAAGCCTGCGCACCGCAGCAAAAAGGGGTGCCCTGCTCCCCGCAACTAGAGAAAGCACGCGCGCAGCAACGAAGACCCAAGTCAGCCAAAAATAAATAAATAAATATTTTTTTTAAAAAAACCCTATTACAGTACAGTACTATATAGCCAATTGTGTTAGTTGGGTACCTAGGATAACTTTGTTGGACTTACAAACAAATTGGACTTAACAAACACGCTCTCGGAATGGAACTCGTTCATCTGTAGGGGATTTACTGTATTTATAATTCATACATCTGTACATTTATGTTTCATTCACTTTTTAATGTGTTACAATAAAGATGATTTAAAATAAATAAATATCATTGATACTAAAACTAGTACTGTGCTGGAAAAGGGGGTATTTACATTGCCTCAAACTATCTCCCTAAAATGTACTGAATTATTACAAACAGAAAGTAGTAAATTTGCAGTGAAAAAATCTGGTAACTTAATGAAGTGATCCCAGTTAACATCACTAGTAATGGGACAAAACATCATCACGTGTCACTTGATATGATACACTGAGAAGGAAACAACATCACTTTAATTGTATTCCTGCCCAAAATTCATAAGCTGAATCTGATCATGAGGAAACATCAGATAAGCCCAAATTGGTGGAAGCTCTGCAAATAAGTAGCCCATATTCTTCAAAAAGAGATATACAAATAACTATAATACAAAATACAATAAAAGTGCTGTAGGAGTGCAAAGAAGAAATCAAAAGAAAGAATTTTAATCATGTGGTTATAATGAATATTATTGAGCATTTACTGTGTTCTAAGCTCTGTCTAGTCTCACTCATTTCTGATCTCATCCGGTCTCATTGCTGTAACTACCATTTATACCAATGACTCCCAACTTTATATCTCTAGCCCTGACCTCTCTCCCAAATCCTGAACTTATATACCTAACAGCCTATTCAATATCTCCCTTTGGATGTCCAATTGACATCTTAAACTCGACATGTTTAAAACTGAACTCATTCTATCAAATCTGCTCCACTTGCAGCCTTCCCCATCTCAGTTGATGGCAACTTCATCCCTCCTGCTGTTTATAACAAAAAGCTTGGAGACATTCTTTTTTAATAGAAAGGAAAACATAACCCATGTACTTATCATCCAACTTCAACAATTATCAACAAATGCCCAATCTTTTATAAAAATTATTTTATTGAAGTATAGTTGATTTACAATGTGGTGTTAATTTCTATTGTACAGCGAAGTGATTCAGCTATACATATACATACATTCTTTTTCATTATGATTTAATCACAGAACATTAACTATAGTTCCCTCTGCTATACAGTAGGACCTTGTTGTTTATCCGTTCTACATACAATAGTTTGCACCTACTAATCCTAAACTCCCAATCTATCCTTCCCCCTTCCCCTCTTCCCTTTGGCAACCACAAGTCTGTTCTCTATGTCTGTGAGTGTGTTTCTGTTTCTTAGGTACGTTAATTTGTGTCATAGTTTAGATTCCACATATAAGTGATATAATATGGTATTTGTCTTTCTATATCTGACTTACTTCACTTAATATAATAACCTCTAGGTCCATCTATGTGCTGCAAATGGCATTATTTCATTCTTTTTTATGGCTGAGTAGTATTCCATTGTGTGTGTGTGTGTGTGTCTGTGTGTGTGTCTGTGTGTGTGTACCACAATTTCTTTATCCATTCATCTGCCGATGGACAGTTAGGTTGCTTCCATGTCTTGGCTATTGTAAATACTGCAGCAGTGAACATTGGGGTGCATGCATCTTTTCAAATTACAGTTTTGTCTGGATATATGCCCAAAAGTGGGATTGCAGGACCATATGGCAACTCTATTTTTAGTTTTTTGAGGAACCTCCATACTGTTTTTCATAGTGGCTACACCACTTTACGTTCCCACCAACAGTGTAGGAGGGTTCCCTTTTCTCCACACCCTCTCCAGCAATAAATGCCCAATCTTGTTTCAACTATATTCCCACCCACTTCCCCCCAACTGATTATTTCTAAGAAAATCCCAGACATCATATCATTTCATCCATAAATACTTGTATGTGTTTTAAATATAGAGAATCTTTTAAACATAATATCATTAACACACCCAAGGAAAATTAACAGTAATTTTTAATATTATCAAATATATAGTGTTCAAGTTTCTGCAATTGTCTCATAATTTTTTTTTTTTACAATTCCAAACAAAGTTTACACATTGCATTTGGATGATACTTACCTTAGGCCTCTTTTAATCTGTAAGTCTTCCTCTTTTTTATTTCCTGCAATTTATTTATTTGTTGATGAAATCACATCATTTGTTCTGTAAAATTTCCAACTTCGTGGATTTTTCTGATTGCATCCCTGTTGTGCAATCAGAAAAAGTATTTAAAGTATTTAAAGTATTTTCCGGACTTCCCTGGTGGCACAGTGGCTAAGAATCTGCCTGCCAGTGCAGGGCACATGGGTTCGATCCCTGGTCTACGAGGATCCCACATGCCGCGGAGCAACTGAGCCTGCGCGCCACAGCTGCTGAAGCCCACGTGCCCTAGAGCCCATGTTCCGCAACAAGAGAAGCCACCGCAAGGAGAAGTCCCACGCACCGCAACGAAGAGTAGCCCCTGCTCGCCACAACTGGAGAAAGCCCACACGCAGCAAGGAAGACCCAATGCAGCCCAAAATAAATAAATAAAAATAAATAAATAAATAAATAAAGTATTTTCTTTTTTATTTTTTATAAATGAACAGATAGGTATACTTGTTCAGATTTATGTTCCTTTTTTTGGCAAGAATAACTGGTATAAACTTCCTATTGCATCTCATCAGGAGGCATGTAACATCTGGTTTAATGTATTTTTGTTCTGTTACAATTGATTAATAGGTTCAAATATTACCATCTTTTTACCTGACAGCTTAGCAGTCACTGGTAATTGTTATCTAGCTGCATTATTTCATGAGGGGCTGTAAAAAAGTGATATTCTAATTTTAGAACACTATCTTTATTCATTAGCTGGAATTCTTCTATAAATAAGAACTTTCCCTTCATCAAATATTTGATTACCTAAGGAATGGTAGGATAAATGTTTGATTCTTTCCTTTGATTTACTAGTTTTCAAAATAATGAGTTGAGGTTCTCATGTAATAGAGAATAGTTCTCTAAATAATGAAATTCTCCAGCATACTGGATGACTTATGAGATTTTTTTGTTTTTAGTATCACTATGAACTATGGGTTTTAACACATTTGGTGTGCTTCAACCCACTGCAATTATTCTTCATTTTGAAATGCATATTGTCCCTTGGGACTTCCCTGGTGGCGCAGTGGCTAAGAATCCACCTGCCAATGCAGGGGACATGCGTTTGATCCCTGATCCAGGAAGATTCCCACATGCCGTGGAGCAACTAAGCCTGCGAGCCACAACTACTGAAGCTGGTGTGCTCTAGGGCCTGTGGGCCGCAACTACTGAGCCTGCGTGCTTCAACTACTGGAGCCCATGCACCTAGAGCCTGTGCTCCATGCTCCGTGCTCCACAACAAGAGAAGCCACCGCAATGAGAAGCCCACGCACTGCAATGAAGAGTATCCCCTGCTTGCCGCAGCTAGAGAAAGCCCACACGCAGCAAAGAAGACCAAACGCAGCTAAAACTAAATAAATAAATAAAATAAAAAATAAAGAGGACCCAAGTACATTTTAAAAAAAGAAAAAAGCATATTGTCCCATCGTTGAGCTGTGGAAGTCCTTTCAGATTAGCCCCAGATTTCTCTTAACATGATTCCAGTAGTCTTGGATAGCTTCCTTGCTTTCTGATATAACAAGATGTTCCAAGTTCATCTTGTTTATTTCCTGCCTCAGATCTAGAATCAGATGTTTCTGATACAACAAGATGTTCCAGGTTCATCTTGTTTATTTCCTGCCTCAGATCTAGAATCAGATGTTTCTCTAAGAAGTCTTAGTTCATTTAGTAGTAAATGGCATTTAAAGACCACAATTTGGATGGTTGGATGCTTGTTGCTACTGAGTTGGTCACTGTTTGCCTTTTTCTAACTAAATGTAGGATTTCAGGGATTTTATCTAACTTTCTTGATTTTATATTTGTATCTCTTTCTAGTATAATCAACATCTTGGTTCCTGATAACATTAGCACGATTTATTTATTTTCTTTATTCTATTACATATATAAAACCATTTCTGAAAAAACCCAATATTACTAACAAGATGGCAAATGAAAACAGTTTAACATTTTTTGCAGTTCATTTCTTTCCTTTGGGTATATCCCATAAAAATGTAAGATTAAGAAGTATGCTACAGGGCTTCCCTGGTGGCGCAGTGGTTGAGAGTCCGCCTGCCGTTGCAGGGGATACGGGTTCGTGCCCCGGTCCGGGAAGATCCCACATGCCACGAAGCAGCTGGGCCCGTGAGCCATGGCCGCTGAGCCTGCGCGTCCGGAGCCTGTGCTCCTCAACGGGAGAGGTCACAACAGTGAGAGGCCCGTGTACCGCCAAAAAAAAAAAAAAACGGTGGAGGAGGGTATGGAGACGGATGGTGGTTACGGTTCCACAACATTATGAACATATTTAATATCACTAAACTGTACACTTTAAAATGGTTGAAATGGTAAATTTTATGTGTATTTTATTTTATTATTTATTTATTTATTTGGTTGTCCCGAGTCTTAGTTGTGGCAGGCGGGCTTCTTAGTTGCGGCAGGTGGGCTCCTTAGTTGTGGCATGCGAACTCTTAGTTGTGGCATGCATGTGGGATCTAGTACCCTGGCCAGGGATCAAAACCAGGCCCCCTGCACTGGGAGTCTTAACCACTGTGCCGCCAGGGAAGTCCCATATGTGTATTTTATCACAATAAAATTTTTTGAAAATAATATACAGTTAAACTATTATATTTTAAAGTCATTTGAAAGAATTCTACCAATAAACAGGTTAATTTATTTCACTTTGATTTTTATTTTTAGTGACTGCTTTCTTCATTTTGATTTTTTAATTGAGGTAAAATTTAAATACAGTGAAATGCACAGCCCATTTGTATAATTTGATGAGTTTTGATAAATATAAACACCTATTAAACTTATATACCAGTCAAGATATAAAACATTTTCCTCACTCCAGAGAGTTTTTCATGGCAACTATACTCTTATTTCTATCACTATATATTAGTTTTGCTGCTCAACAATTTTATATAAATGGAATCATGCAGTATGTAGTCTTTTGTTTCCATCTTCTTTGCACAATACAACATTTTTGAGATTCATCCATGTTGGTGCATGTATCAGCTCAGTAGTATTCTTTTGTATACATGTTCCACAATTTATCAATTCACCTATTGATAGATATTTGGGTTGTTTTGGACCATTATAAATAAAGCTCCTATGAATATTCATAAATAAGTCTTTTTGTGAACATACGTTTTCATTTCTCTTGGGCTGATATGCAGGGGTAGAACTGCTGGGTCATAGGATAAGTATTTGTTTAACTTTATAAGAAACTGACAAACGGTTTTCCAAAATGGTTGTATAATTTTATACTCCCACTAACAACATATGAGAGTTTCAGGTGCTGCACATCCTCACTAACATTTGGTATTGTTAATGTGAAGTGGTAGTTCATCGTGTTTTTCAGTAAACTTTATACATCAATGTACAATAAAATGTGCCTGTTTTAAGTATAGAGTTTGATCAACTCCACAATGTATATATGTGTGTAACCACTACCATAATCAAGTACAGCACATTTTCATCACCCCAAATTCCCTTGTACCCCTTTGCAATCAATTCCCATCCCCTCCCCAGCCCCAGTAACCACTTATTTGCTTTCTATCACTGTAGATACGTTTTGCCCATTCTATATAGAATTTCACATAAACTTATTCATGCAGTATGCACTTGTGGTGATCATGAATACGCATCACTGAAATCTTCTTTCAGAGAGTATATTTGGTTGGTGACCACACCTGCTGCCCCTCTGGACCTACTCCCACGTTTGCACCAAAGCCACACTTCCATAGGCTAATCCCAGCCAATGCCAGAGAACAACAGGGCTACAAAGGCAGGCCCAATCCTGTGATAAAAAGGATTCTTCCAACAGGTCCTTTGACTTGAAGATTCTTCATCTGCCTGGCCAAACCTTTTTGGGACCTACGCTGTACGATAAGACTCTTCCTATCCAATCCTCATTCCTTTCCTCTCTCTTTTCCACACATGTCAGACCTGTATCTTGGTCTGAAGCTCTCTCTGCCTTCCCTTGATCTCCCTCTGTGGTGGTTTAAAATATATCCACAAATTCAGTGACACTCCGTTCAAAAGGTAGAGCCAATTTCCTTCCTCTTGAGAGTGGACTAGACTCAGTGACTTGCTTCTAATAAATAAAACAAGGCAGAAGTGATGATGCCTAACTTCCAACGCTATGTCATAAAGAGGCATTATAGCTCCCTCCTTATTTTCTTGGTTCACTTGCTCTGGGAGAAGCCAGCTGTCATGAGGATACTCAAGCAGACCTATGGAGAGTCCTACAAAGTGAGGAGTTGAGGTTTCCTGCCAACAGCCATGTGAATGAGCCATCTTGGAAGCAGATCATATAGCCTCAGCCTCAAGCCTTCAGATTACCATAACCTCAACTGACATCATGACTGTAACCTCACAGGAAATCCTGAGTCAAAACCACCCACCTGGGCTTCCCTGGTGGCACAGTGGTTGAGGGTCCGCCTGCCGATGCAGGGGACATGGGTTCGTGCCCCGGTCCAGGAAGATCCCACATGCCGCGGAGCGGCTGGGCCCGTGAGCCATGGCCGCTGAGCCTGCGCGTCGGGAGCCTGTGCTCCGCGGCGGGAGAGGCCACAACATGAGAGGCCCGCATACAGCAAAAAAAAAAAACACCCACCTAATTTGCTCCTGGGTTTCAGATCCTTAGAAACTATGTGACGTAATAAATGTTTGTTATTTTAGGCTGCTAAATGTTGGAGTAATTTGCTTCAAAGCAATAGATAACCAATATACTCCCCCAATAAATCTCTTGCACATCTAATCACGTCTTGGTATCTATTTCTCAGGAGACCAAAAAATATTCTTTTGTGTTTTGTTTCTTTTATTTCAGCATAATGTTTTTTATTTTTCATATATGCTGTGTATATTTGTAGTTCCTTTTTACAGCTGAGTAGTATTCTATTGCATGAAGGTAACACAATTTGTTTATCCATTTTCCTACTGATGGATGGGTTGTTTCCAGGTTTTGGCAATTATGAATAAAGTTGCTATGAACAACTATCGCAAATCTCTTTGTGGATACACGTGTGTTGATTTTTCTTGGGTAAATGCCTAGGAATGCAATTTCTAGGTCATAGTGTAGATGTTTAGTTTTATAAGAAACTTCCAAATACTTTAATAAAGTCATTATAACATTTTACACTACTATTAGCAGTATATAAGAGTCTTAGTTGTTCCACATCCTTGCTCACATTCGGTGTTATTGGTCTTTTAACTTTTGCCATTTTATGGATAAGTGATGTTACACTGTGGTTTTATTTTTTATTATTTTTTATTTTTTTTTTTGGTTGTGCCACGCGGCTTGTGGGATCTCAGTTCCCTGATCAGGGACTGAACCCTGGCCATGGAAATGAAAGCCCGAAATCCTAACTACTAGGCCACCAGGGGACTCCCCACTGGGATTTTAATTTGCATTTCCTTAGGACTAATGATGTTAAACACTTTTTCATGTACTTATTGGTCATTTGTATATCATCTCTAGTGAAAACCCATTCAAATTGCTTGGCCACTTTATAATTGGGTTGTCTTTTTTTATTGATTTGTAGATTTTTAAAAATATATTCTGGGACAGGTTATTTATCAGATTGGTCATTTTGATTTAATTTTGTTTTATACTTATGTAAACCATTTACATGATTCCAATGTCAAATTTACAAAATAAGATAAATTCTAAAAGTCTACCTTCCATCCCTGGCTGCCTTACAATCTGTTTCTTCTTTCCTCCTATAGACAACTTTTGAAAAGTTTTTCATTTAACTTTGGAGTCACTATTTACTCTCTTTCTCTCTCACTCCCCATTTGGGAGGCAGGAAGTCAGATTGGCTCTACCTTTAAAATACTGTGTGTCTAGCATCCCACCATCTCCACTGACATTGCTCTGATCTGAGCTACATCATTGCTCACCAAGATTACTGCAAGTCCCCTGGCTGTATTCTCACTGTATTATTATTATTTTTAACCAGGGCGCCTCAGGCCCCCAGGTGTCAAAGTCCGGCAGGCACTTCATCCTCAGGGGTGATCGGAGTCCAGTGCTGGACATCATGAGAGTGGTTTCCCACTTTAATCCTTACAACCTCTACAGTCTATTCTCAATACAGCAGCCAAAGTGATCCTGTAAAAATCTACATCAAACCATACCATTCCTCTGTTCAAATGCCTGCATATGTTCCCTAATTCACTCAGAGTAAAAACCAAAGTCCTAACAATGCCTACAAGGCCCTACGTAATCTGGCCTCTATTATCTCCAATCTCATCTCCTATTCCTCTTTGTTTCACTCCTCTGCTCCAGCCACAGTGGGCTCCAGCTATGCCTTGAATATACCAGGCATACCCCTACCTTAGGGACCTTGTACTGGCTATCCTCTCTGCCTACAAGACTCACTACTGGATACCCAAACGGCCAACCCCCTTACTTCCTTCAAGTCTGCTTAAGTCTCATCTTAATAAGGCTCACCCTGACCAGCCCCTTTAAAATTGCAATCTTTCCTGCCCCTTCACCATTCTTCCCCATCACCACAGCCTGCTCCAGCATTCTCAATCACCCTTACCATATTTTTTCTTTTTTGCCACAGCACTAATCACTTTCTGACATACTATATACCTATTTATTATTTATTATCTGTCTCCCCGACTAGAACATAAGCGCCACAAGAGCAGGGATCTTTGTGTTTTATTTGCTGGCACACAATAAGTGCTCAATAAATATTACTGGATGAATTAAAAAGTGAATTAAAAAGTGAATTCTAGGCATTGTTCTAAGCATATTTAAAAGATTATCCCACTTAATTATCAAAATAATCCTTAAGGTGGGGTGCTATTACTAATAATTTGACAGATGAGAAAACTGAAGCACAGAGAGGATGAGAACTTGCCTAAGTTCACACAGTTGGCAAGTGAGGAAGTCAGTTTCAGAGAGGCAGTTATTTGAGTTAGGCCATACTCCTTAAATTTTTTGTGAGATGAGATGGAAACTTATTCCACAAATAAAGTAAATCATAAAGGTAAATCCCTAGATGAGAATTAAGGGTAACAACGCACTCAAGGAAAGAGATGCAGCCTGAACAGAAAGTTCAAGAATGGGGACTTCCCTGGTGGCGCAGTGGTTAAGAATCCGCCTGCCAATGCAGGGGACACAGGTTTGAGCCCTGGTCCAGGAAGATCCCCCATGCCATGGAGCAACTAAGCTCGTGTGCCACAACTACTGAGCCCACGTGCCACAACTACTGAAGCTCATGTGCCTAGAGCCCGTGCTCAGCAACAAGAGAAGCCACCACAATGAGAAGCCCGTGCACTGCAACGAAGAGTAGCCCCTACTCGACGCAACTAGAGAAAGCTGTGCACAGCAACGAAGACCCAACACAGTGAAAAATAAAAATAAAAAAATAAATTTATAAAAAAAGAATGGCTGAGGGAAAGGCAAATGGCTCAGATTGACTGAATGAAGGGGTTAATGCAAAGTACTTACAGGAGGTATCATTAGAAATGGAAGTTAGGAGGTATGATGAAGGATCTTCAAGAAAGAACTGATGAGGACTTCCCTGGTGGTCCAGTGGGTAAGACTCTGCGCTCCTGGTGCAGGGGGCCTGGGTTCAATCCCTGGTCAGGGAATTAGATCCCGCATGCATGCCACAACTGAGATCCCACGTGCCACAACTGGAACCCGGTGCAGTCTAAATAAATAAATAAATAAATATTAGATAGAAAGAAAGAACTGATGAGAAGACAAAGTATCTGTGAGTTTGTAATATTGTAAAGGGAACAAAATTTCTGCAACCCAAGTATATCTTGAAGGAAAGTAACTCTACTATATATCTCGAAAAAAAACGATGCAAAATTTAATTCATACACAGGCATGGCCTCCAAACTAAGTTTTACATATAGATTCTCTGTACCACCATCCTCTTAACCATCACATGAAAATCCTTAGCGATCCCTACAGGAAGAGGCAGCTTTATTCAGACTAAAGGAAAAGGTGTTATCAGAGGCCACAGCCAAACACTAACTTTTATTTCAGATGCTAATGGAATGGAAAAGAGAAAATAGTATCCATAAATGTTTCTTTCTCACATTTAGGAATCACTTTCTTAAAAAGAAGAGTGTGGAGAGTGAGGGAGGAAAAAGGGGAAGTTTCTTCGTTGTCCTTTGCAATGCTCTGCACAAGGAGGGTAAACCCAGTGACTTTGCTCTTCCCATTACTTAGGGAACAAATAATAATTAGGAAAATTATGCAACAAATGTTTATTGTGGGCTTCCTCTGTGTACTAGATAGAGTAATAAATGCAGACTTCTTCCCCATCTCAACCTTTTTAGAGATTACTCGGTACCCCATTAGAGGTTATTTCACTCAGTGCCTTTGCAGATAAACCAGCTATTCATGTTAAGAAGTGACCCTATGGCTGCTGGTATGTATTATGATCATAGCATTTTCCCCAAAAGCCAAGGATAAGCTTCTGACACATCAATCATGTAATCCAACACACCTCTCTCTGTGTAAAGAATGCTTTATAGGCAGAACTGAGTACAGGATGGGAATGTGAGCTGCATACACCTCCTTTTGGATATTTTGGTTGATAAGACCATGCAATCCAGCAGAGCAGGCTGGAATTCTGCCAAACGAGCTCATATCCCCAGAAAAACTAATGACATTCATTGGGCTAGCAGAGAGGAGTCAGTATTTTTTCTTTATGAATTATCACAGCTAGCTTAAGTCCTATGGAGACCCTAAGCATTGAAAGGATTATGGTACCTTCCTCTCCCACACATACATAATTCAGGATGAGTGTAATTAATTCCAATAAATTTCTGATTTTCTCATGAGGACAACTTCAATAATTGAAATACCAAAAATGAAATTATTTCTACAAAAAATTTAGAGATGCCCCTCCTACTTTGTTAAGCATGTATATGATTTACCTGTTGGGTATTTATCACCATATATTATGAACTGACAAAAGTCTGGGGGCTGAGAATCCCTTAATGGCTTAAACTTAGCCAAGGCTACCATTACCTTTCAAACAATTTACCATCTGTAATATCTTCTGCCTTATGCCCACTCCAGTGCATACCCAAGGAAAGAGCCTGTAATACCATCTTCCTTTTACACCCCCTCTAACTTCCTTTTTCAGTGATGGATCCTTAGAGAACCCTTCCACGATTCAAGGGTCCTTCATCACAAATAGTTTGGAAAGCATTGGTTGTAACTGCTATATCTACCAGTGCTGTATGACAAGAGTGTGGAAGAGAATACAGAATAGGAGAGTTCCCAAAAGATCATACCTGGTCAGTTCAAGGGGTAAACAGGAAAATGAAATACTACAGTGGGCTCTATAACCAGCACACACTACTGCATGTGCCTCACAATCATGTATATCATAGGTTCTCAAATGGACAGGTCTTTGAATGCTCCTGCCACAGCAAACTATTCCTAAACACAAAATACGACTTCATATACTTCTCAATTCATGTATAAATGTATTTCTTTAAAGATTTTATTCAGCTTTCAATGCATTGTACATATGTTGATCAGTGGTTTCTGTCTTCAGTTGTAAAATTCTGGAGCATAGATGCTAACACTCCACAGTTTTCTTTTAGTACTATCATAACCTGTATTTGCAGCTCTAATTGTTATTTTATTTATTTTATTTATTTTATTTATTTATTTTTGGCTGCATTGGGTCTTCATTGCTTCACACGGGCTTTCTCTAGTTGCGGCGAATGGGGGCTACTCCTTGTTGCGATGTGCAGGCTTCTCATTGCGGTGGCTATTCTTGTTGCGAAGCACAGGCTCTAGGCGCACGGGCTTCAGTAACTGTGGAACGTGGACTCAGTAGTTGTGGCTCGCGGGCTCTAGAGCGCAGGCTCAGCAGTTGTGGCGCATGGGCTTAGTTGCTCCGCGGCATGTGGGATCTTCCCGGACCAGGGCTCGAACCCATGTCCCCTGCATTGGCAGGCGGATTCTTAGCCACTGCGCCACCAGGGAAGTCCCCTGCAGCTCTAATTATTAAAAAAGCCAATTCTAGCAGGGTCTGAGATCACAGGCCTGAATTTCTGCCCCTACCATCTAATCAGTGTGTGGTCTTCCCCTATACCATTCATATCTATTGTCTAACCTCTTTGTCAGACTTGATGAAAGCAGAGCCTATGGTTAACTGCTGCTGACCATTATACTGAGGCCCTGTGCTAGTTAAAGGCTTCATCTCTACAGTTGCTATGGTAACTATCCCCTTCCTCTCCCTACAACCTATTCTGGCTCTACCTCCACGTGGCACTCTTTTCTGATTGCAGAAGAGGAGGCCTGCACATCTCTCTGTGCTCTTTGCCAGATTCAGATCTGCAAATTGTGGGGTGGAGGTGTAGCAGAGCATTGTCTCATGCGTCATATAGGGTGAGGCATCCCCACCGTCTTATGTTCTGCCAGTACTATTTCTCCCTCTCTGCTACAAAAAGGATTTTCAGGGCCCTGTCCATTTTTAAAAACGGAGATGTAATTGACATATTATGTTCATTTCAGGTAGGGCCATATCCAAATTGCAGAATGGATTGGATATTTTGCTAAATACATGTTCCATGATAGGAACCAGGACTGCTGTGAGGTACTCAAAATGCAGACACTGTCCAATCCTCCTCAGGGCCTCCAGAGGAGGCCTCCAGTGGTTCACATGCAGCCTTGCTGAATCAAGTGCTGTGCTCCTTTCTTCCCTGTACATCCGGAAAGTATAAGGCAAATGGGACTCCAAAAAGTGCTGCTGGAGCCCTAGGGTGAAAGACAAGCTCTGATACATACACATACAGAATGATTCAGTATCCTGTGTAAAAGAAGACACTGGAGTGCAGAGTAGGTGGTGGAGACACACTGAGGAAAGGGGGAGGGTAGACTTACAGCACCACACCATTTTTACAAGGATGTTCCAGTCAGTCATAAAACAGTGCCAGCCTCCTCAGTCCTCTTTCACATCCCCTGGTTTTTCTTCTGTTTTGTTTTGTTTTTAATTTTGGAAGGGTCAACCTCTTCACTGGTTCAAACACTGCCCCTTCTATTTTGAGAATTCCCTGGGGGAAGTAATACCATTGTCTCCCAAGGTTACCCAACTCACTGTGTCACATTACTTGCAGTTGGGTAGGTCTTTCCTGGGTTTTACTCAAACCCCCCTTGCTGCAGTCTGAGCTCATTGCACTCAGCAGAGATGGCGATGAGCCAACCACTATCTTCGGAATAACAACTCACCAGGGACTCAGGGCCGGAAGGTCATTCTGTCCCTCCAATACTGCACAGCCTTCCAGAGCACACCCAGGGCCTGAGGCAATGACGACAGAAACACCAAGGATGCAATGTAGGACCCTGGCAGGCAGTGACAGAAGGAAAAAAAAAAGCTCCAGACAATGATAATACAGACACACCGACAAAGAACGATGCACCCAAACAAACTCAGAGTCAGAGAGGGACAAGATGGCTCCCCTCGGTTCGGGCGAGGCTGCGGAATTGCCAGACAGCACTTATCCGGGAAATATCCTAACTAGAAGCTTCTTCTGGCGCCGAGGCAATAGACTCGCCCCTCCACCCGGCCCTCAGAGCCCCCATCCCTACTCAAGTCGGAGTGGGAGCTCCCTCTGGAAAACGACTGGGGGCGAAGGGGGACAGCTACGCCCCCGCCCCCCAGGCACAGCGAAACCGCAGAGCCAGAGCACGCGGCCCCAGCCCGGCCCCTGCGGCGCCAACGGTCCACCCCCTGACAGGCAGCAGCCAATGAGCGGCTCCTGCCGCCGGCCTTTAAGAACCGCGCGCACTCTCCCTGCAGCGGATGCTGCCGGCCTAGCACTCCAACGGAGTTTCCATGGAGACCGAGGCTGGGCCCTGGCGGCCTTTCGACGTTGCCATGGAGACAAGTCCCGGGCTAGGGCTCCGAAGCCCCGGCTCTCTGCTGGCTCAGAACCCCGCGGAGCCGCTCTGCGAGGCCGGAGCCGCGGTGGCGGCGGCACGCTGGGACCTGCAGAAACACTCTTTGCTCATCGTGATCGGCGATATCGGTACAGAGAATCAGCTGAGGGCCGTTCGGGCCCACCTTGAGCAAGGTGAGCTTGCTGTCCTGGCTGCGCTCGGAACATCCTCCATCCCGTGCTTCTCTGCCATGTGCATCCTCCATCCCTAGCGTGCACTTCCTGAGATCTGCGCACCCTGTTAATCTGAATCATCAGCCCCTGTCACCTGCATCTTCTGTGTCACGCGTTCATATCCTCCCAAGCTGCCAACATCTCACATCTCCATCCTTCCCGCACACCCCATGGCGTTCGCAGTCTCCCTGAGGCAGGCGGGAGCGTGGGGGAGGGGGGAGCTGGGCAGTGCCTGGGTGGGGGGCCCTCTGGTTACACCCCTCCCTCACGCAGTGTCTTGGGCCAGAGGTCCTGAAAGTCGTCACCATCCCTTGGAGAGTCCACGTCCCTACCTTAGTTTCTTCTTTAGGGCGTCTGAACAGGAACAGGGTGCGTTTTGAACGCCGCAGACAAATCTCAAATATCCCAGTGCCAGCGGCCAACCTGAGAGAGTGACCTTCGTGGCCACAAGCTCCTCAGTCCTCCACTGCCTGTGGCGCAGTGCTGCGGAGCCACCTGCGGGTGGAAGCATGCCGCGGGGGAGTGGAGGCAAGGAGGGGGCCACAGAAGGAGAGTGTAGAATCCTACTTACCTGTATGGGGAAGGCAGTCCCTAGTATCTGGGAATGGGCCCTTGGGTGTCACTTCTATCACAATTGGGCAACTGCGCAAGAAAATTCCTACATACAAACTCGTTAATGACCAAATTTAGCCTAAACTCTGCACTTCTCCCTCTGGCTCAGCAAAGCCCAAGAAAGGCACAGGATGGGAGCTAGACATAAGCACTAGCCACATTTCTTAAAGACATCAGTGAGGCTGATCATGGCAGCCGTCCTTATCCCCTCCCTCTCCTTACCCCTTCTGTGAGCTTGGAAATGCTCCCACAAGTCCAATCCCTCTGACCTTATCTAGGTCCCTCTTTGTTTTTTTTTCTCTCACAGGGATTCTCTCCTGGAACATTGATTTATCATCCATTGACTTGAACCAACAATTGAGACTCTTCATTACCCGGCATCTAGCTCACTTCTCCTCAGAGGTCAAAGGTTAGGACCAATGTCATTTGTCTCAGTCCTTTGGGTGAGGGCTGGTCACAGAAGAGCAGAAGTCCACTCTCCCTGGCAGAACTGGCCTTGTGGGAAGTTTGGGTCAGGGAGGGAGGGACTCCTGAGAGGAAAGTTGTAAAGCTCCTTAACTATCCCCACATACCCAGTACACTTCGCAGACAGATGGTATGATGGTGGAGGAAGCCTGGAGAATGTAATTTCTACTTGCGAAGAGGGTGGGTTATGGACAGCCACTGACTTGCAGTAAGGGAACGTGGTACCTCTTGAGTGATCAGTCATCTCCCAAGTAAAAATTCCTTTTTTTTGTTTGTTCCCCTTTCTGTATGCCCTGGCCTCCTTGCTTCCCTTTGCAGAGACCCTTGAACCTCCCACTCACCTTCCCAGATCCTTGCTTAGCAGTCTCCCTCAGGCTGCACAGCCTATCCTCCAGGTTTCAGGGTTTCTGCCTCCTCCTTTCGCTCAGTCAACAGATGTCCAGAGCAGAGCAGAAACCTTGTACCAAAGGCTGATGAGCCCATGAAATCCAGAGTGGAAGCAGGGTTTCCTGGATTTACTGCTGCAAGAACTAGTCATACTTTGAGGTTTGGCACTGAGATCAAAGTTCACAGGATGCAGCTTCCCATTCTGCTATGTGGGAGAAATGGTCAGGAATTTGAGAAAATAATATTTTAGGAGTTATTATTCCACGACAATATCTGTGGGGACACTGCAGAAAGCCCTACACCCCATTATAAAAGTGCTGGGCATCTGCTCATGTTATTGGTAAATGTTGACAAACCAATTCATACACCAGTGTCTTTACGGAATATAAATCCACCCAACTCAACAGTCACTGCCATCAAATGACTGAATTCGTATCTTATACAGATAATTCTCAATTATCCAGCATAATAGATAGTCACTTCCCTTCTTTTCCTGCTCCTCCTGCTAACTGCCACATGGTTGGTCATTTCCCTGATCACCTACTCCTCTGCTGCTCCTGGAGAGAGAAGACATGGTTAATATGACTAATGCTCCATTATCTTAGGAATATGTGCAGCATTTTAAAAATGTGAGTCTGGCATCTTCTTGATGTGACTGGCTTCCTATGAAGGTAACCAGTCACTGTTTTGAGACTGCCTTCTGTTTAGTATTATTCATTTCATGGCTTCCTCCATTAGCTCTAATAATTTTTAAATCAACAGTTTCACCACTTGATTAATCCTAGGAGCTTTGGTGCAAGGCTGGATAAAGGGACGGCAGCATGAAATTAATGACTGAACTGAAGTTTGGGGAGTGTCTGCTGATGTTATTAATTCACACTGAATTCTCCAACCTTGTCCTTTTGGACACGGATGTAAGAGTAGGATGCCTTCTGGAATGATGTAAGAATGAATAGAACTTAAACCAAAACACCTAGCCATTCTTCAGATTAAGATTTGGGGATGCTTGAGAAAACACTTACAGGGAGATGCGTAGTTACTCTCAGGGACCTCTCAGAAACAAGCACTGATATACAAGCCTACTAGATCTTCTCAAGCAAAGAGTTTTACCATGGTGTCCTCAAGAGGCTTAGGGCCATTATACCCAAGATCAGGGCTTACTTTTGAGTTTTTTTAGGTTTGGACATTTTCATGGTGGCCTGTGTATGTCCCTGGAGAATAGTGGAGAATTTCCTGGAAAACCCCACAAGGCCCAAGACAGCCACAGCCCCACCCCTGCTGGCTCCTCTTTCAGCTGTCCCCGCAAACAACAGCCCAGAGCAGCTGCAGACACTTCCCCTCCCTTTAGCCTCCATTAGTGGGGAGGCAGAGGGAACCAGGCTGCTGGGATGGGCTCAGTGGAATATGCTAGTACCTTATGATTTAATCCTTTCTGCCCACCCCATAGGCTGGGCCACCATCCCTCTCACCTCTCCTCAAGCCCTGGGCCAAAATGTTGAAAAGGAGGACAAAAATTTATCTTGCTATGATGGGGAGAGTGTAATCATTCCTGCCACTACCCCCTACACACACACACACACACACACACACACACACACACACCCTACACACACACACACACACACACACACACAGAAAAGGAGGGGACCCTTTGATGGAGCGTCAGTGGCCCAGCTCCTTCTAGTGGTCAAATGTGGTAAAGGCTTTGCACCACTTTTGTCTCCAGTGGTGACTTGGAGCCTTCCTTTCTAACTCCTGCAAAAAAATCTGGAGCTTCTGAGCATTTTAAAACAAACCCAGAAACGATTAGAACAGTGGGAAACTGAGCTTAAATAACACTCTAATACTACTTCTACTATTGGGCACATATAAGAAAGGGAGAGGGCTTCATAATTTATAATTCATGATGGATATTCTAGGACTAAAAAAACACAGGCTGAAGGACCAGTTTGGAAGCCTTCTGTCTGACTCTGCATCACCACTGATGCACTCACTCAGGAAGTGTTAGTTCCTTTACTTCTGCAAACATGAAGACTATTCTGAATTAATACAACAGCTCATTGGCCCCTAGAACTGGGTTTTGCATTGCTGTCAGAAATAGGAAAGGAGGGACATGAAGAGTATTTTAAGTCCCTTCCTGCAGGCACCTCCCAGGCACCTGGGTTTACCTGGGAGCTAAGTTACTCTAGAGTTGAGATTCTGGTTTAGGATTTCCCTGATCACCTAGGTGACCTCTCATAAATCTTCCACAAAAGGGAGACAAACTTCCAGTGGTATTTGTGCATTGCAGGTTTAGGATTCTAGGAATGAAGGACTTTTTCATCTTTTATGTCATTCACTCCTCATAGCATTGTTGGAGGATGGTACTAATATTACACTCATTTTATAATTCAGGAAGCAAGCTTTCAGAGGGCTTAAGTGGCTTGTTGAAAAGCATGGTTAGTAAAATGGTAGAGAGGGGTCTCAAATCCAGGACTTGCGATCTCACTTTGTGTCTGAGCTCAGGCCTCCCTCTCATCTTTGGCGTCTCACCATTTCATTGCAGCAGAGCCAAGGAACACAGCGGGTGGAGGTGTGGTTGTGGTGAGTGGCTGTTCAGAGGGTGAAGGCTGAAGGAAAACTCCACTGTGAGTTGGAACCTTGCCCAGGGTGTGGCCCTTGGGGGTAACAGCTGAGAATAAGGGTGGGCTCTGCGTTGGGCTGAGAAATGTTATTTTGTTCTCAAGCTACATGTCTACTCAAGTTTCCCTCTTTGCACACTCCAGAAAGCTCCAGAAAGCAGGGAGGAGATGGAAGGTTTGAGGTGGGAGGAAATAACTATGAAGTTGCAGAAAGGAGGTGTTTCCCCTTTGTGATGTTCAGAACTCAGCCTGGTTTGTGTTGTATATCTCTGTAGCTGGCCTCCTCTATCCAAGTGGGGCTGTTGCCATGTTGCTGCTTTGCATCCCCGGATCTCAGCAAGGATTCCTCCCCCTCTGGAGTCCCCCTCCCCCCTTTGCACTGGTGACTCAGCTCCTCCTCTCCTCTGGTGGCAGTTTAGGGGGGATGGGGATGCTGAGAGCAGAGACTATTTTGGCTTCTCTGACCTTCAAAAGCTGCTCTTGGCAGCCAGGGGCAAGGGTGGGGCTGGTGCTGGGCTAAGAGTGGGTGGATGTCATTGTGAGGAAGGCAGTAGGAATCGGCCAGGACTGGGGAGGGATGATGGAAGGGAAGAGGGCAGGGGGACATGAGCATTGCCCCGTTGGAACTGAGTGCTGGAGCTCTCCAGGTCCTCTCTTTAAGTCCTAGAGCACGTGTCACCAAATCTGAGACAGGGGTAGAGACTAAGGGAAACAGGGCCAATGTTAGAAGGATTAAGATCCTATAAAATGGAGACATCAAAGAGACATAGCAAAGTGCAGAGACAAGGAGAACAGGGACCCAACACCCTACAAAGTCATTACAAGATCTTTTTAGTCCAAAGAGTACTTTCTGTGACTTTTAATAATTGGCCTAGAGTAAGAAAATCTTGTACGCCTGGGGCCCTGGTGATTTTCCTTCATCCCTTTAACTATTTCACTGAAAGGCAGAAAGTGCCCTGAATCTTCAGAAAATGCCTCTTCATACCCAATGACCAAGAATCCCAAGTATCAGTGCCTGTGTGGTTGCTGTGCTGTGCTGCATCGGCACAGAATTGTATGCGGTCTTAGGGCCCCTGTGCCCCACCCCCGATGGGCTAGAGATGGACTAAGGACCATGTGTCCACTCCAGGATTTCAAACTACCCTCCAACCTAAAATGAGACTTATTTCTGCACTCCCACCCCATTTCTACAGCTGTGGCTCAGAAGCCAGCAGAGCTCAGCGCAACTCCCTCCCTTCAGTCGTCCCCAGCCTTCTCAAGTAGTCCCCCCTCACTCCTACCCCATGCTCTCAGGCCCCCAGCCTCTTTGTCTCCTGCTCCTCCAGGGATTGAAGGTCACTCCCTGAGTCTGAGGGGAGAGGCAGCAGATGGTTCCGGAGAGAAGGGGGGAGGGCCCAAGCAGCCCATACCTCCTACGTCCCCCCAGTGTGCAGCACAGGACTTTGGTCTTTTGGCTGATGCTAAAAGAATATTTCTTAACTAAGCGGGGTTGGGGGAGAAGGGCCCTGTGGGCCATTGGAGACCACCCTGGCTCTGAGCTGCTAGACAACTCCTCAGGTCCCAGCCAAGCAGAAGCACCAGATCTCTGACATTGTGAAGGCAAAGAAACAGTTAAGTCTCCAGTGCCTCGTCATGGACCAGCCCCTCTTCCCCGCCCTGGCGCCGCCCTCACCATCAAGCGCCCCCCCCCCACTCCCACCCCTAGTGCCGCAGACTCGTCCCCGAAGCTGCCGGCTGAGGCCGGAGCCACAGCCTCGATGAGGGTCTCTCTCCCACACCCCAGGGTAAGAACCGAACCGAACTAAAGGGCTTGGCATGGGGCACGGGGGATGCTGTGATAGGGAGGTGGGATGCGGGTAATGGGAATGGAGTTGATACCTCATCTGGTGTGTCTGGAACTAGCCCAGCGGGGTGGGCAGGGTGGGGGAAGAGAGAGAGGAGATGAACTGGCTGTGGGGCCAGCCTGGACCCAGAACCAGGTGGAAGCCAATGGGGCCGGGACCGTGACAGGCCACCTCGCAGGCTGAGCTGGGCTGAGCTGAGCTGGGAGCCAGCCGCCTAGGGGCAGCCGCAGAGGGTGGTGTCACTGGCTCTGCCCCGAGGCCTGGGGCTCTGGTGGCGTTTGGGGGCTCTGTCTTTGGTGGGGGCAGAAGAATCTGAGGGAAAGGTGGATGTTATGGGAAGGCACCTGATGGGAGGGTCTCTGGGTGTCAGCTGCTACATTGCTCAGCTGCTCTTATGCTGGGGGGTGAACGAGACTGCGAGTTTTTGCCAAGTATGGGAAGGTGGGGACACTATGGAAAAGAAGGAAGGAAAGGGTCATTAAGACGTGGCATGCGCCTCCTCACAGACCAACCTATTTGCAGCGTGCTCCCCACACCCATTCCCTGCGACGAGCTTGAAACTTGGGCCGCGAGCCCCCCTTTCTGGCTCCCTCCGGGGATGGAGAGGCCGCTCCGGAGATTGAGAGCACTCCCTCCGCAGCAGCTGCCCCGCATTCCCCGTCCTGTCAACCCCACAGGTTCCCAGTCACGGCCTCCCACCCCACCTCATCTCTGCTTCCCTTCCCAAGATGGGGGCTCTGAAAAGAGAAGCCAGTTCCTTCTCCCTCTCTGCGTCCCCCCCCTCCCCGCCCCCCGTGTAGAGGCAGCCAAGAAAATGACTTGTCATGCTGGTGTGGGGGGGTGGGGGTGGGGGCGGAGCTGGAGCCTGAGCTCAGCGCGCACACTCACACTCGCTCACACACTGCGGCAGACTGCAGCTGCCCGGGCGCCCCCCCTCCCCGGCCGCCTCCCTGCAGAGACACCTGCCCTCCCGCCCGCTCAGCCTCAGCACCCGCAGCCCACCCCCCAGCCCCATCTCTGGCAAAGGGACGGGCCCCTGCCTCACCAGGTGTCCTCTCCGAAGAAGGAGGGAAGACAAGTCGATTGCCTTCAGTGGGATCGCGGGTGGTGGGGGAGTGTAGAAGAGAGAAACAGGGCTTTCCCCCAGGCCTGAAAAGGAGGAGCACAAGGTGTAAACCATGTAGTTGCCAGTCACAACCTGAGAGCACATGCGTGAGGGGCAGGGTCTTGCGCCAAGGCAAGTACTGGGATCAGAGAGGTCTATGGTTGTAAGCCAGTCTAGGGGACTGCAGGGAATGGTAGACTGGGGAAGGCGGGTAGTAGATAGAAAGCAAATCCATCCGTGCCCCAGATCTTTCTCTTTCTGGCCCTCCTAGTTCAAATGTGTGACCTTGTGTATTCGTGGTGCGTGTGGCGGGTGGGTGTGGGGGGAGAGGAACTGCCCTTCTAAGCTAAACTGCTTAGAGCTAGCCTAGGGCCAGCCGCTCCCCGAACCATGGTGTATCCCTCATCCCTCACCTGCCCAAGCCCTGCCCGTGCGTGTCTCTGAGGTGCTTCTCATCCTCTGAACCGACCTCAAAGTGTTCCTCAACTCCCAAGTTAATAGAAAAGAACGCTTGAACTCCTCATGGGCCCCACCTACCCTGTGCGGGGCTTGGTCTTCTGACACCATCCCTAGTTCATTTCCCCCCCGCAGCTGCAACTGCAGCCCAGTGCTGCCAGATCTGCCTGATCCTGGCACCATCGCTCTTCCGCTTAACAAAGGCCCTGGCCCCAGGGTCCTCTTGTCTGAGCCCCAGAAAGAGGAGAGAGCGCTGGGTCACAGAAGAGGGTCTGGGGGACAGGTTATGTGTCCTCCCACCAATATCCTCCAGACAGCCCACTCCCCAGACCATCTGTTCAACTCCGTGTTTGTAAGGTAAATCCACTGTGTGCTGCAGTTGGTAAGGGCAGGAATGGGATGGCAGCATCCTTCTTCAGGATCTCCTGTCTAACCTGGCACTTTTTTTCTTTGCTGCATTGCTTGGTGTTTCATGTGAGCCTGGATAAGGGAAGTAGAGAGGGGATTTGATGGTGTACTATGTTCCTCCATAGCCTGGGGAATACTCTGAACCTCTCCTGCCTTATCTGTTTCTTGTTTGTGAATCCCAAACTCCCCTCTCCATGACAGAAGGCCCACAGGAGAGGTGCAAGGATGAGAGGAGAAACTGTTTGAAAGGGATGGGTTGTGGGGAGTGAACCAGGTCTTTCTGGAGCCTGGGGACATGAAGGTGAGGTGGGACGGGGAGCTGTGAAACCTTTGGTGGTGGAAACAGTATGATTGTGTGCATGTTTGTGAGTGCACGCTCAGCCTCTGAGGAACCAGAGCACAGAACAAGAGGTCCTATTTCTCCTCTGCATTGTAACCAACCCCCAAGGGTTTAGATAGCATAGACTTCTCTGAGTCTTTTCGAATGGGACTTCTGGCCTTGGATGGGGGTTTGAAAGGAGGATGAGGAGTCTGTACTCACTGCACAGAAGCACCCATCTCCTTATTTCCAGGCACTCTGGCAAGAAAGCCCAGGGCAGAGGCAAGCTAGTGAGGACAGAGCTGAGTGAGGACCATCCTCCGAGAGGCCCTCCCTTCAGCTGAGCCCCCCGCCCCCCGCCCCCCCCCCCCCCACCGGTCCCCAGGCAGCACCAGGAGCTTAGTGCTCGAGAGGGACAGACAGGGACAAAAGGTTCTTGTCTCCAGGGCAGTCTGAGGCGGGAGTTCCAGGCAGAGGGGGTGGCAGATGAAGGGAGGGAGAAGACAGCCATTGTGGGAGAGGGGAGGAGGAAACCCTGAAAGGGAAGGGCTGCAGGAGCCAGTCCCTAGACCTTACTCAGCAGTAGCCAGAGTGGCAGGATCTCAGGATAAGCAGGCTTCTCTTTCCCCTAAGCCCCATTTTCTGACAGTGCATTCTTTCCTCTCCTGCCTTACACAATGCCTCTCCATTTTAGTCTATACCCACTTCCTTCAGTACAAATTCCTGCATCTCTCCCTCAGGCCAGAGGACCCTCTGCCACCAGAGTGAGATCCTAGAGACCATCGTCCTGGTAAACCCCAGTGCCGACAGCATCAGCTCCGAGGTAAGGCCAGGGCCTGTGCTTTGCCACGAGGGCCTGCCGAAAGTGCCGTAACCCACCCTTGCCAGTGCTACTGCTGTAAGGCCAGGAATTCCCGGACTTGGCTTTGAGCCATCCTCTCTCTGCCATCTAAGCTGCCTCACAATCCCAGCCCCATCCTGGAGGTGCTGTGGGGCTACCAGTGGGGAGCATGTCCTTGCAGAACTGAGGGGGACCAGGAACATTCTGTGCCCTTCCCTGGGCTTCCTCTCTCTGTGACCAGTCCTCTCCTTCCACTCTAGGTTCACCACCTCCTTAGCAGCCCCTCAGCTCACAAACTACTGATCTTGAGTGGGCAAAGTTTAGAGCCTGGGGGAGACCTCATCCTACAGAGTGGCACCTACTCCTATCAAAACTTTGCCCAGGTCCTTCAAAACCCAGAGGTAAGTTCTATGTCTGAGTGTCTAGGAGGAACAGAACATGGGGTAGGACTAGAGCTGCAGGGAGGGATCCAAGGAAGGGAAAATCCCACATTCCTTGACCGCCAGGGATGCTGGCAGAATGGTAGGAGATCACCTCAGAGAGAGATGGAGATTAGCAGATTGAGTCTGAGTTGGCTTGCGATAACCCCAATGACCTGATCAGCCTTCTATCTCCCCTTCATCTAGATTGCCCAATTGCTCAGCAATAGAGACCCTGGGATCCAGGCTTTCCTCACTGTGTCCTGCTTAGGGGAGGGTGATTGGAGCCACCTGGGACTATCCAGTTCCCAAGAGACCCTGCACCTCCGGCTAAACCCTGAGCCCATGCTGCCCACCATGGATGGCGTGGCTGAGTTCTCCGAGTACGTCTCTGAGACCGTGGATGTGCCATCTCCCTTTGACCTGCTGGAGCCCCCCACCTCAGGGGGCTTCCTCAAGCTCTCCAAGCCATGCTGCTACATCTTCCCTGGCGGCCGCGGGGACTCTGCCCTCTTTGCCGTTAATGGTTTCAACATCCTGGTGGATGGTGGCTCTGATCGCAAGTCCTGCTTCTGGAAGCTGGTGCGGCACTTGGACCGCATTGACTCCGTGCTGCTCACACACATCGGGGCAGACAACCTGCCAGGCATCAACGGACTCCTGCAGCGCAAAGTGGCGGAACTGGAGGAGGAGCAGTCCCAGGGCTCTAGCAGCTACAGCGACTGGGTGAAGAACCTCATCTCCCCCGAGCTTGGAGTCGTCTTTTTCAACGTGCCCGATAAGCTGCGGCTGCCTGATGCCTCGCGGAAGGCCAAGCGCAGCATTGAGGAGGCCTGCCTCACTCTGCAGCACTTAAACCGCCTAGGCATCCAGGCCGAGCCCCTCTACCGTGTGGTCAGCAACACCATCGAGCCGCTGACCCTCTTCCACAAGATGGGTGTGGGCCGCCTGGACATGTACGTCCTCAACCCTGTCAAGGATAGCAAGGAGATGCAGTTCCTCATGCAAAAGTGGGCAGGCAACAGTAAAGCTAAGACAGGCATTGTGCTGGCTAATGGGAAGGAGGCTGAGATCTCGGTGCCCTACCTGACCTCCATCACTGCTCTGGTGGTCTGGCTACCAGCCAACCCCACTGAGAAGATTGTGCGCGTGCTTTTTCCAGGGAATGCTCCCCAGAACAAGATCTTGGAGGGCCTGGAAAAGCTTCGACACCTGGACTTCCTGCGCTACCCCGTGGCCACGCAGAAGGAGCTGGCCACTGGGGCTGTGCCTGCCAACCTCAAACCCAGCAAAATCAAACAGCGGGCTGATAGCAAGGAGAGCCTCAAGGCCACAACCAAGACAGCCGTGGGCAAGCTGGCCAAACGGGAGGAGGTGGCCGAAGAGGGAGCCAAGGAGGCCCGCTCAGAACTGGCCAAGGAGTTAGCCAAGACAGAGAAGAAGGTAAAGGAGTCATCTGAGAAGCCCCCAGAGAAGCCTGCCAAGCCTGAGAGGGTGAGGACAGAGTCGAGTGAGGCACTGAAGGCAGAGAAGCGAAAGCTGATCAAAGACAAGGTGGGGAAGAAGCACCTGAAAGAAAAGATATCAAAGCTGGAAGAGAAAAAAGACAAAGAGAAGAAAGAGATCAAGAAGGAGAGGAAGGAGCTCAAGAAGGATGAAGGAAGGAAGGAGGAAAAGAAGGATGCCAAGAAGGAGGAGAAGAGGAAAGATACCAAACCTGAGGTCAAAAAGATTTCCAAGCCAGACCTGAAGCCCTTTACCCCTGAGGTACGGAAGACCCTCTACAAAGCCAAGGCCCCTGGCAGAGTCAAGATGGAGAAGAGCCGGGCTGCCCGTGGGGAGAAGGAGCTGTCCTCTGAGCCCCGGACACCCCCAGCCCAAAAGGGGGCTGCACCATTCCCAACAAGGGAGCTGGCCTTGTCTTCACCAGAGGATCTCACACAGGACTTCGAGGAGTTGAAGCGTGAGGAGACGGGGTTGCTGGCTGAACAAAGGGACACAGGACTAGGAGAGAAACCACTCCCCCCAGACACTGCAGAGGGGGGACTCCCAAGCACATTGGCCCCGGGGGCACCACCCTCTGTCCCAGGGCTGGAACCAGAAGAGCCTGTGATAAAGGAGAAAGAGGCTGTCCCAGACATCCCTGAGGAACAAGGCAGCAAGGACAGAGGCCCAGACTCTGGGGCTGAAACAGAGAAAGAGAGAGCCCCCTGGGAGGATAAAAAGGCAAAGGAATCAGAGGGGATCCCCGACAGAAAAGAAGCCAGAGAGGAAAGTGAACCTGAGGTAAAGGAGGATGTGATAGAGAAGGCCGAGTTAGAGGAAATGGAGGAGCTGCACCCTTCAGACGAGGAGGAAGAGGAAGAGACAAAGGCTGAGGGTTTTTACCAAAAACATAAGCAAGAAGCCTTGCAGGTAACGCCAAGGGGCAGGGAGGCTCTCGGGGTCCAGGAACTAGGACTCCAAGGCAAGGCCCCTGAGAAGGAGACCTCGTCATTCCTAAGTAGCCTGGCCACCCCTGCAGGAGCCACTGAGCACGTCTCTTACATCCAGGACGAGACAATCCCTGGCTACTCAGAGACCGAGCAGACTATCTCGGATGAGGAGATCCATGATGAGCCGGAGGAGCGTGCAGCTCCACCTAGATTTCCTACAGGTACCTATGACCTCCCTGGGCCTGAAGGTCCTGGCCCCTTTGAGGCTAGCCAGCCTGCAGACATTGCTGTTCCCACCACCCCCAGCAAAGGCTATGGAGCGCCAGAGTCGGAACTCACCTACCCCCCCAACATGGTGGCCGCCCCTCTGGCTGAAGAGGAGCATGTGTCCTCGGCCACCTCAATCACTGAGTGTGACAAGCTTTCTTCCTTTGCCACATCTGTGGCTGAGGACCAATCCGTGGCTTCACTCACAGCTCCCCAGACAGAGGAGACAGGTAAGAGCTCCCTGCTGCTTGACACGGTCACAAGCATCCCCTCCTCCCACACGGAAGCCACTCAGGGCCTGGACTATGTGCCATCAGCTGGTACCATCTCACCCACCTCCTCACTGGAAGAAGACAAAGGTTTCAAATCACCACCCTGTGAGGAGTTCTCCGTGACTGGGGAGTCAGAGAAGAGAGGAGAGATTGTACAGAGAGGCTTGTCTGGAGAGAGAGCCGTGGAAGAGGAAGAGGAGGAGACCACAAATGTACAGATGTCTGAGAAACTTCACGATCAGTATGAACCCCTGATGTTTGCTGCCCCTGGCCACACCCTACATCCCGGGGAGCCAGCCGTTGGAGAAGCGGAGGAGCGCTGCCTCAGCCCAGATGACAGCACAGTGAAGATGGCCTCTCCCCCACCATCTGGCCCACCCAGTGCCACCCACACGCCCTTTCATCAGTCCCCAGTGGAAGAAAAGTCTGAGCCCCAAGACTTTCAGGAAGCAGACTCCTGGGGAGATACTAAGCGTACACCAGGTGTGAGCAAGGAAGATGCTGCAGAAGGGACAGTCAAGCCAGGGCCTGAAGAGGGCACACCAGAGGAGGAGGGAACGTTGCCTCCTCCCAGGAGCCCCCAGGCCCAGGAAGCACCCATCAGCATTGTTGGAGGACATGCAGGCTGTACTGTCCAACTGCTGCCAGAAGAGGACAAAGCAATAGTCTTTGAGACTGTGGAGACGGGAGAGCCCACAGGGCCGATTCTGGAAACAGAAGCCCTTCCCAGAGATTTGAGAACATCACACCAAGAACCTGGTGAACCTCAGAAAGATGAGGTGCTCCGGTTTCCTGACCGAGGCCTCTCCCCTGAAGAGGTGGAGTCCCCCTCTGTCCTCAGCGTGGTCTCCCCAGACACTGCCGACCGAGAAGCCGTCCCTAGGTCTCCCTGTGGCCTGACAGAGCAGCACCTACACAAAGACCTTTGGCCACAGGTATCTCCAGAAGACACCCGGTCGCTTTCTCTCTCAGAAGAGAGTCCCAGCAAGGAGACCTCTCTGGATATCTCTTCTAAGCAGCTGTCTCCAGAAAGCCTTGGCACCCTCCAGTTTGGGGAACTAACCCTTGGAAAGGAAGAAAAAGGGCCTCTGATGCAGACTGAGGACACCTCTCACCGCCTAGCCCCTGTGTCTATTCCAGAAGCCCGTGCAGCCACAGTGTCACCTCCCACAGATGGGACCGGTGGATACGCTGCACAGGCAGACGTCACAGATGAGAGCCCTGACAGAAAATTACCTGCCAGCTCCTTCTCTCACTCTACACTGTTGGGAGATGGGAAGCAGTCACCTGGAATGATCACAAGCCCTGGTGAACACATTCTGACACCTGATAGCTCCCTCACCAAGAGTCCTGAGTCCTTGCCAAGCCCTGCCATGGAGGATATTGCCATGGAGTGGGAAGATAAAGTTCCAGAGTTGAAAGACAGACTCCCAGAGCAGAAGGAGAAGGGACCTGAGCCAAAGGATGAAGTCCTAGAGCAGAAGGATACTGTCACAGAGCAGAAGGGTACAGCCATCTATCGCAAAGATGAGGTTCTGGAAGAAAAGGACAAGGCTGTGGAACAGCAGGATAAGGCTTTGGAACAAAAAGGCAGAGACTTAGAGCATAGGGACACAGCCCTGGAACAAAAGGACAAGGCCCTGGAAGGAAAAGACAAAGACTTAGAACCTAAAGACAGAGACTTAGAACCAAAAGACAAGACCTTGGAACAGGAGGACAAGGTCCCAGGAGAGAAAGATGAAATCTTAGAACAAAAAGTCAGAGACTCTGAACATAAAGACAAGGTTCCAGAGGACAAGGTCCCTGAACTGAAGGGCAAGGCCTTAGAACAGAAAGATGAAGCCCCTGAGCAGGACAAGGCCCCGGAACAGAAGGACAAGGCCTTGGAAAAGAAGGACCAGGCTTTAGAACAAAAATACTTGGCCCTAGAACAGAAGGGTGAAGCTCTGGAACAAAACATTTGTCCAAAGGCTGTTGAACAAAAAGACAAGATTCTGGAAGAGAAGGACAGAACTCAGGAGCAGGAGAGTCCTGTGCAGGAGGATAAAACCATGACACTAAAGGAGAAGATCCTAGAGGAAAAATCTCCAGAAAAAGTCAAGGCTGTGGGACATAAGGAAGAAGCTCTGCTGGAGAAGACCAAAGCTCTGGGGCTGGAAGAGAGCCCAGTGCAGGAGGACAAGGCCCGGGAGCAGGACGAGAAGTACTGGAAGGAGCAGGACGTGGTCCAGGAGTGGCAAGAAACATCTCCAGCCAGAGGAGAGCCAGCTGGAGAACAGAAGGAGCCTGCCCGGACATGGGAGGACACATCTCCTGAGCAGGAGGACAGGTACTGGAGGGGCACAGAGGATGTGGTCCTGGAACAGGACACATACTGGAGGGAGCTGAGCTGTGAGCGGAAGGTCTGGTTCCCTCATGAGCTGGGTGGCCAGGGGGCCCGGCCACGGTTCACAGAAGAGCGGGAGAGCACTTTCCTCGATGAGGGGCCGGATGATGAGCAGGAAGTGCCCCCCTTGGAGCCTACACCCAAGAGTCCCTGGGCCTCAGACTTTAAGGGCTTCCAGGAGCCCTCACCACAGAAGGAGCTGGAGGTGGAGCGCTGGCTTGCTGAGTCACCAGTTGGGCTGCCACCAGAGGAAGAGGACAAGCTGACTCGCTCCCCTTTTGAGATCATCTCTCCTCCGGCCTCCCCACCTGAGATGGTTGGACAGAGGGTTCCGCCAGCCACAGGACAAGAGAGCCCTATCCCAGAGCCTAAGCCCATGCCACCCATGAGGAATGAGCCCACCACCCCGTCATGGCTGGCTGACATCCCACCATGGGTGCCCAAGGACAGACCCCTGCCCCCTGCACCCCTGTCCCCAGCTCCAGCTCCCCCAACACCTGCCCCACAGCCACTCACTCCTGCGCCCTTCTCTTGGGACACAGCCGAGTATGACAGTGTGGTGGCTGCAGTGCAGGAGGGGGCAGCTGAGTTGGAAGGCGGGCCGTACTCCCCCCTAGGGAAGGACTACCGCAAGGCTGAAGGGGAAAGGGAAGAAGAAGGTGGGGTTGGGGTTCCTGACAGCAGCCCCCTCGGGTCAAAAGTCCCAGAGGCCAGCGCGAGCCTTGCCTCTAAGGAGCCCGAGCAGACCGAGCCAGAGCAGAGAGAGCCCACACCCTATCCCGATGAGCGAAGCTTCCAGTACGCAGACATCTATGAGCAGATGATGCTCACTGGGCTGGGCCCTGCATGCCCCACTAGAGAGCCTCCACTTGGAGCAGCTGGGGATTGGCCCCCACACATCTCAGCCAAGGAGGAGGCTGCTGGCCAATGCACATCTGCAGAGAAGGAGCTTTCATCTCCTGTCTCACCCCATCGCCTCCAATTCGACACTCCAACCTTCAGCTATGCAGCTCTGGCGGGACCCACCATACCCCCCAAGCAGGAGCCTGAGCCAGGGCCAAGCGTGGATCCCAGCCTCACCCCACCTGCAATACCCCCCCGTGCTCCTATCCCCCAGAGCAAAGGCCCAAGCCCCCCACTTAATGGTAACATCCTGAGCCATAGCCCAGATAGGAGAACCCCATCCCCCAAGGAACCAGGCCGTGGTCACTGGGATGACAGCACGAGGGACTTGGAGCTGGAGAAGGGGGCTCGGGAGCAGCCTGAGAAAGAGGCCCAGTCCCCAAGTCCCCCGCAGCCCATGCCTGCAGGCCCCTCCGCCCTGTGGCCTGAAAGTGAGGCACATACCAGCCCTTCCTTGGACTCCCACCTGGGTCCTGCCCGACCCAGCCTGGACTTCCCTGCATCAGCCTTTGGCTTCTCCTCATTGCAGCCAGCTCCTCCACAGCTGCCTTCTCCAGCAGAACCCCGCTCGGCACCCTGTGGGTCCCTTGCCTTCTCTGGTGACCGAGCTTTGGCTCTGGCTCCAGGGCCCCCCACCAGAGCCCGGCATGATGAGTACCTAGAAGTGACCAAGGCCCCCAGCCTGGACTCTTCACTGCCCCAGCTCCCATCACCCAGCTCTCCCGGGGCCCCTCTCTCCAGTCTTCCGCGACCTGCCTCACCAGCCCTATCTGAAGGCTCCTCTTCTGAGGCCACCACACCTGTGATGTCGAGTGTGGCTGAGCGCTTCCCTCCCGGCCTGGAGGCTGCAGAACAAGGGTCTGTAGAGCTGGTCCCAGGAATGGAACCAGCTGCCCATGGCCTCTGGGACCTCACTGCTCTGAGCCCAGCACCTCCAGCTTCACTGGACCTGGCCCCAGCTCTGGCTCCAAGCCTGCCTGGAGACATGGATGAGGGCACCCTGCCCTGCCGCCTGGAGTGCTCAGGGGCAGCCACCAAGAAGCCAAGCCCCTTACAGGGCCCCTCCAGGGATCGTGCCACCAATGGCCCAACTGAAACCAGCCCCAAGCCCCCAGGCCCTGCCCCAGCTGAGGCTGAGAAAGGAAAGGCTGAGGCCTGTCCCGCCTGGGAACGTGGGGCCTGGCCTGAGGGAGCCGAGAGGAGCTCCAGGCCTGGCACGCTGCTCTCCCCAGAGCAGCCACGGTGCCCTGGAGGGGCCTCTGGAGACCAACCTAGAAGTGTCTCCCCTGAGATGGAGGCTGGGCCCCAGGGATGTGCTGCTGAGCCCCGGCCGCATCGTGGGGAGCTCTCTCCGTCCTTCCTGAACCCACCTCTGCCTCAATCCACGGATGACAGTGACCTCTTAACTGAGGAAGCTCGGCTGGTAGGGAGAGGGGGGCGGCGTCGGGTGGGGGCTGCAGGGGCCACAGGGGGCCCCTGCCCCGTGGCAGATGAGACACCCCCGACGTCAGTCAGCGACTCGGGCTCCTCGCAGTCAGATTCTGACGTTCCACCAGAAACTGAGGAGTGTCCATCCATCACAGCTGAGGCAGCCCTCGACTCAGATGAAGATGGGGACTTCCTGCCTGTGGACAAAGCTGGTGGGTTTAGTGGGACTCACCATCCCAGGCCTGGCCATGACCCACCCCCTATCCCCCAGCCAGACCCTCGCCCAGCCCCTCCCCGCCCTGACGTGTGCATGGCTGACCCCGAGGGGCTCAGCTCAGAGTCTGGAAGGGTAGAGAGGCTACGGGAGAAGGAGAAGACACAGGGGAGAGTCGGCCGCAGGGCCACAGGCAGGGCCAAGCCAGCGTCTCCTGCCCAGCGTCTGGATCTTCGGGGAAAACGCTCACCCACCCCTGGTAAAGGGACTGCAGATCGAGCATCCCGGGTGCCACCCCGACCACGCAGCACTCCAAGCCAGGTCACCCCAGCAGAGGAAAAGGATGGACACAGCCCCATGTCCAAAGGCCTAATCAATGGACTCAAGGCAGGACCAAGTAAGTATAACATGGAAAGTGGGAGAGATTGTGGTTTGGGGCTGGGTGTGGCTGGTCAAGGGCTCCAGTGGAAGAGAGGGAGGGTGGGAGGGAAGAAGAAGGTTGCCAAAAGAGTTCTGCTTTCCCTCTACAATGAGTTCTGTGTTGCCTCTACAGCGGCCTTGGGTTCCAAGGGCAGCTCTGGCCCCCCTGTATATGTGGATCTTGCCTATATCCCGAATCATTGCAGTGGCAAGACTGCTGACCTTGACTTCTTCCGACGAGTGCGTGCATCCTACTATGTGGTCAGTGGGAATGACCCTGCCAATGGCGAGCCGAGCCGGGCTGTGCTGGATGCCCTGCTGGAGGGCAAGGCCCAGTGGGGGGAGAATCTTCAGGTGAGTGGCAAGAAGCACCAAGGAGGTAGTCTGGTCAAACTTTACTCAGAGGCAGCAATGGAACACAGTCTCTATTTATAAAAGGACTGAGGGGCACTTCCCTGGCGGTCCAGTGGTTAAGACTCTGCGCTTCCACTGCAGGGGGCGCAGGTTTGATCCCTGGTTGGGGAACTGACATCCTGCATGTCGCGCAGCGCGGCCAAAAAAATAAATAAAACATAATAAAATACAAGGACTGAGTTCTTTCTCCGGGAGTGGGACTACATCCTGGACCATCAGGTGCCCCATCCCCTGACTTCACATCCTCACCTCAGGCATGTCTTGTCTCCCACCTAGGTAACTCTGATCCCTACTCACGACACGGAGGTGACTCGTGAGTGGTACCAGCAGACTCATGAGCAGCAGCAACAACTGAACGTTCTGGTCCTGGCGAGCAGCAGCACCGTGGTCATGCAGGATGAGTCCTTCCCAGCCTGCAAGATTGAGTTCTGAAAGAACCACTCTCCCTTCCCCAAGGATCTGCTCCCACAACCCCCTTAGAGAATGGCTAATGCTGAGTCCTTTGGGGTTGAGGGACATGGGAGTTGAGGGGGGCGAGGGGGACAGGATGTCTAGTGGGAACTTAGGCTGGACTAAACGGGAGGGGTTGTGCCTCCCCTTCATCCATGCCTGAAAGGAGTCTCAAAACCAAAGGTAACAGGATTAGGATAGGGGGAGGGTGCAAAATTAGGATACAAGGTCATATGATGCCTGAGAACCCTGGAGTGACACCCTCTCTTAGCACTGCCTAATGCTGGTGTTGGGTGGGGAGTGAGGATGGATCTCAGAGAGCAACCTCCTCCCTCATGGAGGGAGATCATATCCCCAACCCCAAGGACCTCTTTATCTTAATCTATGTATTTAGCATCCCAAGGAAGGATTTCCAATAGTAATTTATGTGACCTGGGGGCAGGATACTGTCAGTGAGGTTGCCAGAGCTGCATCCTTTCCTCCATCTCCCATTCCCTTCCCCACCAGAGTCTGGGTCCCAGCAGGGTTCTGGGGGTATGCTGCTGCTACACTGTCCCACTGCTTCTCTCCGTATCTGAATGTTTCAATCCAAAACTTGAAGCTCTTTTGACCAACAGATTGGTGAGAGAAGAAAGGAGCTTATCCTCCCGGCCCCTGCTTCATACCATTCATATCCCAGAGCTGTGCCCAGACCAGGCCTACTGGGCAGCACAAAGGAGCAAGGAGAGCCCAGCCCCAATCGCAGACTTCTTCCAAGCTCCCTGACCTTATGAAGTTTTCACCCACCCATTCCAACTCTCCTGATCCCTTCTCATACCTGCTTGGCTTATCTGCATGTGGTCACCTGCTGTGGCCTGGTGTGTAATGGGTTAAAAAGCCACTGCCTGACATCCTAACATTTGACACCCCAGCAACGTGTGACTCCCCCAACATTCCACTATGCCATCCTGCAGCTGAAATGGGAACGCTGGCTGCTTTTCCAGCCCCAGACTCTTGGACAGAGGATCGGGGAGGTGGAGGCCATGCCAGAGGACTTGGGGAAAATGAGAGGGAGGAAGGAAAGAGGGAGAGGAAGCTGAGCTAGGTCTTAACTCCTACTGAGTGAGATGAAAACAGGCCGAAAATACCACCCCAGGAGAGGACCTCACCCCAAGCAAGCCAATAAGCAGCCCTGCCAGACGACTGCAGGACTGAGAAATCCAGACGCTCTTCAGGGCTCAGCTTCTCTGCCAAATGACTGTGTGGAAACCAAAACGAGACCACCTGTGTTCTTCCTAGCTCCCACCCTCTCGTGCTGCTGTGCTCTGCTCCCTCCCACACGTCCCTGCTACAGTTCCCAGCTGCTGTGACGGAGCCACCTCCAACTCTAACAATAAATCAAGTTCATTACAGACGCCGTAGTGCTGCTTAGGCCTTTTCTGACTCCACACGTTGCTTAGTTGCTGGGCCCTGGCTTCTAACTCTCTGCTTCTACCAGCATGGTCATTTATCTTGATGCCTTTGATGACTGGAAGCAGTTCCAGGACCCAGGGAAGCCAGAGAATATAGGGCAGGTGAAGGGAGAAAAAGTTATGGGAAGCCAGCATTATTTCTGAAAATAGGTGAGAATGCCCAAGTATGGGTAATAGGAACTGAGGGTGGGGACATATATTTGGTTTGGGGGAGGAAAGAAAGGCAGGGGGCCTCCTGGGAAGGGGATCTGCATACCATGGGGTCAAGAGCTAAGGACCGAATAACCAGCATCAGATACCTTGTGTAGGAGAACACCAAAGAGGTAAGGAATTGAGGGGCCCTAAGAGATCCAGAGCCTATTGAGGTTGTAAACAGCTTTCACCTGTGCAGTCAGGCTTTCCATGAAGTATTATAAAATGTTGGATTTTCCTCTGCAGTGAAACCCTTTATAGTCCTGGGTATGTCAGGAAAGGCCAAGTTGTGAATGTGAATACATGCGGAGGGGGATATTCCAGCCCCCCTAGTGTTCTAGGCTTTCCCAGTGTAAAGACATCAAGGGGGTAAAGAAAGCACACGCCGTTTATATCAACTCCTGACACTCACTCCCAAGCATCAGTTAAAAATTAAGAGGGAGATTCCAACGATCTGGTGAGAAGGCACTGTACCCTTTGGTGCTTCACAGAGATAGAACCTCTCTTCCCGGTAACACTATTTATTTAAGAAATTTTGGGATTGTAGGCTGATTGCCATAGGGACCTCCTGGGATGTTTAATCTCCATATTTTTAAGGTCCATTCCTGCTCAACTACAATGGCTTTTGACTGGTTCAGATTAATTCAGTCACAGACTTGACTGACCTACAGTCATTCATTCTTTTTTTTTTTTAAATATTTATTTATTTGGTTGTGCCAGGTCTTAGTTGTGGCTCGCAGACTCCTTAGTTGCAGCACAGGTGCTCCTTAGTTGCGGCCAGCAGCCTCCTTAGTTGTGGCATGCGAACTCTTAGTTGCAGCATGCATGTGGGATCTAGTTCCCTGACCAGGGATTGAACCCCGACCCCCTGCATTGGGAGCACAGAGTCTTAACCACTGTGCCGCCAGGGAAGTCCCCAGTCATTCATTCTTGAATTCACAAGGACATACATCATCACCACCATTATTATGGTTGACTATTCTCATTATTTTATATTTATTGAGCACTCATAATGTTCCGGCCCCCAACTCCAATGACCACATTACCCCTCCTACTCACCCCCATCCCCATCCCCATCCCCAGATCTTTGGGAAAAGCTTCATAATCACACCTGGCCTTAAAGACACAATGATATGAGGACAAATCCTATGGGGACCCTGGAGTATTTGGTCTTTGGCCAGTCTGTCCCTGACTTGACTACAGAAATATATATATAATCTTTGCTCATGTCTGTACAATACTGATCTCTGCTGATTGCTTAAAATAGAACCTGATTTTTCTCTACTACAATATCTCCTAAGCCATATAGTCCCACAACAAAAGGAGGCCCAGCTTTACAGATTGGCCAAGAACCCCCAGAGCATTTTAAGTAGTTACTCTGAAATTTTCACAGCAATCTAATACCTATTTTTCCCTAGAGCTATTGCCCAGAGGAAAAGGACTAGGGCAGAGAGGGCACCTGGGGATGATATGGAAACATCCATAAGCCCAATCTAAAAATTTGTGGCCATGATGGGTATTTGTTTGGGAAAGGAACTCTTTTTTCCCAGACATTTCAGACAGCCATCCTGGGCCCACCTGAGAATACTAACAAAGACAAGAGTCCCCTGAATGCACATATGGTCTAAGGGTACCTTGAAAAGTTGTGAATATTTTCCAGAAAAGTAGAGACCTTGGAGTCCCCTTTTGCACTTGCTATCCCCAGGTGTTGTCTTCAGCAGTTAAGTGGCAGTTCCTTTACCAATCTGGGATTTCCTGGGATGATCAGAGAAAGTTAGGTAATGATAGACCCATTTACCTCTTGAAGGAAATCGTTTTCAAGTCTAATGGCTGGGTGAGAAGTCAACAGCTGCTTTAACCTGAAGTTGGCTCCTCCCCAAGCCCAGCTCTGGCACAGGTATGCTTCATGCCAAGAGGACTGCTTCCTCAGACACCTCTGGTGAGATCCAAGGCCTTAATGCTGGCGGGTGAGTTAGCCAACAGAAAAATTTGCTAGCTCAAATGTCTGGTATAGTGTGACACCACTAATGAGAAAATGATTAATCACATGTTGCTGGTGGAAGGGGTGAGTTCTGGTCACAGGCTAGAGACTGGCTCTGAGGGTTTACATTGCTAGATGGATACTGGACTTCAGGAACATCCTCTCCAGACAGCTGGTCAATCAACTCAGGGACCACATAGGACTGCTGCTGATTCACCTCCTCTGGGACCTCCTGGACATGCAGATCACCCTCCCCAGGGAACTCTTGGGATGGTTTATCAACCTCTGGGATGTCCTGAGACAACAAAATGATTGCAGAAGCCTCTTGGGCCAGCCTGCCAATGTCCCCAGAGAATTCCTGGCATGGCTGGCTGAGCTCCTCAGGGATCCCTTGGGCTGGTTTGCCGACTTCCACGAGGATTTCCTGGGCCAGGCCACCAACCCCTACAGGTAACCCAGGGACCCGCCTGCCAACCTCCACAGGGGCCCCCTGGCGTGGCTGGTTGACCTCCTCAGAGTTCTCCTGGCAAAGCTCGCAAACTTCCTCAGAGACTTTCTGGTACAGTAGGCTGGCATTCTGGCATGGTTGGCTGATCTGAGGGACCTCCTGGCATGTCTGGTTAACATCATCATGGTTCTCCTGGCATGGCTGGCTGATGTCAGGGACTTCCTGGCATGGCTGGCTGACCTCTTCAGGGATGTTCTGGCATGGTTGGCTGACCTCCTCAGCAACCTTCTGGCATGGCTGGCTGGTTTCCACAGGTGGTTCCTGTGGGGACTGGTTTCGTTCAAAAGGCTCTTGTTCCCCTTCTATGGGGAGCTCTTGTGCTCCATTCCCAATGGTCTCCTGGAGCAGCCCAAGGCCTTGATGTTCTTCAGTCACATGTGAATTTAGGGAGGGGTGATCACTGAAGCCAAAATGGCAGTTACCATCCACTGCAGTAGGGGAGGAAGGACCAGCGCTGGACACAGTGCTGGAAGGGCCACTGCTGTCTGCAAAGCAAAGTCAGGAGACCAAGTCAGACAAGACGGAAGAGTAGGTTCTATGTATGTAGTTCAAATGCCAGAACAGACGGCCTATATTACTCATGTCTTCGGGAAAGAGGGTCTGAATTCTTCTTAAGTTATGCAGAGACTCCTAAGTTAGCCTAGCCCAGGAACCGTTGCTTTGGCCTAAGGTATACTACAGGAGTGGCACTAAGGGACATCTAAGACTTCAGGAGACAGTGCTGAGGCCCACTTCATCCAGTTCTTTCATAAATGTACCCCCATTCCAACTCCAAATTCCCATGGCCCCTCATTCTTACTTTGGAGGCATATGAACACTTCATACCAGTTGTTCATAATTAGGGTTACATACCAAAATTATGGGAAATTTTTTAAAAAAATAGATATTTCCAGATTCCATCTCCAGAGATTCTAATTCTACATTTAGGGTAAAGGTGTGGGATGTTGAAACACTCCCAGTTAAATCTGATGTATATCTTTTGTTAAGAATTATTTCTTTAAAACACATTTCTGGGGCAGAGGTAACCTTTATTTACTGCCCAAGAGACAAGTAAGCAGGAAAATGTAGAAAAACTTTGTGAATCAGAATAATAGGAAGGAAAATGATTTACTCAAAGATGGAAGACTGCCATGAAATCTCTAAATGGCGGCAGTTCTTTTATTTTTTTTTAATGGCAGCAGTTCTTAATTAACCTTTCTGGGGGTCACTGACCCCCTTTGACATTCTAATGAAAGTCATGGACTATCTTCCCAGGAAAATGTACATATGGATATTCCCCCTCATCTTTACATATAATTCCTGGGGTTCATAGACTTTACCCTGAAATCCATCTACAGATCCAGGGTTAAGACCCTCTAAGCCTTGGGACATACAGTGTTACAGGCTTATGGATATTATATACATATAAAATACAAAAACTAATTCCTAGATCTTGACAGTAGTAAATGAAGGCCTTAGAGTCTTCAGTTACACTGTGGGACAACTCCTACCCCAACTTCTACCTTTCATTAGTCTCTAGTAGGACACTAATCTACTTTTCCCTTTGTAAATATCATACTAATTGATGGTACTGTAGCTTTAAAGCACTCTGATATCAATAATGATAGATTTTGGAAATCGGGGACACCTGAATAGCTTGTCATCAATGAGAACCAGGGAAGTTGGTAAACCTGAGTCTGCAAAGGCTCCAACAGTCATTGAGTTTAAGGAATGCCAGCTATCTCTTTTCTGTAAAGCAGGGGTCCCCAGAGCACCCCCCCTTCCGAGGCCTGTTAGGAACCAGGCCGCACAGCAGGAGGTGAGCGGTGGGCTAGCAAAGAAGCTTCATCTGCCAGCCGCTTGCCATCGCTCCCTATCACTCCATTACCGCCTGAACCATGCCCCTCCCCACTGGTCCGTGGAAAAATTGTCTTCCACGAAACCAGTCCCTGATACCAAAAAGATTGGGGACCGCTGCAGTAAAGGATTATATGAGGCATGCTTCAAGTGGAAAAAAAAAAAAAAAGAGGAATGTGGTTTGGGGCCAACAAGGCCTATTTAGGGCAGACAGACAGACCCTAAAGAAAATGTTTACCAGTGAGGCTATACATCTGATACTGAGATTTAAAAAAGAAGAAAACGTGTAAGCTGAGTTCACCCAAGGATAGAAGTAGCCTTAATATTTAGCTAGTAGTTTGATTCTGACAAATCAAAGAGTTCAGACAGAAACAGAAGTTGAAGAAAGATAAGATTTCTAGGGCACAGAACCTATAAACACTATTGGACAGAGGTAAAAGGACCAATGGCAAGGGGAATATAGGATAATCTGAAATTCAGGGGAAGAATTCTTGGTGTCAGGAAGGAAAGTTCCTTCTGCATAGAGGGTGCTAGGAGAAGGGCAAAATTCTACAACTGTTTGCCCCAATGCTAAAAATATGAATCTTTGCTTCAGTTCTATCCAATTAAAATAATGTTTGATTTTAGATAGTCCCTGGAGGTAGGACGAATAAGGGAAGGATTCTTCCTCTGCCAGTGTCTCTGGGCCTTATCCCCTGTCTGGTCACCACTGGTATCTCTCCCCCTCTACAATTACCCTAAGAACTCCTTGTGGCTCCACTGTTCACACTGTTACCAAGGATAAATAGTGATAGGCTAGAGATTATAAAGAAGAGATGGGAAAAAGCAGCACCTGAACTTGAACTTACAAATGAGAACAGACACCTTGAAAGAAGGGACAGGTAGAAAGTAGTAGCAGATTCTAGTTTCTTTTTCCCAGCTTTTCTATATATCTAGGTTTCCTCCCAAGTCATTTTTACTGAGAAAGCTGTAGAGACCAAATGGGGACTTGAGAAGAATGCAGCCTTCATCTTTTCTTCCCTAAAGGACCCTCTGAGCCACTATCATTAAGGAGCGCCTCCAAGGAGATAGAGGGCACATGGAGGACAGAGGCGACGGATGAGAGAGAATAAACAGATCCGCCCTTCATCTTGGAAACAGCAAGTGCAACTGCTTCCCTGCCTGGTTACTCCTGGTCCTTCAACCCTCATCTTTGTTTCCCTCCTGTGACGAGTCTCTTATTCACCAATCCCTCCATTCCCTCTTGGCCTTCTCTAGGCAGTTCCAAAACAATTACTTACACCAAGGGGGCTTTTCAGAGCGCTGCCGGAGTTGCAGGGTAGGTGAATGAAGAGTGCGAGGTGGAGAAAACGGGCTATCAGAGGTCTGGTTGCTGTGCATAGAGTCAAAGAGGGCTGGACAGGTGAGGGAGAGAGAGGGAAGAAAAAAAAAGGCTATGAGGAAGAATTCAAGAACCACAGGTTGTCAATATAAGTGAAAACCAACTTACACTTCCTCAGACTGAGAAGTAGCATTTCCTAGGGACCCTTCATACAAACCATTTTTAATATTTTAAACTTTATATTATGAATATTGTCAAACATATTTTTTAAAAAGTAGTTGAGGGACTTCTCTGGTGGCGCAGTGGTTAAGAATCCACCTGCTGGGACTTCCCTGGTGGTCCCGTGGTTAAGATGCCGTGCGTCCAATGCAGGGGGTGCGGGTTCAAACCCTAGTCAGGGAACTAAGATCCCACATGCTGTGTGGCCAAAAAAAAAAGAAAGAATCCACTTGCCAATGCAGAGGACACGGGTTCATCCCTGGTCTGGGAAGATCCCACATGCCGCGGAGCAACTAAGCCCATGCGCCACAACTACTGAACCTGCGCTCTAGAGCCCGCGAGCCACAACTACTGAGCCCAAATGGCACAACTACTGAAGCCCATGCTCCTAGAGCCCGTGCTCTGCAACAAGAGAAGCCACTGCAATGAGGAGCCCGCGCACTGCAAGGAAGAGTAGTGCCCGCTTGCAGCAGCTAGAAAAAGCCCGTGCCCAGCAACGAAGACCCAACGCAGCCAAAAATAAATAAATATATTTTAAAAAAATAAAAGTAGTTGAAAGACTAGTACAATCAATACCTATATATTCATCTCCTATATTTAACATGTTAACATCTTGCCGTATTTGTTTCATCTATTTCTTCATGCTGAAGTTCTTTAAAATAAATGACGAATAGTATGAGACATTTCACCTCTAAATGCTTCAGTATTCATTTCTAAAATATAAGGAATTTTCCTACATAGCCATACACCATTAATAAACTTAACAAAATTTAAAAATACCCTAATATCATCTTAGTACCCAATCCATATTCAAATTTCCCCCAATTATTCCCAAAATGTCTTTTATAGTAAGATCCAAACATGAACTGTGCATTCCATTTTATTATGTCTCCAAAGTCTCTTTTAACACATTTTTGACTGGAGATGTATTATGGCCACAGGTGTTAGTTTCTGCAAAAATCCCCCAGTCAATAATGTGTTAACCTAGAATCGAGCTCCCCCCTATTTTTTTTATACTGACTTTTTAAAAAAATAAATTTATTTATTTATTTTTGGCTGCATTGGATCTTCGTTGCTGCTTGCGGGCTTTCTCTAGTTGTGGTGAACGGGGGCTACTCTTCGTTGCGGTGCGTGGGCTTCTCATTGTGGTGGCTTCTCTTGTTGTGGAGCATGGGCTCTAGGTGTGCAGGCTTCAGTTGTTGTGGCACATGGGCTCAGTAGTTGTGGCTTGCGGGCTCTAGAGCACAGGCTCATAAGTTGTGGCACATGGGCTTAGTTGCTCCGTGGTGTGTGGGATCTTCCTGGACTAGGGATCGAACCCGTGTCCCCTACATTGGCAGGCGGATTCTTAACCACTGTGCCACCAGGGAAGTCCCTCATAGTGACTTTTTGAAAAGAACAGGCCAGCTGTCTCACAGAATGTCACATTCCACACTCTGGATTTGTCTGATTGCTTCCTCACTGAAACATTTAACTTGTTTCACTATCCCTTGTATTTCCTATAAACTGACAGATACAAAAGGCTTGATTCAATGATTCAGGTGTTCTTTCTTGGGTTTTTTTTTTTTTTTTTTTTTGTGGTACGCGGGCCTCTCACTGTTGTAGCCTCTCCCGTTGTGGAGCACAGGCTCCGGACGTGCAGGCTCAGCGGCCATGGCTCACGGGCCCAGCCCCTCCGCGGCATGTGGGATCTTTCCGGACCGGGGCACGAACCCGTGTCCCCTGCATCGGCAGGCGGACTCTCAACCACTGCGCCACCAGGGAAGCCCTCTTGTTTGTTTTTAATTTTTTATTTTTGGCTGCATTGGGTCTTTGTTGCTGCACACGGGCTTTCTCTAGTTGCGGCGAGTGGGGGCTAGTCTTCGTTGCAGTGCACATGCTTCTCATTGCGGTGGCTTCTCTTGTTGTGGAGCACGGGCTCTAGGAGCGTGGGCTTCAGTAGTTGTGGCATGCAGGCTCTGTAGTTGTGACTCACGGGCTCTACAGCTCAGGCTCAGTAGTTGTGGTTCACGGGCTTAGTTGCTCCACGGCATGTGGGATCTTCCCGGACCAGGAATTGAACCCATGTCTCCTGCATTGGCAGGCAGACTCTTAACCACTGCATCACCAGGGAAGTCCATTTGAGGTGTTTTTCTTTTTCTTTTTTTAGTGTAAAAACAAATGCTTACATTTTTAATAATTTTTTTTAGGTTTTGATAATTTTTAAAAAATTGAAGTATAGTTGATTTATAATGTTAGTTTCAGGTGTATGGCAAAGTGATTCAGTTATGTGTATATATATTTTTTCAGATTTGTCTCCACTATATGTTATTACAAGATATTGAATAAATATAGTTACCTGTGCTATACAGTAGGTTCTTTTTGGCTATCTATTTTATATATAGTAGTGTGTATATGTTAATCCCAAATTCCTAATTTATCCCTCTCCCCCCTTTCCCTTTTGGTAACCATAAATTTGTTTTCCATGGCTATGAGTCTATTTCTGTTTTATAAATAAGTTCATTTGTATCATATTTTAGATTCAAAATATAAGTGATATCATATGATATTTATCTTTCTCTGTCTTACTTCACTTACTATGATAATCTCTAGGTCCATCCATGTTGCTGCAAATGGCATTATTTATTCTTTTTTATGGCTGAGTAATATTCCATTGTATATATGTACCACATCTTTTTTATCCATTTATCTGTCGATCAACATTTAGGTTGGTTCCATGTCTTGGCTACTGTAAATAGTGCTGCTATGAACATTGGGGTGCATGTATCTTTTCAAATTACAGTTTTCTCTGCATATATGACCAGGAGTGGGATTGCTAGATCATATGGTAGCTCTAATTTTAGTTTTTTAAGGAACCTCCATACTGTTCTCCATAGTGGCTGCACCAGTTTGCATTCCCACCAACAGTGTAGGAGGGCTCCCTTTTCTCCACACCCTCTCTAGCATTTATCATTTGTAGATTTTTTGATGATGGCCATTCTGACTGGTTCAATGATTCAGTTTAAATAACTTTGGGACTTCCCTGGTGGTGCAGTAGTTAAGAATCCAATGCAGGAGACATAGGTTCGATCCCTGGTCTGGGAAGATCTCACACTGCGGAGCAACTAAGCCTGTGCGCCAGAACTACTGAAGCCTGCACGCTCTAGAGCCCGCATGCCACAACTACTGAGCCCACATGCTGCAACTACTGAAGCCCATGCACCTACTGCCGGTACTCCACAACAATAGAAGCTACTGCAATGAGAAGCCTGAGCACCACAGTGAAGAGTAGCCCCCACTTGTTGCAACTAGAGAAAGCCCATGCGCAGCAATGAAAACCCAACACAGCCCAAAAAAATAATAAATAAATAAGTAAATAAATAACTTTGGCAAGAATACTTCAAGAGGTGATCCTGTGTACTTTATATTGCATCATACTGGATGAACATAATGTCTCATTATCCCACTAAGGCTAAATTTACTAACAAAGTTAAAGTGGGGCCCATGAGATCTCACCATTGTAAAGTTTTGCCCTTCTGATTAGAGGTAATCCTTTGGCACTGTGGAACCTGATCAACATTTCACCTAATTGTGTTAGTATCCACTGATGATCCTTAATTACTTTATTAGGACTGTCAAGTGGTGATTTTCTAATTCTATCAATTCTGTATTTATTAGCTGGCATATTTTCTGTAAAGAAGAGCTTTCTCTCTTTAACTGGGGCCATTTGATTACATTAAACTGCAGTCCTTACTGAAAAGGAAGGATAAATGTTTATTTCCCTTTAATTAGTTTTCAGAAGAAAGAGCTGGTGAAAAGTATTCATCAATAGTGACAGATGATTATTATTTTATTTTATTTTTGTTCTCTTTTTTGTAAGATTCATTATGAGCTTGTAGATGTTTACATGTTCAGTGCACTTTAATCAATTACAATAAATTATTCTTTTTAATGCTAAAATATTCCAATTCTGGTCAGTGGGAGTCTCTTCAGGCTTGATTGCTTCCTTGCTTCTGTTACAACATGCCTCAGGATCACCTTGTGCTTTCCTTGCCCTAGATCATGCATCCTCAATAAAATTGGTTCTTGGTGAAAGTGAAAAAACTTAGATATTCCACTGGTTTGTGGTCCATCAAATGGCTACAATACATAAACAGACATAAAGTTTATCTGTGGTATTAAAATTTCAGGTGGCGGGGAGTGATTGGAGGAAAAAAGTCTAAAAAGGCTCTGTAGGAGGGGGTGTGATTTTAGTAAAAAAAAAAAAAAGAAGGTTAAAAAACATGGGCCTAGACCAGGAATCCAACCATGGAATCCTGGTTGCTTTTACTGGGGAATGATATGTAGAGACCAAAATCTAGGTGCCAAGGGAGCTCATTGATACTCTTTCTAATGCATGATATTAGAAAAAGCATTAAAAAATGGAATTCATATTGATATTTTCAATTCAAATTTAACATTACAGCACTTTAAAAATCTTCTGAATTTATATTTATATATAATTTATCTGACTTTGAGAATTCTTATTCCTAATAACAGAAACATAATTACTTATTTGCATCACTCTATTATATGTGTATGTGCATATGACATATGTTTCAAAATAGTATCAATATCACTACTAACAATTAAACCACTGAATAAGGATTAAAATTATTTTATATTTCTTTTTGTTCCACTGAAGGATTTACAGTCAAAGTACAGTATTCCAAAGTTATTTGAAAAATTATTTTCCCTGTGTGATTATGTTACTATTTTGATATAAAGTTAGGGTAATTTCTTTCCATTTTTTTTTCCAATTTTAGGATTCACTTCTTTTGATTTAGTCTTATATTTTGAAAAACATTTACAGGTTCACAAGTCAAAGGTTTATAAAAAGGCATATTCAGAGGAAGTTCCTTTTTCTTCATGCCCTTCAGCCCCATTCCTATTGCTGTCCAGTGGTAAACATTTTTATTAGTTTCTGGTGTTTACTTTTATCATTTCTTTTTGCAAATATGTATATTTTCCCCTTATTTCCCCTCCTTATAGAATAGGTAACATACTATCAACACTATTCTGCACCTTTTTTTATCCACTTAACAATATATCCTGGAGATTACTTCATATCAAAACACATAGACCTTCCTCATTAGTTTTAACAGATCCATAGTACTCATTTGAGTGGACATACCACTGTTTATTCAACCACTCTTGTAATGAAGAACTTTGGGGTTGTTTCCAAAAATAATAAATAAACAACATAAATTACGTCACAATAACTGTATACAAATGTTATTTCAACTTTGTGTACAGTAGCTTCAGAATAGATTCCTAAAATTGTATTATTAGATAAGAGAGTAACTGTATCTGTAATTCTCTGAGATATTACAAAATTTACCTTCATATGGGGTTGTACCATTTTGCACTCCCACCATGTATGGAACTGCCTCTCTCATTATAGACTTGTCAAGAGAATGTGTTATCAAACTTTTGGATTTTTTACAATCTAATAGGTGAGATATGATATCTCAGTGTAGTTTTATTTATTTTTTTTTAATTTTAAAAAATTTTTATTTATTTATTTATTTTTGGCTGTGTTGGGTCTTCATTGCTGCACGCGGGCTTTCTCCAGTTGCGGCAAGCAGGGGCTACTCTTCGTGGTGGTGTGCGGACTTCTCATTGTGGTGGCTTCTCTTGTCGTGGAGCATGGGCTCTAGGTTTGCACGGGCTTCAGTAGTTGTGGCACACGGGCTCAGTAGCTGTGGCTCGTGGGGTCTAGAGCACAGGCTCAGTGGTGGTGCACGGGCTTAGTTGCTCTGTGGCATGTGGGATCTTCCCAGACCAGGGATCGAACCCGTGTCCCATGCATTGGCAGGCGGATTCTTAACCACTGCACCACCAGGGAAGTCCCTCAGTGTAGTTTTAATTTGCATATTTCTTATGATCGAGGTTGAGCATCATTTCACATGTGTAACAGCCACCTGTATTTCTTTCTTTGTAAACTATCCTTTTTCAAAAATCACACTTTTGGTCTTTTCCTTTCTGATATGCAAAAGTTCTCCATATTTTAGGATGATTAAGCCTATATGTGATATAAATTGCAGAAAAAATTTTTCCTTGCTTATGATGTTGCTATTGGTTTTACAACATATAAAAAAATGTTTATATGGCTTAGTTTATCAATCTTTTCCTATTGTTTCCCAAATTTGAGTTTGAGTCAGAATTAGGTTCTCCTTACTTTCAGGTGATAAAGGAATTTATCACCATCACCCCTGCTTACTTTTAGTACTTGCATGATTTTTTAAAATTATTATTATTGAAGGGAAAGCCACATAACATAAAGCTAACCATCTTAAAGTGTATAATACTGTGGCATTTAGCACATCAACAATGTTGTGCCACTGCCACCTTATCTAGTTCCAAAACTAGATAAGTTTTCATCACCCCAAAAGAAAACCCCATATCCATTAAGAAGTCACTCCTGGGCTTCCCTGGTGGCGCAGTTGTTGAGAGTCCGCCTGCCGATGCAGGAGACACGGGTTCATGACAGGAAGATCCCACATGCTGCGGAGCAGCTAGGCCCGTGAGCCATGGCCGCTGAGCCTGCGCGTCCGGAGCCTGTGCTCCACAACGGGAGAGGCCACAGCAGTGAGAGGCCCATGTACCGCAAAAAAAAAAAAAAAACAAAAAAAGAAGTTACTCCTCATTCTACCCTACCTTCAACCCCTGGAAACCACCAATTTGCTTTCTATCTCTATTCTAGTTCTTTCATATAAATGGAATCATACAATATGTGACTTTTTCTGTCTGGTTTCTTTCACTTGCCGTGTTTTTGAGGTTCATCCATATAGCAACATATATCAGTACTTCATTCCTTTTTATAGTTCAGTAACATTCTATTGTATGTATATACCACATTTTGTTTACCCATTCACGTACATTTCAGTTGTTTCCACCTTTTGACTGTTGTGAATAGTGTCACCATAAACTTTTGTGTGTAAATATTTGTTAGAGTACCTGTTTTCATTTCTTTTGAATATATACCTGGGAGTGGAATTGCTGGGTCAGATAGTAACTCTATATTTAGCTTTTTGAGGAATTGTCAAACTGTTTTCCACCAGGGCTGCACCATTTTACATTTCCCCCAGCAATGTACAAAAATTCTAATTTGTTCATACCATTACTAACACTTTTCTGCTCGCTCTTTCTCTTTTTAAATTATAGCCATCCTAGTGGGTGTGAAGTGGTACCTCATTGTGGCTTTGATTTGCATATCCCTGATGGTTACTGAGGGTGAGCATTATTTCATGTGCTTCTTGGCTATTTGTATATCTTCTTTGAAGAAGTGTCTATTTAAGTCCTTTGCTCACTTTTAAGTTGGGTTGTTTGTCTTTTTGCTGTTGAATTGTTATATTATGGACCTTTATCAGATATATGATTTGCAAATATTTTCTCCCTTTCTATAGACTGTCTTTTCCCTTTCTTTCATGTTCTTTGATGCACAAAAAGTTTAAATTTTGGTGAAGTCCAATTTATCTATTTTTTCCCCTTTTGTTACTTGTGCTTTTGGTCTAAGAATCCATTAGCTAACTCTTAAGGTCATGAAGATTTATCTTATGTCTTGTAAGAGTTGTACAGTTTTAGCTCTTATATTTAGGCCATTTATCCATTTTGAGTTAACTTTAGTACATGGTATGAGGTGGGGGAGGTCCATCTTCATTCTTTTGCATATGGGTATCCAGTTGTTCTAGCACCATTTATTGAAGAGACAATTCTTTCCCCATTAAATGGTCTTAGCAACATTGTTGAAAATCAACTGGCCATGGAAGTATGGGTTTATTTTTGGACTCTTGATTCTATTCCATTGGTCTCTAACTTTATCCTTATGGCAATCCCACACTGTTTGGATTACTGTAGCTTTGTAGTAAGTTTTAATATCAGAAGATGTGAGTCCTCCGACTTTTTCTTTTTCAAAATTATTTTGACTATTCAGGTCCCCTTGCAATCCTATATAAACTTGAGGGTCAGCTTTTCCATTTCTACAAAAAAGTGCATTGGAATTCCAATAGGGATTGCATTTAATCCAGAGATCTCTTTGGGGAGTACTGTCATCCTAAAAATGTTATGTATTCTACATGAACATGGAATGTCTTACCATTTATTTAGGTCTTCTTTAATTTATTTCAGCAATGTTTTACAGTTTTCAGTGTACAAGTCTTTAAACTTCTTGGTTAAATTTTGCTCCCAGGTACTTTATTCTTTTGGATGCTATTATAAATGGTATTGTTTTCTTAATTTCCCCTTTGGATTGTTCATTGCTGGTGTATAGAAACACAACTGATTTTTGTGAGTTGATCTTGTACCCTGAAACACTGTTGAATTTGTTCATTAGTTCTGGTAGTTCTTTTGGGGTTTCTTTTCCATTTTCTCTGTATAGGATTATGTCCTCTGTGAATAGCGACAGTTTTACTTCTTCCTTTCCGATTTAGGTCCTTTTTTTTTTTTTTTTTTTTGCCTAACTGCTCTCCCTAAAACTTCCAGTACAATATTGAATAGCAGTGGTGAAAGTGGGCATCCTTGTCTTGCTCCTGATCTTACAGGGAAAACTTTCAGTCTCTCACCACTGAGTATGATTTGTGCTGTGTTTTTGTTTTGTTTTTTAATATTTATTTATTTATTTGGCTATGCTGGGTCTTAGTTGCAGCACACAGGATCTTCGCTGTCTCGTGTGGGATCTTTGATGTGGCATGTGGGATCTTTGGTTGCAACATTTGGGCTCCTTTAGTTGTGGCATGCAGGCTCCTCTCATTGCAGTATGCGGGATCCCTGACCAGGGATCGAACACCAGCCCTTTGCATTGTGAGCACGGAGTCTTAGCCACTGGACCACCAGGGAAGTCCCTAGGGGTTGTTTATAAATGTCCTTTATAGCATTGAGGAAGTTTCTTTCTGTTCCTAGCTCAGTGAGTGTTGGGTTTTGCCAAATGCTTTTCCACATCAATTCACATGATTGGTTTTTTTCTCTCTTTGTTCTATTAATGTAGTGTATTACATTGACATGTTTTCTTATGTTGAATCACCCTTGCATTCCTGAGATAAATCTCACTTGATCATGGTGTAGTATAATCCTTTTAATGTGTACTGTTGGATTTGGTTTGCTAATATTTTGTTGAGAATTTTTTTTGTGGGGGGGGATTGTTGAAAATTTTTGCCTCTCTACTCATAGGGGAAATTAGTCTGTAGTTTTCTTTTCTTTTCTTTTTAAATTTATTTATTTATTTATTTATTTATGGCTATGTTGGGTCTTCATTGCTGCGTGGGCTTTCTCTAGCTGTGGCAAGCAGGGGCTACTCTTCGTTGTGGTGCATGGGCTTCTCATTGCAGTGGCTTCTCTTGTTGTAGAGCATGGGCTCAAGGCATGCAGGCTTCAGTAGTTGTGGCGTGCAGGCTTCAGTAGTTGTGGCTCATGGGCTTCAGTAGTTGTGGCTCACAGGCTTAGCTGCTCTGCAACTTAGATGCACGTGGGAATCTTCCCAGACCAGGGCTCGAACCTATGTCCCCTGCATTGGCAGGCAGATTCTTAACCACTGCACCACCAGGGAAGCCCTGTAGTTTTCTTTTCTTAGGGTGTCTTTGTCTGGCTTTGGTATCAGGGTAATGCTGACTTCACAGAAAGTGTTTCCTCCTCTTATATTTTTTGGAAGAGGGTGAGTAGGACTGGGGCTAATTTTTCTTAAATATTTGGTAGAATTCACCAGTGAAGCCATCTGGTCTTGGACTTTTCTTTGTTGAGAAGTTTTTGCTATTGATTCAGTCTTTTTCCTTGTTATAGGTATGTTCAGATTTTCTATTTCTTCTTGAGTCGGTTTTTAGAGTTTATTTCTAGGAATTGTCCTTTTCATCTATGTTATCTAATTTGTTGGCATACAATTGTTCATGGTACTCTCTTACAATCCTTTTTATTTCTGTAAGGTCAATAGCAATGTTTGAATTGATGGCGATTAGCTTCAATAACATACAAACACTCTGTTGCTATAAAGCTCAGTCCCCACCTTGTTATTGTCATAAATTATCATATATCTTTGTACATTGTGTGCCCATTAAAACAGACATAATGATTGGTTTATTCATTTGCATGTTGTCACATATGAAACAAAAAGACAAAAAGGGGAGTTACAAACCAAAAATACAATAATGCTGGCTCTTAGATTTACCAGTGTAGCTACTTTTACCAGAGTTCTTTATTTTTTCTTCTTTCTTTCTTTTTTTTTTGAGTTCTTTATTTTTTGATATGGCTTCAAATTTCTGTTTAGTGTCATTTTAGCCAAAAAGCCTCCTTTTAGCATTTCTTGTAGGGCAGATCTACTACTGACAAAATCCTTCAGCTTAAAGATGTTACTGGAAAACTACTAGAGCTAAACAATGAATTTGGTAAACTAGCAGGATACAAAATTAATGCACAGAAATCTCTTGCATTCCTATACACTAATGATGAAAAATCTGAAAGTGAAATTAAGAAAACACTCCCACTTACCATTGCAACAAAAAGAATAAAATACGTAGGAATAAACCTACCTAAGGAGACAAAAGATCTGTATGCAGAAAACTATAAGACAATGATGGAAGAAATTAAAGATGATACAAATAGATGGAGAGATATATCATGTTCTTGGATTGGAAGAATCAACATTGTGAAAATGAGTCTCTACCCAAAGCAATCTACAGATTCAATGCAATCGCTATCAAACTACTGCTGGCATTTCTCACAGACCTAGAACAAAAAATTTCACAATTTGTATGGAAACACAAAAGACCCCGAATAGCCAAAGCAATCTTTAGAAAGAATAACAGAGCTGGAAGAATCAGGCTCCCTGACTTCAGACTATAGTACAAAGCTATAGTAATCAAGATAGTACGGTACTGGCACAAAAACATAAATATAGATTAATGGAACAGGATAGAAATCCCAGAGATAAACCCATGCGCATATGGTCACCTTATCTTTGATAAAGGAGGCAAGAATATTCAATGGAGAAAAGACAGCCTCTTTAATAAGTGGTGCTGGGAAAACTGGACAGCTACATGTAAAAGAATGAAATTAGAACACTCCCTAACACCACACATAAAAATAAACTCAAAATGGATTAAAGACCTAAATGTAAGGCCAGACACTATCAAACTCTTGCAGGAAAACACAGGCAGAACACTCTATGACATAAATCACAGCAAAATTCTTTTTTGACCCACCTCCTAGAGAAATGGAAATAAAATCAAAAATAAACAATTGGGACCTAATGAAACTTCAAAGCTTTTGCACAGCAAAGGAAACCATAAACAAGATGAAAAGACAACCCTCAGAATGGGAGAAAATATTTGCAAATGAAGCAACTGACAAAGGATTAATCTCCAAAATTTATAAGCAGCTCATGCAGCTCAATATCAAAAAAACAAACAACCCAATCCAAAAATGGGCAGAAGACCTAAACAGACATTTCTCCAAAGAAGATATACAGACTGCCAACAAACACACGAAAGAATGCTCAACATCAGTAATCATTAGAGAAATGCAAATCAAAACTACAATGAGATATCATCTCACACCAGTCAGAATGGCCATCATCAAAAAATCTACAAAAAATAAATGCTGTGGAGAAAAGGGAACCCTCCTGCACTGTTGATGGGAATGTAAATTGATACAGCCACTATGGAGAACAGTATGGAGGTTCCTTAAAAAACTAAAAATAGAACTACCATATGACCCAGCAATCCCACTACTGGGCATATACCCTACCCTGAGAAAACCATAATTCAAAAAGAGTCATGTACCACAATGTTCACTGCAGCTCTATGTACAATAGCCAGGACATGGAAACAACCTAAGTGTCCATCATCGGATGAATGGATAAAGAAGATGTGGCACATATATACAATGGAATATTACTCAGCCATAAAAAGAAACAAAATTGAGTTATTTGTAGTGAGGTGGATGGACCTAGAGACTGTCATACAGAGTGAAGTAAGTCAGAAAGAGAAAAACAAATACTGTATGCTAACACACATATATGGAATCTAAAAAAAAAAAGAGTGGTCATGAAGAACCTAGGGGCAAGACGGGAATAAAGACGCAGACCTACTAGAGAATGGACTTGAGGACAGGGGAGGGGGAAGGGTAAGCTGGGACAAAGTGAGAGAGTGGCATGGACATATATACACTACTAAATGTAAAACAGATAGCTAGTGGGAAGCAGCTGCATAGCACAGGGAGATCAGCTTGGTGCTTTATGACCACCTAGAGGGGTGGGATAGGGAGGGTGGGAGGGAGGGAGACACAAGAGGGAAGAGATATGGGAATATATGTATATGTATAACTGATTCACTTTGTTATAAAGCAGAAACTAACACACCACTGTAAAGCAATTATACTCCAATAAAGATGTTTAAAAAAAAATCCCTCATCTTTTGTTTATTTGGGAATGTCTTAATTTTTCCTTCATTTTTGAACAGTTTCGACAGATATAGAATTCTTGGTTGACGTTTTTTTCTTTTAGCACTTTAAATATGTCACCCCACTACTTTCTGGCCTCTATGGTTTCTGATGAGTGCCTTGTTAATCTATTAAATATCCCTTGTATGTGACAAGCTGCTTTTCTCTTGCCACTTTCAACATTTTCTCTTTGTCTTTTGACAATTTGATTACAATGTATCTCAATGTAGATCTCTTTGCATTTACCCTTCTTGAAGTTTGAACTATTTGGACACATAGACTTGTGTCTTTATCAAATTTGAGAAGTTTTCAGCTATTTTTTCTTCAAAAATTTTTTCTGCCTCTTTCTCTCTCTCTTCTCCTTCTGGGATTTCCATTATACATACAGTGGTATGTTTTATGGTGTCCCACAGTATCTTTGGCTCTGTTCACTTTTCTTCATTCTTTTTTATTTCTTCTCCTCAGACTGGATAACTTCAACTGACCTACCTTTTCTTTTGGCTGGAACACTATTTTTATTATAACATGTTTATACATCTGCAGGTAGAAGAAAAAAGTTTTTACCCTCCATTAAACAGAATGGCTTACCCCCACCCCACCCCACCCACATCACTTGATTATGGTTATGGTTCAACAGATGCATTTTTCAAAGGATCATTTACTCATTAAGCCTCAAAGGAGTTCTGTAGCCGTTCCTTGTTACTTAATAAATTCAAAATTTGTAAATGTATATTTCTTCTCCCTTTTGTTATGCTTTTACCATTCCGTACTTCAAACTTACCCTTTCCCATACTGTCTTAATTAGTGAGATCCTGCTAAACACCTAGTAAATGGCCACACTTAAAACAGACATGCAGAGGAAAAACATACACAATGTAGAGGTTTAAAAATTAAACAAATTAGGGCTTCCCTGGTGGCACAGTGGTTGAGCATCCGCCTGCAGATGCTAGGGACACGGGTTCGCGCCCCGATCCGGGAAGATCCCACATGCCGCGGAGCGGCTGGGCCCGTGAGCCACGGCCGCTGAGCCTGCGCGTCCGGAGCCTGTGCTCCACAACGGGAGAGGCCGCAACGGTGAAAGGCCCGCGTACCCCAAAAAAAAAAAAAAAATTAAACAAATTAAAAAGCTAAACAATGGAAATACTATGCACCGATTTCAAAGTGTCCTCTGAGGAGGCCTGGATTCACAGACAGCCTAGGAATAGGCTGGAAGTACAGGTGGACCACTGAAACAGGGCAGCACTGTGTTCATCTGTTTTGTATACTGGCCAACTGGAGGAGGTATCTTTTGAAGAAAGGGTTCCTCAGGAAAAGTTTGAAAACCATCTCTGTGCAAACTTCAAAAAGATACGTATGTCAGCCTACGTATAGCTGCCAGCCCTTGTCTGCAGTCCTGTAGTAGGGATAGTTTTTCGTGATGTACGAATAAATTCCATTTAGGGTGAGTTGTTTATCAGGAGCCATCGTAATTGCTTGTACAATTAATTGTGCATAGGAATAAGGTGGCTTTGAATAATCCTTTGGGCTGTCTCCACCTGAAGCTTCCTTCTTATTTTCTGGCTGTGAGTTGTCGGCCATTAAATTGAGGTCAGATGGTACCACATGGCCCATTTTGTACCCTGAAGACCCTGCTCCCCAGGGGGCTGGATGGACAGGAGTTCACAGCACTGATGGTTCCTGTGGGGGAGGGGAGGGGGCTGATGAGGTGGGCCATGGTGTCTGGATTGTTGATGGTCAGTGGGGAGATGTGAGCCTGCACGGGCTTCACCAGGGACTCGGGCGCTTCCTGTTTCTCCCTCTCCTTGCTGGACAGGGCAGTGAAGGTGAGTGATCTTGACGTTTGTGCTTGGGAACCTGAATGTGCACATGCGCGGCAGCTGCAGCGGCGGCACCCCGCGCCTTTGGAACACGCCGTCCACGCACATGCCATTCTTGCCAAGGCAGCGCAGGTAGAAGTTGCCACCCGCATCGGGCCCGGGCTGCGCCGACGGCTCCAGGGCCGCCCCAGGATGGCCGCTGCCGCCGCCGCCCGGGGGCGTTAAGATCTCGAGGTGGCGCTGCAAGATGAAGCTCGAGTGGCCCATGCTCACGTCCACCGAGCCCTGCGACAAGTTTCGCCCGATGGTCACCGAGCGCTTCTTCATCAGGTACTCGAACTTGCAGCCCTCGAGGCGCGCCACTGCCCAGCCACCCGGTGGGGACCCGACCGCCCCCAGCGCCGCCGCCCGCGGGAGGCCCGCCCACGCCCGGCAACACCGCGGCCGCTGCCATGGGCCTGCGAGGGCCCGGGCCGCCTTCCAACGCCGCCACTGAGCTGAGGGCCGACTGAGGCCGAGGGCCGAGCGAGGCCGCCGGCCGGCGAGCTGCAAGTGGCGGCAAGGGGCGGGACACACGCAGCGTGCCAGCGTCAGGCCATGACTGACGGCGGCGCCCGCCTTGACCTATCTTTAAGTTTGCTGATTTTTAATTCTGCCTGCTCAAACCTTCTAAGAAGTCCTCCAGTAAATTTTTCATTTCTGTTATTTGCTTTTCAACCCCAGATTTTCTGTTTGGTTCCTTTTAATATATATATATTTTAAAAAATAAATTTATTTATTTTTGGCTGCATTGGGTCTTCCTTGCTGTGCCCAGGTTTTCTCTAGTTGCAGTGAGCAGGGGCTACTCTTCGTTGCGGTGTGCAGGCTTTTCTCATCGCGGTGGCTTCTCTTATTGTGGAGCACAGGGCTCTAAGCGTGTGGGCTTCAGTAGTTGCAGCACACGGGCTCAGTAGTTGCAGCACGCGGGCTCAGTAGTTGTAGCATGTGGGCTCAGTAGTTGTGGCATGCAGGCTCAGTAGTTGTGGCTCACAGGCTGTAGAGCACAGGCTTAGTAGTTGTGGTACACGGGCTTAGTTGCTCCGTGGCATGTGGGATCTTCCCGGACCAGGGATCGAATCCATGTCCCCTGCATTGGCAGGTGGATTCTTAACCACTGTACCACCAGGGAAGTCCCCCAACTCCCTTTTTTTTTTTTTTTTTGAGATGATCATATGGTTTTTTTCTTCTTCCATTTGTTGACATGGAGTATCACATTGATTGATTTGCATATATTGAAGAATCCTTGCACCCCTGGGATAAATCCCACTTGATCATGGTGTATGATCCTTTTAATGTGTTGTTGGATTCTGTTTGCTAGTATTTTGTTGAGGAGTTTTGCATTTATATTCATCAGTGATATTGGTCTGTAATTTTCTTTTTGTGTAGTATCTTTGTCTGGTTTTGGTATCAGGGTAATGGTGGCCTCATAGAATGAGTTTGGGAGTATTCCTTCCTCTGCAGTTTTTTTGGAAGATTTTGAGAAGGATGGGTGTTAGCTCTTCTCTAATTGTTTGATAGAATTCACCTGTGAAGCCATCTGGTCCTGGACTTTTGTTTGTTGGAAGATTTTTAATCACAGTTTCAATTTCATTACTTGTGATTGGTCTGTTCATATTTTCTATTTCTTCCTGGTTTAGTCTTGGAAGGTTATACCTTTCTAAGAATTTGTCCATTTCTTCCAGGTTGTCCATTTTATTGGCATAGAGCTGCTTATAGTAGTCTCTTAGGATGCTTTGTATTTCTGCAGTGTCTGTTGTAACTTCTCCTTTTTCATTTCTAATTTTATTGATTTGAGTCTTCTCCCTCTTTTCCTTGATGAGTCTGGCTAAAGGTTTATCAGTTTTGTTTATCTTCTCAAAGAACCAGCTTTTAGTTTTATTGATCTTTGCTATTGTTTTCTTTGTTTCTGTTTCATTTATTTCTGCTCTGATCTTTATGATTTCTTTCCTTCTACTAACTTTCCAACTCCATTTCTTAAAGGCTGTCTTTCCCCTAGTATTTTTAAATGCTAACTTCAACTATTTCTGGATTTTCTACTTTGTTTGCTTGGTCTCTGTTTATTCATGTACCAATACTACACTGTTTTTATTATAGAAGTTTTATAAAATGTTTTAAAATCTGGTAGGGCCAGCATGACTTCACTGCTCTTCTTTTCAAGATTTCCTTGGCTATTCTTGCTTGTTTTTTTTTTTGTTTTTTTTTTTAATGACAACTTCAAAATCAATTTGTCTGACTTTAGAAAAACAGTACTATTTTTACTGAGATCACATTAAATTTATAAGTTAACTGTGGAAGGAGTGATCGTTCTATGCTTTTGAGTTAACCTATGCAATTAAACATTTTTTCAAGTCTACTTTTTCAGAGTGCCTATCTTTATAATTTATTACTCATGTTCTAGGAAGCATGGGAGTGGGGGCAGAGATAGTGGTACAAGATAAGAGTATTCTCCATACCTGCAGATGCCTGTGCTTGGGCATCAGTGTGGCGCTGGCAAACTCTACTCAAGAATTCACTCACTTGACGCAGGGAAAGGGCATTATGCAGTGTTTCCAGGGGGTAAATGGTAGGCACCATGGAGCACCCTTCAAATCCTGTTAGAAAAGAGATGGGCAAAGTCAATGTTATTCCTGCCGGATATACCCCAACTGGCCAAGGAAGCATGGAGGGTCCCTGAGAACCATCAGGAGTGTCTGTGGCTTTTGGAGTGTGGGGTATCCAAGATTCTCAGGAGAGGGAACTCTTTAGAGCCCCTACAGGAGTCTATTTCTGTCACCTCCAGATTTTCTAAAAAGTCTTCCTGCTAAGGCCTCTGGGTGAATCAAATCACCTCTTATCCTACCTATGGAAAGCCTGCAATATTCCATGGAAAAATCAACAGAATCCCAATGAGGTAAGCACCTACACTCCTCTTGTACTTTCTGGGGGAAATAAAACAAAGGTCCAGAGGTAAGGGGTGAAATTGTAGGTCTAAATGAGAGGTAGGGAGGTCATGGAGCTGGGAAAAAACAGCAGATTTCAGGGATCATGTACAAGAGAACCAGATTACGGAGGAGGGCTTGGGATCTGAGGAGGGGTTCATGCAGATTTAGGATATGGGTAGAAAGGCTAGAATATTGGAAGCAGGAGGGCATGCAATACACATGAAGCTCAGCTCAGGAAAACCGCATGTATGAACAGGTTGGGGGATGGAAGTTCTTTCTTGGTTATTTTCATCACTTCAAAGCTTCTTTCCTCTGCTCTCACTGAAGACCCCAGACTTGCTAGTATTTCTCTATTCCTTCAGGAAAATGAGGCAAACCCCCTAGAAAAAAGAATAAATACCGATTCTCTGCTCTGAACCCAACAATTCCAATGTAGATCTACATTGTAGGGTGAAGGGTAAACCTAAATGTGTAACTCTAATCCCAGGGCCTGTTGATGAAAAAAAAAATGCCCCCATTAGAGGATCAAGAAGCATACATCTCAACCACTTTTTTAGTCCCCAATATTTCCTATGCTTCCTTTATATCTCCTTAAATGGATTAAAGGTAGGCAGGACAGCAATATCTATTCAAGACACAGCTTCCTGTCTGACAATGATTAAAACCTATATAACTAAAAAGGATTATACCTGACCATCTTCTAACCTTCAGCCCTTGTTTTCTTCAAGTATTCAATTGAGACCTCTATGCCTCAATTTCCCCCTGTACTCTAGTGGCAGGAGGGCAGGAGAGGTACAGTCTCCAGCTTCTCAGAACTGCTAGAAAAACACTTGGATTTGAAGATGGTGGTAGTAGAGGGTCATAGAGATAAGAATAGATTCCAGGGCAAGAGACTACTCCTGTACCAAATAGCACTGGGAATAGGTAACATTAGGAGGCAGTGAGGAAGGAGAACAGGAAGGGGAGGAGCAGCCAACGCTACAGCTACCAGGCAGCCTGGCCCCAATCCCATCCAAGCAACTAAATGCAAGTCACATAACCTTAGAGTAAATAGGAGAAAGGAATAGGTGGGCTCTCCTGCCAAAAGTGCAAGAAGCAAAGCAGTCAGTCCCAGCCAGGGTAGTGGCAGCAGCCAGCTTGGTGGCAGGGGGTACCGTAGAGGCACTCAGGATCATCCTGGCCTGAGCGCAGCCAGTTCCGGAAGAGGCGCAGGTGGTAGGAGCACTGGTGCAGGTGATGCGCCAGCGTGGCATCCAAGGAGACTGGCCAGCCCCCTGTGCAGTCAGAGGAAAAACTGCGCAGCAACCGGACCACAGGGTGCTGGTCATCCAGCAGCTCTTGGAGGGGTTGGGGGAACCACGGCAGGAAGCACAAAGATAAAGAAAGAGAAGAGGGAGAGACAATAAGGGGGGTACTGGATGACATAAGCATTCCTGGGAGGTGGGGCCACTCAGCTCCAAGGTGAGGTAAGAGAGAAGCAGAGATGGTCAGAGCCACAGGACGTGTCTTGCAGGGGAGAAGAGTATTGGCATCATGCTAAAAGAAGTCTAAAAGAAGTGAGTCTAGAAGAAGGGGCACGTGAGACCTCATCATACAGCAGGCCCTCTCCTTTCTCGTTGTGCACAATTCAGTCAGTGCTTGCAGACAGCAGTCACATCGTTCTGGATGGGGTGAGCTGGCAGTTCTGTAGCTAGGAACTCCAGTGTCCCCAATCATTCTTGGGCAAACCCTAGTTAGGGCTTGTTTCTCAAACAAATGTATTTATGAGGTTGGGATAGAGATGAAAAGATTTGAAGTCACTCAGAGAAGAGGGTCAAGAGTGGTATACGTTATCAAGATAAAATTTGAAGCTAAAAAAGCTCCTGAGGACTCAGGCTGGGCTCCCTGGACCAGACTTTAAGATAGCCACAGACAAGGCTTCTGTTAGGTAACTGACGTAGATTAGCAGGAAACCAGGTGTCCTTTAAAACAGCATGTAAAAAACGGAATCAATATGTGAAAATGCCAATATTGATTAATTATCCTTCATTCTTGTTCAGATACATAGACTTTTAAAAAAACGTTTGCATAAGTCTTAAGGGACACTGTATCAATTATAGAAGCCAAAAGAGATAATTTTATATTTTCTTCCCACTGCTGGTGAGTTTAACTGCACTTTGTTCAGCTAGACGAGTGGAAAAGCTTTAATCCGAAACTACTTACTATCTTAGCTGGTTGGCAAACTTTGTGGATATATGTGATTCAGCTGCAAATGGTTGAAGGCAGTGAAAGGCATGTGGAAGGGGGTTTAAGAGGAACAGTAGGAAAAAGATCTTGGGGAAGAGGTACGGGGTCTTAACTGGTAACAGGAATATGGTACAGAGAAAGTAGGATCAAGGTAGCTGAGGATGACTGCTCAGAACCCCCAGACCAGAATGGGCTCCACAGGGTGATCCCATGAGACTATGGTTTCCAGAGACCTTAGTCTGGATGTCAAGAGAGATTTCTGTACCAATGGTCATACAGTTGTGTGGGTCCCTAGAAGAGAATGAGCTTGGCAGATCGGGTGGGTACACTCTGACATTCTGGATGAGGGAGAGACACAGTCTCTTTCCCACTATATTAGTTCACCTTGGTAAGTTCAGCATGCGGTTTACTAATGGGCCATACTTATATACTTGATGTAGTCACAGGATGTGACAGAAGCTTATCAGGAATAGAGGGAGGGATGGGCTGAGGGGTGTTCTCCCATCAAAGCAAGGAAGTAGCACTGCCTTGCCTCCTTTCCAAAGCCAGGTCCAGTTCTTCCAGCTGCTATTTCAAAGCCACACATCATGGCAAAGAGATGGTGGTGATGGACAGTAGGCTGGCACATTGTTATGACTAATCTGCTGCAAGCAATTGCAGACAGAGCATCCACTCTGTAATTGCTGGGTCAGTCCAGTAACATTTGGCCATGGGGTAGAGCCCTCATATTGTCCTCAGGGCCAAATTAAATCTAGATGATCTTCAGCAAGAGACATAATAGCTCCAAATCTTTTTCTCCTAGATTCCTGCTTCTCAGGCACTTTAGCCTCCAAGCTCAAGTACAAGAAAAACAAAGGCCAGCAGAGCCCTGAGGTTGTGTGCAGGGTGCTGGAGGAGATCTTGAATTTACTCTCTTGCACTATAATTGTCCAGGTCTTTCTTCCTCTCCCCCTTTTGGTAGAATTAATTCTTCTTTACTGGTGAGGCTGCTAACCAAGCCTTCAGGGAACTAGAGGTATATAGGCTTGAGGATCTGCTTTAGGAATTTGGATCTTTTCTCACAGAGCCTAAGAGTTAGGAGAGTTGTGATTTAGCTCTGATGTCAGGGGCCCAAGTTCCTAGTACCATCTTCTGTTCCCTAAGTAACAAGTCTCATAAGTCCAAATCCCAGGCTGTAGTGTTGGGGTTGGTGCCTGAGGGTCTACTCTGGAGATGACTGTGGCACGAAGGCCAGAAGAGCTTGAAGCTAACTGTGCAGGCAGTCACGCCACTCTGAATGGGAAGCTCCTGTCACAGGCACAAACAGGAGTGCAGGTGGGGGGTAGGGGTATAAACTGAGCAAGTATAAGCTAGTCAACATAGGGAGATTTCACCAGTGCCTAATGGAGATGTATGGCCTTAGTGGGCTAAAATCTAGCAGCTGCCACTGTCTAAGGAGCAGGTGATCAGCACCTAGAGTTTTTTCAGCCAGGAAGCCAAGCTAATTTTACCTCCCTCAGAGTCTTAGCTCTTGAACAGAAGAAAATCGTATCTAACAAAACTGGATTTACCTTGAAGACAAGATACAATGCGGAGAGGAACTAAGGATATAAAGGATAAAGCAAGGAGTAAGTCCTGGATTCCTCTGCCATACCCTACAAAGAGACCACAGCCCTTCAGTTTTGGGTTTACGCAAATCTCTAAACTGTCCCACCTTAGTGTGGGCAGACCCTGTTCTTCAGTATTCTTGAAATATTATTTATTCCTAAGCTCCCCCGGAATATCCAGTAGACATCTCAACTCTTCACTTCCCCTTCTCAGAGACTGCAGTGCCATAAGTAGGCTGGGGCTGCATGGAAACCACATGGAAACCCTCAAGGCACAATTCTTTTTCCTTTACCTACCACCTCCTACTCCTTTTGTTCTTTCTTGTATCCCAAATCAATCTGGACTCCTGTTTTCTAGGCTCAGACCCTAGGTTAGTAGTGACGTAAAGCAGATGTCAGGAGCACAAGAGCCACACAAAATACACACAATGGGAGGAGATAGGAATATGGAGATGGAAAACAATATACCCAAGACTAATGCCTTTATGGGTAGGCTTGGGAACTGGGAACTGCAGCACTGCTCCAAAAGGGAAGCAAACTAGTCATCCACTCCAACAAAAGAGCTGGTGAAAAAACAGGAAGATCAAAATTACGTAAGCTGAGGAGTTGGGGAAACAAATAGAGAGAAGAAATGGGGATGATATAGGTAATACTACGCTCCTTCTAAGAAGGGGAACCATTATCATGTTTGTACAAAGCCTGGCAGTCATGTGATGGGAAAGAAAGAGGTTTAATTCATGTTTCAGTGATGATGCTGAAAAAAGTGACACAATGGTGATGATGGTGACCATGGAAATAAGACCTTGAGTGGCCCCAGGAATCGGGCAGCCAGGCTGCAGCCAAGGCTAAGGTCTGTCACAACAAGTGATATATCCCAAGAGCGACAGTTAGTGAGTGGTTCAGAGACAGCAGGGTGTGAACACAGTGGAGGGAGAGGGAAAGTCAGTGTCAGAACTCAGAGGTTAAGTGTCTGGAGGTGACATGGTGAGGAGGAATGACGTTGAGTCAGAAGCAAACGTACCGTTAGTCGGATGCTTTGCAAACGACACAGAAAATCGTTTTACGGCCGGGACAAACAAGAGCTCTGGGGAGAAAAGACATCACGGGGATTATACCCACCGCTGTCCCCACCCTCTGCTCTGGAATTTGCTCACGATATACTCTGTTCTTTACAGTTAGTATACGACCTGCTCCCACCCCCGCCCCTTAGATTCCTTACTACCACATTTCACTCTTTTCCTTTGGATAATCTCCTCTCAGGAATCCATGTGTCATCTCTACCATAATACGGTCCCACAAACAACCCTAATCTCACCACCACATCCTCTTTCTGGTCATTTACAAAGAAATAAAATCTTTGTAGAAACTTTCATCACTTCCCCCAATCTCTTTCCATATCATTTTTCCTGCCTTGGCTGAACAACTTCCCCATCCCTGATTTCCTAGATCTTAATTGAGGCTCTACTGCATTCTTCCTGACCGTGGATCATCCTCCTTGGTCCCTACCCCTACAGGCCAGAATCCAGGAAAGAATACAAAGGTGGAGTAAATTGATGTAGCAGGGCTGTATGTGGCTGATTATGAAGGGATAAGCATAAATAAGTAGTATTTGTATGGCGAGAGGGAATGCAAATGGAGGGGTGGATGGGGTCTTGGTTGCTTCTCCCCTCTATAACTGATGCAGAAAACTTGTCGTAAGGCTAGTGTCAAGCGCCATCTTAAGCGTGAATTGTTCTTGAGCTGTGTCCTTGCTGGCGGACAAATGAAGAAAAGAGTTGCCCCCCAAAACCCACCCACATACCATCTCGGTGCTTCAGACTGGCAGGTGGTAGCTTTTTGCCTTGGCTGCGGGCGTAGTCCTGAAGATTCGGGGCGCTGGAGGAGCCGCCCAGCACTGTGGTGCTGAACAGCCCCGTGCACTGTGAGCCTGCAAGGCCGGGAGTGCATTAGTAGCCACGCAAAGCTGCAATTACCACACAGAAGTACGCACGATTTCACATGACAACATCAGGACACACACACATAACCATTCAGAGCCACCACCACGTGGCCACTTCACATAACCACAAACAGCTTTCACTACTGTCCACAGCCACACTGGGCAAGCAAAGTGAGGATGCTCCTGAAAGTCTACTTGGCAGATACAAGAGGCCACTACAAATACAGGGTTAGTCATATTAGGGGACTCAAAGCTACTGAAAGGGATAAACTATGCTCTCTAGGTGGCTCTCAGGAATGCTCAAAGAATAGGTAGATTCCTCTAGATCTCCCTAGATTTAATTCAATGCTCCTTATGCTGGATATAGGGTTTGAAGAACCCAGAAATCGACTCCCTTATTTGTTTAAAAGGAAAGAAACTTTGACTGAAACTAGAGACTAAGTTTAGAGTACTCAACTCAAATTCAAAGTTCTCATAAGTTCCAATTCCTCCTAAGTTTTTCATCCAGCGTTCCCTCCCTTCTATTTTCCCTTAGGCCTTTTTACCTTTCCCAAGAAAGTATGAGACTCACTGAGTTTTTGAAGCTGGAATGGATTCAAAGATCATCCAGTTCAGCCTTCGTACTTTAGAGATGAAGAAACTGACATTCAAAAGGGATCTCATTTGTTCAAGGTCATACAGTTTGTTAGGAGCTAAGCTGGACTAGAATCCAGGTGTCCTGACTCAGGATCAACTGTGTTCAGTTAGAAAAGAAATAGTAATTTTTTTCATCAAGAAGAAACAGAGCATTGTTTCTGAAGTGAAAATGGACACAAATCGAAAGGCATGTGAAGGGTCAGGTGATTATACGCAGAACATGCCTACTAACCGCTGAACACCCTACTCAGGAGAACCTCGTGAGCAGAAAACAGCAAAAAAGATGTTTTTTCTACTCTCGAAAGTTTATTGTCTTGTAAGTCCTATGCTCAAAGCCAGATGCCCACACACATAAGTTCAAAGAAAGCAAAGAGAACTCTTGACAGTAAGTGGAGTAAATAAAACTTGAAAAATCCCTGAAGCAAATAAATCAAGCTAGTCACTGTCCCAAGTATCTGATCGACAGTAGGGTTGGGACTCCCATGGTCCCGTCTCCTACTATAGCCCACAGGAGAGAATGGGCAGGAGGAAACAAGATTAACACTCCAGTTTGTGGGATTTTCTCCTCTACTTCCAAATCCATCTTAGCCAAGACCCTGGGTTTGACTTGGGAACTTAACATTCATAGGGGAAATGGACAGAGTGGAGACGTCAGTTTCCTTTGCGCCCACAAAGAGGGGATATGGTTTCAGGGGTCCCAGCATTTCAGGGTCACCACATAAATCAAGAAGTTCAGATGGCTGATAATTTCCACCCTGGAATTAAGGACCACTCCTCTGTGCAGCAATTTCTCCTACGTTTCATGTTCAAACAAGCTCAAGAATAGAGTTCCAGAGAGAAATAATGGTTGCTAAATATGTCTGCTTTTTTCAGAGAAGCTGGAACTAGCTGGCTGTATCCCAGCCCACCCCCAAGCTTTGTTCTACATTTACTTCCTCCACGAAATAATTTTCTGGCATAGTCCCACCAATCCTGCCGTGTCCAGTCTTGGATCATCTCAGGGGGTAGTCTTTACCTTACCACCACCATCTGTCAACCAGACTCATGCCTCTGCCTTGTTCTTGACAGCACTCCCCCTTAACTGGGCCAGACACACCTATCCTCTTTCTCACCTACCTGAAACCTATTCTCTTCTGGGGTTTCTGGGAAAAGAAGTCCATATTCACAGATCTAGACATTTGTCATTTATTTTTCATGCACCAAACCATCTACCTCATTTTAGGGATGTAGAAGGCAATCTACTCCCATAAACTTAGCCTGGAAAATTACCAAAAACCTTTCTTCCCATTTCTGGTCCAAATGCTGACCGTTCTGGGGCCAAGAAATTGGGTGCCAAGGAGACCTTTCTCTTTCAACAGAAAAATGAAAGGAGCTAAATGGAGAGAATAATAGGACAAGATAGAAAGAGCCAGGGGACCCAGTCTAGACCCCACACCACTGTCTCTACCTGCCAGTTCTGGTTAATGGCTCACAGGTGCTGTGTTCAAAGATAGTCCCTCCCAAGGACCCCTCCCCACTCCCAAAGAATACAATACCCTCTGAGGCTTGGTCCTTCCTGCAGTCTGTGTTCTTAGGAAAGGTTGAATGATGTTCTCCACCCCTCTCCAGGAATCAACAAAATCAAGAGACATTCCCTCAAAGTCCTGAGAGAAGCCTCTGCCACTACACCAGTCTCAGATTTGTCCCTCAATTTTCAGGAAGGAAGGAAGAAGAATTACAGGATTAAAAGAGGATGAAGGGGAGGGCACGGAGGTAGGAGGGGTCAGAGCAAGGATGTAATAAACACAGGTCTCAAAGGAAGACATGGCACAAGTTCTCCAAATGAGGAATATGACCGTTATTGAGGGAAGGGAGCGTCTCACAAGTGCCTCTATTTATAGCTTTGTCTCTGATAACTCTGAAGAGTCAGAGTCTCCACGGAACCTAAATGTCTGGGCTAGACTGAAGGGACAGATAAGGAATAAGAGGGGAAGCCAGAAAAATGCCCTTTAGCCAGAGAAATGCGGGTTGTGTAGTAAACCAAAAGACAGACACCTTCCTGGAATGCAAACAATTATCTGGGATCAAAGTTCACACCTACATGTGGCTTCTCCCAATTCATCCTCCCTAGCCCCACACAACAATTCCACTGACTAGATGACCCCAACTCCCATGACTAAGGTTCTCCACAATAAAACTCTAAAGAACAGACAGACACCCCTTCCCAACAACAGATGAGAGATGCTGGAAAACCATACCTAGGCCACTCTGCTTCATCTCCGTTGGTGGCCGTGAAGATGAAAAGAGTCGGTAGCCACCAGGCCTCGAGGATGAAGTCTCAGAAAGCACCTGGAGAAGAAGGATTCTATGTTAATTACCGTTTTGCCACCTCAGCTGAGAAGTCTAAAACCCAGGTCCTGAATTCCTGCCCCTACAAAACCAAGCAATGTCAGGAAGTTTAAGGATTTTTATGAGGAAGAGGAATGCAAAGTCTAAGAGTACACTTTACAGAGGAAACTGTCCAGGGAATCCTTCTATACTAGAAAGCACTTCTATTTCCAAGATGTCTGTCCCTACAGCCCTCTAATCCCAAATCTGAGAAATCATTATTCAACCATTCTCAGTGCTTAGCAGGGCAGGGTACCTTAATCTTTTATATCCCTCCACAGAACTCAGAAAGCAAATCACAATAGCTCAGCCACAATAAGAAGTCTGGCTGCGCTCTCTTCTTTCCATGGGACAGCTGTGGCTACGGCAGCCATACTCAGTTTCTTATCTGAACCGAAAGCCCTCCCCTCCACTCCTGGAGACATGAAATGGATTTCTGAAAAGCCCACAAGGGCTTAATCACATAACCCACACCACACACACACACACACACACACACACACACACACACACACACACACACACACACACACACACACACACACACACACACACACACACACACACACCTCAACAGTGTTCTGAGTCCCTAAGTCCCAAAAGGCAAAGATAGAAGCAATAAGGGAAGATGAAGTATGGAGGGACACCTGTGTGCAGGATGCCAGGTGAGTGGTGGACACAGCCCGGGGCTGTAGGCCGATGGCTGGGGAAGGCCGGGGGAGGTCCCCTGACCTCCGGCGGCGCCGTCCCCGCAAGGGGATCAGGTCCAGGTTCCCCGTGCACTGCATGTTCATGACCTGCAATCAGACCGGGTGGAAAGCCGGTCACGGCTCCTTACACCCCCAGGCTCCCCAAAGCCCTGGGCCCATTGGGCAGAGGCAGTTGTAAGGCTGGAGAGGATGATTGCCTAGGGCACAGCTGCTCTGAAGGTCACAGATTTTGTATTCTAAAGCAGTCCAAAAATATAAGATGACAAGAGGAGAAGAAGGGATGGAAAGAAGGGTCATAGTTGATAAGAATAAGACTACCAATGCCTGTACTTATAGAACATGGAGAGGAAATATTAATATTAAAAGGTTGTATGACCAAAGCGTAGAGAGAAGATTTTCTTGCAAAGCTGAGGAGCATATCTTGGGCAACCATCATCCTGGGTAGCCATGGTATAAGCAGCACTAGTAACTGAGAGGAAGAAATCTGATTACAACAGAAAGCTTCCTATAGGCCTGAAAGAAGTCAATTTCATCAAGTCTGAGAGATGATACACTGAGAGCTCTGCTTTGCCTGTCTCTTGACTGCTTAAATCAGAAGAAAAAAGGGGGTCCAACATAATAGTGCCAGAGACTGGCAGACGATGTGAATGGGGAAGACACTGGATGTGGAGGAGCAGTTTATTAATGGAAGATCATATGTCATTCTGTCCATTTGATCTATTCACGTGAGTCTGCAGTGTACTAATGTACTATGGATACTAAGTTAACTTACACCTCAAAGAAAATATGACGCATACCCCACCTAAGGAAACTCTGAGTATTCATGACCTCAAGTCCATCTTAAAATAATCAGGAAGAAAAGGATGAGTCTAGAAGAGAGACTGCAGTTTGTCTTCTCAGCATTCTCCAAAATCTGAACCATAAACCTTTGTCTGAACCTATGTAAGCTAGTTATAGATTCTTCTGAGATATTTCAAAATGGAAAGACCAATTCCTTTAAGACAGAGAGCAGGCACCAAGCCAAGTGAACAGATTCATCTGTCAAAGCAGGACCCAAAATAGACAGTCATGGTCCCTGAGACAGGGATAAATCATGGGGTCAAAAAGAGTGTCATTGGGCCAAAGAGGGAAAGGATCTCTCCAGGAAAAGACCAAAACTTTGGTTTTTACTCCAGGACACAATGTGAGATTTACAACAGTCCTTTTTCCTCTAGGCTAGAGAAATAGAACCAGAACTAGGAGAACCCAGGCCCAGACTGATAAACCTCATCAGAACAAAGGGGAGATAGATAGACCTCGAGACTTGATTCCCTTTCTGGGATGAGAGTATAGATAACCCTAAAGGGGTTAAATTAAAGTGCCATTTTTAGTAAAGTGATATTTACTACAATCTGAGCTTTAATATTTACCCAAGACAACAAAGAGATGGAGGGGCCTGGCCTTCAATATCAACTGTATTGTTATCATTGTTACTGTTTACTAAGCATCTATATGGTGAGTATTACTTATATTTTACAGATGAAAAAAATTTAGTCTTGGAGAAGGTACCTGTCCAAGATCACACAGCGTCTGATTATCAGACCAGGATTTTAGCCCAGAGTACACGCTTTTCTACTATATTTCCTTTTAAAGAACTGCCTTCTCAAATTCATCCAGAGGCCTCCTCCTCAATCTCATCTCTAAAAGTCCTTATCTCTCAGGCACCCCTCACTGGCATCTCTTTAACCTCAGAAGTAGCAACCAGCTTAAAGGAGCTTTCCTGGGAGACCAGCTGTGAAAGAGAGATTAAGTAAAACATATCCATCAGGGGCAGGAAGACTCTGTTTAAGGTCCTAAGAATTCCACTGAGGGGATTCAGAGATTCATGGATATTGTCCTATGAGCACTTCCACCACTTCTTTCTCCCAAGCCCCTCCCATTACCTCCATGGAGCCGGCTTTTCGGTTACGAATGAGGGGTGATCTCTTTGGGAGGCCAGGGCCCTCAGAGGGCTGGGGTGAGGTCTGCAATGCTCCGTCTGGCTCATCTGATGCCTTCCCCGGGCACAGGTCCTCCATGCTGCCTTGGTCTGTTTTCATCTCCTCATTCTACCCAACAACAGGCATAGACAGGAGAGGTGTTAATGGTCTCCAGCCTCCTAATCCAATTCTCCCCAACCCTTTTAACCTCCCTGTACTGTTTCTGAGTTTCCCATCACTTGGTTCCTAAATCCTCCAGTCCCAAATCCCAGCACTCTGACCCACCTCAGAAGAGGCTGGACGGAATCCACAGCCAGTTGGGGCACTGCCTTCTTCCTCGACACCTTTCACTCCAGGGCTGAAGTGCAGCTCCACATGGAACCGCTCCTCTGATAAGGGATCCTTTAGGGCATCACCAAATGAAAGGGCAGTTGGAGAAGCTGGACATGGTGGTGGAAGACCAGGCAGGGACAACAGAGAGGAACTCAAGAGGACACATCCTCCCAGGGCTCAGGTTTCAGTGTCTTACACCCCTCTACAGTAATAGCTCCCTTTAACTACAGTCTAGTGTTACGGGATGCTCATACTCTCAACCTCCCCAGGACTTGCCAACTTCCAGTTCTACAACGGTCCCCCTCCCTATCCATCTCCCACAGGAATTCAGCTTTGCTACAGTGCATACAGCAGCACATTTAAAGATATCTTTGTGGAGCCAGATGAAGAAGGTATATGTGTAACAATGTTTGAGAGAAAAAGACTCATTGTAACATTGTTCAAATTCCATACCCTCCCTAATGCCAGAGCTATGTTCTCTGGTATCTCTCTGGCTCAACACCAACCCAAAACATGTTTTCTGTTCCAGGAGGAACCTCCTGGATGTTCTCTATCATGCTGCGCCTAGGTACCACACCTAACTGGATTCTACAGAATCTAAGCATAAAAAAGTTTTTCCCTAAAAGGGTATGGAGAAGAAAGAAGGGGGCCTCTCCTCACCCCGCCCTGTTAGCTCCTCACCCGTGTGTTGTCTTCATAAAGCATGATGACAATCTGGGTCATGTAGTTGAGCTCTGAGATGGCACTAAGATAAGCCAAAGCTCGCTGCCATTGTGCATCCTTGGTCTCCTACCGAACACAAGAAGAGGTAAGCTAATGCCCAAGGACGAGGGAGTCAGGGAATGGGCAGGGAGACGAGGAGAACAGAGGAAGCTTGCAGTAATAAAGAAGCATGAGGAGGAGAGTAAAAGAACGCTGGGAAAAGATGTTCATAGGCTGAAGGAAAAAGGATCCTTACATCAAGAAGTCCCCCATAACGGAAGACACTGAGTAGGGAGTGGACGTGGCTTTCACTGGTGAAGTAGAGACGTGTTCGAACATGGCGGCCTGGGGAGAGCACTCCTCGGGAGTACCTGAGACAGCAGCTAAGTCACTCACACTGTCAGCCAGTCCTCTTCTCAGCCCTCCACAAACTCCCTCCTCCCGCCTCAAAGACTTCTCTCTCTTTTCCACCCCAGGACCCCTTCTGTTCTTGGTTCCCCAAGCTGTCCCAGCCTGGGTTCCCGCAAGAGCTCCCTGACATGCCCCTCCCTCCATCCAGCATCCCACCCAGCCCTCCCTCACAGGGGGTGCAGCTTGTTGACAGACTCATCCTCGTGGGTTCTCTGCAGGTCAAGTAGTATCTTCCGCAACAGTGGAAGACAGAAGCCCACAGCAATTTCCAGTTTCTCCTCCCGACTGATCCCGTACTCCTAGGGGCCACAGGCCAGGAATAAGCACCTCAATGAATCTTGTTTTCCTCTTGCCTTATACTCCCAGGTCCAAGATCATGCTTGTCTTCACCTCAGGTCTAGGGCTTCTTCCAACATCACCACATTCCCCCTCTCCAGGTTTTTCCTCAGTTAGCCTCTTGGGCTTCCTCAGAGCCAGGACTGTAGCTCTAATTGTAACAACTAATTCCTTCTCTAAGTTTCCTTCCCCTGGTTCCCACACCGCCCCTCCTTCCTGCCTTTTCTCTCCTTCCTTCTGCAGTGCCCCTAGCCCCAGGCTCCATCCCTTATGTGAGACACACCTGGGGAATGACCACATCAGCCAGTGCCTTAGAGAGACGGAGCAACTCTGCTGTTCCTTGAAGTCCCAGACTCCCATTGTGCTGCACATCATACTTGACACAGTCATAGATGTCAGGGATCTTACTGATATCATAGCGCCCACTCTTCTGTCGAAAGTCACGCTCCAGCTTGCTCCAACGCTGTAACATTAGCTCTAGTGTCTCGCTGTGGTAAAGCTGCAGGTCTGGAAGGAAGACAGACAGACAGAGCCAAAGGCTTCACCTCTAACAAAAGACCCTAGCAAATCTGAAGCAGAACCAGAGAGATGAGGATGACGTGTCTCAGACACTTAGGAGAGGACACAGGATTGCCTGAGGAACCCATCCGTACCCAAAATCTTGAAAGGAAGATAGTAGTATTCAAACCCACCTACAGACTTGGGGTCCTGCATCCGTTTCTGGATCTGGTGAGTGAGGTTTTCAATCAGGGCAAATACCTGATCACAGACCTTCACAGGATTCTGGATTATAGCCATGGAGTTGAGTAGGGAAGTGCTTCCAGTGGGAGCCAGCTGTGGAGAACAGAAAGATGAAAAGCAAGACAGGTTCAGTGCCAGTTGCCTAGATTGCTCTGAGCTTATTACAGAGAGACTGCCTGCAAATAAGCTCTGTCTGTTGGCTCACCCCAACGAGGCATTCTTTTTTTTTTTGCGGTACGCGGGCCTCTCACTGTTGTGGCCTCTCCCATTGCGGAGCACAGGCTCCGGACGTGCAGGCTCAGCGGCCATGGCTCACGGGCGCAGCCGCTCCATGGCATGTGGGATCCTCCCGGACCGGGGCACGAACCCATGTCCCCTGCATCGGCAGGCGGACTCTCAACCACTGCACCACCAGGGAAGCCCCCAACGAGCATTCTTAGGCTACTGGGAACACTAGCAGTTCAGATGAGGGGACTGCTCTAGCACACAGTCATCTAAGAATGGGTCATCTTAAAAGTCTTGGAGTCAGAGGAAATAAAATAGATCTAGGTTCTTTTCTTGGGGGTTCTAAAATAAGCACGGAAAATGCTGAGGAATACAGATTAAACCAAAATCCCCACAGAATGTTTTCATGAGTGGGTAATAGACATAACTATCTTACTCCTCTAAACAAGAGGCTAGCTTGAATCTGGAGTAGAGGTGCTGTCTCAGAACTAAGTTCCAACTCAAGCATTTAGGATGGTCACAGTCAATGAAGATGGGGAGGGGGAAAGGAGATTGCAGGTTGAATGTACTCATTCTACCTCGGTCCTCCCAAGTTCCATTCTTGCTGGCAAAAGGAAGCAAGGAAAAAGGAAAGATACCTTAGCTTTTTTGGATTTGACATTGAGCAATGGATTGGAAAATAAGGCAGCAAGGTCCTGCCCCTTTATCAAGGCCTGCTCAGAGAAGAACACAGAAAATGCCATTCTCTAGTCAATGTGCTCAGCTACTTTGCTTACTTAAGAATCTATCAAAAATGGTTACACAGCAGTTATGAAATGAGGAGCTGTGAGTAGGAGGATGGTAGAAAATCATTGTCTGGCACATGATCCCCAGTCAATCATGGCATGGATACATAGGAAAAAGGAAAAAGAATGGCTTGGATAGTGGCATCCACTGTGATTAACACTGTGAGGCTAACAGCCTGGGCTCTCTAGTTAGATTCCTTGGGTGACCTTGGAAAGGCTGCTTAAATTCTTCTGAGCCTAGGCTTCCTCATCTGTAAAGGGGGGGAAAAGTAGTACCGGTCCACAGTTCTTACAGTGGATTAAAGACGGCCATTAATTCTTTGTCACATTCCCCTTCCCTTGAATCTGGGCTGGCCCTGTGACTGTTTAACCAACAAAAAATAATAAAGTTATACTGTGCTAATTCTGGGCCTACACTTTAAAAAAGCTTGGAAGTTTCTGGTATGGGGGAGTCCTAAGCTACTATTTAAGAAATCCATCTGGGGAGTTCCCTAATGGTCCAGTGGTTAGGACTTCATGCTTCCACTGCTGGGGGCATGGATTTGATCCCTGGTCTGCTAGAAAAACCACATGGGAAAAACACATGGAGAGGAGAGGCTCTGAGACTACAGGGACAGGGACATCACAAGGAGGGAGAGAGCCCAGCCATCCTAGCATCCCAGTTGAGCCCAGATGGTTCCAGCCCCAACATCTGGACAGCAGCTGGGCAATTTTAGGGAAGACCCTAAGCAAGACTAGTTGAGCCTAGAGCTGTAAGGTGATAAAATGGTTTTTGTCTTAAGTTACTGAGTTTTGGGGTAGTTTTTTATACAGCAACAGATAAACTGAAACATCCTTCCATTCAAAATCCTTGGGATCAGCTGTGTTTTGGAATTGAGAATTCTTGGGACTTTAAGAAGTTAATACGGTGCATATGCCACATGTTAGATAATACCTCCAGCAGGGCCTAGGACATAACCAAACACTTTTCTATTTCTGTAGCAAAATGTATGACTATTTACACTAGATGGGATAAATGGGGATTAGAAAGAGTCTTACCATGTCGGGTTTTGCTGTCAAACAAATCTTGTTGGCAAAGTTATAAAAATCTTTTTCATTTCCAAAACTGTGGATGACAGATTGTGGACCCATACTTATCTCAAAGGGTAAAGATTAAATGACACAATACATGGAGAGCTCATAAAACAGTGCCTGGCACACAGTAAGTACCATCACTGATCACTATTATTTAGAATTCTAGGATTTGGGGATTGGGTTGTGTTGGGCACAAAGTCTAGGAGAGCCTGACCTGATCATAATCCTCAGGGGCAAAGGGTGAATCCTGCTGCAAAATGTGGTGCAGCCGAGCCTTCACCCGGTGCTGGCAGCTGCTCAGGGAATCGCCATCACTGTCCAAGAGCCCGTTCATGTTGGCACTCTTCACCATTTGTACCAAAATGGGTGTCAGCTCCCCTTCTAGAGCTAGAAGGCCCTAGAGGGGAAGCACAGAATCTATTAGTTTTCCTTCCAGTCTAGTTCCCCTAGGCCTCGATGGTCCCAGAGATCCAACGAGAGCTGGCTTGGGAGTTGGGGTATAGGTCAAGGGGCCCACCCCACTAATTATTCTCAGTAGTATAGAACGCAGTCAGTACATACAGCTGATTCACTTTGCTGTACAGGAGAAACTAACACAACATTGTAAAGCAACTATACCCCAATTAAAAAAAAAAAAGAATGCAGTCAGACACAAGCAGAAACTTCTCTGAGTTGGCACACAAACACTCTGAAATTTCCAACTAGTTCTCCAAACTCTGCTTCTCTACCTAATGGAAGCTGGAACTGTGGGTGAACTGTAGTGTGCACCTTGGCAAAGGCTGCAGCAGTCATCTGGACACGGCCCTCATCAGAGGCGTAAATCTTGAGATCGTGGCGGAAGGTGCTATGGAGGCGAAGCAGCCCACACCCGGGGAAGCCAGCATAGTCACCTGGGGGCAAAGGGGAAGACCAGGAATGGATGGCTATAAATACCCAAGAATGCTCATTTCCCCTTTAACTTCCCTATTGTCTCTGTCCCTTGTTTCCCCAACTTATTCTCTAATCATCTTATCTCAGCCCTGCTAGGTATTTACAAAACACTCACCCTGTCCTCCAGGGTACATGCAGCGGAAAGCTCGCCCCAGCTCCTCAGCCTGAACACGGCCAGCAGGGGTCAGTTCTCCACCCCATTTCAGTACCAGCAATAGGGATGGGGCCAGAGCCTCCCCCTGTGGATCTGCGGGAATAAGGGGCAGTGAACAGGTCTAGATCTAAGGAAAATAGTGGGGACATCTAAATGTTAGGTCTTCTGAGGAGCCCGGAAAGGTAATTTGGGATAGAGGTCATCTAAGGGTTCAAGAATAAAAGATGTGAGTGGTAATGGGAAGGGGGTATTACATCTTACCTTGCCCCTCATTAGAAGCTTTTACTCCATGAGGGTAGTAAGTTAACTGCACCTTCCGGTTGATGCCTGAGAAGTGACCATACCTGCAGGATAAACTCACAGTTTACTTTCTACCCCAGCACCCAATTCTCATTGCTAGTGGCCCCCCTTTCCTATTCCCTTTCTCACATCTCCAGCACAGATTTCAGCTGCTCCAGTTTCCCAGTCTTCTCCTCAATCTCACCACTTGGTTCTTTTTCCAGTTCAGCCAATAGCAGCCTTGTGATGTCCAGCACCTCCTGGAGGAAACAACAGGGTATCTGTGCAGGAGGCCAAGTCCTGGCTGGTTAGGCTTTCATCCTGGTGTCTCACTGAGGCCCCCAATCCCATACCCTCTATCTTTCTGTAGCACTGCTCCTCCCAGCCAGATTCATCACCTTACCTGTAGCTGCTCAGGCCGCTTCAGTTTTAATTTCCCTGTCTTGTAGCCACCATGTTTTTCAAATAGACTAAAAAACCTGAAGAAATAAGGAGAAGCTTCAGTATGGGCTGAGACAGACAAGAGCCTCTGGGAGGTACCCCTCCCCATTTCCCTCACAAAAACCTATTTGTCTAGATTAGGATACTCTGCCCACCTTGGGTGTGTCACCTCCATCTTCATCTTCTGCTTGGGGGTACGATCCCCGTGACGGATAATTGCAATGACGCAACGAAGTTCCATCCTAAGATAGGGAATGTTGTTAGAGCCTCTCCCCAGTCCTACCCCACACCACCTCCCATTTCATCCTACCCGATGGTTCAAAGAACAGAGGAAAAACTATCTGAGATTAGGAATAAAGGTAGGCTCCACCAGTCAGATGGCACAGGGTCAGGAAGTAACCACTGGTCTGACACAGATGCCTTAAGTAGGTTACTCCAGATTTTTAACTTTTACTTTTGCTCACATAGTGCCAGATGTGGTAGGGACAATGGGAATGTCCTCAGCTTCTGTGGGGATGGACCATGGGATCTGGAACTGCGGGGCAAGCTCCCGCATTATGGTGTTCCTAGAAGGAGAAATGCAAAGAAGCCATGTGAAAATGAATGAACCAGAACTACATATATGAATGAAGCTCACAAAAACTAACAAGTAGTTGAAAAATACATTAATATAAAATCTAAAAACATGCAAAAGCCACCCCATATATGTAATAAAAATATGAATATATAAATGGGAATGACCAAATAAAGGACTGGTTACCTCTGGGCGGTGGGAGGGAAGGGGATATAATTAGTAAGCGGTATGTAGGGGCTTTAACTATATTCTTTTTTTTTAATTAATTTATTTTATTTTTGGCTGCGTTGGGTCTTCGTTGTTGCACGCAGGCTTTCTCTAGCTGCAGTGAGTGGGGGCTACTCTTCCTTGCAGTACGTGGGTTTTCATTGCAGTGGCTTCTCTTGTTGCAGAGCATGGGCTCTAGGCACTGAGGCTTCAGTAGTTGTGGCTCGCTGGCTCTAGAGCACAGGCTCAGTAGTTGTGGCGCTCGGGCTTAGTTGCTCCGTGTCATGTGGGATCTTCCAGACCAGGGATCAAACCCGTGTCCCCTGCACTGGCAGGCGGATTCTTAACCACTGCTCCACCAGGGAAGCCCTATATTCTTTTTTATTTTTTGGCTGCACTGTATGGCTTGTAGGATCTTAGTTCCCTGACCAAGGATTGAACCCGTGCCCCCTGCAGGGGAAGCTCGGAGTCCCAACCACTGGACCGCCAGGACATTCCCACCTTTTTCACTTTTAAACCATTTTTACGATATTTAAAATACAGGCATACCTCGGAGATACTGTGAGTTCAGTTCCAGACCACCACAATAAAGTGAATATCGCAATACAGTGAGTCACATGAGTTTTTTTAGTTTTGCAGTGCATATGAAAGTTATGTTTACAGTATACTGTAGTATATTAAGTGTGCAATAGCATTAGGTCTAAAAAAATGTACATATCTTAATTAAAAAATACTTTATTGCTAAAAAATGCTAACCATCGGGATTCCCTGGTGGAGCAGTGGTTAAGAATCCACCTGCCAATGCAGGGGACACGGGTTCGATCCCTGGCCTGGGAAGATCCCACGTGTTGTGGAGCAACTAAGCCCATGTGCCACAACTACTGAGCCTGTGCTCTAGAGCCTGTGAGCCACGACGACTGAGCCTGCGTGCCACAGCTACTGAATCCTGCGCACCTAGAGACCGTGCTCTGAAGCAAGAGAAGCCACCACAGTGAGAAGCCTGTACACCACAACGAAGAGTAGCCTCTGCTCGCCGCAACTAGAGAAAGCCTGCGCACAGCAACGAAGACCCAACACACCCAAAAATAAATAAATAAATTTACTTAAAAAAAATGCTAACCATCATCTGAGCCTTCAGCAAGTTGTAATCTTTTTGCAATAGTAACATCAAAGATCACTGATCACAGATCACTATGACAAATATGATAGTGAAAAATTTGAAATATTGTGAGAATTACCAAAATGTCACACAGAGACATGAAGTAAGCAAATGCTGTTGGAAAAATGGCGCCAACAGACTTGCTCGACACAAGTTTGCCACAAACCTTCAATATGTAAAAAAAACGCAGTATCCACAAAGCTCAATAAAACGAGGCATGCCTATACAGTAAAAACTTTCCAATTCTCTTCTTTAAGCCCATTCTCCCCAGCTCAGACCACTGTGCCCCTTACCCCAGAATCTTGGCACAGTCATCGTAGTATTTCATCGAATTCTTGACGAAACTGAAGCCATTGACATCACACACAAAGGAGTGACCATTGGCACGAAGGAGGTCAAAACCACAGACGGTTTGCTGCAGGCGATAAAAGCAAGATGAGAACAAGAGAGCCACTCTTCCTTCTCAGCACCCCCCTCATTCCACAGCCCCTCTCCTGCATCCCTCCCACCCACCCCGCCCCCAGCACACACACCCTCCCCTTCGCCGCCAAGGGGACTTCCTCCACCTTAAAAGCTACGCAGACTTTCCTGGCCACCAGCTTTTCCATGGCAGTCAGCATGACTGGATATCGAATTTCTTTCCCCTCACTGTCTCTTTCGACCTTCCCATCCAAAGCTGGAGATTTTCTGGCTTCAGCATGGGCATAGTCTGGTCCCACTGTATACACCTGCAGGTACATAGCATCACTGAGTATGCCCACAGCTCACCCTGCATATGAGAAGACAATGTGAGCACTATGTCTGTAGACTAGTTTCACAGTAAACAAAAACAAAACTAACAAATCCCCAAGTTTTATGAACAAGGAGACTGACATTTTTCTTACTGAGCTCTACTTTAGTATCATTATGAAGGTTTCTCCACAGAACTCCAAAACTATTGCCTAGTCCTTACTAAGAAATAACTTATCAACAGTATTCCATTTTCCATGTCACTCTTGCCCTTGCTCTGATAGTGACAATGTAAATACCTACTTCCCCCACTTCTTACCTTCACCTGCATATGAAAGCCCATCACATTCATACTTTATTTTCTACGACCACTTCCATACACTTCCACTTGCTTCCCAAGCACCCCACCCCACCCAGACATTTATAACCTCTTAAATCCCTGTATCCACCATAACCTTGACATCTGTGCCATCTGTTGGCATAAACTCCTCATAGATGTATGACCCTGTCTTCCGGACGCTGCTCTCAGGAGAGTAAACGCTGCTCCGGCTGCCAATCTTCAGAAGAAAAAGGAAGGAAAAGAAAAAGTTGCCTCTAACTTGTCCCCAAATCCTCCAGCTTCCCTCCCCACAACCTCATTCTCGCCCTTCTACTTCTCTGCCTCCTCAAATGCCCAAATGTCTCCCATACCTTACGGAAGAGGCGCTGGCTTCCTCCTCCGGCTGAGCTGGGGTAGTAGATGTAAACATTGTGGTCCTCTGCACTCACTGGCTTCTCCACAAAGGGCTTGGGAAAGACGGCTCCATTTACCTCCACCTGATCTTCACCCTCAATCAGGTTGCACTCTGAAAGGTAGGCATGTGGTCATTCCTAGGGCCTAAGAATACTTCCAACTCCCACTTCTCCGAGTTGTAATCTCCATAACCCTCAAATTGCTATGACCATATCTTAATAATAGATATGGTCATTAATATCTATATAAGAGGTCCAAAGTTCTGTCCAAAGACCCATGGCTCTAGCTCTACCCATAATCCAGTAACCAAAGCCTCACTGAGCCGGGTGGTACATAGGAGACGTCTAGAGGAAGGAGAACTGGGCTAAGTCGTAGAAAGCAGGGCAGGACTGGACAAGGCCAGGTACTCACCCTCAGGCCGGGCAGGGTCACGGTTGAGCACAGCATATCGAGGCAGATCAATACCCTCCTCCTGCAGGATCCGGTACACCTCCCTCCTGTCACCCCCGAATAAATTAGCTGGGAGAGGTGGGGGATGGTGACCAGGGGAGAGGCTAGGGATTTCATTCATTCAGGAATTGGGAGACACTCGTGTACAGAACTCAACAGGGTATGGTACAAAAATTAAGCATGTTTCTTTGACTCTGCCCCTCCCAGAGTGGGTTCTCTAAACAGGCATGATCTCAGGGCCACCCATCCCACCAGTCAACAGAAAGCTATACCTATCCTGGATGTAATACTGCATAGCCAGGTCATTGATAAGAAAAGGGTTTCGAAGTTTGGAGTAAGCAACAGCTTTGTCCAGAGGAAAGCCTGGGATGGAGAAAGGAAATAGAGAGACCAAAGGAAGAAAGTGAAAGAGACAGTGAGAAAACAGCAAGAGAAATAAACATATTAAAGCTATTAGTTGCCACTGAGCTCCACTACCCATCCAACCCAGCACTCATCCTCCTGCCCAACTTCCCAAGTCTAGAATATCCATCAGAAAAAAGTAAAACAGAAATTATTTTTAGGGTCCTTCCAAAGACCAATTCTGTCAGAGACCTAAGAATCTTAGAGCTGTCCTGAGGTTCAAATATGGGCTTTAAACTACCACCGGCAACTCCTCCAAGATGTAGGGAGAACAAACCCCTTTGCACTGTTCCCTAGTGTGTTGGGAAGAGCTGATGGCCTCTTTACTATTGGACAGTAAGAGCCTCATTTCCCAGTCCAGCATTCCCAACACCATTCCTTCTCATTTTCCTTCACACACACCAACCTTTGGAGTGGAAAGAGATGAGGCAGTGGCAGGATGGCCAGTTTTCCACAGGTTCATTAAGGATCACATCTTCTCCCAGGATGATAACAGTCAGGTAGTCAAATCTGCAGAGTCGCTCTAGGATTTGGGTCATTGGCTTGGACTTGGATTTCTTGGTCATGGCACAGATGCCAACAATGATCTGAGGTTCAGGAGGCTACGGAGAGGAAGTGCTGTCAGGTACTTCCCACCTAAACCATCCCTATCAGGGAACACACTGTTTCATCTCCTTAGGGCACAGTTTCTTGCCAGGACTTTGGACCTATGGGGTTAAGGTTATCTCCTAACTTAGGCCTAGATTGGGGTACCTGCAGGTATTCCTACTGCCACAGTAGGAAATGTGTACTCGGGCAGAAGAGTAGGAGAACCAATAATAATGAGACAACAGGACGAGGGCATAAGGGTAGGGGCTTCAAAGAGAGGCAATCTAACCAATCTCCACTGCCCTTCCCCTTAATCAGAATAGGGCCTGTTTATGACAGGGAGTCTATGCATTTGGGAAGAATGGGGAGAGGTGTCTCCATCCTATGGAATCTCAACTATGACAGGGGTCCCAGAACCAAGTTACATCGTTTTCCCTGGTCTTACCACTTCATCCTCCTCATCCTCAAGGAGCTCGCTGTCACTCTCTTCTGTCCTCATGCCTATTCCACGGGTGCCCAGCCCCTCATCTCCAGCTCCAAGGAAGAAGTGGGCTGTGGCGCTCTCGCCCTCACTGGCCGGCAATGACCACATCCCCGCCGGAGCACCCACTCATCCCGCTCTGCAGTGGAGGGTATGTATCCCTGTTAGTTCAGAATCCAAGCCCCATGGCAGTGCATGGGGATGGGGGATGGGGAATGAGAAAATAAGAGGGAACTACAAGCGGACTAGGGGAAACAGGAAACAAAGCTATGGTGAGAAGGATCAACAGGAAAGGAGGCATGTGGGCTATGACTTGAGATGACTAAAGATCCCTAAGAGAAAATCGAGGTCTCCCTTTTCCTCCCTGCTCACCCCACCCCCAACCATGAGACTGGTAAGAGGATCAGTAGATTAACCCTTACAGTGCTGGCATGTCCCTGATTCTGCCAGCAGGAAAAACCGTTAACTCCAGCAGCAAATGGGAAAGGCAGTTCCTCATGGAAGGCTACTGTTGATTCCTACCAGAAGAGAAGGTCAGAGTGACATTTCAACTTTGGACTCATTCCAAAATGTTCCTGGCCCTTCTCCACTTCCCCACAGTAGTGTTGAACTCAGTGATTTAATTCAAGAGCAGAGGAATAAGAGAGTTCATTTGCCTTTGCTCTTAACCCCTATCTTCATTCCTACCAAGGATTAACTCAAAAAAGCATTGACTGAGGGCACCCTATGTTCTAAACATTAAATCAGAACATTAAAATCCCCTATGCCCCGTCTCTCCTTCACCTGCTTTACCTTAAAAGAGAGATGCTCAGTTCCAGAAAATCTGTTCAAGGAAAGAGGTCTAGTGCTAGTTGGGAAGTTGAGGATACAGGCATCCATACAACAGGCTCCAACCCATTCTCAAACTGAAATTTCAATTTTCTCTCTACCATCTCAGGGTACAACAGACACAAGGCTGGTCTAGCCCAAGGTCCTTCATACCAGAAGCTACAATGGAAAAAAAATCCTGCCTAGAGCCATTATCAGTGAGAATATCTTAAGACTTAAAATTAAGTCAGAACAACCTGGCAGTTCCCCTTCTGCATACATACACCTGCAGCAGTGGTTCTTAACCAACTGTGATTATACTGTGCAAAGGACATTTGTCAGGAGACACTTTTGGTTGTCACAACTGGGGAGATGCTATTGGCATCTAGTGAGTAGAGGCCAAGGATGCTGCTCACCATTCTAAAATGCATAGGATATACCCCCACAGCAAAGAATTGTCCAGTCCAAAATGTGAGTGGTGCCAAGGTTGAGAAACTCCGCTGTAGAGAAACTCTCCCACATAAAAAGACATTTGCAGGGATGTTCATAACCTTACTGCTGGTAATGGCAAAAACCGAGAACAACTCAGATGTCACAAGTAGAAGAATGGATAAATATAATGTTGTGTTTACAAATGGTTGACTAACAGCAATTATTAAAAATGAATCAGGGGGATAAATTAGGAGCTTGGGATTAACATATACATACTACTATATATAAAATTGGTAAACAACAAGGACCAACTGTATAGCACAGGGAAATATACTCAATACCTTGTGTGTATATATATATATATATATATATATATATGTATATATATATATATGAATCATTTTGCTATACACCTGAAACTAACACATTGTAAATTAACTATATTTCCATTTTTAAAAAATGAATCAAAGCTATATATAACATGGACAGCTTCCAAATGCAAACTGCAGAAATATACATGCAGGACAATTCCACTTGTACAAATAAAAAATACTACATATGTTTATGGCTGTATACATAATTAGAAGTATAAAAACAGACGGGAAAGAAAGACATCAAATTCATGATAGTGGTTACCTCTGAGCAGAGGGGAAAACAGAACTGAGAAGGATTCAAATGGAACCTCACAACCTTACCTATAATGTTTATTTCAATTAAGAAAACTCTGAAGCAAATATACAAATGGTTAACATCTGTTAATACTAAATTGTGGGGATACGGGTATCTGTTATTTTTTTCCAAAAATGAAATTGAGTCACATCTGCAATTTTCTACATTCTGCAAAAGTTCTCAGAAATACTGACCAATGGCTCTAATGAAAGCCACAAACTCCTTAAGTAAATGGAGTAATTTAGTCTTATAGGTTTTTAGTCTTCAATATTTACTTTCCGTATTTTTATTTTAAACCCTTCCATTACAAGTGAGTTTGCAGCTTCGATTAGAAAGTTATAGCTAATCTTTATATAGATCTTGACCTTTCTAGTCTTCACCATCTGCTTTTCTCTGTTGCTTAACCACCGTGAGGGCACAACATTCTCCTTAGGCTTAACGTTTTCAGCTGTACACTGCAGGTCTTATACATACACACTCCTCCTGATTGTAGCCTGTTTCTTTGAATTCCTTTTTCGTGACCTGACCCAATTTCCATGACTTGTGACATTCCCAAGGTCCCTGTATAGTTTAAGCAAGCAGAATTTTGTTGCACGCTTTATCCTTTCTCTGAAGCAGGAGCTTTCTCTAAGATTCCTAACCCTCCACACTTTCTTCCACTAGGTCTTTCCTGGTTTTCTACTGAATGTACACTGCCACATTCTTGAAATTCTATTATAACTCTATAACAGGAGATGATAATTGAATGGCAAAGGAGAATCTGTTCACAAATATGGAGCTGAAGAGAGATGAAAGGTCTAAATTCATAGTTAACAAAGCAGAAATAGAAGCCTGACAGAAATAGCTATGAAATAAGCCAGGATTTATTTAGATGTACCTCTGTGAGAAGCTGGTATTTAATGTGGTGTTCCAAGAGCCATTGCCCTGTTTTCTGTGCTCTTCTCCCCTTCCCCCTCTCCCCTAATACTTTGTTGCAAAAGAAAACTTCAGACTCTAAACTTCAGACTCTACAGTAGGCTAAAGGGCAGTCTTACTGGGGCCTGAATCAGTGTGGAAGGGAGCGAGGGGAGGGGAGGAAGCAGGAGACAGTATAATAGGTAAGGAGAGAGGGAGGGGCAGGTGGGCAATCTTCTCAGGAACATCTATGTTAAATCAGATCTAGAGAAGGGACTGAAGGGAGGGTAAACTGTGTAACTTTTTTATCCCTTAGAATTTAGGGCTGCTTTCCTAATCCTCTAATTTCTTTAACCACCATGGACTTCTGCACTTGATGGAGGGCTCCATCAGTGATGAAAGAGAAAGGTCAGTACAGGGTCAGGCGGGAATACTTCCAACACAGTTAAAACTCCTCAGGCCATAAACACTATCTCCTTCAACAGTGGACCCCTTCTCTCCTTCTTGATGCAGTTTTTAATGCTTCATACATACCCTTATTCTGCCACTGATGAACTGTGCTGATGCCCTTGTTCTCGGTATCAACTCACTCATACTGCCTTCTTTCCCCAACTTACTAAAAGGACTCTTCATTGACTCCCCTAACTATTGCCCCCTCCTACATCACTAATCAACCGATCCAATCAACAATACAACTAATCCTGTCGCTCATTGACTCCCCAGCCTTAAACAGTCTTTCAAACCCTCTGATGAGTCACCACACTTGGTAACAAATTTATATGGAACCCTCAATGCTCCCCCGCACAGACTGTCTGAGAGCCACTCCTTCCCAACCTGCCTTCCCTCCAGGCTCACCTTCTCTCTCCTCTGCAACAACCCCTTCCTCCAGCCGAGCCTCCGGTCTGACTCCACTCCCACGCCTCCTCACACAGACCTGCCCGCCCTAACCCTCTCCCCGGCAGACTCCCCTAGCTCAGCAGGACCCCCTCTTCCTCACGCAGACCTTCACACGCCCATCTCTTCTCTCGCTGACCCCCTCCTCTGCGCTCTCCTCACTCAGCTCCGGGTCACGAAAACCACCTCCCATCCCGACTCCTCTAGCCTTTTGCCCGCCCCCGCCTTCCTCGCCTCACTCTCCCTTCGCTGACATTGAGGCCTCTCCGCTGGGTCTCTTTCTAGAGCTGCCCCCAGCCGCTCCTAACCAGGGCCCTCGGCACCGAAGGAGCCCACTTTACCCAGTCCACCCCCTCAGATACCGCCCCCAGCCCCCAGCCACTCCCCCACCGCCCCCGGCCCTCACTCACCCGCCTCCCTGCGCTCGCGCACCCGAACCTGCCGGCAGCGACACCTGACAGCGGCCCAATCAAAGCACGACTTCTCTTCGGCGCCACCAATCAGCGGAGGGCGCGCACCGGCAGCAGAGTCAGGCTGCGTTGGCCGGCGCTTCTGCGCGGAGGATGGTGGCCTCTAGTGGTTCTGGGGAGGAAGTGCAACCTGTTGTTCATTTTCTGATTTCTAACTGCGTCGCCACAGTCCAGATGCTTGGTCTAGACAGAGAATTTCCAGTGAGAAGAAGTGGGGGGAAGCGAGATGTAGAGGAAGAGGCAGAGTCTGTGCCATTGCACCTCCATGAGGACAAAACCAAGTCTTCTGTTCGTTTTGTAAAATAAAACGGGATATGATAGACGTAGAGATCCAATAAATGTACGTTGCAAATGTTAATGGACTAGAGGAGTGAAAGGGAGGCTAGAGACAAAGAGACAGAAACAAATCAGAAAGTTAAGGGAAGGAAAAGAGACTTACTTATGGAGGAGACAAGACGATGGATGGACTTGGAAGACTGAACAAGTGGATTCCTATCTCCACACTCTGCTTGCCCTCTTGCCTTTAATAGCTGTGCAGCCTTGGACAAGTCATTGAACTTCCCTCAGCCCCTCTTTTCTCACCTGTGAGAGAGTGGGACTAGAAAACCCTAACTCATAGGGTACTGATTATATGAAAGCATTTTGTGTATGTTTGTATTGTTATTATCTTTGCATCCTCACTCAGGTTTCCCTGGTCAAGACTATTCCAAGTTCTGTTACCCAACGCAAGTTTGTGTGCCCAAAGCACAGTGAGGCCAAACAAACAGAAAGGCCAGAGTTTGGAGCAGAGAAAGGTTTATTGCAGGGTCGAGCAAGGAGAACAGGTGGCTTGTTCTCAAAAACCCCATTAACTCCCTGATGGTTTTGGGGAAAAAGTTTTTATAGGCAAAATTTGGGGTGAGGGCTGCAAGTATGTGACCTTCTTCTGATTGGTTAGTGGTGAGGTAACAGGGCGGTGCTCCAGAACTCTGTTATTCAGCCTGAAGTTACCATCTTCCATGTGGGAGGTGGGGTTAGTTCCTGCAGAAGAACTCAAGAATATTGCTATGAATATTCCTCTGGGAGGAACCAAGATCCTGCTTTAATTGCTGCACTATAGTTTTTTGATTGTCCCTCCTGTGTTTCTGTATCCCTTCCCTTCCCTGATTAGCAACTGTTTGAATCTGCCCTTGAAACTCTGGAAAGGTCAAGGAGGCTGAATGAAGCCTATTTCTTACAAACAAGAAACAGGGACACAGAAGGGATTTGTACCTGGGAGGGACCCACAGCGTCCTGCTCCATTTTGTCCCTAGTGTAAGCAGGTAGGTTAGGGGGGTCACCGGAGAAAGAGAACCAGGAATGGCTTTCTTGATATAAGAGAACCCATTTTGGCCTAAGCCATTTTGTGATATAAGTATGGCCACAATGCTTGCCTTTGAACAGGTCTCAGTAATTAATGATCTTAAGGGAGGGAATGCAGAAACAAGGGAGGAGCAGTCAAGAAACAACAGTGCAGTCTTGGGGCAGGGCCCTGATTTCTTAAAGGATATACATAATAATTCATCTTTGAGCCCCATAGGGTCCTGCTCGGTTTCACCCCTTCATGAATATGCATGTATCCTTAGCTGAAAACTTCCCAGAATTTTTTTTTTTTTTTTGCGGCACGCGGGCCTCTCACTGTTGTGGTCTCTCCCGTTGCAGAGTACAGGCTCCGGACGCGCAGGCTCAGCGGCCATGGCTCATGGGCCCACCCGCTCTGCGATATGTGGGATTTTCCCGAACCGGGGCACGAACCCGTGTCCCCTGCATCGGCAGGCGGACTCTCAACCACTGCGCCACCAGGGAAGCCCAACTTCCCAGATTTTGCTGTTCGGGGAGACGCTGCTTTGGGAGAGATCCCTGGTGTTCTCCTTACTTGTGGCAAGTAATAATAAATCCTTCCTTCTCCTGATCTTTGGCTTGGTTGGGTTTATTGGCTTGACACCCACCAAAAGGTGAACCCAGTTTTCAGGTAACACAACTGCAGAACTCCATCTATTCTCTGATTATTGCTCTCTTACCAGGAGAAGAAGGAACTGATGGACCTGGAAGAGAGGTAATTGGCTACTAAGGCTACCCACAAATGAGGAAGAAAGGAAAAGGAGCACTAGGGAAGCCTGAGAGGAATGAATGAAATGAGAGTAAAGGGATGGAGTGGGGTCTCATCAGTGAGGCCAGTGGACAACTTGAAGGGAATTTCTTTTTCTCAGATCCTCTCCCTTAAGATTAACAAGTATCTTGCTGTCTTGTGGGTTCATCAAGGTAATGATACTGAGCAGGGCCCTGTGGGGCTCCTGGGCACAAAGACTTTCTGTGTCCCCCATGTCTTTGATTACAGGAAATAGCCTTCATTCAGCCTCCATGACCTTTCCCTACTTCCAATAGGCAGGTTCAAGCAGTTGTTAATCAGGGAAGTGAGAGGATGCAAGACAAGAGAGAAACAGTCAAGAGAAACAGTTAGTGCAGCCTTGGGGTAAGGTCCTGGTTCCCCATCAACAGACACACACAAAGATATCTTTGAGCTGTCTTGCAGATACTGAAACCCCCTCCAGGTGGGTATGCTGCCCACAGACCCCAGAGCAGCTGGAACCTGAAGGTTGATGTTGCTGACTCCTACTTACCTCACCACCAACCCATCAGAAGAATGTAAGCCCAGTCACTGCCTTGATCCTTATCACCTACCCCCCCCCACCATGAGCCCTGACTAGAAGACCACTCCCTATTCCACAGGGAGGGGGGCACAGTTCTTGAGGTGCTAGCCTGCTGTGTTCCCTCCAAGAATAAAGCTACTATTTCTTTCTCCTCCAAAACTCTGTCTCTGTATCTCGTTTCGGCATCCGTGTACAGAGAGCCAATATTTTATCATCAATACCTGAAAGAATGGGCTAATGCCACCATGCCTACCCCATCTTAACTGACCCTCCATACTGAAGCCCACATCTCTATTTCAGCTCCAAGCATTCATTCTCCTTCTGCCAGGACAAAGGTCAAGTCATACCCAAGTCACACTTGGAGATATGGGAACAAAGCCCTCTCAAATATGAATATGCACCTTGTGAGGAGGGAGGAGGAGAAGACACCAGGTGGAAGGCAGAGATTCCTTGGTGACCCCATGCCCTTGGACACCGCTCCTTACAGTCTGGATTAAACAGCATTAGGGAGCCAAGAGAGGAAACACATGTGGCAGTTGGGGACCTGTGCCTGCCTGTTTCCGTCCTACACCTCGTCATCTCGCCACACCCTTCACGTCACCTTACACTCTCCTTCAGTTCAGGAACTGGGAGCTACAGAGAGCAGGGAGAAGGGAGAGGAGGAGAAGAAAGCATAATAATTCCTTGCCCAACTCCAGCCCCACGCCCAGCACAAACAACAGGTAGGCAAGCCTGCCGAGAATACTCAGAGGGAGTCCTGTGAGCAGCAAACTGGTCGGAGCCTGGAAAAGACTCTGAGAAGTAAAAGATCAAAGGTGAAGTAGGAGATGGGGAGGAGGACAGAGGAGGGGGAAAAGTGGGGGATCATGAGAAGTGGAGGAAGGACAGAGCAGGGCTTCAGACTTGGGGGCACTGTGGGGGCGGGCAACACAGCACAGATGGGGTAAGAGTTCCTGTTTCCCTGATTTCTCTCCGGAATCCTTCCACAACCTTATAAGGAGAGCACAGGTGTGACAGGGAGGAGCTTTGGTCGTCTTCCTGGTTCTAAGGAAAAGGTGACCTTGAGGCAGCTGGTGTCTTTCTCAGCGTCTGCCTGTGTGCTTTCTCTTTGTCTTCCTCTGGTATCTGTGTTTATTCCACTGTTCCCCGAGGCCGCCTCCCCTGGGAAGATGGAGAGGTTGCTGAGGCAGGCCGAAAAAACGAGAAGAGGTTGGGTAGTGTCACGCTTTCACACCCACAGGGCGACGAAACGGGTTTCCTATTAAACCGGGAGGCTTAGGGGAAGGGTGTTCGGGTCTCTCCTGTCCCCTTGGGTGCTGTCCTCTACTTGGTGCTGAAATCTGGGCGACCTCATCTCAGGTGGGCCCGTTCCCCGGCCTAGGGCTGCGAATCTCCAGTCCTCCTAATCTACCTGGTGGGTGGTGCCTGCCCTCTGCCCCCGCACACCTAGGGCCGTGGCAGGCGGGAAGGCGGGGCCTGCATGAGCCCCACCCCTGGAGACTGCAGCTCTGCTTCCCTCTCCTGCGCCCGACCGCCGCTAGCTCATTGCGCCTCTCCTGCAGCCTGGTCGGCACCGGCTTCCACTCCCGCTCCAGCCTCCCTCCATTTCGGCTCCAGCCTCGCACCCACCTCCGGCTCTCAGTCAGCCTGTTTGCATCCTCCCTCCCGGTTCCTGCCCTGAGCCAGCTCCTACTCCGGGATTCCGTAACCAGACCCTCAAGCCATGGCTGGTCCCTTCTCTCGTCTCCTGTCTGCCCGCCCGGGGCTCAGACTCCTGGCTTTGGCTGGAGCTGGGTCTCTAGCCGCTGGATTTCTTCTCCGCTCGGAACCTGTTCGAGCCGCCGGCGAACGACGGAGGCTGTATCCCCCGAGGTATCAGTGTCTCAGGCGCCCGGGTGAGGGTGGGGGTGGGGGACGGGTAGTTGCTAACGGGGATGGAGATGGGGACCTGGGCAATAGAGAAGGGCTATAGTCACGAAGGCTCTGGAGTACAGGCGCTGGACAGTCTGAAAACCTCAGTGGGGGTGGGGATGGAGGCCAAAACCATAAGGTGAAAGCATTCCTGAGGACTTGGAGCCCGCAGTTCCCACCCCCAAGGCCAGCTCTGGCCCTGTGAGTTCTGGCTGCACCTACCCTGCCCAAATTCCTAATTGAGAGACCAGGAACTATCCTTTCCGCTCTCCTCCATCTCCTTTTCCTGCTGTTCTCTCCCGTTTCCTGAATTCCCCTCCTTAGTCTTTCCCCTCCCCCCATCCCTAATGTTGTGTCCATGGGAGGAAAGAACTGAGCAGGTCTGGGAGAATTGAGCCTCCAGCCAGAGGAAGCTAGAACTCTTGGGAAAGAATAGATCCTGAAAGTCCCTGATGAGATTACCAAGGTTTAGCTCCCTCTAACCTCCCCTCCTCCCAAGGAACAAAGCCAGACATGCTCCCAGCTGAGTGCACTGGGTCTAGGCCCCCTGTGCCCTCCCTCCATGGTTACTGGTACCCCCTCCCTAGTGCTGAGTACCCAGACCTCCGAAAGCACAACAACTGCATGGCCAGTCACCTGACCCCAGCAGTCTATGCCCGGCTCTGCGACAAGACCACACCCACTGGTTGGACGCTAGATCAATGTATCCAGACTGGCGTGGACAACCCTGGCCACCCCTTCATCAAGACTGTGGGCATGGTAGCTGGTGATGAGGAGACCTATGAGGTAGGGGGCCCCCAGAGTTCCCCTGGTGACCCAATTTATCTCCCCAGTAATCCCAGCTCCTTTCCCCTAAAGACCTCACTTACCCTTAAGACTGGACCATCCATACTCATGTTTTCTCACCCAGTGAAATCAATCCACAACTAAACCTTGGGAAGGGATTCCCTCTCCTTAACCACCCTCTTCCTCTGAACTGCCCCTCAGGTATTTGCTGAGCTGTTTGACCCTGTGATCCAAGAGCGACACAATGGATACAACCCCCAGACAATGAAACATACCACTGACCTGGATGCCAGCAAGGTAGGTCAAATATTCCACTTCTGACTTGCATTGCCTTATATACAACATTCTGTTTCTCCAGTCCCTTCAACCATAATTATACCCTGACTCATAGTCATTATACTGCTGAGCTTTTAGTCTGTCTGGGGAAAGAATTGTATGTTCAGGAGCAGCCTCTGTAGAGAGGAGAGGGCGGATGAGAATGGCCACCCCCCAAGGTGGGCAGGTTTGGGGGAGGGTTTACAACGCCCTTTCGGTTGGAGTGCTTGCCCAATGGGCTTCCTCCAGTGCAGGCAATGAGGACCCCTCTAGTCCTTAAGGTCTCTCCTTCCCAAAGGCCCTCAGCTCCCATCCACTGTGTTTCTGTGACTTACATTAATTTCTCTGATTCCCCAGATCCGTTCTGGCTACTTTGATGAGAGGTATGTATTGTCCACAAGAGTCAGAACTGGCCGAAGTATCCGGGGTCTCAGCCTGCCTCCAGCCTGCACCCGGGCAGAGCGACGAGAGGTGGAGCGTGTTGTGGTGGAGGCACTGAGTGGCCTGAAGGGTGACCTGGCTGGACGCTACTATCGGCTCAGTGAGATGACAGAGGCTGAGCAGCAGCAGCTAATTGATGTGAGGGGCTTTGAGAGCGAGCTGGGCGGGAGGGGCAGATGGAAAGAAGAGTCAGGGGAGGCTGGGCCAGATGAGGTAGATGGGCTCTGAGAAGCCCAGGGGCTACTGTAAGGATTCTTAACCCAAGTCCCTTTACTCTCTCCAGGACCACTTCCTGTTTGATAAACCTGTGTCCCCATTATTGACCGCAGCAGGAATGGCTCGAGACTGGCCAGATGCTCGTGGAATCTGGTATGAGGCTTAGCTTACCCCCTGCCCCTATAAGTGCCCTTTTTTTTCTATCTCCCCCAATTCTTGCCCTGCCTCTTAATCCCTGTCCCTCCCTCTCTCCTGCCTTCAGGCACAACAATGAGAAGAGCTTCTTGATCTGGGTGAATGAGGAGGATCATACACGGGTCATCTCCATGGAGAAGGGTGGCAACATGAAGAAAGTGTTTGAAAGATTCTGCCGAGGCCTCAAAGAGGTCGGAGAAGAGTGTATAAGGGAACTAGGTGGGAGGACTTGAGGAAAAAACAAATTTAAATAGGTAGATTGGGGCTTCCCTGGTGGCGCGGTGGTTGAGAGTCCGCCTGCCAATGCAGGGGACACGGGTTCGTGCCCTGGTCCGGGAAGATCCCACATGCCGCGGAGCGGCTGGGCCCGTGAGCCACGGCCACTGAGCCTGCGCGTCCGGAGCCTGTGCTCCACAATGGAGAGGCCACAACAGTGAGAGGCCCGCGTACCACAAAAAAAAAAAGAAAAAGAAAAATGGTAGATTGACCATATAATTTATCAACCAACCCAGGATACTTTTGATGGTGAAAAGGATCACCACCAATCACTCTAGGACAAGAGGTATAAATCAGAACTGTCCAGGGGAAACCAGGATATGTGGTCACCCTAAGAGTAGGAAGAGAGAAAGAATGTCAGGAGTCTAAGGAAGTAAATAAAGCAGTTGCCAAATAATGCAAAGAAGGAGTAAATGAGATGGTGGCTCAGTGCCTGGGGGGTGTGGTGTGGGATGGTGGGATGTGCAGATAAGGAAAAGGTTTAAGCCTGGATGGATGTAAGGAGTGAGAGATTGGTATGTTCATGATTCTAATGTAACCACCCAGTTGGGAGCCAAGGTAGGCCTTAACTCTGGATTCTGTCATTCTTGCTAAAGTAGCATGTCTAGATTTTAAGCTGAGAGTAGGAGGGAAACCAGGGAAGGTGGAGGATGGAATGGCCTAAGTTCTAAAATGCGTTGCACTGTGTGAGGAGTTGAACTGAATCCTCAGTCCTATATGGATTAGGTCTCCATATTCAATTCCAGATTACAAATCCCCATAAACCCAATCCTTATTGTATTTTCTCATGTATACAGTTCTAGTTTGATCTTGTAAAGGGAGAGAGTTCCTCTTCCGTTTAGATCTTGGCTGGGAAGTTTCTGTTATTTTTAGCAAGTAATAGGTAACATATTAAATTATATGCCTTAGTATTCTCATCTGTAAAATTGGGAGAGTAAGACTTCCTACATTTTAAGTTGTGGGGTTTAAGTGAGATAATGCATGTAAAGTGCATGGCCCGTAATAAGTGTTCCCTAAGTGTTAACTGCTGTTACTATTCTAGATGGAAGAATTTCCCCTTGTTCATCATATACAATATCCCCCTATGCCATGGTTCTTTCTGAACTAGGAACAGCGTCCCCTTACTCAGGTTAGGTAGTGGTCTTCATGTCCATCAACTCCGGCAGATCTCCAGTCTCTTCAACTCTAATAGTCATCTTCATGATTAGGATGTTTACGTGAGACAAAAACATGCTTCCCACACTCCTCCCCCACCCTCCACAACTATGAATCCGGCTCTTCTGCTGCATTTTCACCTTCCTCTTGCTTTCTCACATGTGCTCTTTCCACAGTTAACAGGCTCCCTTGCCTCTTCCTGTTGCAAAGCCTACAACCTCATTTTCTGGCTGAAAGAATCTTCCAAGCTCTAGGCTCATTAGCAAAGTAAAGATGTCAATGCATGCAGAACTCATTGAATAATCGATCTTTTCTCAGTTCAGTTTACCACCTCTGTTCATCTCCCTAGATCATCCTTAATGCATCATTCCCTCAGGTTTCTCTTCTTCCACACAGGATATTTTTGCACAATCTCATCATTATGGGCTTGCAACATCAAAATTATCTTTTATGCATGATAATGAGCCATTTCCACCAAAAAAAAAAAAAATCAGTGTCATTCTTTCACATCCCAAGTCTTTGTTTCTAGACATATTTTCTAGAGTTCCTGTGGGTCTAGCTAAGGGAAGGCTAGCATATCCCTGACTTTTCACTAACAGAGCCTTTCTGCACTCAGGTGGAGCGGCTGATCCAGGAGCGTGGCTGGGAGTTCATGTGGAATGAGCGTTTGGGATACATCTTGACCTGTCCATCTAACCTAGGCACTGGACTTCGGGCAGGAGTGCACATCAAACTGCCCCTGCTAAGCAAAGTAAAGGAGTTGTGGAGTTAGAGGGTTGTGAAGGAGGAAGGTGGCTGTGTATGGGTGGGAGGGATTGGGCATTTTGGAAAGGAGCAGACATAGTGTAGCTAAAGAGTCAAGGGGAAGAGCTCTGAGTGGGTTCAGGGCTCTTTCAGGTCGGACCAATCTCTGCCTCTGTTGACCCTGCCCCCCAATCTCTATCTCCCCTCTAGGATAGCCGCTTCCCAAAGATCCTAGAGAACCTAAGACTCCAAAAACGTGGAACTGGAGGAGTGGACACAGCTGCCACAGGCGGCATCATTGACATCTCTAATTTGGACCGACTGGGCAAGTCAGAGGTGAGATTCTTAGGGATTCGGGATAGGTCTGTGGGGGTTGAGATGTGACAGGGAGTGAGCCTCAGGAATGTAATAGAATCTGAAATGAAATTCAGGTTGAGTGGGGAGGGAATTGGAAACGAGTTCCCAGAGCAGTCAAATCAGTGCGGAAGAGAGTCAGATTGTGGGAAGCAGAGATCAAGGGTTAGTGTCCTTCAGGTGGAGCTGGTGCAGCTGGTCATCGATGGAGTAAACTATTTGATTGACTGTGAACGGCGTCTGGAGAGAGGCCAGGATATCCGCGTCCCTCCGCCTCTCCCCAACAAGCATTAACTCCCATCCCCAGCAGATGACTCAAGACTCCCAGGACCTCTGCCATTCTAACAGTGGCCCATTCTCCTTACTCTGGATCCTCCCTTTCCCCCCTCACTCCCTCTGTCCTAGTAAAGACTACTGGCTATGCTCCAGTTGTGTTATTTCTAATGGTGGGATGAGGAGGAACTAGCCTCCAGAAGAAAAAAAAGGCAGTGGGATTATTTGTGATGGAAAGAGACTCCAGATATGGCATGCCAGGAACACTGATTCTCAGGTGGGTGGAAAGCATTAGCATTTTACCCATATTCCTCATCAGGAATCCTCCTTCCTGAGGATAATTAGATTGCACTTCCATTTGCACTTTATTCATTATTACTTAAAATGTCTTTCCCAACAATCTCTCTCTTTAACTGCAGAGACAGGCTCATAGCAGGTTGCCAAGAAAGTAGATGGTCAATGCCAGGGCCCAGGAGGGTTGTGACCAGTCCTGGAGGCCCCAGGCTGTGCTTCGACCTATAATGAGACAGAGAATGGAAAGAATATCACAGCTCTGCTCCACAGGAGCCATTGATACTTGGAAACTATCTGCCTGTAGATCCCTTCACTCCAGGACCTCCCTGAAGGGTTCTGTGAACCAACCAGTACCAAGTTAGGGTTCAGATTCTGGGTCAGGGGTTGGTGGGTCAAGCTGTGCAGTTGGGAACTCACCCTGCTGTTCTGGGGTCTCCTTCCCCTCATACTGGGCCCATGCAACTGCTCGTCGCTGCTCAGGACTCAGAAAGGCCATTTGCTCAGGAGTGACAGCCACAGCCTGAACACTGGTGAGACTAGATAGCTGGGTGGGGCTGAACACCACCTAGGGGTGGAAGCAAGAATCAGGACATCCACTGTAGCCCTTGTTGGGCCCTGGCTCTCTTGTGGTCACCCCAGACCCCACTCCATCAATACTTACAGCAAATTTCGGAGGAGGGATGACAGAAATGGCCAGAGGGGTAAGGCCCTGGATCTGTCCTCGCAGCAGTGCTGAAAGAGCCAGGTCTGGGATTCCAGCTGTTGAAGCAAGTGGGATGGGCATGCAAATGTTATCTTATACTGGCCTTCTCCAGATAATCCCAAGGTATCCTACCATAGACCTTCCCCAACACATCTCCAACCTCTTACCTAAATACCTTCTCAGACTCCCACCTTAAGAATTCCAGAGCAGTCCTCCAACCAGTCCATCCATGGTATGGAAACCAACCCCTGACAACCAGCAGCATCAGTGGCCCAGTCTCCCTACCTGCTATTGTACCAATTTCGGTGAAGATCTCAGGCCCCCAGTTACTGACTGGGCCAAAACCACCAGGCAGCACAAGGAGCTGGGCCAGAACCTCCAGTTGTTCCTCAGAACATGGGAGATGCAGGTTGCCCAGGAAGAGAGCTGCTTGGCTGTGGAAGAGTGGGAAGGAAGGGAGAAGGTTTCAGCCATGGTGATAAGGGTCCATGGTCATGAGCTGATGGTAGAAATGGCTTCAGGTGAGATCCCTTCCTCCATGGGACCACTCCTGCATGATCCTTCCCTCCCCAGTGAGCCCACTTTTCCCTCAGCACCACCACCCACACCCTCCTCCACAGGTGACCTAAACTCCCAACTGTTGATATACTGCAGCTCCTCTGGCCGAAGTCCACAGAGCGTGTAACCCAGTGCAGTCAGGTGGAGGAAGTCCAGGTGGCTCACGTGCCGACCACTCTGCTTCAGGAAACTGGAGACCACAACCCGGAGCTGGGGTGGGGGTGGAGGCCACAGGGTAAGGAGAGAAGTCATGGGGAAGTCAGGGATGGGCAACTGCTTAGGGAAGGGACAAGTGCTACTGGATTTTTTATTATTAAGACCTGAAGATCCGGGCTTCCCTGGTGGCGCAGTGGTTAAGAATCCGCCTGCCAATGCAGGGGACATGGGTTTGAGCCCTGGACCAGGAAGATCCAACATGCCGCGGAGCAACTAAGCCCGTGTGCCACAACCACTTAGCCTGTGCTCTAAAGCCCACGTGCCACAACTACTGAGCCCTCGAGCCAAGACTACTGAAGCCCGTGTGCTCCGCAACAAGAGAAGCCACCGCAATGAGAAGCCCATGCAATGCAACCAAGAGTAGCTCCCGCTTGCCGCAGCCAGAGAAAGCCCGCGCACAGCAATGAAGACCCAACGCAGCCAAAAATAAATAAATAAAATAAATAAATTTATTTAAAAAAAAAAAGACCTGAATATCCAATGGCCATGGGAAAGGTTGAGGATCCAAAAAAGAGAAGGATGGAAAAAAAGAAGGCCAAAGGGAAAGGAGGCAGAAGGAAGTATTATGTGTCCAGGGCCTCAGAGTGAATAAATCACAGAGTTCCTAAGGCTACTAGTATGAGGTATTAGGAAAAGATAGAAAGAATGGCCAGGCAGGATCACAGGAAAGAAATTCCTTGGGCTTTAGATGCCCTAGAGGCCTGTATCTGTGGGATGGGTGTTTGGAAGGTGGTAGAGAGGAGAGAAGATGTTACCTGGATGGAGCTCCAGCCATCTATCTGCCCCAGGGTGCTCAGCACACCCCAGTCAACCAGGTTCAGCTCCTGTAGTTCCCTCTCTCCTAGGCCTATTAAGAGCCGGCCCAGCTGCAGGATCTGCTCAGGACGGAATCCCCTGGGGGGACCCCACAACTAGAGAAAGAGAGGAAGAGTGTGAATGGAAAAAGCACTGGATTAAGAGTCAGAATGCTGGGTCTTAGTTTTGCCTCTGACCTTAGCTGTGTAACTCTGGACAAATCACTTGCCTTCTCTGGGTCTTTAATTTCTTCAACTGTAAAATGAGAGGACTGGATTAAGGTTCCTCTGACTAAGGTGTTATTAAAAGACTCTAGAATCTCAGTAGTGAAGAATAGCAGACTCTAGTCCATGAGTTCTAAACTCTTACGTGCACCAGACTCTTGGGGTTTGGGGGCGGTCGGTGACTGTTAAGATGCAGATGCCCAGACCCCATCCTCAGAGATTCTTCTTCGGTGAGTCTAGCATGAGATCCTCGAATAAGCATTTAAAAAACCTGCTCCCTAGATGACTTTGATACACACTAAAGTTTGGTAACCACTTCTCTAGTCCCTCTACCCATTTCACTAGCTTCCTTCCCTCAGTATTCATCCCCTCTGACTTCCTACTCAGGATCCAAACCCTCTAATTCTTTTATCTCCTCTGTCCCCCACCCCTCACCCAGCTATCCATTCCCTTGTGTTCCATATCACACCCAACCGGCTTCCTCATGTTATTCCACCTCCAACCCCAACTGGACTCTCCATCACTAACTTGTTTTGCTTTGCCCATCGCTGCCCGTAGTTCCTCAGGCCCAAGTCCTGGGTCTTCTGCAAACAGTGCTAGGCAGTCTTCAAAGTCTAAAAGCTCCATCTCTGCGATCTGGGTTGCAGACCAGGCTGATGGGAATGTTCCCCGTACATCTGCACAATTTGGCACAGGTTCTAAAGGGGGAAGGCAGGGCCAGGGGGTCAGTGTAGTACTAAAGTATGCCCAGAGAGATAGCTATAGATGGAATGACCCCCCCCCAACCTTTGAAGGACAGGGCAATATGGGCAGCATGGCTCAAGGGATTACTACAGTGTGAGATTTATAGGACTCGATATTAGAACAAGTGACGAGAGGACAAGCCCCTCATTGTATAGATGGAAGACCGACGGGGTTGCTCAAGGACTGAATGGCAGATCTAGATTGGAACCCAGGTCCCTAGCCCCACAGTGTCACCTTCCTCCATCCTAAGCGTCTTCCCAGGAGAGAGCTCCACGCTTAATCAAGCCTAGAGCTGAGTTAGCTGTTAACAGGGATAAGCGAGCAGGGAAAGGGGAGTCCTGGGCTAAAAATATAATGAGTTATAAATTCCCAGAGCTATAGAACCCTAGAACTAGAAGAGACCTTGAAGATCATCCCTCACACCCCTGTGCTTTAGAGGTTAGAAAACCCCAGCCTAGAGAGAAGTTATACAAATCTGCTTAAAGGGCACAAGTCTGACTGCATTGCTGGATACTCTTTCCTGTACACCATGCTACATGTATGGGCATGTGGGGAGTTTCACCTGGGAGATCCTCTGCGGTGGGCCGCACAAACCCAGCTACCAGGGCTGCTTTCTTGGCAGTGAGCTGTGGCCCTGCACACAGCTGTCCAGCTCTGCTCTGCTCCCAGCTCTGCTGCTTTTCTAGGAGCCGCTCCAGGGTCTCTGGGCCCAAGGCCTCCTGGGTGAGAAGGTAGAAGGAGGGTGGGCAGAGCCGGGCAGGTCAGGGCCAGCTGCTACAGCTGTAATTCCAAAGTCCTGTCTCTTTTTAGCAGTCCCCCCCCTTCCTAAATTTGGGCTTCACACCCTTTGCCCTCAACTTCCTTGGTCTTAGCTCCCTGGAACCAGCTCCCCAGTCCCCTCTCTGCTCTTACTCCCTCCCTTGTTCCTTCACCTCACCCTGGGGATCAAGGAAATAGCCTCGGGAGACAGAGTGAATACTAGGCGTCCTGCTTGCTCGACTTCATCCTGGCTCCATAACTCTGGTTTCCTGAGGGACAGAAAGAAGATCAGGGATTGGGATGCTGAGTGAACTGTGAGAAGGAAGAGGAAAGACATGCTGGGACTGGGGACTCAGGGCTCCAAGGACCTCAAGCATATTGAATGGGCTGCCACTGATAAGGGTGGTTGAGAGGGTGGGTGAAGAATGAGTTAGAATCTGAAGTTCCCGGAGGTCCGTACCCAAGAACAGGCTCCTGCAACAGCAGCCATCCCAGCTCTGTGGCAAATGGCTCTCCTAGGCAGATGCCCTGCAGCTGACTGAGATGGGCCAGCAGGATCTGTAGGGGGATCCGTCGTGTGCTCTCTATCCCCAGGAATCCAACCAAGGGACCCAATGTCTCCAGCACTTCCCTTGACACTGTTGTCTCCTTTGGAGCCTGGAGAGGGGCATCAGGCCTTGGGACAATGCACTGCTGTCTCAAAGGACCAGTCTCTTTGATCAAGACACCAAGACCTTTGACCTTGCCTCCCTCCAGCTCCCAACCCAAGACCCTATGAAGTTCATTGTCATTGTTCACTTTTCTAAACAATGAGCCCAAACAGGAGCAGGCAGGAAGACTGGGAGGTGGAATCCAAGGAATTCTTATACTCCAAGGGATATGGACAAGAAACATGAAGCAGACTATCAAGGAATAAACACAGAGGTAGATCTAGGGGCTAAGGCCTTGTAGACAAAAACCTGTTTGGCAGCAAAAGTTCAGGTCTGGGCCTAGAAGACAGAGAGCATTGTCTGAGTGGTAAGAATGGCCCAGGCTACAGTTCTGAGTCTGATGGTGTGGACTCTTACCAAGTTTTCTAGTGCCCTTTCTGCCAGGGCTGCCCGGTGGGGTGGGGTCAGTTCCAGCAGCTGCTCTGGAGTGCCTCGTACCAGCTCCACCACCAACATAATGGATTCACTGGACAGTCTGTCCATCAGCCGGATCCTATAGCAGTTTGACAGTGGGGGGGACTCAGAATTGAGCCAAGTTGAGAAGGGACCACAGAATGCCACATTGCCCAGACAAGAGGTAACACTAGACCAAACCCTGTGGCCCTGGAAAGGAAGCCCCAGATCCAGTTCCCACCACAGTGCTTGCAGGGAGAGAACAAAGGGAGTGACGTATTTCCAGTCTTCTTGAGAAGTAACAAACAATCCTACCTCATCTAATGGAATCAAAAGCCCCAAATATTAAGTATCACTAAGTCCCCTCCCCCATTTTATGAAACACTGAGGTTCGAAGAGATCAAATGGTGGGGTCTTCCTCTCAGTTCCTGTTTTCCACAGTACGACCCTTCCTCTACTTATTGTGAGAAGGTCCCCTCTCGTTCATAGAGCACTATACAATTGACAAAGTTCTTTTAGGCGTTATCTCATTTGATCCTATGGCAAAACCTGGGGGTAAGAGAGGTATTTTCTCATCTCTCTTTCACAAATGAGGAACGCGGGTCTTCCAACTCATGGTCCAGGATCTTTCACCTCATCCAGGTCTTTGGGATTCTAAATTATCTCCAAGAACCAATATATTTAAATAGGTTCGAAAGGCATTTTTTAAAAAGCCATTTTGCCAAAAAATCAGAAGTGACACCATGTACTCTGTCTAGGGTTGCCAAGTCTGGAACTGGAACAAGTAGTACAAAAGCCAAAATCTGTGGGAAGGTCTATAAAAATGTAAGGATGGAGTCACCTCCCAGAAAGACCAACACCAGCTTTTTCCTACTCTGACTTACAGTTCAGTTGGCAATGGGGTGAGCATGGGGGCAAAATGGGAAAAGAAGCCTGTGAGTGAGATACTCATAAACTCCTAGAGTATCTAGTTTAGGAGCCGCCTTAGGTTCATCTAGTCTTCTCTCTCCTCATGCACACTTGAATTTGCTCTACAACATTCCTGCTATGGGGCCATCCAGACTAGGCTTGAATAGCTCCAGTGGCCAGGAACTCACTACCACAATTTTCCTCATATTGTGTAAAAATCTGATTTACATTCGCTGGTACTAGTCATGCCCAGTGGGGCCATTCAGAAACATGCCAATCTATTTTCTATTTGATAGCCCCTGGGGTATTTGAAGGTATTTATCACATGCTTCATACATTTTATCTTTACCTACTCCTCTGAGAACACAGTTCCCTAAGCAGACTACAGTCCTGTGGGGCAGAATTGAATCATTAACTTCCTCATTTTTTATTTTTATTTTTATTTTTGGCCATGCCATGTGGCTTGTGGGATCTCAGTTCCATGACCAGGGATTGAACCTGGGCCATGGCAGTGGAAGCCCGGAATCCTAACCACTAGGCCACCAGGGAACTTCTACCTCCCTCATTTTAAATATTCTACCTCTATTAATGTGGCCTAGGTTATAATAAGATTGCTTGGGGACTTCCCTGGTGGTCCAGTGGCTAAGACTCCATGCACCCAATACAGGGGGCCCAGGTTCAATCCCCGGTCAGGGAACTAGATCCCACATGCTGCAACTAAGAGTTCGCATGCCACAACTAAAGATCCTGCATGCTGCAACTAAAGATTCCCGCACGCAGCAAATGAAGATCCCATGTGTTGCAACTAGGACCCAATGCAGCCGAATAAATAAATATTATATATATATATATATATATATATATATATGTATATTGCTTGGCAGCTCACATCACAATGTTGCCACGCTCAGGTGTCCCATACTGGGGCCTTGTTTGGGGAGCCAGTCAATACCTAGAGCAACTTTGTTTTTCGTTTTTAAAAAAATATTTACTTATTTAGGCTGCACCAGGTCTTAGTTGCAGCACGCGGGATCTTCGTTGTGGCATGTGGGATCTTTAGTTGTGTCATGCGGTATCTTTGTTACTGCATGCGGACTCCGTTGCGGTATGCGGACTTCTTAGTTGCAGCATGCGAACTCTTATTTGTGGCATGCATGCGGGATCTAGTTCCCCTACCAGGGATCGAACCTGGGACCCCTGCATTGGGAGCATGCAGTCTTACCCACTGGACTACCAGGAAAGTTCCCCTAGCACAACTTTGAAAAGAATCCTCTGATTTAGGCCGTAACTTATGTCAGGGAACCACCAGACGAAAAACACCACCTCTAAGGTATTTCCTAAGGGCAGATCTTCTACCCTAGGTTGAGCCTTCTGAGAATCCAGTATCTCCAATTGTAGCCTTACGGTAAGTCCAGGAGTAGCTTGGTGTCCAGCCCACTCAGTCCTGGCCCCAGGGTTGCCAGCTCTGGCTCTGGCATTGTCATCCTCCTCTGTAGCTCTGCCCAGATACAGGTCCTCTGTAGGACAGGGTAGGGAAGCACGTTTAGGACAGAGCTGAGCATAGAGGCTGGGTTCTATACCCAGCGTCCCCGCCTCCCTGCTCCCACTAATGCGCAAGCACCCCTCTCACCAGGCTCCCTCGAACCCCAGTGGGCAGTTGATAGATCATGTGTACCACTTCAAGGAAGTCTGCCATCGAGTTGATCTGCTGCAGAAACTCACAGGACATGCCCCCTGCCAGAGTACCCAGAACCCTGTAGATGTGTGAGTGGGTAGATGCTCATTCAACACGTGCCACAGCCTGTCTGCTCCTTGATATCAACATTCTCAACACAAGTACAGATGTTCATTTACGGTAATTTACAGTTTGAGAAATATCTTTCCATAGATATTCTCACTGGCTTCCCACAACATCATCACTGTTTATCAGAGAAGAAAATAAAGATTTACAGAGGTCAGGTGACATTCCCAGCATCATTCTACTAGAAATGTGGTAAAGTGAGACTAGAGCCACGTCTTCAGAAGCCCATGGTTCTTTTACTGTGGGTGGAAGTAAGGTGATACTTAACTCCTGTTTATTCCTGCTTGGTCAGCGGCTCTGAAGGATTAATTAGCAAATGTCTACCAGAAGCTTACACTGGGCCCGACACTGTATTAAGTACCTTTTATGCCTTATCTCATTTAATCTTCACAACCTATAGGAAGGTACCATTTTACTTATTCATTTTAAAAATTTTTATTGGAGTATAGTTGATTTACAATGCTGTGGTAGTAGGAAGGTACCATTTTAATTCTTATTCTACAGAAGGAAAAATTGAAGCTTAGAAAGGTTAAATGACTTGCCCAAGATCACAAACAGGTGATGGGGCTAGGACCTGAACCCAATCAGGATAGATACTGTGCTATGGAAGGGCAGGAGGGTCAGGGGAGGAGGAGCCAGAAGAAGACCCCCCAGGCTGAGGCTATGCATCACTGATCCTCACACCCCCACTCCCCCACATATCACATGGTGCCTGGCACATGGTAAGCACTCAAAAAATGTTAGTTGAATTAAACTCACAGCTCAACACAAGTTACTCACTGCAGATCCCTGAGGGTCAGGTTGGTGGGCACCTGCATCTTCTTCCAGAGAAACTGTGCCTACAGGAGAAAGAAAGAGGAGCCACTTCCCAGCAGAGATATTGCCCAAGGACCTATGATGCCTTGGACCCACTGTTGCCTCTCCACCCTGTGGGTCCCACCAGCCTCCTACTCTCCCAAATGCCCACTGCTGAGACAGAGAGAGAGAGAGAGAGACAGAAATGAGGCAATAGGGAGGAGGGAAAAAGAAAGAGCAAAGTAGGCCACATCATAAGGGATGCTAGGGATAATGTGCCGTATGCCTGAGGGATAGGTGAGGGAGGTGGAAAGTAGTGAGAGAAGGGAGTTCTGGGGTAGTGGGAAGAATTACCTGCTGCTCAGACCAGGGCAGCTCCCGGTAACGCCTTCGGTTAGCCAGAAGAGCAGCAGAGTCCAGCTGTAGCAGCTTTAGTGGGAGCAGAGGCAGCAGGCAGTCTGGCCAGGTGGTGGGGATAGGCTGCCGGTGGGGTGGGTGTAGCAGTGTAGTGATAGGTGAAAGGGTCTGGACTCAGGCCTCAAACAAGAAGGGGAACCATGGGGGCAGGAAGGGACCAAAACTAGGAGAAGGGTGGAATGGCATGTGCCACTCTAACAGGGCACACCCAAGAGCCCTCACATAAAAGGCCGTGGTGGTCAAGTGTCACTGCTGATTAGGCACCTGATGGACTAAACTCCCTCAGTTTCTCAGAGCCTTGGTCCCTTTATCTGAAAACAGGATGACTGGCCTGGAAGATTTCTCAGACCCTTGTGGCTTTGACATTCTAGGATGTCATGCTGTCCTGCAACTGGCTCTGGGGAGAGCTACGAATGTCTTGGTGGACACAGAGCTAGCTTGGACTCTCGGGGCCACTGCAGGGAGAGAATGTGGGGCAGCACCAGCCATATGAAACATCCCTGGGATGTGGAGAGGAGCTCAGTCGGGAGAAACCACACGTACCTGACCAGGGATACACACAGCTGCACTGGCACCTGTTGCACCCATGTTTTTTACTCCATCTTTCACCTGCATGAGAATTACATGCGTGTATGTGTGTGTGTGTGTGTGTGTGTAAAAGTGATGAGGTTTGAGGGGCCTTCCCTGGGCACAGGGAAGATGCCCTCCTCCCAACCAGAGCCCTCATCCCTGATTGACCATCCTCCCTGCTGCTCTCATACCCGAAAGGTCTGCAGCAGTGCTGCGGTCTGGCAGGCTGAGAGGCGTGACAGTTCAGGGGCCAGGCAGGAACAGGCCCCAACCAGAACTCGCCTAGGGATGGCCTGGAATGTCTGGGAGCTGAGGCCTGGAAGCAGAGGGTGCAAGGAGCAGAGTTCCTCCAGGGACAGCTGGGGAGCAAGAGAGACAAGAGGCCTGAAGAAGCTGGGCCAGGTGGTAGGGAAGAGGACAATCACAGTACAGAAAGGCGGCAGGTATGAGGGGAGCTGAGAGGGAGCCAGGGAAAGTGGGGTGGACAGAGAGCTCTGGGGGATGTTGAGAAGTTGCTGCTACTCACGTCACGCCTAGGGAGGAGCCGTCCAAGCAGTAGGGCAGCCTAAGGGAGGATGGGACAGGAAACAACAGCTCTCAGGTCCTGGCAGCCAGGTCCCAAGCAGATCCCTAGGGCCCGCCCTCCAAAACTTCCAGCTCCCTCTCTACCACACCAGTGACCAGCCTGGCTCTGGGCTCTTCTTCATCTGAGGAAGGGGGTTGAGGGAGTCCTCCTTGGGACAGAGGAAAAGGAGGCTTCAGGGGGCCCAATGGTATCCTTGAATGTAATTCTCTTGACTGAGGTTCCGTGGGTGGCAGATGGAAGCCAGGGAGTGAGATAGGCCCACCTGGGCAGGTGTGACACTGGTTCCTTGCAGCTCAGGAAGCATGGCTCTAAGCTGGGGCTCTGACAGCTCCTGCAGGAAGCGGAGGCCCAGCTGAGGGAAGAGAGGGGTCCAAACTCGAAGCTCCTGGGGGCTCAGCACAGTTCCTCCAGATGAGCGCAACACCCCCAGAAGTTCATATGCTACCTGTAACCAAAGAAGGTCTGGGACTGGAGAGAAAAGACAGGTGAACCTTAAGCCTCCTCTCTAATCCCACATCTGGATTTCCCAGGGCCTGGATAATGGCTTGGAACCAGGGATGGGAGAGGAGCAGATTGGGTTCAAGACATCAAAGGATATGTTCGAGATGTCATAGACCAGATGGAGCAGGGTCCCGAAGGGGTGGTAACAGATAAGAATGGCCATGGAGTAAGGAAGTAAGGAATGAAGGTAGCCAAGGTGGGACAAGGGCTGGCACCAACTGTGCTCAAGCTTGGTTGAGATGACTGGGCACATCCTCCACACAGACCACCCCCCACGGGAAGCCTGGAGTCTTGTAGGCCTGTGCCGAGGGGCTCACCCGTCCTTGTGGGCTGAGGGTCCCGTTGGCCGCACATTCCAGCAGCCCCTGTTCTACCGGCCCCATTGGATCGTTCAAGGGTACCAGGCTCTGCAGCTCCTCAGGGCTCAGGAAACAGGCGAGGGGCCCCAGCCTGAAGAGGGCACGAAGCTGGCCTTCACCGAGGCTGGTACTAAGGCTGGTACTAAGGCAGGGACCATGTGGGTACATGGAGCAAGCACTCCAACCGCTAAACTAGGAAATATGGATGCCAGAGACAGGCCTCTCTCCTGGAGCCCTACACCGCCAGGGGCCACTGCCTACTCTCTTGCCCCTTCCTGTCTAGGACCCCAACCCATCATGGCAGCTGTACCTGCCTCTCCCCGGCTCTGGCCGTGATCACCGGTCCCACAACCACTCACCTGCGCACCTGCTCCTCTCCATCCTGGACACTCTGGTTCACCAGGCTGCGCAGCACATGTCGGGCGTGTCCTGGCCCAAGACCTGCCGCTGGCCAGCTATCCTCCAGGGCCTGGATCTGAGATGGGGAAGGTCAGCTTGTGTTGGGGTCACTGTGGGACTAGGAGACATGCCACTGACTCCCATCCCACCTATCAGAAAACAGCCTAGTCAAATAAAGGATCGTCCACATACCTGATGAGGGCTGAGTTGCAGAAAGTTCTCCAGAGGCAGATGGGGGAGCAGGGGCAGCGCTGCCCATAGCAGCTCCTGGGGCCAGGCGGGCACTTCCCCAAACAGCTCAGGGGCCAGCAGTCGCCGTGCCAGAGCCTCCTTCTGTTCAGGCCTCATTTCAGGGCTGTAATTCCGGATGGCAGCCAGGCTGGGGAGAGTAATGGGTCTTAGCCCTTGGCCCTGTTCCCTGGCTCTGTGCAGACCTGCTGTCATGGACAGGAAGGAGACTCCCCAGTTTTAATCGAAGGGGCTGCTCTAGGTGGGGGGGATTGGCCTGACCCTGACAGGGTCAGGAGGAGTGGTACAAGGTCCTTACACACTGTCATTGGCCAACAGGGATGGTGGGAAGCGCATCAGGTCGGAGACAGCCAAGAAGGGGATGAGTGGTGAGAGATCGATGAAGAGCTGGGAGGTGAGGCGCGGGTACCGCTGGAGCAGCAAGGCTGTCAAACGACCCAGGGCCTGCTCCTCAGATGGTGGCACCTGTGGGGGCACAGGAATGAATGCCGGCTCTGGGGATGCCCACTCTTCTGGCCATCTCCCCTGCTGAGTTCCTCCTTCTGCTAGAGCGAGCCCATTGCCTACCTAGTTCCAGGTGCTCTTGATTCCTAGATTTCCCCCGCCACCCTCGTTCCCTTCTCCCTCCGTGCCCACCTGCATCTGGGCCCAGGAACGGTGCATGAGCGTCAGGAAGCCCTGAGCAGCCTCGCTCTCCGCTGAAAGCACCAGCTGCTGGAGATTTTCTGGCGGCATGTGCAGGTAGGCCTGGGAGTAGGAGGTCATGGTGGTTATGGCCTCACTGGGCAGGGACCTCAGGCCACAGCTATCACCCAGTCCACCCGCATACTGCCCCCCCAGCCCCCCGCATCTGTTACCTGCACTAGAATCTGCAGGGCCCAAACACTCTTCTCCCTCTGGAGCAGATCCCACAGCACAGGCTGGAGGGGAGACAGACAAGATGCCAAGAGAGCTGTCTCCTCTGTCCCTCCTGCGGCTTCCCCAGGCATTCCAACTCCACTTGCTAGAATGCTTGTCCTTCATCCGAAGCTAGTATGTGTGTCTGCTCAGATGTTACACTCCTTTAGGTCAGGGACCACGTCTGCTATAGCCTTTCCCATGCCAAGGCCATAGTTGGCTCAGTAAATACTTGTAGATATGAACCAAATTATTACATTTCACTGGTCCCAGGACTCGAGAAAGTGGGCCCTAACATGGAGTAAGGAATCTTTATATTCCCTACAGAACCTAGCAAAGTGCCTTACAAGTAAGCGGAACTCAATGAATGAACTAAGGTATTCACATATTCCAGCCCCTTCACTCTACAGAGAAGAAACTGAAGCCCAGGAAAACCAAATTAAATTACTCGCCTAAAACCTCACTTGTGGCATAGTTGAACCTGAAACCCAACTCTTCCGATTTGCAATCACCCTGAATTTTTCTCATTTCTGCCTTATCTTCCTATATTTTGCCAGTTTCCAATTCTCACTCTCTAGGGACAGAATTAGAGCCCTCTAACTTGATCCCTTTCCTTTCCGGAGCAGAAAGGGGGAAAATCAAAAAGTCAGGAAGAATAATGAGATAACATTTATTATATATTGTTTTTATATCATATACTAGTGCTAAGGCCACAGCATGTGTTATCTGATGTAATCCTTACAGCCACCCTAAAAAGAGTGGCACCATTATTCTCCCCATTCGTTTGCAGATGACAAAAATATTGCTCAGAGAGGTTAAAAACTTGTCCAGGGTTGATCACAGAACTAAGATGTAAACCCAAGCCTGTATGACTCCAGAGCTGTGGGCTTAACCGCTGCACTACACTACTGCCTCTCAGTAATATAGTAGAGAATTCCCATGGAGGCCCTTCCCTCTGTTCCAGGAGCTTTCACCTTGGCAGATCACTCACGCTGAAGCAGGCCAGCAGCTCCATCTTGCTTACACCAGAGCTGGAGCTGTCAGTGGGGTCAAAGTCCAGGGGGTCCGGCTGCTCCTCTTGTTCCAGGTACTCCCCGACTGTCCGCAGCACACTGCGCCGGCCCTCGGGGCGGAAGGCATCCCAGAAGGAGCAGTTGTCTGGGAGACTGGAGAGCATCAGGGCCTGACCCAGCATCCCCTGGGCCTCCTTCCCTCCGGCCCCTGGACCCAGGAGGAAGGTCAGCAGGCGCAGGAGATAGTGTAGGCGTGTGGGGTGCGCAGGGGCCGGCACGGAGGACTGACAGCGTGGCAGCTGGGACAGCATGCCAAGCAGGAAGGGGCCTGGGGCCAGGCAAAGTGGGGACGGTCCCAGTGGGGGCTGAGAGGGCAGAAGAGGGCCCAGTAACCCCTCCAAGAAGCAAGTATCATTGCCCCCACGGCTTATCCTGCACTGGCCTGCTAGCCAAGGCCAGGAGGGCACCAGGGCCTCGTACATGGTGTCATTGGCACAGACCATCATCAGGAAGCTGCCCCCATCTGGGCAGCGTTCCCCACACGGTCCAATGTGGCAGGGTGGGGAGGCCGTGACATCCGGGGTGGGGCCCTGGCACACATGCTGAACCCAAGCCTGGTTGCTGGGGGGCACAGCCTGCAGGCTGGCCTCCCTACACAGCCGCTCAGCCCACAGAGTCTCGTTCTCCAAGAAGCAGCCCCAGAAGATCTCTGGGGTGATGGGGACAGGGGGCAGGCCTTCAGGGCAGCTGGTAGGGGGTGGGAGCAGGCCCGCACAGAGCCGCTTTACCAAGCGGCGGTTGGGAAACGACAGGGTGGAAAAGGGGAGGTCGCTACAGATTGCCTCCAGGAACTCTTCGGGAAACTGGTCGTGGCAGGCCTGGAGCCAGCCTTGGGCACCTGGTGCCCATGAGACTGCATACCACACAGCTGTCTGACAGATGGCAGCAGTGCTGGGAGGGGGCTGCGGGGAGACAGGCTTAATGTGCTGGCAGATCACGTAGAGGGTGAAGTTGGAAATGCTGTAGTGCGGTGCTGGGCCTGCGGAGTTCTCGCAGAGGGCCTCCAGAGAGATGGCCCGCCGCTGGCGAGGGCTGATGTGGGCTGAGGGCTGGGAAGTCCTGGGCAGAGGCACAGCTGTGCTCAGGCATTGGAGGAGCGCGGGGGGTGGAGGTGGCGATCCAGACAGAAAGCCCAATGCCCGCACATCCCAGGAGAGATTGTGCCGGATGCCCCTGGATGCAGAGGGAGGAGCAGGTGAGCATCTGATCAGTTTACATGTCCTCAGGTTGAGACTTCTGGCCCCGGCCCAGAGCCCTGCAGGGAGGGTGGCAAGCACAGGCTTTTCCAAAAGTGAGGTCGCTGGGAGTACTGGTGTTACCGGTTTAAATGTTGGAATGGGGGGAAAGGGGAGAGAGATCTGTCCCGCCAAGGCACAAAAATCACCTAGGAGCAGTTGGAGTCCCTTCTGTCCACCCGGCCCCCTTCTTTCTCCTTTCTGCATACGCTTTTAGGCAGCTTAAACACAACCCTTGGTTGGCCTCAGATCAGGAAATCTGCCCAGCAACTGAATATGTCCGTCTGTGCTCTGGCACTGTTGTACTGAAACAGTAAGGGGTGGAGGAAGCAATCCCGTCCTTTCTTTCCATACCCCATCTTTATTAGTTAACATTTATCAAGCACCATGTGCAAGGCACAGTTCTAAGTGGTTTACACATACAGTATTAACTCATTTAATCCCTTGCAAAAACTCTGAGGTAGTTAATATTATCCATATTTCCCAAGTGGGGAAACTGAGGCATAGAATGAAGCTATAACCTGCCCAAGGTCACATGGCTAGGAAGAGGTAGAGCTGGGACACCAACCTCGATAGTCACACTCAAAAACCTGTAAACTACACCCCTCCCATCAGTTTCCTCTTCCGCTCTGGAGGCTGATGACGTCCCACACCCAATCCCTCAGAATTCCTCTCCTGTTACTTACCACAAGAGCAGCTGCTGAAGATTGCCTAGGAGGGAAAGAGTAAGGAAGAGAACTACCCCAGTCTCACCCTTCCTTGCCCTGCCACAGCCCAGCCCCAGACCCAGCAGCACTCACCTCCCTGGCACTGCCCATTGACATCAGGCTCTGGTTGCCCCAGAATGGAAAAGACCTCATCCTGCAGGGAGTCAGTGACTCGGAGCAGCCCCTCCTGGAAGGTAGCATAGAGGGGGGCCCCCACTGTGCGCAGCAGACCTCCCCAAAGAGCCTCCTCAGAGCCCAGCTCCCCCACTGGGGTGAGCAAAGCCAACAGACCCTGCAAAAGGTGGGGGGCTGGCTCCCTCCCATCGAGGCCTGTGGCATTGGCGAGGTCCACGCTGGGCTGCACCTGCACCAGGGCCTGCCAGCGTGTGCCCTCTAACAACAGCAGCAGAGAAGGCAACCAGTCAGCTGCCAGAACGCAGTCAGAGGGCCCATCACGGGTGCATGGGGGCCGGGTAGGGCTAGGGGGTCCCCCGGGAACTAAGGCTCCCAGCAGCACCTCTGCAAGTCCACTCAGCACACCTGCCTGGTGCCCCAGGAAGTCCCGGGGGGTCTGCTCATGTCCCAGCAGTGCCAGCACATCCCCCAGCAGCCCCAGCATTGGCTCCCAGTCTGGGCTGCCTCTCAGCGTCACTAAGAAATCATGGAGCCGGAGGGCAGGGGGCTGGAGAGGTGGGGGCTCTCCCACCGGTCCCTCCCCCATCCTCCCAGGCTCAAAGGAAGAAGAAATGTTGGCCAGGAATGCAGAGAACCGTGAGCGGCTGAGGGACCCCTGGGGAGCCTGGTCCAGAACGGAGAGCCAAGACTTCAGGAGGGAGAGACCAGGGTCCAGGGACTGAGGCCCAGTAGGGGCCAGAGTCACTGTAAGAAGAGAAACCAGAGATCACTGAAAGGGAAAAACCTGGAACCCAAATTCAGCCCTGCCCTGGAGCCCAGTCCCTGCCTAAAGATGAGGTGAAAAAGATGGTGAGCTGAGTCCCTTTCAACACCCTACAGTAAGTCTTGGCCTGATTTCTTAACCCTCATTTTCTCAGCTCCAGTCTCTGCCCCTCTTCCTTGCCCCTTTATTTTTTCTCGAACCAGTTAATCTCTGCATTCTTAAGTCTCTTTCCAGCAACCATCCCCTTCATCCCCAGCCCAGCTCACTGTTCCTCTCACCTCCACAGGATAGCAGCAGCACCAGGGCCCAGAGGCTCAGAGCCATGTTTCCAGGTAAGCGCTGGTACTAGAGGTGAGTTCTGGTTATTCTCACCTTGTGTGGGATAGCCAGGTGAGGGCAGGGCACTGCAGGCAGCCTGAGTCTCCACTGACACTGTAGTGTGGTCTTTCAGGAAACAATATCCGTAACCTGACAGCAGGTTTGTCACCTGAGCCACTGAATACCTGATCCTTTGGCTTTGGAGAAGGGTGTGCCTGTCAGAGGGACCAATGATAGGGGATCCTAGGGGGCCCTCAGAGGAACCCAAGGATATAACTTCAGTGAGGAGCCAGGATGCAGATAGGAGTAGGCAGACATAGAGATGGAGCAGTTCTGGAGATCAGGAGTGTAATCTGGGAGGGTCTGCAGAAATATAAGAAATATATATAAATAATATTAAATAAACAACAATAGAAATATAAGAACAAAAGAGGGCCCAAAGGAGCTAAAAAGCAAGTAGAATTTGAGGGAATTGAAGAAGAAAGGGGGCCAGGAGAACGGATCTGGGCAGCCAGGTGTAAACAGAGAAGAGGAATGAAGACAAAGGTCTGGTCTAAGGATGGAGCATTCAGGAAGAGAGGGGCTTTTGATTCAGTACCCAGAGCCACAAAATGTTAAGAGTTGGGCAGGATTTCAGAGATCACACAGACCAAACCTCTCATCTTATGGATAAGAAAATATACACAGAGAGGAGTGACTTGCTCATTAGGCCATTCAAGTGTTTGGGTTTGCCCTCTGGCTCTCTTCCTGTGCCCCAGGAGAAAGCCCTTAGAAAATTCTGAGGTGAGAAAAGAAATAAACCAGATTAAGTGACTATGCAAGGAGGCTATTCCCCACATGCATACACACACACACACACACACACACACACACACACACACACACACACACACACAGAAACTGCTCATAGATCAGAGAGATCCATCTCTCTGATCTGGTCAGGGTGAGAAGTCTTTTCTGCCCTCTGTTTATATATCCCCAAGGCCTTTACCTGACACCAGTTCTAAACAGTAATTCACCACAGGCTCCACTAAAACCATATTCTGTCCTTCTCTCCTTAGAACCCTTCTCTAAAGCCCAAACCCATACGTTTAAATCCATTATTAATGTGCCTCTGTCCTGGAAGGTCCATTTACGATCATAGAATTTTTTTTTTTTTTCGGTACGCGGGCCTCTCACTGTTGTGGCCTCTCCCGTTGCGGAGCACAGGCTCCGGACGCGCAGGCTCAGCGGCCATGGCTCACGGGCCCAGCCGCTCTGCGGCATGTGGGATCTTCCCGGACCGGGTCACGAACCTGTGTCCCCTGCATCGGCAGGTGGACTCTCAACCACTGCGCCACCAGGGAAGCCCACGATCATAGAATTTTAGAGCTGGAAAGGACTTGAAGAATCCTCTTTTAAAAACTTCTCATTTTATAGATGAGGAAATGGAGGCCCAAAGAAATAGAATACCTTGGCCCACGCAATCAAAGGAGGTGAGGGCAGTGCTGGGATTTTCCAAGGTGAGTCAAAAAGTTAGAACCAGTGAAATGATCTATTGTATCACTTTGCCAATATTTTCTCTTTGCTTATCAAAGGTACATCTAGTCTGAAAAGCAGAGAGGAGAATCAGAGGAAGAATACGGCCTGGGTTCCCAACAGCTTTCTAGCTCCTGGCTCCAGCCCATTCTGCAATCCACTTGAATTTCCACCCTTGATTCTATAACAACCCTCTTATAATAAATTCTTTTTGCTAATAGGGTAGCAAAAAATGAGATGGCTGGGCTCAAGTCCTGGCTCCAGCATATACTAGCAGTATGTCCTGGGCAGTTTCTAAACCTGTGGCACAGTGTTCTTTTCTGTAAAAAGGAGAAATACTAGTATAGAGTTGTCATGAGTATTAAATTTGATAAGGCATTTAAAGTATTTAGCACAGTGCCTGGCATTCATTCAAAAAGAGTAAGCACCCATTATGTGCCAGACACTGGTACAGAATAAACATTCACTAAATGTGACTACTATTATTATTAGACTAGCTCAATATGAATTCTTTTATTTGAAACTAAGGAGTCCTAATTAATACAGAAATTGTCACCAAGAAGTAGTGTCTTGAGTGAAAGACCTTTAGAACAAGTATGGAGCTAGCTGAATCAAGCAGAGAGGGGAACAATGAGGACTCCCTCAACCCAGAAGGGGAAATTCTTGGCACTCCACATGATGATGGAGCAATCAGGTTAAGCAATCCTGTGGCTGCCAAGGATTCAGGCTATCTGCCAACTGAGGATGAAGTGCTTAGGATTTATAGCAAAGATATCAGCCTTATTCAATACAAGCAAGTTACTGCTTATACTATGGTAAGGTTCAACAAAAGCAAGACAAGTTCCAATCCTCAGATGAGCAAATGGAAAGAGAGAAAACCAGAGCCAACAAACTGAAATTACGGGGGTCCAGAGCACGATATTAATCATGTGTGTTGCTAAAGTGAAATGGATTAGATTGGTGGGGTGATTGGAATGCTCTGTGATCTGGCAATTGGAATGGAGATACTTGCAAGGAGCCAAAGGAGTTGAGAAATCTGAAGCATCCTCAACCTCCCAAATCAACCACAGGGCACTTTCTGTCTGACTAGAACAGAGGCCTCCCTTTGTAAAGTGCAATTGTTTTTCTCCCTTTTTGGTTTGCCTTTTGTAACTTAAATATAGATATATATTGCTCACTAAGGATCCAAGCAGTCCCCAGATCTCTTGCAGTTAGGTGGGGTCAGGTGATTAGTTCTGGCTAATGGATAGTGAATGACGAAAGAATTTAAGAGCTAGTGAATGATTGCTCCAGCAATCTCTTCCCTGTTGAGGTAACCTAGAAACCACACACTGAGATGGCAGCGTCATAAGGCCAACTAGCCTAAAGCTCCAGATTATCACACAGCATTTAGAGTAAATTCTCATTTTTGAGTTCTGTTGTAGATTCCTCCGCTCACTAAAATTTATTTGTGACCCCAAAATCAATACCTATGGCATTTTCACAATCCTTCACAGACATCTGCAGAGTGGTAAAAAATTTGAGTCGACTGATGTGTACATTCCCAGCTGAGTTCAAACAAGGCAATACTCCTCTACAGCCATACCACCCTGAATGTGCCCGATCTCATCTCGGAAGCTAAGCATGGTCGGGCCTGGTTAGTGCTTGGATGGGAAACAAGGCAATACTCCACCTTCTTCTCATACTGTAAATCAGTGTCCTTTTCATGATCTATTTAGTGCCACAATTTTAGCATTTTAGTGCTTTTTGTTGGTGATTTCACCGTTTAAAATGGTCCCCCAGCTTAGTGCTGAAGTGCTTTCTAGTGTTCCTAAGCACAGGAAGGCTGTGATGCACCTTACAGAGAAAACGTGTGTTTGATAAACTTTATTCAAGCATGAGTTATAGTGTTGTTGACAGAGGTCAATGCTAATGAATCAACAATATATATTAAATAAGGTGTCCTTAAACAGAAACACCTTACATAAAACACCATACATAAAAAAAAGTTATGTATCCATCCATTGATATTTGACAGTGTGAGCGATAACTGAAGATCAAAGGGGGAAACCATGTTCCAAAATAAAAGCTTAATACAAACCATATGTGAAAAAATTCAATTGTATCACAATATCTAAATCCTAACTTCACTTCCAAAATGCTCCTGAGGAAGCTTCATACTTACCTGGCATAGAGCCTGAATCTCTTCCTTGACTTGAGAAGACTGGTAAAAGTTATAGCAGGGTTATTAGGTTAGGGCAAGGATAAAAAAGGAAGCTGGAGGAGTAATGGATTCATTGCCAGTGAGGCTTGATCCTCAGACCTTAAAATGTTTTTATTTAGTCAGAAAAAAGTTTGGTTTTGTTTTTAAGCAGATGTTATCACACGGCTCTGGGCTGCTGGAAAGATTATTTGGGGAAAAAAACAGAGGGAGGTAAAATCACTGTCTTCATGGAAGTTATTTATTACTTGGGGATCTTATGGGGAGCTAGTTAGAACTGGCAGGGATCTCTGTCTTGTTCATTCATTGACATATCCAAACACCTATAACAGAGTCTGGAACATAGGAACATAGGAAAAATGCAAATTTGTTGAATAAATTCCATTCCAATAGAATTGAAACCAGATCATTTTCGTTAAGGAAGGAGTTAAAGAATGAGGCAGCATGCACAGGCCATTCATTTGAGAAGGTTAACTACAGAAAGCAGGAAGGGACCAGTCATCACATAGGTATAAAGCAGTGCTTTTTGAAACTTTAATGTGCATATGTAACACCTGATTCAACAGGCCCTGAGGATGGGACCTGAGATTCTGCACTTCTAACAAGTCAGGTGAAGCCAATTCTGCTGGTCCTCAGACCACACTTTGAGCAAAGCCACTCAATGATATTGCTCGATGAGCATTCACTTTGTGGATAGCACATGTAAGATTTATTAAATACTTCCTTATTCTGTTTTATTATATTTATTGTATTCTGATTGCTGGGTTCAATGGATGCTCCAATCCAGATCTTGCTGGACCATTCCTTTCTTGAAATTCTAGGGACATTACTCTAGAATGATTATCCTCCTGTCTCTTCAGTTCTTCCCTCTCAGGCTTTTTTCTGGCTCCTCCTCCTCCTATCCCTTAAGTGGTCCTGCTTCCCAGGTTTCTCTCTCCAGTCCTCAATTCTTCTATTTGTACTTAATGGAAATTCTTTGTTATCTCTAATTCTATTTGATTCCTTTGGGGTTTCTAGGTATACAATTGTGTCTAAAAATAGTATTTGTAGTTCTTCTTTCCAAGTATTTATTTCTTATTATAAGATTTTAATACAACATTATATATTGACATTTATTTTTAAAATATTTTTGTTTTGTCCCACATTTTATGGGGAATGACTAAAATGCTTTTCCTTGAAACATAATGTTGGTTATTGGTTTCAAATAATCTTTTCTTACTTTATTTTAAAAATTGAGATCTAATTCACATAAAATTTACCATTTTAAAGAACACCATTCAGTGTTTCATGTATTCTTCATACATGTGTATGTTCATATATGTTAAGCACTCAATAAATGATAGAATTTTTAATAATAAACATGTCTAAAGACTTGAGTCATCCAACAATGGAACATGATGCCCTCTAGATAATAAGTCAACAGTAACTAGAAACATTAAAACATTGGATAATCCCCTTTCGGTGATGTTCTATATAAAAGGTGTTCCTACTCTGACAGGAGATAGACTGACTCTAAAAAATCTGTGGGACATACTGATTTGCCCCGCCCCCTACAGAACAGAATCAATGCCCTCAGAAAAGGCAAGGAAATGGAATAAAGGGATGCTCTTTTGGCTCAGAAACAGATGAAAATGATGTTTGATTGAAGTTAACGGTGCCCAGGAGAAGCAATGTTCTTAGAGTAGCAAGGGAAACAACAGTTCTCAAATAGTTACACTCACAGTTCCTGGGGTCTCCTTACCCCCAACCCCCAGGGTCCTGTACCCACCAGTGAGGGAGAAGGTGAAATTAGGACTCTAGCAGGAAGTAGATGCTATAGAAAAGGTGGGGGCTATAGTGACAAAGCCAAAGAAAGAGTGAGATTCAGGAGCTGTGGAAAGGGTAGAAAGCCAAGGACCATGGGCCTCACTGGCATCTGAACTAACTTTCACCTGATCCGATATCTTTCAGTATCCCCTATGTCTCAGAGACAGACCACTGTACAATTATCAGCAGGATTTATTAGACATTTATACTTTGAATTCTCCATTTCCAACACTTCCCTTCATTAATTTTTGCCAAAGATAGCGAAGCCATCCGCTGTCAGCTTTACTTGTCTTCAAAATTCATCAGTGCCTGCACTGTAAAGAAACAGACTGTGAAGCTGGAGAGGTAAGAATGTTCAGAACATACAAATGTTTGGTGAAGACCCTGTTTTTCTGGGTTCTAGGTTTCCACTCAAAGTTTTACTAATCTTGGGGCTTCCCTGGTGGTGCAGTAGTTGAGAGTCTGCCTGCCGATGCAAGGGACACGGGTTCGTGCCCCGGTCTGGGAAGATCCCACATGCTGCGGAGCGGCTGGGCCCGTGAGCCATGGCCGCTGAGCCTGCGCGTCCGGAGCCTGTGCTCCGCAACGGGAGAGGCAAAAAAAAAAAAAAAAAAGTTTTACTAATCTTTACCCTAAATTAAGCCATATGAGTCTGTCCTCTTTGCCACAGATGAATTAATCAGGATTAAGGAAGCCATCTTGCTACCTTCGCTGCCCTTTCACCCTGTTCTCCCCAGAACAAATGGGGAGGCAGGGCTGAGGACAGTTGGAAAGAGCAGGATAACAATGCAATATTCGAAGTAGGCAAAGCCTGTCTGACATCCTGCTCTAAATTCCATGTTCCAATGTTATAAATTCCTCTTACTGCTCTCCTATGCCCACCACACACACATTCCTCTTCCCCCATTGATATTTTCACTTGGGGTTGACTTCAGCTAGGTATTAGGAGGATAACACTAATCCACATTAAATTGTTAAAAAAAAATTGCCCCTAACTTTTGTAATTTTAGAGGGAAAATTCATTGATCCAAATTAATCTCTAGGTGGTGAAATCTCAAATGAGAAATTTAGGGAAAATAATTTTGAGCAGGTAGTTCTCAGCTTAAATCAAACTTTACTATTTTTTTTAAAAGAATTTTTTAAAATTTATTTATTTATTTTATTTTTGGCTGTGTTGAGTCTTCATTGCTGCACAAAGTCTTTCGCTAGTTGCGGCGAGCGGGGGCTACTCTTCGTTGTGGTGCGCGGGCTTCTCATTGTGGTGGTTTCTCTTGTTGCAGAGCACGGGCTCTAGGTGGGCAGGCTTCAGTAGTTGTGGCACACGGTCTCAGTAGTTGTGGCTCGTGGGCTCTAAAGCACAGGCTCAGTAGTTGTGGCACACGGGCTTAGTTCCTCTGCAGCATGTGGGATTTTCTTGGAAGAGGGCTCGAACCCATGTCCCCTGCATTGGCAGGCAGATTCTTAACCTCTGCACCACCACGAAGTCCCAACTTCACTATTTTTTTTAAACATTTATTTATTTATTTGGCTGTGTCGGGTCTTAGTTGCGGCACACAGGATCTTCGTTGAGGCACGCGGGCTTCTCTAGCTGTGGCACGCGTGCTCAGTAGTTGCGGTGCATGGGCTTAGTTGCCCCATGGCATGTGGAATCTTAGCTCCCCGACCGGGGATCAAACCTGCGTCCCCTGCATTGGAAGGCGGTTTCTTAATCACTGGACCACCAGGGAAGTTCTAAACTTTACCATTTGATCACATATTTTCTCTGCATAGGCTTGACTCTAGAAGGGACTGAAAGGAAGAGGAATCTGTAATTCATAAACCTCTTGAGGACAGTGGGCACTTGTGGGCTTTCTGCTGACTGTCTAATCCCCATAGCTATTGAACTTGAGCCTGAGGTCCTTACTGTTGAGGTCTGAAAGGTGACCTTCAAAGAGAAGAAACATGTACAAAAGGGGACAGGCTGGGGCTTCCCTGGTGGCAGTGGCTGAGAGTCCGCCTGCCGAGGCAGGGGACACGGGTTCGTGCCCCGGTCCAGGAGGATCCCACATGCCGCGGAGCAGCTGGGCCCATGAGCCATGGCCGCTGAGCCTGTGCGTCCCGAGCCTGTGCTCCGCAACGGGATAGGCCACAACAGTGAGAGGCCCATGTACCGCAAAAAACAAAAAACAAAAAACAAAAAAAGCGGGGGCAGGCTGCCCAAATAGAGTGAGAGCCCACCTTATCCTAATTTCCAGCAGCTGGAACTGGATACTCTTCTCTTTTGAAATAAGCTCTCAGACGTAACAGGATTTAGGTGTCCCCTACCAGAGAAGCAGGGTTGCCAGGTCCTCACTAGGTTAGAAGAAATCTGGACATATGCCCAGAATGTGACATACTAAACCGTGAATTTGCCTTTTTTAGGTGTGAGGTGGAAATTCAGAGGCTGAGGTGCCAAAATAGCAAACACCCTTCTTCTCCCCAGTTATATATGCTACTCCAATGGACTTAACTCCTGGTCTCCATGGCTGCCCTAAATCCATACCTGCAAACTCTTGCAACCGCTTACGCTCCTCTAGGTTATACTGCAGCTTTTCTAGCAACTCAAAATATCGGAAGAGTGAATCCCTAGGCCAAACAACACGTTCATCCTGATCCATATCCATTAGCCCAGGCAGATTCTGGTGCACATGAGTCTCCCAGTCCAACTGACCTGGAGGGAGAAATGCTTCTCAAGAACATATCTAGATTCTTGGAAGTTGGATAAAAGCTGATAAACTCTATGGGGGCAGGCGAGGAGAAAGCAGGGATGAAAGAGGATATAGGAAGGAGAGAGAGAAAAGTATGTATCACCAAGACACCACTTCTACAATAAACAAAGAGAGCCACAACCATACTTTTCCAAAGTGCGGCAGAAGCACAGGGGAAATGAAGAAGCGTGAAGAAAGTAACCAAGGCCAGAAAATCGGACTGGTGGAGAAAATCGGGAAATGTGCATAGTGGGAGAGCTCCTATTAAGAATGGGATGTCTCATGGAGAAGAGGAGTCTGAATTCAACTGGGAGAAATCCTCGGCTTACCAATACGGTCATAATATCTGGAGCCAGAAGAAGAGGAACAGTAGGAAGATGAAGATGAGGAGGAAGAGGAAGATGCAGACTTCTTCACTTTTGACAAGGACTTCTTTGTTTTTGACTTAGATGCTCTTGAACTCTCTTTAGTGGCACTGTATTTGGACTCTTCCAAAGATTCCCCTTGTTGATTGGCATCTCTGTAAGTGAAAGGCAAAATTTTATTGCTTCAAATACTTTTACACAATATGGCTGGTTCTTTCGTTATTCTGATTCTGGCCCTGGCCTAAAGCTAGGAGTTAAGGCAATGAAGGCCGAACTGCTCCCAAAATCTAAGTTTAAGCACATCCAACCTAAATTATCCCGTGTCATGTACCCCTATTAGTGCCCCTCACCACATAACGTCTGTGCTCAATCTTACTCGGGCTTCCACGTTCCACACTCCACCTTATTTTGCAAAGTTTTAGCCCCCCACCCCTTGGCCCTATGCCTATTACACCACAACTATAGCCTCTGCCCCCTCGATTCCATCTCTTAATATTAGAGGGAACTTGGGCTCAGCTCTTTATATCTTCTCCATCTACCGTTGCTCCTTTGGTGATCTCATCTGCTGAGTTCAAATGCCTACCAGATGCAAATTTAAGCCTCTTGTCCAGACCTCACTCCTTAATCCAGACTTGTATATACAACTTTTACTCACTTAGCACCACTTGAATGTCTAAGGACATCTCAAATTCAATCAAAACTGAACTCTTTGCCCACCAAACCTCTTCCACCCACAGCCCTCCCCATCTCAGCTAATCAACCCTTCCAGTTGCTTGGGTCAGAACTTTCATCCTTAATTCTTCTCTCATACCCCACATCCAATCCATCAAGAAAGCCTGTTGAGGGCTTCCCTGGTGGCACAGTGGTTAAGAATCCGCCTGCCAATGCAAGGGACACAGGTTCGAGACCTGGCCCGGGAAGATCCCACATGCCGTGGAGCAACTAAGCCCATGCGCCACAACTACGGAGCCTGAGCTCTAGAGCCTGCAAGCCACAACTACTGAGCCCACGTGCCACAACTACTGAAGCCTGTGCGCCTAGAGCCCGTGCTCTGCAACAAGAGAAGCCATGACAATGAGAAGCCCGCACACCGCAACGAAGAGTAGCTCCGGATCACCCCAACTAGAGAAAACCCACGCACAGCAACGGAGACCCAACACAGCCAAAAATAAAAAATAAAATAAAATAAATAAATAATTTTAAAAAAAAAGAAAGCCTGTTGACTCTACCTTCAAAATATCTTTTCTCTCAGAGTGGTACCACTGGTACCACTCTGGTCTGAGCCATCAACGCCTCTTGCCTGTATAGCAGCATAGCCTCCTAACTCATCTCTCTGCTTCTTATTTTATTCTTCCCTCAGTTTATCATCAACACAGCAAGCAGACTAATTTTTCTTAAATGTAAGTCACTGCATGTCACTGCTCCACTATGTTCCCCATTTCACCCGAAATCAAAGCCTAAGTCCTCACAGTGGTCCCCACAGCCCTACAGGATCAGGTCCCCATTACCTCTCTGACCTCATCTCCTATCATTCTCCCCCCCTACTTACTCTGCTTCAGTCACAGTAGCTTCCTTGCTATTTCTCAAACACACCAGGCATGCTTCTGTTTTAGGACCTTTGTACTAGCTGTTCCCTCTGCCTATAATACTCTTCCCATAGATATCCACATAGTAATCCCCTGACTTCCTCCAAGTCTTTGCTCAAATGTTACCTTTTCAGAGGCCACCCTGACTATCTTGTTTAAAATTACAATCCAGGGACCCACTGTCAGAGGCCACCCTGACTACCTTGTTTAAAATTACAACCCAGGGACCCACTGTCCCTGGTGGCACAGTGGTTAAGAATCTGCCTGCTAATGCAGGGGACACGGGTTCGAACCCTGGTCTGGGAAGATCCCACATGCTGCAGAGCAACTAGGCCCATGAGCCACAACTACTGAGCCTGCGCGTTTGGAGCCTGTGCTCCGCAACAAGAGAGGCCACGATAGTGAGTGGCCCCCGCTTGTCACAACTAGATAAAGCCCTCGCACAGAAATGAAGACCCAACACAGCCAAAAATAAATAAATAAATAAATAAAAGCCAAGCATTTGAAGCCCCTAAAAAAAAAAAAGTACAACCCATATGCAACCCCCCTCTTATACTCCAATCCCCCTTAACCTATTCTACTTTTTACTTTTTTATAATGCTTATCCTATTTTTATATTTGTTTTTTATTGAAGTATAGTTGAGTTACAATGTTGTGTTAATTTCTGCTTATAGCAAAGTGACTCAGTTATACACACATATATACATTCTTTTTATATTCAAGGCTTATATTTTAATGTGCTAATTTTCTTATTAATATGATTATTGTTTGCTGTCCCTTTCCTCCTACTAGTATATAAGCTCCATGAGAACAGGCATTATTATTTATTTTGTTCACTGATATACTCTGAGCAACTAATAAGCATTCAATAATTATTTGTTGATGGATTTCTTATTTCTCCTTCTGCTCTCTTGTCCACTGCTGAACACTCAGTGTCTTGAATAACATGTTTCACGGAAGGTACTTTTATTAGTTTCCTGTGGCTGCTGTAGGAAATTACCACAAACTTGGTAGCTTAAAACAACAGAAATTTATTCTCTCACAATTTTGGAAGCCGGAAGTCTGAAATCAATGTGTCAACAGGGCCATACTCCCTTTGGAATCTCAAAGGGAGAAGGTTCCTTGCTTCTTGTTGCTTCTGGCAGTTGCCTTGCATCCACTGGCTTCCTTTGGCTTGTGGTTGCATCACTCCAATCTCTATCTCTGTCTTGACATCGTCTCCTATTCTCTATGTCTATGTCTTCTCTCCTGTCTCTTAAATCCAGAGACCCTTGTCACTGGATTTATGGCCCACCTGGATAATCCAGAATGATCACATCTCAAGATCCTAAATTTAACTGCATCTGCAAAGACCCTTTTTCTAAATAAGGTCATGTTCACAGGTTCTGGGAATTAGAACATGGACATATCTTTTTTGAGGCCACCATTCAACCCACTACAATAAATAGTTATTGAATGAATGAATTCTCTCTCAAAGCCAATCTTCACCTTTGGTTTCCTACCCTTTCCTCCTTCATGTGTGTCCATCCCACTTCACATATACACTCCTAACCTGGCATCCATTTTGCTAACGCTTGACCTCTGTGCCTCGGGGATTAGGTTTTGTCTCCTGCAAAGCAAAAAACACAAAAGAGTGAAGAGAGTTACACTGAAGCAGGAGTGTAGTAAGGAAAAAAGAATTCTGATCATCAAGTGAGGAGAATAAGTTGTAGTAAAGGAGTGAAAAAGAGTGGGGAAGCCCTGACAGTGGATAAAGAATCAGGCAGTATTTTAGAGCTGGGGAATTCTAACTCTGAGGCAAATCTGTCACAAAGGGGAAAATGGCACTGCGGCCAAGGAGCGGAAACAGAGAATGAGATCAGGGCACCCTCATGAACAAAAGCTGGGTTTGAAAATGGGGAAGCAGACCTCTGGATAATCTGACGCTTGAATATGTCGGCTTTGTGCTGAACCTCCAGGTGTGTCATCTCCTCGTTCAGCTCATTTCTGATATTCTGGAAGTTAGTAACTGCCCCAAAGGGCCATTAGGAGTTGGGAGATGGTGGTGACTAGACATGGGGAGAGGGCTTGGGTGGGGAGAAACCAAGTGAAATATCCATTCCAGGCCCCGCACCTTCCTGTTACATCAGGTTCTCTCTCTCCGTAATTCACCAATCCTAGCTTTCGCTCTAATTTCTTCCCAAACACCCCTCTCACCAAGTTTCACCTCTTCTATGCTTACCCATCATGGCTACTATGATGTTTCGAAAGATAATGGAACCAAGTAACAACCAGAGGATGACATAGATGCTGCTGAAGGTACGGCTGACTTCAGGCACCTTCCAGGTATCCTGAAGCAGTGCATACCAATGATCCATAGTAAAGAGAATGAACACTGTCACTACGGAATTCAGCAGGTCCCTAAAGAAAAAGGAGGTGTGTGTATAGACAGAGAGAGCTAATTCTCTAAGAAACACTATCATTCTTACTCTCAAAGCAACATAAGAGCATTTCTTTGTAGTTTGCTCTGACTTTAGCCCCTTTTCTACCATACTCAATTTTTTACCTAATCTTTCTTCGGTTTGAGATTGTTTTATTAGGTTTTCCTTTATCATGAATAATCTATGAATAGCTCTCACCATTCCATCAGTGCCTGGGGCACAGTAGGTGTTTAATACATAGGTATTAACTGAATGTTTAAAAATTGAATCACCAATTACACATCATTTTTTTTTTTTTTTTTTTTTTTTTTTTTTGCCCGCGCCGTGTGGCATGTGGGATGTGGGATCTTAGTTCCCTGACCAGGGATCAAACCCGTGTCCCCTGCATTGGGAGCGCGGAGTCTTATCCGCTGGACCACCAGGGAAGTCCCTACACATCATTTTTTTCTAAGTTCATTCTCCACTGTTTTATGGACTTCGCCTAACGGAAAGTCACATACAAATTTAGCAAACATCGTGCCTACTTAGTTTGCTGGCATGAACTGACAGTCAAGTAAATGGATGGATATGTGACACAAACATGTGACTCCAAATAATGAATGATAATGAATATATCACAAAAGGTCTCAGGAAGATATCTAAATTTTCCTTCTTATCCCTCAAAATACATATTACTGAAAACATCAGAGCCTGAACAGAATGAATTCTAGGACTTCCCCAAGTCAATACTCTTACAAAACTACCTGTTAGTCTAAGATAGAGACCTAAGAGGTGCTGACAAGATTGGATTCCAATTCACAAATAACACTGTCTCCTCGAAATCCAAATTGACTTTCTACTAGTAATCAGTGTCCTCTAGACAAAAAGCTTATCAGGATTTTACTTTTGAAAGAATTTAAGTATGTGCATGTGTAATCTCTACATTTAAGAGACTGGGGTAAAACCAGTGACCATGTTTGAGGTCACAGTAACATTTACTGATCACTTACAATGTGTGAAATGCTGTGCTAAATGCTTAAATGAATTACCTCATTTATCCCTACACTCTTATGAAGTAGTACTACTTTTAATCCCATTTTTCAAAAGAGGTAACTGAGACAGAAACCAGGGCTTAACCCATGGAGTATACTGCTATTTAAAGGTGAGGGTAAGTTTGAATTTGCAAAACCCAAAGCAAACCAGGAGTACCTGACCTATCCTCAAAATTGGAGCTAATACCTCTCACTATTCCTCTGCTTTCTCTTTACCTCTCCTTACTGTGTTCTATTCCCGTTTCTTACAATATATTATACTTTTTGTATTACTGTACTTTGGACTAGCTTCCCAGTCTCATGCCCAAACTCTCTCCCCCAACCCAGGCTTCCCCCAGTCCTGCCTACGAGAAGAACATGTGATACTCCAGGTCCTGGCGAGTTGAACGGGTGTAATTCTCGAAGAAGTAGACACCAGCCACGGCAAAAATGTAGAAGAAGATGAGCAGCAACATCAAGAGGAAGGTCATGCTCTAGAGGCCATGACCTTGAGTCAGAGTTGGGCCAGACTAGGCTGATCTCCACCTACAGCCTAGTCAGACCCACCCTGGAAATCCCCCACCAAACCCTCACTTCTAGCCTGAGCCCAGTCATCTCTAGAACACAGCAGCCTGTCCCTAGCCCTTTCTCATCAACAACATTTCACAGGGTCTTTCATTGCCTTCTTTCATCCACCCAGACTGTTTCATGTTAAACCCCCATGTTTATCCACCTTGCCCACTTGATACAGCTGCAGCAGTCAAATCACCTTGAGGGCCCTGACCAGGGCCAAAATAATGACTCGAACTTGACGGAATCGTGCAAAGAGTTTAAGAGACCTTAGCACCCGGCAGATCCTCAGCAACTGGAGCCATACGGAATGGCTTGTTACCCCTACCAGCACCACAACCTCAGGAATCAGGGACTGTAGGAAACACACAGATCATGAGTAAAATATACCCCAAAGCACCCACGCACAGTTGCCCCTTCTTTATCTTTATCTTTATCATTGTCATAGTTCCTTGGTCATTATCCTTTGAAAAGCATTCTCTGGGGACTGTTTCCTATTCAGCCTTTCTATAAGAAATTACTTAAACCCTGCATTTCAACTTGCTCAGACATTAAAAGGGGATAAATACAGTGCTTAACTCATTGGGTTGTTGTGGAGCTCAAATTTTAAGAAATGCATGAAAAAAAGGACAGTTTCTGACATTTAGGAAGTGGTTAGTAACTGGTAGATGTTATTGCTGGGGTTAATGTTGTGATCAGATTCTTCCTTGCTCCTAATACCAACAACTCCTACCATGCCTGACTTTTAGAGAAGAAAAAAATCAAAATAAGGAGGTTAGGTACATTTCTATTTGTTTCTTCCTGTGCTCTAAGTATCTTAACTTTTCTTGTCCTTGATTCACATAGGCACATTTCTCAGGATATCTATCCTTACCAATATGGTGACAACAAAGTCAAAGACATTCCAGGCATTCTTCCAGAAGAGGAAAAAGCTGGATAGCCACATAAGAAGGATCTCCAAGATGAAAACAAGCAAGATGAACCAAGCTGCCACCTCCAGAGTCAGCTTCAGTGGCCACAGTTGGGTATTTGAGGATTCGAGCAATTCTGTGAGAATAGAGCAAAGGATGAGTAAAGGGTAAAGAAGCAGGAAGCTGAATGATAGAGAATGATCAGCAACTGTTAAAAACCACAGTTGTGCCCACTGCTATGCCATTTTTCTTTTGAGTTTCTCTTCTTAATGCCGTTGTTGCTTCAGCCTGTGAAATTCAGGGGAGGATAGAATCGAACATGAAAAATAGCTATAACTCATCTCCTGCTGATACTGGTACGTGTTAACAGCTGCAAGTTACTGCCTTCCCACTCTGGGGTCAGAGAGCCACCAAGGGATTGCTCTCTTAATGACCACCAACCCTGTCTGTTCTGTTACCCTGGTACCAAACTTCATGAAGAAGCAACAGGCCTTGAGAAAAGAACGCAAATGTAGGGCCATGATATGGAAAGTGTTTTATAACATATCTAGGAACAAGAAGCCAGATTCATGGGGCATATTAGGTTATAATAAGAAATTACTTGGTTCTTTGTTACTTTTAAAGCTTCTCCTTTCTACTCTGCCTAAAATTGATTTTATGCTGCAAAGCAAATTGAATCCTATACTTTCTCTCTAGAACCTAATTATTTGCTGACCTCAATTCCTTTACTCATTTGCTTTCATCTTTCAACCCTCTTCACCTCTTGTATACATTTAATAGATGTATATCATGCTGTAAAAAAAAGCACTGAGATCAAAATAGGTTTAAAAGCTAAATAAAATTTTCTCTTTGAAACAGAACAATCTGAGAGCCTCCAAATGCACTATGACTGATATGCCTGGCAGTTAATAGAGACAAGAGAACACTCAATCACCCTGAACAACACAAATGGCTGTGTAGATTTTGACACTTACAGTTTTAAATTGTTATTGCTTTTAGCAATGTTTTGGCTAATTACATTAACGAAGTAAGGAACACTGATGTTGAAATACAACTTAATGAAGAGCAAAAGAATAATTCTGCAAGTTTATCTCAAGACAATCTTCATCAGATTCTATAAATTGCATTCATCTGATAGAAAATTTTATATGGCACATCAAGATATCTCTAGAACCCCAAAAATCAGTGTTTAAATTATAATAATGTTGTACTCAGTTTTTTGTTGGAAATAAGAACTATTCACACTCACAATGTGTTATTTTCAGAGAAGGGCTTGCAAATGAGCCAAATCTTTTTTCTTTTCTCACCTTCTCACCATTTAGAAACAAAATATGAAAATTATAAAAATAAGCCCATTGATGTTTAAAGTGCAAAGCAGAATTACCAATATCATTGTGGAAGAAGATTTTTTTTCTACTTTTTTATGCCCAAACACATAATTAAATTTGCACCTACACTTTAACATATAACATGTATTTAACATACAATACACAATGTTGTAAACCTAAAACTAATATACGTTATATCTAAACTTTTTAAAAGAAACAGAAAATTTAGAAATATAATACATAGGGAATTGGTTCGGGTCCAGGGTCCAGTGGTTCGGACTCGGTGCTTTCACTGCCATGGGCCCAGGTTCAATCCCTGGTCAGGCAACTAAGATCCTGCAAGCCACTTGACACAGACAAAAAACCCATAAATTAAATGTATTTGATCCCCAAACCGAACTTAATATATAATGTCACTTAAAAATTCATTTGTAGACAAATTATATATTTTCTTTAAAAAAAAGCATGATCACTTATAAAATGGCAAAAGTAAAAGTTTGCTTACATTTTATTATTAAAATTATATAATAATAAACACTAAAATATAATATTTAGCAACATGTTAGTCTAAATTATCATTTTTACTTCAACTTGCTTCTCCATATCACAGAAAAAATGTGATAAAATAAAATGATTAAAATTACTATGGAGGTTTTCAAGGTTATATATGTTTTTCTGGGAAACAAAATTGTAAGATGAAAAAGATTGGGGAGCTTTGATCTAGAGCACTGTTTGTTCCTTATCTGTAACAGCATTCTTTATGATCTGGAAAATTGCTTTTTAAAAGTCTAAACAAAGTCTTAATGTTTACCACACGAATTAGTCTATTCAAAGAAATCTGTTAGTCACAAATTATTTCCCTTTGCAAAATCCCTCCTGCCTTTCTACCATGAGAATGTACTTAATAAGATACAATTTTCATGAGCTTGCCAGGTGATTCCCATTCAGGCAATCCACCTATCCTCTGGCACAGTGATCATGTTTCATATTCAGCTGTTTCACCAAAAAGAATGGTTAGTGCTATTCTATTTTGATTTGTCTGTTAGATTCAGGGAATCCCATATATTTACTGCTATTTACTTTATTCCAAGGCCGAAATCTGTATCTCTAATCCCACAGGGCAAATACTTGCCAATTATCATTAACAACAAGAAATAGGAAATGTGGGTGACTTAATTTAAAACCCTCATCACTGTGCGGAGGAAATAAAACAGTTCAAAGCATATAGTATACCGCAGTTGGTCAATGACACCAAATACTGTTGTGTATTTAAATGCCTTTGACCTGATTCCATTAAAAGACTATTTTTTTAAATTTACTTTTTATTTTTATTATTTATTTTTTGGCTGTGTTGGGTCTTTGTTGCTGTGCGGGCTTTCTCTAGTTGCGGTGAGTGGGGGCTACTCTTTGTTGTGGTGCACGGGCTTCTCTTAGGGCTCTAGAGCGCAGGCTCAGTCGTTGCGGTACACAGGTTTAGTTGCTCCGTGGCATGTGGGATCTTCCCGGACCAGGGTTTGAACCCATGTCTCCTGCACTGGCAGGTGGATTTTTAACCACTGCGCCACCAGGGAAGTCCAAAAGCTATTTTTAAAGTGGGAAACTTCCCCAAAATAGTGAGGATGAAACAAGGAAGTGAGTACTTCTACTGTCCTTTCTGAGCAGTTTGAGATGATAATCAAATGAGGTCATTGATTCTCCAAACATTCTTTTGCTTTTAATACATTTCATAAAATTTATGATTGGTTTTAGTGTCATCTACTCTTCAAGTCATTTTTTGGCTCATCTAATATCTTAGTTGTAACTTTACATACATTGTGAGTTTTCTTATTTGTACTTACTCTTTCTAAACATATTTGTAAAAATGTAAATGTTGTATCACTTGCTGATAGGTACTGATATCTCTATTAGAAAAGATTCATTCAAATTATTAGACTAACACAAGAAATGCAACTGGTCTTCCTGTCTCCAATTCCTTGTGAGACTACTACACCCCACCTCTAAGTGTCTACACTACCTTCTATCTACTACACTTGAGAGCCCTTCAAATGTTTCTAGGTCTTAGCAGTTGCACAAATCCTACTCCAAGAGACTTAATATAATTGTTCCTATCACAATTCAAATAACATTCAAATGTGTAAAATGACCAACTTAAAAGGAAAAATGACTCCCACCCTTTCATTCAGCATGAGTTCTCACCTATTTCAACCATCAGTACAATTGTATTCAGAAAGATGAGGAAGATGATAAAGTTTCTGAAGAGAGGACCTGTTTTCTCTTAAGAAAACATAGAGTGGAGTTCTTTTTGGTTTAGGCAGGTGACATAATTAGGGCAAGAACAGAAGCGGTGAGAATGAGAAGAAAATGGAGTTTGGGAAGGGAAAAATAAGTCAATAGGCAGATGATGAGGCAAGAGAGACCGTAAAGTCATGGGATAAAAATGAGTGGCATGAAAGGATACACTCAAGGACCCATCCAGCCCACAAGGAAAGCGGTGGACTCTGGCTGCAGCGCACTCGAAGGGTGCTCATCAGTCTCTGGGCATGTGTAATCCGTTCTACATGACGAGGCTTTATGGAGAAGCGCACAAGCTGGTGTTGATCTCCCAACATAAGTTTCTTCTGACAGGAAGGATCTACACCAAACATTTAAAAAAAGGGACAGTGGATAAATATAAAAAGAAGTCTTTGCGAGTATCAGGAGCAGGTAGGATTGGGGGCAGGAACACTGGTTACATAATGGGCCCCCTAGTGCAGGGGCTTACCTTGCTGCTCCTTCACACAACAACTAATACTATTTTGGAGTACGAGCTCACCTATTGCTTATGACCAACACTGTCCATGCCCAGAATAAAGGCTGCAGGTTCAACCCTCAAAGTTTTAAGTGTCTTTGGTAGAAACTTCCAAGTCAGCCAGGGCTAATAGTTACCCTAGGCCTAAAAGTGAACGGCATGGGTTCCATCTCCTGGATCCAGAGTTTTATTTATAAAGCCTTTGATTTATCAAGTTTGGTGTAACTTCCAAACTAGCAACCAAACCAATCTCCCCTGAAATTTCTACCCTTAAAATTGCCTCTCTGCTTCCTACTCTTTGGAGGGTGTGGATGGGAGTCTTAAATTCATCCTAGTGAAGAAACAGGCTGCGGACCAAGTATCTCTCGAATAGTGTGCCGTGGCACAGCTTGGCTCAAGCCGTGCAGATGCTGAAGGAGAGAGAAAGTATCAATGAGTCGGGAACGAATGGCATCAGCCCGGGGCAGTTGCATGTGTCCTACTGGGTGATAAGTGGCCATGCCTGTTAAGAAAATAAAAGAATCGAGTGTCATTTCATTTTTGGAGTTGCACCAAGCCTTAGAGGTTCTCTTCCCTTCCTCCCAACCTCTTTGCACTTAAGAAGACAAACATTGTACCCAGACTCAAGGCTTTTTGAAACAAATGAGACAGGAGTCATTACAGAGAATCTGCGTAGTTGACTAAGTGGACAGACACCTTCACCTGTGTGACAGCATTTCTAGTTAAAAGCAGCAGCCACAAAGAGCAGGAATCCCGGGGTTGGACAAAGAGGAATTCAGGCACCACCTGGACCTGAGGGTATCAGGTAATGCGATGAGGTGGGTCAGTGGGAGGGCTTAGGACTGCCGCCAAAAGAAAGACCGAGTTAAGAGGAACTGGACAAAATGCAACAGCCTGACATTTTGAAAATGTGTCCCGTCCCAAGTGTGTCCACTCCAACGCGCTCCCTCGGGTGCCAGCTCCCTCTCTCAATTCCCACTTCTGGGCCTCACCTTTGCCCAGGCTCTCTTCCGCCCACTCAGCCCTGACTTCACTCCTCCGCCTCCGGCTCTGACGCCTCCTGAGCTCGGCTCTCCCCACGCGGGTCGAGCTCAGGGTCGGCTCCCAGCGCCGCAAGTCCTGCTCCGCCAGCCCGCCCGCTCCTGGGTTCCGGCTCGCCCCGGGCCCACCCCCAGCACCAGGCCCGGGCGCCAGCACCCTCCCGGCCTCACTCGCCCCGGCGCCCGTCGCCTCCGCCCAGGCCCGCTCTCCGGCCACTCGGCCGTTACCAGCTGGTCCCGCCCGCCCGACGCAGGCGCCGCACAGCCAATCGGCGGCTGCCACACTGCGGCCCGAGCCGGGCTGGGGGGTTGGGACCTCCGGCTGCGGGGCCGACTGGGCCAGACGCGCGAGCGCAGCCTGAAGGCTCGTGGTTTTCTGCCTGGCCTCCGCAGTCCCCGCCGAACCCTGACCCTCCTGGCCGCCGCCGCTTCACCTAGTCGCCATGCGCCTCCGTCGCCTAGCGCTGTTCCCGGGCCTGGCGCTGCTCCTCGCCGCGGCCCGCCTCGCCGCTGCCTCTGACGTGCTGGAACTCACGGACGACAACTTCGAGAGTCGCATCTCCGACACGGGCTCTGCAGGCCTCATGCTCGTCGAGTTCTTCGCCCCCTGGTGAGGCCATTTAGCCGGGGCGGGAGAGGGAGGGCCGGGTGGGCAGGGGGCGAAGGCGCGGGGACGGTAGGGCCTACGCAGCGCCGGCGCCCTCCATCGTTCCCCCGAGCCCGGCTGAGGCCGGCAGGTTTTCCACCCACCGGGGAGCCAAGCTGCCTCGCGGAGAGCGGAGACGTCGGTACTGATGGCCTGGGAGCGAGATCCGAGAAGGAGAACGCGAAGGCCCCTCTCGCGCAGGGCCACATCCTTACCTCGGTGCTCCTGCGGCACTTCCTATCTGCAGAGGGTTTCACCCCCTGCACCCCATCCTCCCTCGACTGGTATCTTTAGAGTTTCTGGGTGAGTCCGTTTTACTGTTTTCCATTCTATAGACGAGGCATCTCAAGGCCTTATATTGGAAGCCAACGTTTCACCAAGTGCAGAGGCCGTGGGCCCCCAGGATACTTCCTTTCTTCTTGCCCCACGCAGCCGTTGGTTTCTAGCCAAGGTCAGAGTGGCTGCAGAATGGTCATAAGTGCTCTCTTAAGGAAGGCAGTTATTTGTCCATCGCCAGGTGCACACTTTCTCCATTAAACTGATCATTTCTCAGCACCATCAGAATTCCGTTAAAAAGAGTAGGTGAACCGAGTAATTCCGTCAGGATCTGTCTAAATGGTCAGTTTTAATTAGGATTTCTGATAAATGCCAAAGAAGACCCCAGTGAGAAAGTAATCAGTGTTGGAGAAATACTCCATTTGAGAGTGCTTTAACTGAACTAGGATGTAAATTACTTAGGATAGAACTAACTGGAAATAAAAAGCTGGGGGTGGGGTGGGAGTGGGGAAAGAGCAAATAGGATATCTGACTCAGTAAACCTGAGCGTTGTTATTTTTTTTTAACTCCCACATCTTTACCATAGCAAACAATGATTATCTTAACGCTGGGGACAGCTCAGTATAACCACGCTAATTACAGTACTTAAGTTTTCTCCTGCCACAGTGACCCTTAATTAAAAACTATTTGTATTCAAAAGTCTCAGTAAAAGAAAGTTAGTGGATAACTTTCACTTGCTTCTAACTCTGGTCTTCACTCTGCAGGGGCTCAGCTGACTTGAGGGTTACACTAGAAGTCCTGTAATGAAGGCCACCTGAGCCAGAAGGGTGTGCTTAGAGGCAGCACATTTTGTTTTCAGCTTCTGACAGGTTTTGCATCCAGGGCATTACCGCGACTAACTGGCAGTACTGATTACACATCATAGGTGGTCTTTACACGTCACTAGAAATCACATTCTCTTAGAAACAACTCTTCCCAATCATGTAACCATGCTGTTAGCTTTGAGGGGGTGTTACTGTAATTAGAATGGCTGTATGGAGTTGTATCAAAACTGGGAGGTGCCTCTGTGACTACAGGGGTCCACATGAAGTGAATTGCTGGAGAATTGTGGGCTATTAGACTATTAGTTTAAAGCAGATTTTTTCCCCCCGATTGAAAGTGATCTATGCTACTTTAAATTGTTGCATGTGCTTCCTAAAAACTACATATCCCATCATGCACTAAAGTATCCCTAAAGTTGGGTGGATCACTGCTGTGGTGTCTCCATGTAATTGGTCTGGAAGGTAAAGTCATCCTCCACAATGCCTACAAGAAGGATCAGTTTTCTGAATGAGTAATTTGGAATCAAGGAAGTCTGTTGATGATGTCCTTATTTCTCCACATTCAACTCTTTTATTTATTAATATCTCAGCTGGAAATGCTCTCTAACTGCCTTGTACTCCTGTTATAAGTTAGATAGGAACAGTTAAAGAATCCTTATTAAGAGTAAAATGGACCCATTTTGAACAAGTTGTTTTTCTCATTTGTTTTAGGGTATTTTTTCCACTTTCATTTTACAAGTGAAAGTGAAAGATTTCTTTACAGCTGACTCTGTAGACTAATATTTCCATTATGGAGTCAATCATCTATATAGTTTGTAAGAATGGGAGTATCTGAATTTCTCTGGAAGTAAATAGAACTATTTAAATGTTTGTGATAATTTCAGAATATTTACTAGTCAGTCTTAAGTCTTCAGCATCTACCTGTGTTGTAGATTTGTGCCCTGCCCTCTAGGACAGTAGTATTAATTGATATTTGATACACAGTGTTTCTAGAGTATAGAAAAAGACTACGTGGATAGTATAAAATGGAATATTTAATATTTCTTCTTATACATACTGATTCCTTTACTTGGAATTCCCTCCCCTCCCAACCCCCAGTTGATCTTTTCAACAAGATTTAGCTCAAAAGTGATTTCTTCCTTCCCTGAACAACTAAGTGGTTGTTCCCTCCTCTCTATTGGGACCTAATAATATTATCACCCCTGCCAGACTGATGTTCCTACAGGGAAAGGACTATATCAGTTTTTCTTCTATCAGAGGCTAAAGTAGCATGAGGCACATGACAGGGATGAAGTAATGATTGTTGGGTGAGTATATGTTGGGAGTCATTATTAACTGCTGGGTGCCATCCCTGAAGGTGCCATCCCTGAATGGGATTATTTGTGTTTTAGTATTATCTAGTAGTAGGTGAAAGAAGTAGTGGTAAAACTTGATGATCACCTTCAAAATCCACCTAAATTCCATTCCTGGTGAATTTAAAGAGGACAATCTCCTCCAGCCTTATTGGAACTTGTTAGACAGGTCCTCCCTTTGGACGTTTGATGATGTTGTGGATATTAACAATGCTTAAGGCAATGGTTTTCAGTCCCAGCCTTGCCACTTACACACACTCCCTCTTAACACCTCTGGTTATCTCCTGGATTCCTAGAGGAATCATTCAGTAAGTCCCAGGGTGGGGCCTAGGCACACAAGTCTTTTTGGTTTGTTTTGTTTTTTAATTTATTTAATTTTATTTATTTTTGGCTGCGTTGGGTCTTCGTTGCTGTACGTGGGCTTTCTCTAGTTGGTGCAAGCGGGGGCTCCTCTTCGTTGCGATGCACAGGCTTCTTATTGCGGTGGCCTATCTTGTTGTGGAGCACGGGCTCTAGGCACGTGGGCTTCAGTAGTTGTGGCATGCAGGCTCAGTAGTTGTGGCTCGTGGGCTCTAGAGCGCAGGCTCAGTAGTTGTGGCACATGGGCTTAGTTGCTCTGTGGCATGTGGGATCCTCCTGGACCAGGGGAACCTGTGTCCCCTGCATTGGCAGGCGAATTCTCAACCACTGTGCCACCAGGGAAGTCCCCCTTTTTTTTTTTTTTTTTAATGCTTAATGGATATTTTTATATGCATCTGTTTTGAGACCCACTGGTCTGGCCTAATTATTTTGTACTATTTTTTTTTCTTTTCAGGTGTTTAAAGGTAGTTGAGGTGAAACTTCTTAAATCTGTTGTCTGTCTTCTTAACAATTACTACATACGTATTCAACAGAAATCTCTTAATACATATAACACATTTATTATCTCTTAACCAAAAAAAAAAGCCCTTCATAGTTCTGTTTTTTTTAACCATTATTTTGTAATTCTCAGTGTACAGTTCTTATGCCTCTCTTGATAAATTTATTCCTAATTACTTTTCTTTTTTTCTCTTTTTTTGGCTGCTCTGGCTCTTCGTTGCGGCGCGTGGGCTCCAGAGCGCACGGGCTCAGTAGTTGCAGCACGCGGGCTTAGTTGCCCTGCGACATGTGGGATTAGTTCCCCAACCAGGGATCGAACCCACGTCCCCTGCATTGGAAGGCGGATTCTTTTTTTTTCTTCTTCTTTTTTGTTTTTGTGCTATGCGGGCCTCTCACTGCTGTGGCCTCTCCCACCGCGGAGCACAGGCCCCCAGACGCACAGGCTCAGGGGCCATGACTCACGGGCCCAGCTGCTCTGCGGCATGCGGGATCTTCCCGGACCGGGGCACGAACCCGTGTCCCCCGCATCGGCAGGCGGACTCTCAACCACTGTGCCACCAGGGAAGCCTGGAAGGCGGATTCTTAACCACTGGACCACCAGGGAAGTCTCCATAGTTCTCTTGAATGCATCATTCTCACTAGTAATTTTAACGTTGCTCTACTATTCCCCTTCTCTAAAATACCCTACCCCATCCTGTCTGAAGCCTTAAACCTTTAAGGCCCAGATCCAATTCTTACTCTCTTTAACACACATTCATTTTTAACCTTTGCACCCTTATGTTCCCAAAAGCTTAGGTTTATTTTTAATTTACTATGGAATACAGAAGATATAATTAATATATTTTATGTCTCACGAAGAGAGAAATGCTACCAATGAAACTATGACAACGATTGCAAGACACATCCCAATTTCAGATATGGTAAAAGGTGCATCTGTGAAACACAGTATAAGGAATACCATTTATTCACCACCCAGTCTAAAAAATAAAGCCAGTACAGTTGAAGTCCCTTGTGTACCCCTTCCCCATCTTACACACTGGCCATCCTGAATTTGGTTTTTATCATTTGGTTCTTTTATACTTTTAGTAAATATGTATGTGACCCTAAGCAACATCTAATATTATAGTCTTTTTTTATATCACTCTTTCAGTTAAGCTTTCTAATGATTATTTTTGAATAGGACTTCTAAAGACCTAGAAGAATATAAATTCTTAGAATTCTTTGTTTTAAACAAGTTTTGGGGGCAGAATGTTTCTAAGTTACTTACCCATCCATTACTTAATAAAATAAATTTTGAGACTTCGGCTATGAAATGTCAGCTCAAATTTCTTCTGTGTTTCCTTCCTTCTGTTTTCTAATTCTATATTTGCTGTCTGTGAGGAGGTCACAGAACTAATCATGTTCTCCCAGTGATCCTTCTGCAAGTCGTTGGCTTTTGAAGAGATGATACATAGCTGGTGCTAGTTGCGTACTGATAAGCCCCTACCCACATTGCATGTACAGTGTGCCTGTGGGACTGTTAGGGCTTTCTGGGCAGAGGAACAGGTGTTTATGATGGCCCTATGGGAAAATATTCTAACTGACATAATGCTTTATCTTCATCAGTAGTTATAGTCAGGTGAACTGTGTAGCTGTAAAAATCAAGCTTACTGTCTTAAATATGTCATTCTCACGCTATGTTGAAACTCAGCTGAGAAGGAAAAAAGCCTCCATCGAGCTGCTAAAGTATATCAAATGAGCACCTTTTGGGCCTTATTCGACTGACCCCCCTCAAACTGGGTTTCTGGTCAAAGAGTCATATTCAAGGAATGGAGAAAAAGTACTTGATCGTGACTCTTAAAGAGTTAATATCATACTTGGGACCTTACAAGGTTTCAACCACTATATTTTTAAGAACCACAGTGCTGGTTTTCTAAGGAAAAATACGTACCTTCCTTTAGGAAATGCTACCAGGAATGGGATTATTGCTGTCTTGCCCTTTATTTTATCCTCATTAATTGGTCAAAAGGGCTTGAGCCCTTTCCCTCTTTAATGTGGCTTATACTTCTGACTACAGTTTTCAGGGCTCAATTGTACTTTTTTAATCTTTTTTTTTAATTGAAGTATAGTTAATATACAATGCTGTGTTAGTTTCAGGTGTACAGCAAAGTGATTCAGTTATACATATATATATATATCTATCCTTTTTCAGATTCTTTTCCAGTATAGGTTATTACAGGATAGTGAATATAGTTTCCTGTGCTAGGTCCTTGTTTATTTTATATATAGTAACGTGTATATGTTAATCCCAGACTCCTAATTTACCCCCGCCATCGCCACCCCATTGCACTTTTGAGAACATAGATGCTGCTCTGGACTGAGCCAGTCCTATAGAGTTGACCTCAGGCTAGAGAAGGTAGCTTTACCTCTGAGAGCTCTGATTTACCTTATCAGTACTGGATGTTGTTCAGGTGATGTTTTTCCTCTTGGAAGCAGCTACTAGTCAAAAGTGGTATTATAATTTGAGATTCTTCCCAGAGAAACAAAATTAACAAACTTACAGGATATATTTGCCTTTTTTCTTCAACATATCTGTATAGGTGCGGACACTGCAAAAAGCTTGCCCCAGAATATGAAGCTGCAGCTACCAGATTAAAAGGAATAGTCCCATTAGCAAAGGTGAGTATAGATGGATTCTTCATTAAAGGAAATGAGGTATTTTAAATAGTAGTAGGTAAAAATTAACATTGATTTTCTTTATTCTTACAGTGCTAAGAAGAAGAGGGAACACTAGTTTCTGGGCAAATACACAACTGACTTAATTACGGTTTCAAAAGATTACAAGTAGTGAAACTAAGGGAAATGCTGGCATAAGAAAGAAGTAAAATATATGGTAAATAAAAATTAAGGGGGGGCTTCCCTGGTGGCGCAGTGGTTGAGAGTCCGCCTGCTGATGCAGGGGACAGGGGTTCGTGCCCCGGTCTGGGAGGATCCCACATGCCGCGGAGAGGTTGGGCCAGTGAGCCATGGCCGCTGAGCCTGCGCGTCCGGAGCCTGTGCTCTGCAATGGGAGAGGCCACGGCGGTGAGAGGCCCGCGTACAGCAAAAAAAAAAAAAAAAAGGGGAGGGCAAACATGGAAAGTAAAATTACAATAGTCAAGTTTAGAGGAAAATTATCAATGAGTGAATGAGTTCCCTAAATTACTGTACGCTATTCACAATGATGGGAATAGGAAGATGACAAGAGGATGTTGATAAGTATTAACTAACGGGTCAACTGTAAACTTAGTATTTGCTTTTACAGTCAAACTAATGCTTCCCGAATTTTATGTAGTAAACCCCTAGTTGCTCCGGTCTAAAAGTTCACATCTCGGCCAGCCTCAGATAAATAGTTCATACATATATAGGACTGTTTTGGGTTTTTGGGGTTTTTTTTTTTGCGGTATATGGGCCTCTCACTGTTGTGGGCTCTCCCGTTGCGGAGCACAGGCTCCGGACGCTCAGGCTCAGCGGCCATGGCTCATGGGCCCAGCCAATCCGCGGCATGTGGGATCTTCCCGGACCGGGGCACGAACCCGCGTCCCCTGCATCGGCAGGCAGACTCTCAACCACTGCGCCACCAGGGAAGCCCAGGACTGTTTTTGAAAACTATTTTTAATCCTGATGTTCTGTGGCAGCTTGCCATAGAAAAAAAGAGTTCAGTCATGATTTTGTTCCTGCTTCATGTAGCTATAATCTTTGTTACTATAGATGCATTACTTTTCTGAACTTTAATTTATGTTAAAGTATTGGGATCATACCTCAGAATCTTATGAAGATTAATGAGATAATACATGCAAAGTGCTGATGGCATTACCTAGTTTCGAATAAGTGGCTAAATAGATGGAAGTTGTTTTTCTTCTTCCTGATAGGTCTCACTAGATCTATCATGTTATAGTTTAGCCCAGATTCAAGACTAAGCTCAGGGAGCATGTTTAAGTATCAGTACCTTTGCTAGTAACCGTAGGTGACTTGCCAAATCAAATATACCGCAACCCACCTAAGGGGTATACATTGATACATCCCACTGATTATAATCATTATCAAAGTAAGCCACTATTTCTCATTTAAGTGATTTATCCTTTGCATATTCTGAGGGGCAGGAAAAAGGTGGAGAACACTGCTTTAGACAATAGAGACTCTAAGGGCAGAATTTAAATAGTCATTTGTGCATCTTGTATGAGGCCCAGGAATCTAAATTTTAGAGTTCCTTAGGTGGTTCTGAGGTAGCTAGCCAAGCACCAGTCTGCCTTTAAAATCTAATATTCTGTAGGATGTGTCAAAAATTGCTTGATATTTTGATTTGACCACTCTTAATATTTTGGGAATATAGGAAGAGCCTGCAGCAGGCTTTTGGATAACAAGTGGTTCATGTATTTTAATCTTTAGGTTGATTGTACTGCCAACACAAACACCTGTAATAAGTATGGAGTGAGTGGATATCCAACCCTGAAGATATTTAGAGATGGTGAAGAAGCAGGTGCTTATGATGGGCCAAGGACTGCTGGTAAGGATCCTGGATTACATTCTGGAAACTGGATCTGTTTAAGTACCCTGTTCTTTGTAGTGGGAACCTGACATTTTCTATACAAGATACTTTAAGTCTTAAAAATTCCTCACCTAAGAGGTCAGTTTGGAAGCTAACAAAAGACTTCTCTAACTGAACAGATTATGTAAGTAATGTAGAAAATACTTGAACTTGATTTATAAGGTTTACTAGCATTGTTTTATTTGACAAATACTTATTCAGTACTTACTCTGTGCCAGATATTCCAGATATACTAGGTGCCCAGAATTTATTGATAAATAAAACAGACAAGGTTCCTACTCTCGTGATGCTTACATTCTGGGAGATGAAGAGAAGAAGGCAACACACAAGTTTAAAAATATATATAGATAACTACCTCACATCCATTAGGATGACTACTATAAAGAAAAAAAAAAGAAAAAAGAACAAGTGTTGGCAAGGAGGTGGAGAAATTGGAACCCTTCTGCACTGTTGTTGTGGACTTACATAAACTGGTGCATGCAGCTGCTATGGAAAACAGAATGGTGTATCCTAAAAAAAAAAAATAGAATTATTGTATGATCCACTATTCCACTTCTGGGTATATACCTAAAAGAATTAAAAGCAGAGTCTGGAAGAGATATTTGTATACCCATGTTTATAGCTGCATTATTGACAATAGCAAAAAGGTGGAAGCAGCCCAAGTGTCCCATCAGTGGGTGTATGAATATACAAAATGTAGTATATTAATAATAATTAATTATATGTAAATTGTATATAATACAGTGGAATAGTATTCAGCCTTAAAGAGGAAGTTCTGATATGCTACAACATGGGTGAACCTTGAAGATATGCTAAGTGAGATAAGCCAGTACAAAAAGACAAATACTGTGTCATTCCACTTATATGAGATTCCTAGTCAGTTTCACAGAGATAGAAGTAGAATGTGGTTCCCAAGGGCTGTGGGGAGTTGCTTAATGAATAGAGTTTCAGTTTTGCAAAATGAAAACAGTACTGGAGATTGGTTGTACAACAGTGTGAATGTACTTAATGCTACAGAATTGTATACTTTAAAATGGTTAAGATGGTAAATTTTATGTTATGTATATTTTACCACAATTTAAAAATTTTTAATGTCAATAATATATGTGGATAAGATAAATTCAGTTAGTGATAAGAGCATTAGAGGAGAAAAATAAAACTGATGTGATAGTGATTGGGGTTGGGAGTACCACATTATGAGTGATCAGGGAAGTAACCTTTGAGCTGAGACCTGAATGATAGGAAGGAGCTAACCATGAGAAGATGTGGACCTGAGCTCTCCAGGCAGAGGGAAAACAGGTACAAAAAGACCCTAAGGCATAACTGAGCTTGATATGTTCAAGGGACAGAAAGACCTTGTGGCTGGAATATAATTAGCAAGGATGACAGGTGAAGTTTGGGAAGTAAGTGGGCTGGCCCTCTACATAGGGCCCATAATTAATGAGAAAGTATGTTTTGGATAGTTTTATCTTGAGTCTATCAAATAATTAGGCATATTTTACCTTTTTATTATGAAAAGGTGAGAGGAAAGGGGTTCGTTCAGTTTGGGCGTTTTAGGTGATGTGGAATTTTTTCAGCATGTATGATTGATACCCGTATACAAAGCTGTACATAAGATGGCTCCTGTCTAACTCTTAAGACTATTAAGACTTAAGACTATTTCACTTTAGAACCTTTGCCCTAGCTGTGTCCACAGCCTGAAATGATCTTCCCCCATGTTTGCATGCTTGCTCCTTTTTTTCGTTCAGATCCTGGCTTAAATTTCACCTCCCAGGGAATTCCCTGGCGGTCCAGTGGTTAGGACTCAGCGCGTCACTGCAGTGGCCCAGGTTCGATCCCTGGTCATGCAACTAAGATCACACAAGCTGTGCAGCACGGCCCCCCCCCCCAAAAAAAAAAATTCTTCCAGATGCTTTCCCAGGCCACCAAACCTAAGGTAGCCACCCAGTCATACTCTTACCATCCTCTTAATTCTCTGCATAGCACTGGTTACTATCTGATATTTTAAATTGTTTACTTATTTGAAGATTTATTATATTATTTATTTGGGGGTTTATTTGGAGATTTACTTATATTGTAAGCTCCAAGAGATCAGAGACCTTGTTTGGTTTATTTATTACTCTATCCCCAGTACCTAGGTTCTCCACATGTAGTAGATTATAACTCTTCAATGCATGAATAAATATTTTGGCCCAACTGAGGTCATTTAGCCAACACTCAAAATTTGATATGTCTAAGAACAAAAGGTAAAATATTCATTTTTTTTTCCTGATCTTAAAAGCATTGATGAACACATGTTACGATTCAGATTTTATTAGCTCAGGGTAGAGTTAGCAGTTAGAATTATTGATATGTTTTTCTCTGGACTTAGGTCTAAACTATATTGTATGTGAACCCAACCAGACTGCTGCTACGCAGATAATCTCACTTGGGCTGTACATAGATTTCTTAAACTCAAGTATTTCTCAGCATCTGACTAGGTGATCAGATGTTTGGCTACTTAATATGGATTATTTTATTCATGTATTCTACGAACTATGCTGTTTGCCTTCCTGCTTCAACTGGTTACTCAGCCCTCCCTTTATACCTTCCAGAGAATTTTAAATACTCAGGGAGAAACGTAACACTTTTCATCATAGCCCTGAGGTAAAGTTCTTTATAATAATTTATATTGTGTATAGTAATTACAGTCCCCTTGCAGGCCAAAAAATTCATATCCGATATCAATTTACCTATTGACACAACCCCTCCTCTGTGAGGAGTTGAGGAAAACATTTAAGAGGAAAAAAAATCATGAATGGAGAGAGAAAGAAAGAAAAACCTCTAAAAGAAGCAAAATAGACTCAATCATGTTGAAACAGTTAAACAGTACTCTGTCTCAGTCGGTCAGCAAATCCTTAGAGTTCTCAGAAGAGAAAGGGGTGGGAGAGGTGTAGCACGGAGCCCAGAAGAAAATAGAATAATGGTCTGTCAACTAGACTTAAAGGATAAAAGATTTTTTGTGTTTTTGTATGTGATTATTATTTTTAAACAGTTTTACTTACCTAGCGCATTTCACCTAAATAGGAAAATGTGATTTGGGTGGATCTGGGTCGTGGCATAGTTTGACCTGTATATAGTTAAACCCTGAAACAAGATAGCCAAGGCACTGCATTTTCTACTTTTAAAATGCAAGGCTACATGTGACTGTGCCACTTAAGAATAAAGGATTTGTTTGTTTAATTCATTTGCAAAATGGATATTTCTTGAACTTGTTATGTGTTAGGTATTAGGTATATAGCAGCAAAACAGACAAAAATAAATAAGGATAGAGTATTAGATGGGTGAAATGTGCTGTAAGAAAGATAAAGCAGGCGATAAGGGAGTGTTGGGGGTTGAATAGGTTTTAGTTTACAAGGAATGGTTAGGGAAGGCTTCCTTGAGAAGATGACTTTTTTGTTTGTTTGTTTTTATTTATTATTTTTGGCTGCATTTGGTCTTTGTTGCTGTGTGCGGGCTTTCTCTAGTTGCAACGAGCAGGGGCTACTCTTCGTTGCGGTGTGCAGGCTTCTCATTGCGGTGGCTTCTTTTGTTGCGGTGCGTGGGCTCTAGGCGCACGGGCTTCAGTAATTGGCACGTGGGCTCAGTAGTTGTGGCTTGCGGGCTCCAGAGCACAGGGTCAGTAGTTGTGGCTCACGGACGTAGTTGCTCCGTGGCATGTGGGATCTTCCCAGACAAGGGCTCAAACCTGTGTCCCCTGCATTGGCAGGCTGATTCTTAACCACTGGGCCACCAGGGAGGTCCCGAGAAGATGACATTTTGAGTTAAGACCTAAAGGAGGAGGTGAGGAAGGAAGCCAGGTGGATATCTGGGGAAAGATTGTTCTAGGCAGAGAACAACATGCACAAAGGTATTATCTGTATTGTTATAAACACTTTAATACATCACTGGCAGGGATATGAATAAGTACAGTCTCTTTGGGGGGGGGGCAGTTAAACAGTTATAAATGCATGTACTCTTTGACCCAGTGAATCCACTTTTGGGAAATTACCCTACAGGTACACTCAGTCATGTGTAAAATGATGCTAGTACAAGGTTGTTTATTGCAGAATCATTTACAGTAGCAAGAAATTGGAAACAAATGTTCATCAGTTGTGGCTGGTTAAATAAATTGTGGTACATCCATACAATGAAACACCATGTGGCTATAAAGAAGATTGAGGTAGTTCATTATGTATATTGACATAAATTATCTCTAAACTGTGTTAAATGACAAAAACAAAATACAGAACAGCATATGTGTGTGCTGCCATTTGAGGAGAAAAGAAAAGAATAAATATGTAATTGCTTGTTTGTGAATAATATGTCTGGAAAGATATACAAAAAACTGAAATGTTATCCTTTAGGGAAGAAACTGGGTCACAAGGAGAAGGATAGGAAGAAAACTTCATTGTATATGCTTTTGAACTTTTTAAACTTTAAATCATGTGAATGATTACCTTTTCAAAAATTATAAATTTGTGTTGCTATAATCTTTCATCTTGTCTTTTAAGATGGAATTGTCAGCCACCTGAAGAAGCAGGCTGGACCAGCTTCAGTTGGTCTCAGGACTGAGGAAGAATTTGAAAAGTTCATTAGTGATAAAGATGCTTCTGTGGTGGGTGAGTAGCAAATTTGATTATGCCACAAAATCATCAACATGGTTTAAAAAGCCCTCTATGTCTGAGTAAACAATGAAGTTAAAACTGTTTGGGAAACCTTGGGGGCAGCTGAAAAGACAACTCACAAAATTAGGTCAGCATTACTATAATGTAGAAAAAATTGGTGTTTTATTTGAGTGGCCTGGTATTCTTTCAGGTGTAAAGATTTAATGTCAATTAAAGAAAATAGGAATAGCTTCAGTTTTTCCTATCACTTCTTAAACTCCTGAGATTTAACTCAAATAATAGAGTACTTAAAACTGAAAATGGTGTTTTAAGGTGGGAGGATATAAGTAAATGATAAACCTCTGTGTCTGCTATTTTCATAGTTGTAGGGGAATTTACAATTTAAGATCAAATTGCTAGGATTTATGTATGTTTTTACAGCAATCTTTGCTTTCCTGGGTGTTGCAATATGTCATTATTTTTAAAATAACTTGAGCCAATTAAACACATTCTACATCTTGAGTGTTTTTTGTTTTGTTTTGTTTTAAATGTAATGCATAATACATTTGACTAAAAAATAAATTTAGGGCTTCCCTGGTTGCACAGTGGTTGAGAGTCCGCCTGCCAACGCAGGGGACACAGGTTCGTGCCCCGGTCCAAGAGGATCCCACATGCCGCGGAGCGGCTGGGCCCGTGAGCCATGGCCGCTGAGCCTGCGCGTCCGGAGCCTGTGCTCCACAACGGGAGAGGCCACAACAGTGAGAGGCCCGTGTACCGCAAAAAAAATAATAATAAATTTAAACATACAAGCGTGTGTTCTCTTAATCTCCTAATTACTGTAATAAAACTGACTTTCTGGCAGTAGAGGATGGTTTATCATTTAAGTTTGACTAAAAGTCACTTCTTATCTGGATATTGATTCTGTATATTTTACAAGGAGTTAACCATAAGTAGACATTTAATAAACACTGAGGTTTCGGGCACTTTACTAGATTTGAAGTTCTAAAGACAAATAAGACATAGAAAAAAATATGGTGAATTAATTTACACTTTATTTTGACATACTACCTTATTTAATCCTCTGACACCTGAAATAGTCCCTGAGACTCTAAGGAGATAGGCAATTTGCTCACATTTTTCAACTATGAAAAACTAGAATTAAGACTTGAACCCTAACAAATTCTCTCCCCTGGCTTCCTCAAAAAAGTTTTTTTTTAAGGGTAGAGAAAGAATTCTTATCCTAAATATTTCATCAAATATCCTCAGTACTCATGGCAAAGCAGACCCAATCCTCCTATCTATCTTGCTTTGCTTATCCATAATAAGATAAAGACTTTGAAAAAATAGAAGAATTTCAAAGTTTTGAATATGTCTCAGCACTTACTGTTTCTTCTTCGTGTTTGACATTTTCTATATAGGTTTTTTCAAGGATTTATTCAGTGACGCTCACTCTGAGTTTCTAAAAGCAGCCAGCAACTTGAGGGATAACTACCGATTTGCACACACCAGTGTTGAGTCTCTGGTGAACAAGTATGATGATGATGGAGAGTAAGTAACTGAGTTAAATGCCCTTGTAAATGTGTACCTTGACCAAGTGCTATTGTGTGAACTGGTGGTTTTTAAGCCTAGTTTTTCCAAAAGCTTTATTGAGCACATACTAGGCAGTAAGCTAAGTTCTGGAAACTGTTGCTGCCTTTGAGGGGCATCTAGTAATGGGAGACAGTGAATATATTTAAAAATACAAGTGTAAGTGAGCATTATATGTATTATGGTAGAAATTAGGCAGAGTGTACCAGTAGTACAGAGGAGGGAATGATTTTTTTGGGGGGTGGTGGGGAGTAGTATCAAAAAATGTCGTAGAGGAGGTGACTTTTGAGGTATATCTTGAAAGATAAGTTTTTCCAGGCAGGTTATGGTGGGGGATAAAGATTATTCCAGATAGAGCAGCAGGAGAGAGGGCCCCGAGATGTGAAACAACCTAAGCGTGTTGGGACCTGTAGTACTGCTGGAGTATTGTTCGTGGATGAGGTCATAGTGAAAGGTAAGCTTGGAGAGGTAAGCAGAGACCAAATTATAGAAAACCTTAAGTGCCATACAGAAAAATTTAGATTTTATCTTTTAGATATTTGAGAGCCATTGAAAGACTTTGAGTTAGACAGTAATGTGATTAATTTTGTGTTTTCAGCGGAAAAGACACTGGCACCCATATAGTGGTGGTTTGAAAGGGGAGGGATGGCAAGGCAGTCAAGAGAGGCTAAACTAAGGGTGACATCTGAGAATCTAAATTAAGGCAGTATTAGGGGCAATGAAGAAGAAGGAGTGTGTATAAAAAATGTAGACAATAGGATTTGGCCCCTAGCCAAGTGTGAAAAAGGGCAGATCTACAGTAAGTCTAGGTTTCTAAAGACTTGGATAACTGGGCCAATCATCATCAAGCTATGAAGAAGACGAAGAGAAACAAATTTGGGGGGAATGATGATGAGTTCTATTTTGGCACAGTGAATTTGAGTAGTTTTGAGACATCCCGGTGGTGAAGACCCATTGGACAATTGGATAAATGAGACTAAAATTCAGGAAAAGTTCTCAACTGAGTTAAAAGATTTATAGGTCAACCACATGTAAGTGGTTATTGAAACCATGGGACTAGATGAGATCACTCAAGGTGAGCATATAGAGTAAAAAGAAAAGCGTGACAAGGGTTAGTGTTATTTATATTTAACAAAATATGCAGTGTTTACTATGTGCCATGTACTGTTAACTCTTTTAATCCTCTTAACAAATTGTTGAGACAGAGCTGTCATTATCTCCATTTACAGAGGAGAAAGCACACAAAGAGGTTAAGCTTCACATGCCGTAAATGGCAGAACCAGGGTTGAACCTTTGTGGCTAGAAGGTCTAGCTGCAACGTTGTTGGGCTTAACCATGAGGCTCTCTACTGCCTTTTAGATTAAGAGACACCAGGTCTATAAATGATGTGGAGCCACTTGTGGCTCATTAAGCACACCACATATCAGCCTGTTACCCTTAGATTTGTTCACTGTGTCTGCCTCTCACACTTGTCATTAAAAGTGGCCTATCAGGTCTTCCCTGGTGGCGCAGTGGTTGAGAGTCCACCTGCCGATGCAGGGGACACGGGTTCGTGCCCCAGTCCAGGAAGATCACACATGCCACGGAGCGGCTGGGCCCGTGAGCCATGGCCGCTGAGCCTGTGCGTCCGGAGCCTGTGCTCCTCAGCGGGAGAGGCCACAACAGTGAGAGGCCCGCGTACCGCAAAACAAAACAAAAAAAAAAGTGGCCTATCAGCGGGACTTCCCTGGTGGTCCAGTGGCTAAGACTCTGTCCTCCCAAACCCAGGGAGCCTGGGTTTGATCCCTGGTTGGGGAACTAGATCCCACATGCCGCAACGAAGATCCCGCATGCTGCAACTAAGACCCGGGGCAGCCAAGTAAATAAATAAATAAATCTTTTTTAAAAAAAGGAAAAAAAAATTGGCCTCTCAGCCTCTGATCAGAAGTCTTATTTAGAAGACCTGATATGAGGGGTGTCTTAAGTTCTTCATGTGTAGACCTTATATGAAGGGTGTCTTAAGTTTTTCATGTGTACCCCAATGCCATAACATCATTAAAGATCACATTTAGAACTGATTTCAATTTTTGACAATAACTGCTCTGAAATTGGTAACTATACTTTTAAAAAAAATCTGAGACATAGTCACCTTCTTGGTTGCCCAGCGTGTTTATATTAGGTCCCTTTTTGCTATGTAGTTTCCTTGTATACTATGAAAATGCCTGTGTTTTAACTGACATAAAGTTAATGGTTAACATTGGAAGAGTGGAGAGAGGGATATAAGGACTTAAAGGTGCTGACACCTAGCCCAAAACAAGTGATAAAATTGTATACAGGTGTGTATAGTGTGGGGAGGAGGAATGGAAGAGAAGCAAGAGGCAAGATATTGATAGTTAGAATAGTGATATTTTCTGGGAACGCTTGTACTAGATATAAACCTGTGACTCAGAACCAAATTGGGTTCAGTTTTAGCTGAACAAAGGGTTAGAAAGTAAAGAAGGGCGCTTCCCTGGTGGCAAGCAGTTAAGAATCCAGCTGCCACTGTAGGGCACACGGGTTCGAGCCCTGGTCCCGTAAGATCCCACATGCCGCGGAGCAACTAAGGCCATGTGCCACAACTACTGAGCCCACGCTCTAGGGCCCGCGAGCCACAACTACTGAGCCCACATGCCTCAAGCCCGAGCTCCACAACAAGAGAAGCCACCGCAATGAGAAGCCTGCGCATCTCAACGAAGGGTAGCCCCCGCTTGCCACAACTAGAGAAAGCCTGCATACAACAACAAAGACCCAACACAGCCAAAAATAAATAAATAAATTTATTAAAAGAAAAAAAAAGAAGGAATTTCCTTCAAGTGTTCTGGTGGAATGAGGAAAGCTTGGTTTACGGAGAGAGGCAACGTAGTACCAGGAAGAGAAAACTTTGTAAACTGTGTTTATTCATATAGAGAAATCTAGAACAAAAAAATTTTTAATGGACTCAAGCTAAATATTATCTATAATCATATACCTACCTATAGAATTTTTACAGCTGGGAGGAATCTTAAATATATTTTCTCTAATGAAGTAATTTTCTTACTGTATGGGAGAGTTGAATTTTCAATGAGACTGGCAGGGCAAGGTACCTTCCAATAAGAGCAAGTTCTGCTTTATTTTTTTGTACATATTGGGGCTTTGGGGTAAGTTGGGTTTTGTTTTTAAAGGTTTGGAAATTGATTATCTACTCTAACCTCCTTTTGTACTGATGTAAAAGCTGAAGCCCAGAAGAATTAAATTGATACCTGGCCCGAGGTCTTTGAAGTTAGTGGTGGAGCAAGTATTAGAACCAAGGTATTCTAACTTTGCAACCCAGGTTTATTAAATCATCATACCCAATTATTACACTTGAAATTAAGGTGGTTAGCTCCTTAGCGTTGATGAGAAGGTCATGTTGCCAAGGCTGTGGTCCCAGAAAAGAGTCCTTATGTGCTTAAATGGTGATAGTAGAAGTGGCAGCAAGTGTAGATAGTCTGAGCTTTAAATAAAAGGTGGGAGACAGTTCTTTTGCTGTCTACCTACTAAGACTTTTTTCTAAAGGGGTATCACCTTGTTTCGTCCGTCACATCTGATGAACAAGTTTGAGGACAGGACTGTGGCATATACAGAGCAGAAAATGACCAGTGGAAAGATTAAAAAATTTATTCAGGAAAACATGTGAGTACCTCTTTATACTTTTGGGATTTCTTGGCTTCATTTTAGTTTGTTTATCTCAGTTATTAAGCAGAGCCATGTTTTAGATTAAATAGCCTCATTCATGGGATTGTAATGATAATAGTTGAGTTTATATTAAAGTAGTAATGTTTGGGTCCTAGAACTCCTATTGTGGTCCTATAAGTTACATTAGTCGGTACTTATCCTATATATTGAAAATTTCTTTCCTTTTTAAGTGCTGTCAGTTACTTTATGATAATTCCATAACATAGCTATAAACCAGCCAAATTTGATAATGGATTGTATCATTTCAGTTTTGGTATCTGCCCTCACATGACAGAAGACAATAAAGATTTGATACAGGGCAAGGACTTACTTATGGCCTACTATGATGTGGACTATGAAAAGAATGCTAAAGGTTCCAACTACTGGAGAAACAGGTAATAATAATTTTTCCCCTTTGTAAATAAGTTTACCCAGTGCATAAACAATTCCTTCTAACTATCCTATTACCATGTGTGATGTGAGAACAGATAAGAAAATGGGATTTGAAGCTGTAAGGATAAATAAACTATTTCCAAAATCTGTTAGGCATATCTTCCATAGGTGTTCCTTTGCCGTGTGACACAGCTGATTCCTGACCTCACAATAAAAGATGTAAATGTTATCTAAAATGTCCTTTAACACATTGTGCCTTGTTGCCCATTGAGACCCTCAGTGTATTTTATCCTTATAAATTTTCTTTTTGGGTTAGTTATTATGCCTGCGATATTTTATAGTTATATAATATAACAAGTTTCAGTGGGAATGGACTGTACCAACAGTTTGGCAGTGAAGTTCAGTAAGACACTGGAGTATACCATAATCCTATGTCAGTGCCCAAGGACACAAGTTCAGACTGTTTCCAGAGGGCTGCAGGGACTATGAAATTTTGCTTTCTGGTCTCTTGCTTCTTGGTTTAGAAGTGCTTTACCACCCTGGTATAATCTTGGCATAAATATCTCTTGTTTCCTATAGAGTGATGATGGTGGCAAAGAAATTCCTGGATGCTGGGAAGAAACTCAACTTTGCTGTAGCTAGCCGCAAAACCTTTAGCCATGAACTTTCTGATTTTGGCTTGGAAAGCACTACTGGCGAGATTCCTGTTGTTGCTATCAGAACTGCAAAAGGAGAGAAGTTTGTCATGCAGGAGGAGTTCTCGTGAGTTACAAGTTAGCGTGGGTTTGGGATTTGATTCTGCAAAGAAACTATTAAAGGCTTTTACACTACTGAGGATTTATAAAGAAGAACATTGGAATGTGAAGCTAGGTCTTGTAATCAAGACATATGATGGTCACTTTTCTCAATTAATTATAGATAATTTAAGGATCATGATTCTTAATAAATTTTGAAAGGTAACAAAAGGATGGCAGCTTGGAATTCTTACATGATTATTTCCACCCTGCCATTAAAAATAGTAAATAGAGAACATTAGACAGTCTCTTTGAGATTGATGTAATTTCAGACCAACCCAGTCCCCTCCCATCCCCACAGAATGTCTTTTCTTCTTGGAATACCACATTGGCCTAAAGTAAACTCAGGGTATTGGAAAGATCTTAAGACCCCAGACAGTTTTGGCTATCACCTTCTGAGACTTCGGGAGATTAAGACAAGAGAAAATCTTCCTGTGAGTGAAATCAGTAAAAAAAAAAAAAAAAAAAAAAAAAAAGATAGGCATTATTCTCCAGAGCAACAAAATAGGACCTGGTTCTTTTGCAGAATTGAATTTCCAGAAGGACCAATGTTTTCTTCCTTCTCTGACCTTTCTAATCCACAAAGAACACACTAGAAATACAAGAAGGTGGTTGCTTTCTTGTTCAGTCTGTAGTTCTGCATATTGAGAAACAAGGGCTCTGTCTTTTTTTTTTTTAAACTTCCAGTTACTTCCTAGCCTTGAAATTTAAACTATGTAGAAACTATTCTAAGAAATGGTTTTTAGTTTTCTCAGTGGTGGGAGCAAGTTAAAAAACTGATCCTTGTTTTTCTAATACCAGGCGCGATGGCAAGGCTCTTGAGAGATTCCTGCAGGATTACTTTGATGGCAACCTGAAGAGATACCTGAAGTCTGAGCCTATCCCAGAGAGCAATGATGGGCCCGTAAAGGTGAGGTGCACACAACTTCCCCAAGCCTCTACATAGCTGTCTCTCCTCATTTCTTTATTCCCAAATACTGGGAAGTGCTAAGTGAAGACCATGTTGGCTACTCAGTTTCTGTTTTTGTTTGTACTCACCTCCCTCATCATAAAATAAGCATTGTCAGAGTTCATTATGCTTAATAGGGGCAGGAGTAGAATTTTCTGATGATATTTGTATTGGGGCTAGGTTACTCTTCAGGGCAGAGCAAGCTAACACCTAATAGAATAGTTTTAAGAATAGCTTTAATATTGTTGTTCTGAGATTATTTTAAGCAAGAGTTGGGTAGCACTTGTTTCCCAACTGAACTTAGTCTGACAGGTGACAGACATGGGAATGAGTTGATTTCTGGGGAATGGTAATATCTTAATAAAGTCTATAAATATGAGTTGGGTTTCATATTTTTAATGGCAACACAACAAATTTGAGAGGGATTGGGTCCAGAAACAAATATAGCTCATGAATGTGTTCAACTTGCCTTACCAGCTAGAGAATCTTCTCTGTTTCCCAGGTAGTGGTAGCAGAGAATTTTGATGAAATAGTGAATGATGAAAATAAAGATGTGCTGATTGAATTTTATGCTCCTTGGTGTGGTCACTGTAAGAATCTGGAGCCTAAGTATAAAGAACTGGGAGAGAAGGTAAGTGTGAACCATATTCTGAAGTTAAATTTGAGTTGGGAAGTTTACATACATAGTCAGCATTGGCTATTTAGTTACCCTTATTAGTTCAGAACCTAAGTACTGGTAGATTTTTTTTCAACTCTCTACTGTTTACTCACTTTCTCCTGACTGCCCTCTGAGCCTGTGCAGTGCCTCAGATACCTGCTTTACCTTTCCACTCCTCAGACTCAATCTAGATTGTGGTTAAAAGGATCCTGGCATCTGAATTTTGATAGTGGCTTATATGAATTCATTATGTTCCTTCATCTTATATCACTTGGCTTAGCCCTTAAAATATCTTATTTAGGCCAGGTAATTTTGAAGGTGTCTGTATATAGAGTCTTAATGTGTGGGAACCAAGAGAGAAAAGGGAAGTTTATGGAAAGTTTGATATTGTGTGCATGTATCACTACTCTTCCTGTCTCAGCAGCAAAACTTATCGAAGCTTTGAGGTTGTTTTAAGTCCTAAATTGACTGTGTCCCTCAGTCACTGAAAACTTGAAATTTCAAGATCTAACCTTTTTATTAACAGCTCAGAAAAGACCCAAATATTGTCATAGCCAAGATGGATGCCACAGCCAATGATGTGCCTTCTCCATATGAAGTCAGAGGGTAAGTAGATCAAAAACTAGTAAAAGTATCTAGGTAACTGCTAGGAAAAAATAAGCTTGTAAACCATTTCTGTATTGCGCATAGTTTGGAGAGTCCTCATATTCCAGTTGAGCACAGAACCACCAATGCCTTCCTGGCTTAAAGTTCTGCAGCATTGGCCCACATGGCTGCCACAGACCTTGTGAGCTTTCATATTTCTGAGTTTTGATCGGATGTAATGTAGCCACCAATGGAAAATAGTATCTGGTCAGATTAGAAATCATGAAGAGAAGTTACTCCTAGAAGCAGTTATTAGGAAAGTGTATGTCAGAGTTACTCTGGAATCTGAAATTTGTCAACTCTTTTCTTCTTTTCCCAGTTTTCCTACCATCTACTTCTCTCCAGCCAATAAGAAACTGAATCCAAAGAAATATGAAGTAAGTTCATTGTCTCATCTCCCCACAAATACATACACACACACACAGACACATATTCAGTTCTTTGAGTTTATGTAACTGGAAATTCAACTCATGGTCCATATATGTGGTTGCTAATGTGCTTTTCAAAATTCAAGTCTTCCTATTGGGGAAAAAGAAAATCCACAGTTCTTTGAAAGGTTACATTTTCAGAGTTATCTTTCTGTTTTCAGGGTGGCCGTGAATTAAGTGATTTTATTAGCTATCTAAAGCGAGAGGCTACAAACCCCCCTGTAATTCAAGAAGAAAAACCCAAGAAGAAGAAGAAGGCACAGGAGGATCTCTAAAGCAGCAGCCAAACACAACACTTTGTAACACTTTGTAAAAGGACTCTTCCACAAGAGATGGGAAAACCATTGGGGAGGACTGGGACCCGTATGGGATTATTACCTCTCAGGGCTGAGAGGACAGAATGGATATAATCTGAATCCTGTTAAAATTTTCTCTAAACTGTTTCTTAGCTGCACTGTTTATGAGAATACCAGAACCAGTTTATGTTTGTGGTTTTGGGAAAAATTATTTGTGTTGGGGGGAATGTTGGGGGGGGATTGAGGTGGGGGTTATTTTCTAATTTTTTTTGTACATTTGGAACAGTGACAATAAATGCGCCCCCTTTATACTGTCTTTTCTCCATGAGGTGGGGAAGCAGAGGTTCTCTAGACCAGCACTGTCCAGTAGAACTTTCTGCTATGATAGAAATGTTCTATAATCTTCATTGCCCAATACCTGTAGCTATTGAGCATTAGAAATGTAGCTAGAAACCATATTTTAAATTTTTATTAAACAGTCACATGTAGGGCTAGTGACTGCCATAATGGTCAATACAGCTGTACTGTACTGGGTGTGGACCCAGTTGTCACCTGTAATTCCTTTCCAGATTTCATCTCTTTCTATCCTCACGTGTTTACTGCACAGGACCCTAGCCTGATGATTAGAACAGGTGAGGGACCTTTCTTGTTGGGCTGTTTCTGGCCTGCCCATGCCCTAAGGATGGATTGCAGTTTATCCTTGCCATGCAGCTGAGTATGTTTATATCTCCCAAGGGCTATTCTCTGCCCAGAAATGCCCTGTGTGGGTGTGGCATCAGGTTGGGGTTCCATCCAAGTTGTTTCAAGAATTGCTGACACTGCCAGGTACAGCTCTCTCCCCCAAAGCCCAGGGTGTGGTCATTAACTTCCTTCTCCAGCGGAACTGGGAAAGGCAGTATCATCCCTCGTTGTAAGTGAAACATCCACTTTCTTATGCAACAGTGAGGAACGAAAAGGATACGACTGGTGTGATCTTTGGTTCAAATGAATTGAACCGTTTCCCTCTTCCTTTTTGTGGGTAAATCCAAATCCTATCCACAGTTATAGATTTCAGTTACTGGATAATTCCAGATAGCCCCAGTTGCAGGTGATCCTCAACCTCCATGTTTGGAAAAGGAGAGCTTTATTCCTACTGTATCCTCTAGTTACCAATTTCAACAGGGGTCCCCAACCCCTGGGCCGGTCCGTGGCCTGCTAGGAACCGGGCCGCACAGCAGGAGGTGAGCGGCGGCAAGTGAGGCTTCATCTGCCGCTCCCCATCGCTCGCATTACCGCCTGAACCACCGCCACCGCCCCCTGCCCCCCGCCCACTGCCCCAGTCTGTGGAAAAATTGTCTTCCATGAAACCGGTCCCTGGTGCCGAAAAGGTTGGGGACCACTGAATTACAAGATTTGACAGAGCCACTTAGCAAAATATATATCAGGATCATCCATAGTGCTTTGAAAAAGTAAAGATGCCTAACCATAATCTTGGAGATTCTAATTCATAAGACCTGGGCTGGGATCTGGGGATCTGAATTTTTAGGGAGCCCCAGAACTGGTTCACATACACAGCCAAGGGTAAGAGGATTCAAGGAAAACATAAACTTGACACAGAAGCAATCAGTTTAATTTTTTAGCCATGTTTGTAAAATAATTCACTTTCAGTACATGGGTAACACCCAAGCCCTTTCCCATTATATCCAGTTGTATTACAAGTTCCTTTAGTTCTGTTACCAAAAGTTTTCATTGTTTCTTCAGGGAGGCTACCAAGTAAATTCTGATGTTCTCAAGGTATCTTGTCCTGGAAATGGTATCATTTCTCAGGATTTAAAAATAACTTGGCTGAACTAAAGGTGGAGAAGCCAAGTCTCTGCTACTTTTCCTAGTCTCCTGGGCACAGCTGTGGAGTCTTGGCACTGTGCCCATGCCCTAAAAATTTAAATATGGCAATATGAAAAACCTTAAGAACCTAGAGCAGCTCTCCTACTTCCCACCATGGACTCAGCAATAAGAAGAGCAGACAATTGTACACTAGTTAATAGCTGCTTTGTTCCTTCATAGCACACTGGGCAGAGGGTAAAGAGCCCTCTGTCATCTTCAGCTGCCCCTGTTCTTTTCCTCAAACTCCAGGATGAGACCTTTAATGTGGGACAATTTCTGATGCAGGTACTCACAACGGTGCTTTTCTTCCCTGTAACCTGGGTACTGCTGCAGAGAAAAAGCATCCATGTCAAAAAAAAAAAGTCAATTCTGCCTTTTTGCTACCATTCCCAGGCCTGGTCTTACCTTCCTGAACTTTTTATATTCCTGGACTATCTTTTCTTCCAGCATCTGAAAAGAAAATGTTAGCACCAAGTTTAACCTTAAGAAAAAAGCTCCAGTTCTCTTAGGGAGTGAAGGAACTTCCCTTCTCCTTCTACCAAATTATACAGACTAATTTTTCCTTCAAAACTGACTTGCTTGTCACATTGGTTGTTGAACAAACAGGATTATGGGCAGTTAGCCAGGAGTTTACGGCCAGTAGAGCTCAGGGGCCAGCCTGGGCCCATCCAGCCCTTACCTTGTATTCTGGAGTTCCTCGTTGAGTGCTCTTCATCTCTGCTCCCAGCTCTCTGAACCTTTGGTTTGCAGCCCCAACACGGGCATGCAGAGTGCGGTATTCAGCATAATCTGTCTCAAAGTCCTGCTTGTAAGCATGGTGCTGTTCTGCACTGTGGATGGCCCTGTATTGCCTGCCAGGAGCAGAGTATTGTCACCTTCAATATCATTGCCCCCCAAAGCTTCCAGCTCCCAGGAAGTTTACCTTAATATCTCATATGCACAAGGCTTGATAAAATTGGAAATGGCAGGGGACTCACAGGAGGTAATCTGGTACCTCTTCAGGGCTTGGGGATTCAGAGTCTAGGAAGGAAGCAAGACATGAAGGTAATGATAGGCTTTTTTTCCCCCACTATGGCAGTTTCACCCTCCTCCCATTAACTCACCTGCTTGAACTGAGGGACTGTGCACCAGCCTGGGGCTAATGTCTTCATCTTTATCTTCTTGCTCCCAATCTTCTCTCTCCTGTAGCTCCTGACTAGGCAGCCCTTGTAGGGGACTTGGAGCTAGAGACAGAGATCTGAGCCTCTTTTCTTTTAGTTTTACAGTAGCTGCAGGTGCTGGACGTTTCTGTTGGAGAAAATATCTTGGTCACATGAACAGTAAGCCAGAAGCCTCCTATTCTGTCCTTCTCTTAAAAATTACTTCTGGGCTTCCCTGGTGGCACAGTGGTTGAGAGTCCGCCTGCCGATGCAGGGGACATGGGTTCGTGCCCGGGTCCGGGAAGATCCCACATGCCGCGGAGTGGCTGGGCCCGTGAGCAATGGCTGCTGAGCCTGCGCGTCCAGAGCCTGTGCTCCGCGGTGGGAGAGGCCACAGCAGTGAGAGGCCCGCGTACCGCAAAAAAAAATAAAATAAAAATTAAAAAACATAAAAATTACTTCCATATAATGAGCTCTGGGAGCATGAAAATGATAAGGTCCCAATCTTTAAATTTTAGCCTCATTGGACACAACTCTCTTTGAAACACCCTTGCTATTACAACTTACCTTGTCCACGTGTTTCTGGCTAGCAGAGGAAGGCAGTACCTGATCAGGCTCTCTGTTTGGAAGATGGGTCTGGTTCCTAGGATTTTTGAAGAGGGAATGGGAGAGATGAAGCCAAGGGTAGGGCTAGATCCCTTTTTACAGCATTTAGGGTGGAGATTAGAGAAGACAATAACAGGGCTTCCCAGATTAGTCCCACCCTGCCCCCAAGTACCTCACTTCCCACTGTGCCATGTGTTCCCTCAAGGATCCTGGGAGTGACTGTCCTTGGCTGCTTGCCAGTGGATCTGCCACCTGGCAGGGAAAGTGGCAGGGGCACTTGGCTCCCTAGGCTTCAGGCTTTGCCCCACCTTATCCCAACTCCCTGCAGTTTCTGGCCTTACCTCTTCTAGTGCCATCTGTGGCTGTGAAATTGTATCTCCTGCAGAATAGTCTCCCATGTTCTGCCAGCTCTCGTGATCTCTGGCATCTTCAGTCAGGTTGTGTCCCTGAACTGAAGATGGGGCTGGGACAGAATCCATGGCTGCCCAAATAGTGAGGCGCTCCCTGAGTGGACCCAGGCAGTGGAGGCGGTTAGGCCCAGATCTGGAAAGAAGTGGTTTAAAACAAAAAACAAACAAAAAACAAACAAAAAACAGGAAGGTGGAGATCTCTGAAGCACCTCTGGATATCCCCTTCCCAGACTTTGCACAAACTCTTTCTTACCTGCTACCTATTCCCCTTACCTGCCTAAATGTTGGCACACAAGATCCAAGCCACCACCAGGGCCCTCCTGGCCACACTGAGACACTATGAAGGAAAAGAGGCAGGACCAGCCAGGACGTGGGACCCTCAAATACTGTGGGGGAAAGGAGACTGTAAGCTCTATGAAAGTCAGTTCCTCCTCCTACTATGAATGCCACTCCTCCCTGAGCCAGCCTAAGCCTGACGATGGGTCCCACGGGGCTCATTAGCACACCAGGTGCAGCTGGGCCTGAGTTCCTCAGGAGGCTAAGACGGCACAGTCTCTTCAACCGCAGCCTCTTGGGACCACAACCCAGCAGCCCCTCGCCCCATTTGGGGTTCAATTCTCGAAACTTCCTCAGACCTTGGCTGCCCTCAGCCTCCCGCCCTGATGGTACCTTCCTGGAGCCCATGTCTGTTCTCCCTGCACTCCACCTCCACACACCCCAGGCCCGCGCTTACCCCTCGGTTGCCTTGGAAAGCAATCACTGGCCGAACCTGGAGGGAGAGCACAGACTTGAGCTAAGAGCAGGTGAAACAGCGTCCCGGATCCGGCGTCGGGTGCCCGGGGTGGGGGTGGCGTGGAGGGACCTGCCTCGCAGGCTTCACTTGGAGAGGTGGGGAGGCCGGAGACTGAGGATGCTGCTTCCCATCCCCAGGCCCCTTCGGCACTGTCGCCGGCTGAGGCCCGACTAACCGAGGGGTAGGGGATGGAGAGGATGGGGCCCGGGCCGGCCGTACCTGTTGCCGCTGACACTCGTGCAGCGCCCGCAGCGCCGCGTCGTTGAGCCTGAGCAGCAGGAGGCTGGTCCGGGCAGCGGGGGTGAAGCAGAGCCGGAGCTTCCTACTCAGAAGCTCCCGGGGTCCCTCCATGGCTGCGAGGTTCAGAGCAAATAGGACGGGAGCCACAGACCAGGGCCACTACCACCTCCGCTGTGCAGGGCTAGGCTGGCACACCCGGTAACCCAGGTAGGCCCCGCCCCCCGCCGGGACCCCACTCCAGGCCCCACCCACAGCCAGCCCCACCTCTGGGATTTCCCGCTCGCGTGGGTGGCGCTTCGCTCTCCCCCAGATGTTATCACCGACCCCAGCGGTTTCTTCTTGGATTGGCATGCGCTTATTGGGCTTTCGGAAGGTGCTCTCCCAGTTCCGGGGAGAAAGTCTGCAGCCAGCTTCAGACCTCTCACTAGAGTCCCCAGTCCTGCCTCAGTTTTTCCACCTAACCTGAACACTTAAAGAGTTTCGGTTTCTAAGTGAAGCTGAACCTGCAACCCCCGAGGGTTTTAGACGCAGAGGGGCGGTAGACAGCGACAGCGACTGATTGCTGGGCGGGCCCAGCCCATCACGCCAAGAGCCCCAAGGGACCGGAGGCTGGCGGACCCGAAGGGGGATTCCCGGCGCCAACACCTGGCCTAGAGCTTTTGCTTTTCCCTGCCCGACGTACTGCGGCGAACCCGAAGCCGGTTTCTAACTATGAATGGAGAGAAAATCAGGGCCCGTTTTTGGCAGCAGTGAAGCTTGGCTGTCGCAAGCCGGAGCGCCCCCCCATCGATGGGCAGAGATGGGGGCCGTGGTTGGTGGCAGGAAAGTTGCAGGGCAGAGGAGAGGGAGAACTCAGTCCCAGGTCTCCCTTCCTGGCCTATACACGTGAGATTGTTGGACACTGGTGTGAAAGGGAGCAGGCTCACTCCCTCAGGAGGACCAAGAGGTGCCATGAAGTTTCCAGACATTCTGGAGGTCCAGATCTTGTTGCAGTGAAACCCCAGGACCAATCTCATGTCGGCCCTTGGTGTCGCCACTTGTCCCTGTTTGGGTATGTCTCCCTAGAGCCCTGGTGTTGTTCTCTTTCCTAGCTAGGATACCTCTGCTAAATCCCTGGACGGGCATAATCCCAGATGACCTTAATGCCCTTCACCCTAACTCAAATTATCTATACATTTGTCAAAACTCATCAAATTGCACGCTTAAAATGTATCTATTTTAATGTCTGTAAATTATACCTCAATAAAGTTGATTTTTATTTTTTGCCCACACCCCACAGCTTCTGAGATCTTAGTTCCCCCACCAGGGATTGAACCCAGGCCACAGCAATAAAAGCACCAAATCCTAACCACTGGACCTCCAGGGAACTCCCTAAATTTGACTTTTTAAAAATAATTTATTTATTTTATTTATTTTTGGCTGCATTGGGTCTTCGTTGGTGCGCGCGGGCCTTCTCTAGTTGTGAAGAGTGTGGGCTACTCTTCGTTGCGGTGCGCATGCTTATTGCAGTGGCTTCTCTTGTTGCGGACCATGGGCTCTAGGCTCATGGGCTTCAGTAGTTGTGGCACGCGGGCTTAGTTGCACCGCGGCATGTGGGATCTTCCCGGACCAGGGCTCGAACCCGTGTCTCCTGCATTGGCAGGCAGATTCTTAACCACTGCGCCACCAGGGAAGCCCTCCTAAATTTGACTTCTTAAAAGAAATTAATTAATTTTTGGCTGTGTTGGGTCTTCGTTGCTGCTCACAGGCTTTCTCTAGTTGCGGGGAGGGGGGGCTACTCTGCGTTACTGTGTGTGGGCTTCTCATTGCGGTGGCTTCCCTTGTTGCGGAGCACAGGCTCTAGGCGTGCGGGCTTCAGCAGCTGCAGCAGGCAGGCTCAGCAGCTGTGGCTCGTGGGCTCCAGAGCACAGGCTCAGCAGTTGTGGCACACGGGCCCACTTGCTCCGCAGCATGTGGGATCCTCCCGGACCAGGGCTTGAACCCTTGTCCCCTGCATTGGCAGGCGGATTCTTAACCACTGTGCCACCAGGGAAGCCCCATGGTTGGGTTTTTATAGTATTTATTTGTCTTTATGGAAGTTATATATGTACATATAAGTTCCATACAAGACATAATAAAAAATATTTATCCCTTATTCCTTTCTGCTTTCTACTGCTTAAAGGAAGTTAAAACTCTTTTAACTGTTTCTTCTAGCATTTATTGCTTTTTCTAAGTATCATGCCATTTCTGGCTTTTTAAGTGTCAGATATTAGCCATTGGTTTCTATCTTAAAAATGAGGACTTTAGCTCTCCCATCCTCTCCATATATATGCATGTACTTTCTCTCTTCAACCTCCTAGTGTAGTAATGTTACTTTTGTTAGATCAATAATGAATGTTTACATTTTATGAGTGTGTAAATATTATTTACAAGCTGTGACACAGTGCACTGTTTACATTTCCTTTCTTGTATGTTTCCCCCTTGATATTAATAATTATCCCTATCTTGGTTTGTTTACTTAGTTGTGTATGTACTTATTTTTTTAATTATTTAATTAATTTATTTTATTTTTGGCTGCGTTGGGTCTTCGTTGCTGCGCGCGGGCTTTCTCTAGTTGCGGAGAGCGGGGTCTACTCTTCATCGCAGTGCATGGGCTTCTCGCTGCAGTGGCTTCTCTTGTTGCGGAGAATGGGCTGTAGGCACGCGGGCTTCAGTAGTTGTGGCACATGGGCTCAGTAGTTGTGGCTTGTGGGCTCTAGAGCGCAGGCTCAGTAGTTGTGGCGCACGGGCTTAGTTGCTCCACGGCATGTGGGATCTTCCTGAACCAGGGCTCGAACCCCTGTCCCCTGAATTGGCAGGCAGATTCTTAACCACTGCACCACCAGGGAAGCCCCTGTATGTACTTATTATCAATTAATTCTTTTTTTATATCAATTAATTCTAATATGCTCCTCTAGAAGTGGAAATCTCCTCCTCATATATTCAAATATAATCAGTTATATTATCTATTTTATCAGTTATAAAACTTATCAGTTTTATAAGTTTCCATTTTTTTCCTTATATATACACCTCCAGACCCTTTCATTCTCCTGTTCCACTCTGAAATAGTTGCTTCTCTAAGCCTGCTGCAGAGTTATCATCCTGGGGTCTCCCTTCAAACAGCCTGGGGATTTCCTTATCTCCTATATTGGATGCCAATTTTTCCTGAATTCTACTACTTTTTTCCTTGATTTACCCCCTCATTTTGGTGTACATCTCCAATAGCTTCCTGGAAAGGGTGCATGGTAGATAAGTCCTTTGAGACTGTGTGTCTTTATTCTATTCTACTTAATTGATAGCTTGGCTGGGTAAAAAAAAAATTGGTTGTTAGTTATTTTTCTTCAGATATTTGATGACATCACTCACTGTCTTTTGGACTCCAGTGTTGCTGCTGACAAGTCTGAAGCCATTCTGATTCTTCATCCTCTCTTTGTATGTGACCTATTTTGTATCTCAGAAACCTTTAGGATCTTCTCTGTGACTCCAGTGTTCTAGTATGTTGTGGCATCGATCTTTTCTTATTCTTTGTGCTGGGCACTCAGTGGGCCCCCTCTCATTCTGAAACTCATATAATACAGATGTTGACCTCCTGAACTGATTGCCTAATTTTTAAATTTTTTCCTGTCCATCACTATCTTTTTGCCCAATTTCCTTGACTATTTCTTCAAGTTTTATCTTCCAATGCTTTTATCATATTTTTAATTTCCAAGAGCTCTTTATTATTCTCTGAATGTTTGTTTTTTTATAGCTCCCCTGTTTTTGTTCAATATCCCCTTCATTTCTAAGGTTACTAATTATGGTCCCCCTCCCACTTTCTTTTGTTTCTGGAATTGTTTCTGATCCTCTAAGACCTTATTTTCTGTTTCTGTTTTGTTTTGGCCTATTTTTATGTTAAAAGTGTTTTTTCCAATGCTTGCTGATCTTCAGCTATCTACTCATCTCTACAAGCAAGGCACTAAAATCTGACTAGAAGCTTAATATGCATGGAGAGGGCTGGTTGCACTTTAAGATAATCTTACTGGATCATTTCATTATGTGATCTCTGTAATTTCTCTAATTATTCAAGGTTTTTCCCATCTCAGGGCCTTGGCATATGCTATTTCTATTGTTTGTGTATTTCTTAAAATGTATTTGGCAGAAGTTACAGAAATCTGACTCAAGGCAGCTTACACAAAAAACAAATACGTACGGTGGTTCTCATAGCAGGAAGCTCAGTGAGAGAACAAATATTATAGTTGATGTATTCAGTGGCCCAAGAGCATCATCAAGGACCAAGTTTCCTCCTGCCACTCACTTTGCTTCAACCTAAGGCTTGTCCTTCAAGGTCACAGAAGCCAAAAGCAGTAAGGGTTATGTGAATCCTTATTCAAGTCAGTGGGAGAGAGCACTGTCTGTCTCCACAATGGAACAAAAGTCCTTCCCTTTGGTCTGATAAGGCCAATTTAGGTCATATGCTAACTCTTAAACCTGTAACTGTCACAAGGTGAATATCATGCATGGTTTAGGCAATCCTGAGCCAGTAATGCTAAGAGTGATGAGTTTACTTTGATTGACTTAGCCATTCAGGACCACTTTTGGAATATAGGGAGGGAAAGAATTTCCTAAAACTGTATTGCTCTTCCTTGTTAAAGGAGGGATGTTATTAATGTTTGGAATTCAGCTGCACTTCTGGAGCCTTCTTCTACTTTTTCTACAGGCCTCAGTTGAAAAGTCACCACAGGGAATTCCCTGGTGGTCCAGTGGTTAGGACTCCATGCTATCACTGCCAAGGGCCTGGGTTTGATCCCTGGTCGGGGAACTAAGATCCCATAAGCTGCGTTGCGTGGCCAAAAAAAAAGTCACCACAGAAGTGGGTCTCTCCCATTATTCTTTGTCCTTGCACTTTTGTTTCTCTTTTAACACTTAACACAAGTTGTAACTTCATACTGTTTGGTTTGGCTACTTATGAATTGTAAGTCTCCCCCACTAAAGGGTTAACTTCATAAGGTCAGAGACCATGTCAGTTTTGTTCACCACTGTATACCCACTGCCTAGAAGTGTCTTGCACTTAATAGGTGTATACTTAATATTTGATGAAGAACCCAGAAATCAATAGTATCTTCCTCTCTAACTGAATACCCAAAATATATTTTGAAGCTGCACACTTTTGCCATTTCTTCTGTCACCATTTTGGTCCAAGTGGCTTTCTTCTGTTCCCTGATGTAATGGACATCTTTTGTTTGATCTGTCTAGCATCCTCCTTTTCTGGGGAACAAACTCCCTTTCTTTGATAAAACTGTTCCTTCCCCATACTAACCATATGGTTCTGGTGGGGGCTACTCTCATTATATCCTGCCCCACACCACCTCCTCACCACAAAGGTAGGCACCTAAACCATCAGAGTCCTGTCCTGGGGTTTTAAAAACTGAATTTAAAGGAAGAGACTCAGACCCCCTCTCTTGGTCACTCTGTGATATGTGAGGGCAGGGACCATTGGTGGCCATTTCCTATCATGTCAAGGGATCTGGATCTGAGAAAACAAAGCAAAGAGATGGGGAGGCATCCCCCTGTCATTGGTTTTAGTCATTCACACCCCAGCCCATGACCCAGTTTGGTTATGTAAGCCAACAAATTCCCCTTTTTGCCCCAGTTGGTCTGAACTGCATTTCAATTATCTGTTACCCAATTAGGCCTAGAATCCTGGATGTCTGTGATAGCCTCCTGACTGGTCTCCCCATTTCCATTTACCTGCTCTAATCCACTTTCCTTCCACGGAGTGATCTCTTCAAAATTTACATCTTGCTGCTGAAGAGCAGTGACTGGGTTAAACTCTCAGCCCCACCCTTTATTACCTGTGCTTCCTTGGGAAAGTTATTTAACCTGCCTGTGCCAAAGTTTCTAAATATGTAGAAAGGGAATAATGACACCTCAAAAGGTCATTGTAAGGCCCAAATAAGAAAAGTAAACTTAATATACTTAATAAGTACTCACTTAATGTTACCGAGTAGCGGTATTAGCAGGAGTGACTCAGATCATATCACTACCCTACCTTCTCCCTGACCTAGTTTCAAAGCATGCTCACTAGGCATTAGTGACTCACCTACTACCTACCAATCCACTAACCTTGTGGCTCTTGATGGGATGGCCTGAGGGAGCAGGGCCTTAGGGCCTTCACACATGCTGTTTCCTCTCCTAAAATGTTCTCTCCCACCTCCCCCCACCCCTTGCCCTGCCTAAATCCTCCCCCTTTTGCCTCAGCCCAGTTATCACTTGCTTCACTTCTCTAATCAAAGTTAGGGTCTACAGATATACTCCCTTCACAGAACCAGCAGTTGTATGATTTACCAGGAGAGGTAGAAAAATTGTTCACAGATAGTCTTTATTTAGGTTAAACTGACATCTATTTTGGTGGATAGGTGCTTATGCTGTGTGCCCTGTTAACTCTTTTGAATATCATCCTTGTGTAAAATCTGTTCATTTCTTTCAAAGCAGTTATCACAATTGATTTGCATATATATATATATATACACACACACACACACAGAGGAATACCTATATATGTGTTATATACAGAGAGAGAGCTGTTTCTTCTTCTCTACACTATATGTTCTGTGAGTACGGAGATATACATGTTTTGTTCATCACTGTATACCTAATGACTAATGCAGTAGTTGGTACATTGTTGGTGCATAACACAATGAATATTTGTTGAAAGAATGAGTGATTTCTTTGGCAATTACTGGAAAAGTTAGACTGGAGGGAGGTGTGGCAACCAGCCTAGGTTCTGTTAGGATTGGAAATAGACTCTTGAGCATGGGGGTAGAGTGGGGTGAGTTAATAAGAGGAGACTGGTTACAGGGTTGTTCCACTCTCTCACCCACCTGAGCAGCTGGAGTTGATAAAGAGGTAGGAGGTGCCAAAAGAGAACTTGCTTCCTCATCCTGCACTATTTCACTCATCCCTGGCTAGCTCAGTTTTCTCCATGGGGCTGGTTCTGTAGTCTCTCTATTTGCAAGGGGACCCATTGGAACCTGTGGGCTAGGAAGCCAGATAGTCCAAATTCTTTTTGTGAACTGTGGTCAGTCTGTTGCTATAGGTCTGCAGATGCTGTCCCCACCCTTGAAGTCCAGTTTCCTCATCTTCTCACTTTATATGTGGGGTCCCTAAATCCTGCCTCACCTCCTTCTCTCAGAGCCTTGGGTCCCTAACTCTCAACCTCGTGCTAAGTTAAAGTGGAGGTATTTTCTCTGCCCTCTGGCTGTTGGCCAGTGGCCACAGTTCTTCACCACATGGGCCTCTCCTCCTGACATGGCAGCTGGCTCTCCCTGAGCCAGTGATCCAAGAGAGAAAGGAAAGCAGAAGCTGCAATTTTTTTTAGCACCAGAAGTGATATACCATCACTTCTGCCATATTCTATTGGTCACATAGACCAACCCTGATTTAGTGTGGGAGAGGATTACACAAGGATGTGAATACCAGAAGGGAGGGATCATTAGGGGCCATTTCAGAGACTGGCTACTACTCAGGAGTTAGAGGAATTTGGAGAATGAAGAGGTTTTAGGACTTCCCAAAGGGAGATGGAGAGGACATTATTAACCAAGTGCCTATTATGGGCCAAGTGCTTTATATTAAGTTATCTATATTAATCTTTTCCACAACACTAAGGGGTAGATATTATTCCCATTTTTCATATAAAGGAATTGAAGCATGGAAAAAATGATTGTCCAAAATCAAATCCAGTAAGTAGCAGAGTCAGAATTTGCACATTGTTATGTGTGCCACCAATGTTGATCTATTACATTTGGTATGTACCAAAGGGTGGGATATATGCTACTGGTGATATAAGAAGTAATTTTAGTAGTATAGAGACATAGCAGTAAGTAACACTGAAAGTATAAAAATTAAATGCTTTTCAATATTCTGATGATGTCAAGAAAAAGCTTCAGTTTGGGAGACTTATGCCTTATTACCTCTATAACACTTGTTAATTTCTTTCTCTGAGAAAGAGAGGGCAGGCCCCAGGTTCAGTAGCTTTGACATTGATGATATTTTGGTAGAATTTAATATTTCCTTTTCATTGTATTTCTTTTTATAGTTACTTTCTGTTTGTGGGCAGGTGATACTGATTTTAAATTTACTAAAGGAATATGAAGTTTGGGTTATATCCTTTATTTGAAACTGATACAGGGAGTTCCCTGGTGGTTCAGTGGTTAGGATTTGGTGTTTTCACTGCAGAGGCCCAGGTTCAATCCCTGGTGGGGGAACTGAGATCCCCACAAGCCACACAGCACAGCCAAAAAAAAAAAAAAAACAAACACAACCCTGGTAAAAAATTTTAAAGTAATAAATAGTAGTAGTTCAAGTGATACCTGGGTATGGCAAAAATTGTGAGGATGGTACTGAATGAGGTTTATTGTCTTCCCTCAGCTCTATGTTGAGAAAGAAGCCAGTCTGAAGTGCCAGCCTCAGCTTGGTTCTGCTGTGGGCACTAGCTGGAGAGAATCAGATGTTAAAATTTACAACCAGTCCTTTCCTGTGAGATTTCCTAAGCATTTCTCCTTTATCCCGTGAATTCCTCGGGACTGGTGGGGAGTCTTGTACACAGATTAGTGAAACTGGGAATGAGAGCGATTTTAGTGGGAAATCTAAGCTTCCCGCCCTATTCAATTGCGAATTACAAACCAGGTGTGGTTGGTGGAGATGGTGGAGATAGTACAGTACAGTGGGGAAATGCCGGAGGGAGAAATGGACATAGTATGTGGATTTTCCAATCTCTTAGTCCCTGATCCAACTCCATAGTCCGTGATTTTTGGGTCCTCCAATACTTCCAAGCTACATATTTGAAGCTTCTATGGGGATATGAACAGGACCAAAGTTTTAGGACATATGGGATGTGGATGCGAATTTCTATACTGGAGGAGTTTGGGATGGGGGAACAATGTGGTTAGAAAGGGGCTTCTGAAGTTGCGTTTGTACACGATTTTACATAGTATGCAAACTCAAGTATCTAAACAGGTGGTTGGTTGGGGGGATCCTAGATAACAGGGGCAAGTTTAGTCCAAGAGTCTTGGTAACAGCACCGGCCGGACCATTTCAGCCCCCACGAACCCCCAAGCCCTCTGTTCCCCCTACGTTCCCTCTGAGTGAGTCTGTCCTTGCCCCAAACCATCCCCGCATGAGGGCACTCTGCCAGGTCACGTGCCCAAGCTCGCGGGAGCGCCACCTAGCCACCCGCACCCCTCCACCCCCACCCACTCTGCCCACGTGACCTGGCCTACTTTCTCCCCTCCCGACCTAACGACTTGTTCGGAAAGCCCCGCCCCACGCAGCGCGCTCGGCCTGCGAACCTCCGCCCGTTATCCGCCCGAGCTCCAGCGTGGCTCGCGGCCTCCACGTGTTTCTTCCTGTCCAATGGGAATCGGCTCCCGGGCGCGAAGGGGCGGGGAGGAAAAGACAACTTCGTTACGCTTCGAGAAAGGGGCGGGGCCTGCAACGTCGTACTGAACGAGGGGACGCAACGGAGGCAGGCCGGAGCTGCTGCCGTCGCCATGACCCGTGAGCACTGAGACCCCCTCCTCTTGCCCTTTTCTCCTTTTCCATCCTAAACATGACTGCCGAACCTCGGCATTGACCTCGTTTTGACTTCCCCAACGAGACCTTTCTCTAGGAGCGCTGTTTAGCGACCCTCACACTTGGAGCCCGGAAGTCGACCCTTTGCCCACCGAGACACTTCTTGAGAACCTCCCCACCTCGTCAGGCAAAGGCCCTCCCCGACGCTCTGCGGTGTGGGGAGAAGCCCTGCGCCCCTGTGATAAACCCAGATCCCCCCATTCCAGATCCCTGCC